>NC_065596.1:19650109-20257922 GCF_024542745.1 Macaca thibetana thibetana
AGGGCGGATAAACACCAAGTCAACGAACACCAAAGCTGCACGCTGTGCCCCCGAGGAGAGGAGCAGATATGACGGGAGGGACTGGGGCTGCCACCCCACGGGCCGGGAAGGTTTCGCCAAGAGTCACCTGGAGCTGAGGCTGAACGCAGGCCTTGTGAAGGGCCCAGGAAGCAGGCTCTGGGCTGAGTGGGCAGTGTGTGCAAAGGCCCTGGGGCAGGAGGCTGCTGGAGTGGCTGCAGGGCAGAACGGAGCCAGTGTGGCCGCAGTGGAGACAGCAGTGGGGTGTGATGGGAGGTGAGGCCAGAGGTGTCCCAGGGGCCAGCCCACCAAGGCCATGCTGAGGAGCTGGGTTTTATCTTAAGGGTACTGGGCAGCCACAGGAGGGTTTAGGAGTGAGGAGTGACATGACACCACGAATGCTGTGTTACATGTCTCCCTGATGACCTCGTGGGGAAGTGTGAACTACCACTTCTTTCTGCGAAATAACACGTCCACTTGTGGTACAACTGATGTGGAATTCGCGGCCTTTGTCCCAGGACTCTGAATGTGCCCAGGTCCTGGGGCGGGGGGAGGTGGGGGCTGTGAAAGGTCATTTGCCGAGAAGCCGTCATCTCCCCACTGTACTCTCTCTCCAGATTGAAGAGGCCCAGCAGGCTCCAGACGGGCAGCCGTGTCTGGACCAGGGCTCAGGTGCCCATGTGGAGGATGCTGCTGTCCAGGAGGTGGGTCTGGCACATGGCTGGGGTCCCCCCACCCCGCCCGTGGGTCTCCACTCACCTCGCACCTTCCTCCCACAGGAGCGGGACGCCGGGGCTCTGTCCAGGGTCTGCGGCCTTCTCCAGCAGCTGCACACGGCCTACAGTGGCCTGGCCTCCAGCCTCCAGGGCCTGCCCGCCGAGCTCCAGCAGCCGGTGAAGCGGGCGCGGCGCAGCCTCTGTGAGCTCTATGGTGTCGTGGCCTCGGCCGGCTCTGTAGAGGCGCTGCCCGCAGAGCAGCTGGTGCAGTGCCACGAGGGTGTGCACCAGGCGTGGCAGGGGCTAGAGCAGCTGCTGGAGGGCCTACAGCACAATCCCCCGCTCAGCTGGCTGGTAGGGCCCTTCGCCTTGCCCCCCGGCGGGCAGCAGCTGTAGGAGCCTGCAGGCCCGGGGCAGGGTTGCCCTGCTCTGCCCAGGGAGGAGCTGCCTCAGAACATTCTCTCCAGCCCCAAACCTGGATCGGTTTCCTAAAGCCCTAGACCTTTGGGGCTGCAGCTGGCTGAGCTCTGAGGGGCTGCGGAGGCAGTGACCTTTTGAGCGGAGCCACCCCACGCCCTGCTCCGGGCCTGCCTGCACTTCCCACCTCCTCCCCAGCACTGCGTGCTCCCCTCGGAGCCTGGGGTCACTCAGCTGCCAGCCAGGAGCCTTCCCTTGAAGACCCTGAGCGAGTACTGCAATTAGGAAAGAGAAAAAGCAGCATGCCCAGTCTGGAAGGGCATCCATTTGCCCTGATAGCAACCCTTTTATATCTAGCAGGGCTCTTCCAGTCCTGCAGCACGGGCCCCCAGCTACCAGCAGTGCAGGCAGCGTTGTGGCATCCCAGGCTCCAGGCAGCTCCGTCCTTGTGCTCAAAGTGGGTCTCTGGCCTTAGCACACCTTGAGGGTCTTAAGAACCACATTCTCTCATACTAGAAGGTACTAGAAAATGTAAAACTTGGCCGGGCGCGGTGGCTCACGCCTGTAATCCCAGCACTTTGGGAGGCCGAGGCGGGCGGATCACGAGGTCAGGAGATCGAGACCATCCTGGCTAACACGGTGAAACGCCGCCTCTACTAAAAAGACAAAAAATTAGCCGGGTGTGGTGGCGGGCGCCTGTAGTCCCAGCTACTCTGGAGGCTGAGGCAGGAGAAGGGCGTGAACCTGGGAGGTGGAGCTTGCAGTGAGCTGAGATCGTGCCACTGCACTCCAGCCTGGGCGACAGAGCGAGACTCCGTCTCCAAAAAAAGAAAATGTCAAACTGCCATCATCCCAAGGCAGGCTGCTACTGCCTTTGCTGACCCCTGGGGTGGCCTCACAGTGGGGACAGAGCTGCCAGGAGCCACAGCAGCCACAGCTGGGGCTTTGCACCAGCCTGGCTTGAGACTGCGCGATTTGCAGGGGGTGGGGGGTACAAAAACAAGCAAACAGGCTTCTCTTGCCTCCAGCTGCCCACCAGAGGCCTGGCCGGGCACCTGGGGCTCTGAGGCCCCCGGGGAGGCTGGGCCCAGCGGCTGCCCCGGAGAACACAGGCAAAGGGCTTCCTTACAGGGAACTGTGCCTCATGGAGGGATCGGACAGGGCTGGGAACAGCCACAGAGGCTGCGTGCCTGTGACACGGCACCTTCTCCCCTGCACGCTCCCCTGGGTCCTCAGGACCCACCCACCCAAGCGCTGGGCTGCAGAGGAAGCGGGGCTGGGGAGACTGTGGGCATCAGAGACACGGGCGGCAGCGGACCCACCCACCTGGCAAGGTCGCCCGACCCGGTGCTCTCAGGCTGGCCCAGGCCGTGGAGGCTGGCAGGCTCAGGTCAGGTGTGAGAAGTGCGCTGCGGCTGTGCTCAGTGCAGGGGGAAGAGCCGTTCAGCCCGGCCTCCCCAGGAAGCCATATCCCCACTCACCCGGTAAGAGAACCTTTCTATCACCTTCCCACAGTCTCCTAGGACACGCGCCCAGGAACCCCAGACCCGGGGGAGAGGAAGGGTGGAGGGACTGCTGGTCCCCAGGGGTCACGGTGTGCACCAGGGACCGTGAGGGGCCAGGGCATTCAGCTCAGCTCTGAACCAGGGAAGCCGGCACAGCAGGGGCAGCCTCAGGTGAGAGGGGACGGGTCAGGAGCCTTCCTGAGCCTTCTCAGCCTGACACCCATGGCCAGCGGAGGCTAGGACGCCAGACACAGCCATTTGCAGAAATGCGGCACAGGGACTGCAGCTTACGTCCAGCCAACCAAGCATGGAGCCGGGGCTCAGGAAGTCCCTTCCCGCCATACCACAGCCTAATTCTTACTGGGACGGAGGCAACTCGGCCATGCTGGGCAGGAGGACAAACCCGAGATGCCACTGTGGAATTAGCAACTTCGGTGCACGGTGTGACTTGCTAGGGGCCATGCCCACGTGACAGTCCCTTATGCAGAGAAGGAAAGAGAAGCCCAGAGTGGAAGGGCAACTTGCCCAAAGTCACACAGTGTGCGGGTGAGTCCAGGCTGGCCCCTGAGGCCCACGCCCCTTGCACACTGGAGACCACTGTCAGCTAGCAGTGGTCCTCAGGCAAGGCCCGGTCTCCACCTGCCCAGCCCAGCCTCAGGGGCCCTCGCCCTCCCCACATCTGACCTGCTCACCTGCCTGGATGCTGGGCTGCCAGACACAGGAAGCATCAAACCCCAGCCTCCTGGGTGGGGGGCGGGGAGCAGGCATCAAAGCTTAGCAGCCCCGGTTTCTCCCTCTTGTCTCCTGGGAAGGGCTTGCTCCCGCCCAGCTCTCCCGCCACCGGCCTTTCAGGGTTGGGCTGGGCCCAGCGTGCCTTTTAGTTGCTTCTCACGGTGGCTCGATGGCTCAACCCAGTCCCAAACAGGCCCAGTGACGCTGCCAGCTGCTCCCCAGCTCAGGCCCCCACTGCACCAGCAATGCTAGAAAACCAAGCCAATAAAAGTGATTTCTTTTTTCATTAAAAAACCCTTTATAGTCATTTCATGGTGGTTGGAAATCACAGAAATTAGGCAGAAAAAAAAAAACCCAAGGGAACCAATACAAACAGCACGGCGTTCCCCACAGTTCTCCACTCTGCTCTCCCGTGAGCCGGGGAAGGAGAGGGGCAGCCTGAGCTCGGGCGGGGGCGGGGCCTGGCTGCCCACGGCTCAGCTCTCCTCGTCCAGGGCCTCCGAGTCCCCCCGTGCCCTCTCGCGCTCCTGCCGGTCGCTCCCAGGCCTGTCCAGGTCGGGGCCCTCCCGTAGGCTGCTGGTGGGAACAGCAAAGGCAGTGTGAGGATGCCCTCCCGCCCCTGCCCTGCCTGTGGGGCGGTCAATGGGACGGGCACTGAGGAGTGGGCGCCCCTTTGTGGCACCTGAGGCTGGAGTGCCACCCTCCTATCTGCCTGTCTTCTGCCACTAGAGACCACAAACATTTCCAGGGTTCCCACGCTGGCGCCAGCCAGGCCTAGCACAAGGCAGCTGCTGTGTAAGCGACTGACTCCACTGAGCCTTGTACCAGACAGCAGGCCACGGTGATGGGTGCCGGGTGCCCGTGCTCAGGGCCTGCCTGGGCCACCCTGGAGGCTCGGCAAGAAGCGGCCTTCCCGGGAGGCCAGGGGCAGGCAGCTCAAAGCCCTGGAACTGCCTCAGTGGGGGCCACTGGAAGGAAGTGCCAGCCAGAGGGGCCCTGGGGTCAGCTGTGAGGATGGGAGGCCCCTGCATGGGGGGTGACATCCCTGGGACCCTTCCCAGAGGGACTGGCACAGGAGGAGCGGCTCAGACACGGTGTGCATCACGCCACTGCCGCTCAGGAGGCCACACCCCACGGCCCGGGACACTCACTCGTGCAGGTCTTCAGAGGAACCACACCTCGGCCCCTCCTCCGAGTCCCGACCCTCCTCGTGCTCCTTGTCCTCCACGCTCTCCCCCTTCTGCGACGTGGCCTCGCCATTCACCGGGGCTGAGAGATCTGAGTGGGACAGAGGGGTCACAGGTCACTGCTGGGCTCCAGCTGGGAACCCCAGAACCCTTCCCCCTCGAGGACTGGACCAGGGTTTGAGCTGAGCACCGTGGGTGACGCATGCCCATCCACCTGGACCCCGGCACCTGCTGCCTGGTCTGCAAGCTCCCGACATGGAGGCCGGGCTCTGCATGGTCCCATCCTGCAGCCGGCCCCAGCCCCAGCCACACTGGCCCGGAGAACTGGGGGCCCAGGAAATAAGGGAACGTTGGCAGCCCTGAAAAAAGCCCACAGCAGCCTGGGAAAGACAAAGGAAGATGAGGTTGGGCACGGGGGCTCACAATCCCAGCACATGGGAGGCCAAGATGTGAGGCTCACTTGAGCCCAGGAGTTCAAGACCAGCCTGAGCAACATGCCAGCAACCCTGTCTCTACAAAAAATACAAAAATTAGCGAGGCCTGGCCAGGCACAGTGGCTCACGCCTGTAATCCCAGCACTTTGGGAGGCCAAAGCATGCGGGTCATGAGGTCAGGAGATCTTGGCCAACACAGTGAAACCCCGTCTCTACTAAAAAACACAAAAAACTAGCCGGGCGTGGCGGCGGGCGCCTGTAGTCCCAGCTACTCGGGAGGCTGAGGCAGGAGAATGGCGTGAACCCAGGAGGCGGAGCTTGCAGTGAGCTCAGATCTCACCACTGCACTCCAGCCTGGGGGACAGCGCGAGACTCTGTCTCAAAAAAAAAAAAAATTAGCAGAGCGTAGTGGTGTAGGCCTACAATCCCAGCTCCTCTGGAGGCTGAGGTGGGAGGATGGCTTGCCCCCAGGAGGTCAAGGTTGCAGTGAGCTGTGATTGTACCACTGCACTCCAGCCTGGGGGACAGAGCGAGACTCCATCTCAGAAAAAAAAAAAAAAAGAAAAGAAATAAAGACACCAGCCTCCGGCTGCCCCCCTGGGCCGCAGAGCCCTGTCCCAAGTTTGCCCATCCCATCTCCAAAGGGCTGCTCTGCATACCTGTGATGGGGCCATGTCAGCCCAGCAGCCCCGAGGGTCACACCCCCGTCTCCTGTTGGACCACCAGGCAAACAAAGGCACCTGAGGCCTTCGCCCCCAAACCTCCACCGACTGCATCTCTGAACAACGTCCCACTCTGCCCCTGCTGCACAGAGCCACCCCCGCTCTGGGCGTCCCAGGGCTGGAGGCGGTGGAGGCGTGTGGTGTCATGCACTGTTCCCGTCACCCCTCTGGCGTGAGCTCCAGGTTGCCTGTACCCTGGCTGCCTGGCATACAGTGGGGCTGAATGCCCCTCACTGGCTGCCCCGGGGATGAAAGCCGGGTTTGCGCGGAGACCCCAACAGGACACAACACTCTGGCGGGTTTGGGGCAGAGAGCAGAGCTGTGCTCCCCTTCTGGAACGTTCTGCAAAGCATCTGCTTCTTCAGCTGAGGAGACAGAGATTCAGGGCCCACCCCACCTGCCCCTCACCGGTGCTGGGCTTGTCTTCCGCCTTCTCCTGGGGGGCCTCCTCCCCAGCCAGCTCCTCCCCGGCCAGCTTCTCCTCGGCCTTCTCCTTCTCCGTCCCAGCCTTGTTCGCTTTCTGCACCGCCTCGATCTTTGGGCCGAGGACCCGTGACTTCAGCCGGGTGTAGACTTCTGCCGCCTTCTCCATCACGTCCTTGTTCGCTTTGTAACGGCGAATCTGGCCACCAAGAGAAGAGGCCTGGCTCACCCAAGTGCAACAGCCCTAGCCCGGGCCCTGGGCCCCCTGCCCCGGCAATGCACCCTCCCACAGCGCCTCCTGGGAGTACAGCTCTGTATGCCAGGCGTTTCTTTTTGTTTTTTTTTTTTGAGACAGAGTCTCGCTCTGTCACCCAGGCTGGAGTGCAGTGGCACAATCTCAGCTCACTGCGACCTCTGCCTCCCAGCTTCAAGTGATTCTCCTGCCTCAGCCTCCTGAATAGCTGGGATTACAGGGGTGAGCCACCGCGCCTGGCCAGCAACGGGCATTTCTACCCGGCAGCCCACGTCCTCCTCACCGACCCAGGGCTGCCCCGACAGGAACCTGCTGGGGGCCTGGGCTCCCGGGCAGACACCTGCTCCCAGCTCCCCCGCCCGCACCCTGCGCCTCTGGTTCCCGCCATACCTTTTTCAAGGTGGCCACCACGTCTGTGTTCTTCTGGAGGATCTGAGAGGTCACCTGCAGGGTGCCCAGCTCCTCTAGGGCATTCAGGCACCTCTTCACGTCCTGTAGGGTGGGGTGGGAGTGAGGGGGACGGCCTGGCCGAGGGGTCCCCAGGGGTCCCAGGGCCCCAACGGGCGGAGGAGTACATCCTGGGCTCTCCCTGAGGGGGGCGGAATCCGCAGAACAGCCCCACCCCCAAGCCCCTGTCCGGCTGACGCGGAACTCCAGGGACAGGCAGATACTTGGGGTCCCAGGTGCGTGGGCGTTGGTCCTGGGGGCCTCCACGAACCACCTGCTGGGAACACTGGGTGCTGCATGTCAGGACCGGCTCCCCCAGGGCCCTGGGCCAGGAGACCCCATACGCTCACTACCAATTGGAACAGACTCCCGGCCCACCCACCCGCAGGACCCCGGCTGTCTCAGTTTCCCCAGACTTCTAAGGGAGCCCCGCGGGGAGGTGGCAGTGGGAACTGCTTGGCTCAGGGGCCCCGAGGGTCTTACCGGGCTGTCGACCTTGAGGGCGAACTTGATCTCACTGTGCAGCTTCTGCAGCTTCTCCTCCACGGAGGGCTCTGGGCGGGGGAGAGAGCACTGCGTGGGCCCAGGCAGGGTCACGGGGGGCCAGCTGCTCGGGGACAGGAGACTGAGAGCCTCTGGAGGAGTTGAAATGGGGGCCCCAGGTCTGCAGGCTCAGCCCCCAACCATGCAGGCACCCCCGATGTGCTGAGCACCCTCTCTAGGGATAGGCAAGACAGGCCGGCCACGCCATGGCTGTCCCCGTTCCCCTCAGCGAACTCAGTGTGGGCAGTGCTGGGCAGCCAGGCCTCACCTTTCTTCTTCTCTACCTTCCTGTCCATCGAGAAGCCCTCGGACCGCTTCCGGGTCCGCTCCACCTTCACGGGCCTGTGGAGAAGCGCTCCCCTTAGTCAGGCCCCGCCACCGGCGCTCTGCCACTGAGGGGCTAGCGCCCGAGGGGGTGGACCCAAATCCGCTGCAAAGGAAACCTTGGGAGGCCCTGAGAGCTAAGCCAGGAAATGGGAGACGGGGAGGCCCTGCCATGGCCTAGGCCTAGGGCAGACCAGGGCGGCCACAGGCTCGAGCTGACCAAAGATACAAGCCTTTCCCTGGGTTCTTAAGAAATCCCGGGATTCTTTTCCTCGTTCACGTAGCCAAGGGCTGGCTTTTTCTACCCGAGTCAGTGAGCTAGGAAAAGGCCCTCAAGGGTGACACGCATGCAGGAGGCGAGGCCCATTGCTGAGGCTTGGTGCTGCATGCCGCTCTGCACCCTGTCACTGCCATACCCTCATGCCAAGTCCTCATGGGCAGGTTTGCCCACCCGAGGCCAGATGCCATTTAGAAAGTGGGCTGGGGAACCGGGCGCGGTGGCTCACGCCTGGAATCCCAGCACTTTGGGAGGCCGAGGTAGGTGGATCACGAGGTCAGGATCTGGAGACCATCCTGGCTAACACGGTGAAACCCCGTCTCGACTACAAATACAAAAAATTAACCGGGCATGGCGGCATGCGCCTGTAGTCCCAGCTACTTGGGGGGCTGAGGCAGGAGAATCGCTTGAACCCGGGAGGCGGAGGTTGCAGTGAGCCGAGATTGCGCCACTGCACTCCAGCCTGGCAGAGCGAGACTCCATCTCAAAGACAAAAAGAAAAGAAAGTGGGCTGGGGCTGGGTGCGGTGATTCATGCTTGCAATCCCAGCACTTTGGAAGGCTGAGAAGGGCGGATCACAAGGTTAAGAAGTTGAGACCAGCCTGGCCAACATGGTGAAACCTCGTGTCTACTAAAAATAGAAAAATTAGCTGGGAATGGTGGCAGGTGCCTGTAATCCCAGTTACTCGGGAGGCTGAGGCTGGAGAATCGCCTGAACCCAGGAGGCAGAGGTTGCAGTGAGCCGAGGTCGCGCCACTGCACTCTAGCCTATGAGAAAGAGCGAGACTCCGTCTCAAAAAAAAGAAAAAAGAAACTGAGCTGGGAGATGGGCTGTCTCCCCACCATAGGGGAACCAAGATGCAAGCCCCTAGGCCGGGGTGCAGTTTCTCCCTCCTCCTCTGCTCTGTAGACACTGGGGATGGACTGTTCTCTGGGATGGGTCGTTCTGGGCCCTACAGGGCGCTCAGCAGTGTCCCCGGCCTCCACTCACTCCATTCCCGAAGCACCCCCCAGTCATGACAACCACAGATGTCCCTGGACGTGGCCCAGTGTCTCTGGGGGCGGGATCACCTCGGGGGAGGCCCCTGGGCTGGGAAAAGATCCCGCTCCCGCAGCAGCGATTCCTACGCAGCCCATACAACCCAAGGACCAGGAACTTCTACTGGGTCTGGCTCCAAGGCTGAGCTCAGAGCTGGGGCTGCCCCTGGAAGGGGTGAGGGTTGCGGGGTGATGCAGCGGGCAGGGTCCCCGGGGTGTGGAGGGGGCGGAGCAGGGCTCACTTGGCTTGTGGTTTCTCCTCGGGCCGTGCTCTCTTCTCCTTCTGGCCAGGTTTCCTGGCGGGCTCTGTGCTTGGGGACTGCAGCTTCTTCGCTGATTTCTTGGCCTACAGCAGTCAGGAAGGGCGCGTTGGAGCAGTGGAAAGGGGATTACCCAGACCCCTAGCCCATCCCACTATTAGGGGACGCAGCTGGACCCTTTCTGCTGCCCTCCACACTGTTTGAAGGTGCTGGGGCAGGATGGGAGGGGAGGGAGGACCCAGTGTCCGGTCCTGAGTGGATCGTGGAGTTCTTGGAGCCCAGGCCCACCCAGCAGAGGAGCAGCCCCCTGCACTCTTCCTGCCCAGCAGTCCTGGGCTGTGGCTGGAGCGCCTCCTGCACCAGGAGTTCCGTGCCCCTTCTGTGACAAAGGGAGTGACAGAGAGAATACGGCGTTGTTCCTGCTTTCCCCAAAGAAGGCAGGCCTGGCCGAGAGACACGTGGGGTCCAGGGCTCAGTCTAGGTCAGACTCTCTGGATTCAGGCCACACTGCCTGAATCTCCACGAGGGTAGAGGGCGTGATAGGGCCCGCAGCCCCACACGTGATACAGGAGAGGCCCAACAGTCACCACTCTAGGAGGCCTCCTACCTGCTCCCACGCTCACCTGCAAGCTGCACCCAGCGGCAGCCAGAGGGCACCCGAGAGCACCCGAGTGAGGGCCTGTCCCTCCCCTGTCCAGTGCCCTCCGTGGCTCCCACCTCCCTCAGGGTCAAAGCCCAAATCCTCCCTGCAGCCCACGAGGCCGTGTCCGGCCTGCCCTGTCCCCTCCCCTCCTCCCCGCCCTCCCCTTTTCCCTCTCTCCCCTCCTCCCTCTGCTCCAGCCGCAGAGGCCGCCTCACTGTTCCTCCAGCACACCAGGAGCAGCCCTCTGGGCTTCTGTGTGAGCTGCTTCTCCTGCCTAGAATGTGTCCCCTCCCAGGAGTCTTCATAGATCCCCTCCCTTCAATCGGAGTCTTTTTTTTTTTTTTTTAAGACAGAGTCTCGCTCTGTCACCCAGGCTGGAGTGCAGTGGCACAATCTTGACTCACTGCAACCTCTGCCTCCCGGGTTTACGCCATTCTCCTGCCTTAGCCTCCCAAGTAGCTGGGACTATAGGCGCCTGCCACCACGCCTGGCTATTTTTTTTGTATTTTCAGTAGACATGGGGTTTCACCATGTTAGCCAGGCTGGTTGATCTTCTGACCTCGTGATCTGCCTGCCTTGGCCTCCCAAAGTGCTAGGATTACAGGCGTGAGCCACTGCGCCTGGCCCATTCGGAGCCTTAAACTCAAACGCAAGCCTTTGGAGTCTACTCACACCTTCGGGGTCCGCCCTATTTAAAAGAGAAACCCCCTACCACAGTTTACCCTTCTCCTTAGCAGCAAATACTCCGGACAGCATGCACTACCCTGATGTCATCATCTGTACAGCTCCTCCCTCGTTTTGAGACAGGGTCTTGCTCTGTCGCCCAGGCTGGAGTGCAGTGGATTGATGACAGCTCACTGTAGCCTCCAACTCCTGGACTCAAGCAATCCTCCCACCTCAGCCTCCTGAGCAGCTGGGACTACAGGCGCACACTACCAGGCCCAGCTATTTTTTTTTTTTTTTTGAGATGGAGTCTTGCTCTGTCACCCAGGCTGGAGTGCAGTGGCTGGATCTCAGCTCACTGCAAGCTCCACTCCCGGGTTCATGCCATTCTCCTGCCTCAGCCTCCCGAAAAGCTGGGACTACAGGTGCCCACCACCTTGCCCGGCTAGGTTTTTGTATTTTTTAGTAGAGACGGGGTTTCACCATGTTAGCCAGGATGGTCTCAATCTCCTGACCTCGTGATCCGCCCGTTTCGGCCTCCCAAACTGCTGGGATTACAGGCGTGAGCCACCGCGCCCGGCCCAGCTAATTTTTAAAGGATTTTATATAGACGGGGTCTCGTTATCTTGCCCAGGCTGGTCTTGAACTGGGCTGAAGTAATCGTCCCACTTCAACTGCCCAAAGTGCTGAGATAACAGGCCTGAGCCACCATGCCCAGGACGCTCACTCCCGTGAACCCCTCAAGGCAGGGGTTTCTGGGCCCACACACTGCTTTCCTGCTGTGTCCCGGAACCGGGGACGCTGCCTCGTACCTAGTAGATGCTCGATGAACGTGTGAATGCAGGGACTCCGGGCGCCCTCCCGGCTCACCTCTCTCTCCAGCTCGGCCTCGGGCTCAGAGTCAGAGGAGGACGGGGGACCCCGGCCCCGGCCCTTCCGTCCTCGCTTCTTGACGGGCTCATCGTCCTCCCTGAGCTCGTCCCCGCTGCTGCCGCCGCTGGCCCGCTCAGCCTCCCCGCGCTCGGCCCGCTCGCGCCTCCGCTCCTTCTCCTCCTTCTCCTGCTCCCGCAGGCGCCGCAGCTCCTCCTCCTGCTCGCGCCGCCGCCGGGCCTCCAGCTCGCGCCTCCGCGCCTCGTCCCGCCGCTTCCACTCACTGATGCGGTCCACCTCGTCGCTGTCACTGGAGGCGGAGGGCGCGGTTGGGGACCTCCGTTCCTCCCTCGGGAGCCCGCCCTGCCCCTCAGCCGATGGAGGCGCCGCCAGGGGGACCCCAGCCCCAGCACCCACCTGTCACTGCTGGAGCTGGACGGAGGTCGTTCAGGCTTCGGTTTCCGCCCTCGCGGCTTCGGGGGAGGCTTCTCGGCTACAGGAAGAGGAGGGGGCGGTGACCTTCCCTTCCAGGGCTCCAAGGTGACCAGGGGACTGCCCGGGAGCGCCCCGGCACGGGCCAGCCAAGAGGCTGCGAGCACCAGGACCCTACCTGGCTTCCTGCCCCTCGGAGGCTTCTTCACAGACACGTCGGAGTCGGAGGAGGAGGAGGAAGACGAGGAGGAGGTCGCCGACCGCGCCACGGCCACCGTCTCAGGCTTGGCCCCGTCCGAATCTGCCTTGGAGTCGGAGTCGGAGGCTGACGGCGCCTTCTGGGGAGAAGCAGGGACAGGCGTGAGCATCAGGAACCCCCCCGTGAGAAGCGGGGCGCCCCAGGCCAGAGGAGGCTCCTGCACCCCGGCAGCCGCCAGGCTCTGCAGGCCCCGGCTCCGAACCCCTCCGACCCACAAAACCCACCTCCGCCCCAAGTGGAAACCGGGATCCCAGGCGGCCCTGGGCACGCGGGCAGCTGCTGGCCTTTCACCTCATCTTCCTCAGTGAACCGGGGCAGATCAGAACCCCGGGTTCCCAGGGGGAACTTCTCTGCGCAAAATCCTGCGGGGAGGCCACGCCACACAAGCTGCTCTGCTCTACCGCCTCCACCCCTGAGTACCCTGCCAAACACGCATGCCACACACAGACACACCACCACACACACACCACCACACTACACAGATACCACACACACCACAGATACCACACACACCACACACAGACACCACACAACCACACACACCACCACACTACACAGATACCACACACACCACAGATAACACACACACCACACACAGACACCACACAACCACACACACACCACCACACTACACAGATACCACACACACCACACACACACCACCACACTACACAGATACCACACACACCACAGATACCACACACACCACACACAGACACCACACAACACACACACACCACCACCACTACACAGATACCACACACCACCACACACACACCACCACACTACACAGATACCACACACACCACAGATACACACACACACCACACACAGACACCACACACCACACACACACACCACACACACCACACAGACACCACACACACCACAGATAACACACACACCACACACAGACACCACACACAACACACACACACACCACACTACACAGATACCACACACACCACAGATAACACACACACCACACACAGACACCACACAACCACACACACACCACCACACTACACAGATACCACACACACCACAGATACCACACACACCACACACAGACACCACACAACCACACACACACCACCACACTACACAGATACCACACACACCACAGATACCACACACACCAAAGATAACACACACACCACACACAGACACCACACACCACCACACACACCACCACACTACACAGATAACACACACACCACAGATAACACACACACCACACACAGACACCACACAACCACACACACAGACACCACACACACACCACCACACTACACAGATAACACACACACCACAGATAACACACACACCACAGATACCACACACACCACAGATAACACACACACCACACACAGACACCACACAACCACACACACACCACCACACTACACAGATACCACACACACCACAGATAACACACACACCACACACAGACACCACACAACCACACACACACCACCACACTACACAGATACCACACACACCACAGATAACACACACACCACACACAGACACCACACAACCACAAACACACCACCACACTACACAGATACCACACACACCACAGATAACACACACACCACACACAGACACCACACAACCACAGACACCACAACACCACACAGACACCACAGATACCACACACACCACACAGACACCACACACACACAACACACACCACACAGACACCACACACACCACAGATAACACACACACCACACACAGACACCACACAACCACACACACACCACCACACTACACACCACCACACTACACAGATACCATACACACCACAGATAACACACACACCACACACAGACACCACACACACCAGATACCACACACACCACACAGATAACACACACACCACACACACAGACACCACAACACCACACAGACACCACACAACCACAGACACCACAACACCACACAGACACCACACACACCACACAGATAACACACAACACACCACACACACCAGATACCACACAGATAACACACACACCACACAAAGACACCACACACACCACACAGATAACACACACCACACAGATAACACACACACCACACAGACACCACACACCACACAGATACACACCACACAGATAACACACACACCACACACAGACACCACACACACCACACAAATAACACACCACACACAGACACCACACCACCACACAGACACAACACCACACAGATAACACACACACCACACACAGACACCACACACACCACACAGATAACACACCACACACACAGACACCACACCACCACACAGACACACCACCACACAGATAACACACACACCACACACAGACACACTACACAGACACCACACACACCACACAGATACACACACACCACACAGATAACACATACACCACACACAGACAACATACCACACACACCACACAGATACACCACACACCAGACACACCACACACCCACAGACACACACATAAACCACACACAACACACACCGCACAGACAACACACCACACACATACCACACAGACCACACACACCACACACTCACAGACAACACACACACCACACAGATCACAGATAACACACACCACACAGATCACACACACCACACAGACAACACACACATCACACACACCACACACCCACAGACACACACCCACACACCACACACACCAGACACCACACACCCACAGACACACATCACACACCCACAGATACACATACCACACAGACAACACACACACCACAGACACCACACACGACACACCACGCACACCACACACAACACAGACAACATACACACCACACACACAGAGATAACACACAACATACACCACACAGACACATACGCCACACACAGATAACACACATACCATACACACACCACACACAACACAGACACCACACACACAGACCACACATGCATGACACACATACTATACACACACCACACACACAGCACACACACACACCATACACATACACCACACATAGACCACAGACAACACAGACAACACATACCACACACCACACACACGGATAACAACACAGACACATCACACACACCACAAAGACACACATACCCCACACACACCACACAGATAACACATAACACACCAGACACACCAGGACACACACACCTAACACACAACACACAGACCACACACACACCACACAGACAACACACCACATCATACACACACAACACAGACATATACACCAGATACACCACACAGACAACACACACAAAAAAACATACACACAACACATGTACCACACACACACCACACACACGGACACACCAGACACAACACACAGATACAAACACACACCATACACATACAGCAAAACATAATGCAACACAGACACACACAAGGACATACACATGGACACATACAGACACACGCACACACACAGGCATCACATATACTCACATTGGAACACAGGCACAACACACAGAGGAGAGGCACAGCACACACACACACAGGCACAGGGACACAGGCACCAGAAAAGGCACGACAGGTGCACACACAACACACACATCACACATGCACAGTCTCCACACACACTGCACACACACGTACATGGTCACAAACATGCATGCACACAAGTACACACACACACACGCACATGGACACGCGTGCACAGAGACACACAATATGCTCACACATGCACCGGCACACACCTCTCTCTCTTCTCTGCCTCTCGCTGTCTCCCCTCTTCTCTCTCCCTCTCACTCTCTCGTTCTCTCGCTGTCTCACTCTCACACAGGCGCCTCAGGACTGCTTCCCTCCCTTCTGATGCCAGCATCCCAGAATGCCCCTTTCCAAACCGGACAGTGGGCTCCTGGAGGCAGCGTGGCCATAGCGAGGTGCCATGCTCAGGGCAGACGCGGTCCCCTGGGGTTCCCTGCGGCCTGGGTCCCACCCCCTCCAGAAATGGCCCACTCCTGTCCTGGGGACAGTGCCAGAGACCGCAGAGGTGCCCCAGGAGTGGGCATGGGAAACAAAGTCAAATGCACGCTACCTTTTTTTTCCGTCCCCCCAGGGGGCCCCTCCGCGGCGCCCGGACCACTGCTTTCTTCTCAGGTGTGAAGTCCTGGGGGACAGAAGTGAGCTGAACTGGGGCCCACTGGCAGCCACCGCGCTTCCCTGTCCTCCCAAGGAGCCACCAGCCCACCTGGTCGCTGGTCTTCTCCGACTCAGATGAGCTTTCCGAGTTCTCCTCTTCGGATGGGGACACGCTGGCCTGATCCAGGTCGCTGGAGGCCTTTCGGGCTCGTTTCGAGACCGACATCTGGAAAGGGAACCGCCTGAATGCTCAGCGACGGGCAGGCCGGGCTCCTGGCAGGAAGCCTCCCGCTGACTGCCCACCGCCCGCGAGAGCTGAGCTCTGGATCTCTATGGAGGGCCAGCAACCCTGTGAGAACCTATCAAAGCCAGGGATCCTGAACCTCAAGGACATTATGCCTGGTGAAAGGAGCCAGTCACAAAAAGACCTTATAGGAGGTCCCTAGGGCCATCAGATTCACAGAGACAGAAAGTAGGGTGGGGACACCAGGGCTGTGGAGCGGGGTGGGAGTGAGTGTTTCATGGGACAGCATTTCAGCTTGGGAAGACGAGAAAGTTCTGGAGATGATGGTGGTGATGATTGCACAACCACGTGAATGTGCTTAACACTGCCAAACAGTGCACTTAAAAATGGCTAATTTTGGCTGGGCGCGGTGCCTCATGCCTGTAATTCTAGCAATTTGGGAGGCCGAGGCGGGCAGATCACCTGAGGTCGGGAGTTTGAGAACAGCCTGACCAACATGGAGAAACCCCATCTCTACTGAAAATACAAAATTAGGGCCGGGCGCGGTGGCTCACGCCTGTAATCCCAGCACTTTGGGAGGCCGAGGCGGGCAGATCACGAAGTCAGGAGATCGAGACCATCCCGGCTCACACAGTAAAACCCCGTCTCTACTAAAAATACAAAAAATTAGCTAGGCATGGTGGTGGGTGCCTGTAGTCCCAGCTACTCGGGAGGCTGAGGCAGGAGAATGGCGTGAACCCAGGAGGCAGAGCTTGCAGTGAGCCGGGATCGCACCACTGCACTCCAGCCTGGGTGACAGAGCGAGACTCCGTCTCAAAAAAAAAAAAAAAAAAAGAAAAAGAAAATACAAAATTAGCCAGGTGTGGTGGCGCATGCCTGTAATCCCAGCTACTCAGGAGGCCGAGGCAGGAGAATTGCTTGAACCTGGGAGGTGGAGGTTGCGGTGAGCCGAGATCGCACCATTGCACTCCAGCCTGGGCAACAAGAGTGAAACTCCATCCCCGCCCCCCGCCCCCCTAAAAAAGAAAGAAAAAAAAGAAATAATCCTTGCTTGGCTCAGAAACCCCTCATATATTACAGGTATTTTTTTCAAGCTTCTCTATGTTTTTTGCATTTTCCAAGTTACCTACTATAAATATGGCTTATCACTTTAGAATCAAAAAATAATACAAAATACACGTTACTCTATCAAAATAATTTGCTGCTAGAATCTTTCTACACCCAAATAAGAAGTGGTCAAAAGGCAGGACAGAGACTATACCCAGGAGAATGGAAAACACACATCTGCACAAAACCCTGTCAAGAAACGTTCACAGCAGCCTGATCTGGAACGGCCCAAAAGTGGAAACCACCCAAATGGCCAGTGACAGGTGGATCAACACACCGTGTTCCCTCCACACACTGGAATCTGACCCAGCCAGGAAAAGGAAGGGAGGCGGCCGGGCGTGGTGGTTCACGCCTATAACTCCAGCACTCTGGGAGGCCAAGGCGGGCTGATTAGGAGGTCAGGAGTTCGAGACCAGCCTGGCCAACATGGAGAAACCCCATCTCTACTAAAAATACAAAATTAGCCGGCCGTGGTAGCGGGCCCCTGTAATCCCAGCTATTCGGGAGGCTGAGGCAAAAGAACTGCTTGAACCCGGGAGGTGGAGGATGCAGTGAGCAGAGATCATGCCACTGCACTCCAGCCTGGGCGACAGAACTAGACTCCGTCTCAAAATATATAAATAAATAAAATGAATGGAGCTGACCCAGGCCGCAGCACGGATGCACCCTGAGGACGTCAAACTTGGCGAAGGAAGGCAGACACAAAGGCCATGCAGTGTGTCATCCCATTTCTATGAAATGTCTAGGACAGGCCCCTCCACAGAGGCAGGAAGGGGATGCGTGGGTGCCTGGGGCCAGAGGAGGGGCTGTGGAGTGACAGCTGATGGAAGACCAGTTTTCTTTCTGGGGTGATGGAAATCTCCTGGAATAATAGTAATGGCTGCACAATTCCGTGAACACACTAAAAACCACTGAGGTGTATACTCAGGAAGGATGAATCTCATGGTGTATGGACTATAACTCAATTTGTGTTTAATGCATACTGAAAAACAGTTATATTAAAGAAAGGGGCCAGGCCAGGCACCATGGCTCACGCCTGTAATCCCAGCACAGGAAGGCCGAAGTGGGTGGATCACGAGGTCAGGAGATCAAGACCAGCCTCGCCAACATGGTGAAACTCTGTCTCTATTAAAATACAAAAATTAGCCAGGCGTGCTGGTGGACGCCTGTAATCTCAGCTACTTGGGAGGCTGAGGCAGGGGAATCTCTTGAACCCAGGAGGTGGAGGTTGTAGTGAGCTGAGATCATGCCACTACACTCCAGCCTGGGAAGAGAACGAGACTCTGTCTCAAAAAAAAAAAAAAAAAAAAAAAAAATTTAGCCGGGTGTGGTATGATGGTGGGTGCCCATATTCCCAGCTACTGGGGAGGCTCACGCAGGGTAATCGCTGGAACCCAGGTGGCGGAGGTTGCCGTGAGAGCCAAGATTGTGTGCCACTGCAATCCCGCCTGGGTGACAGAGGCAACTGTGTCTCAAAAAAATAAAAAGGCGGCCAAGTGCAGCAGCTCAAGACTGTAATCCCAGCACTTTGAGAGAATAACGTGGGCAGATCACCTGAGGTCAGGAGTTCAAGACCAACTTGGGCAACCTGGTGAAACCCCATCTTTACTAAAAATACAAAACTTAGCCCGGCGCAGTGGCGGGTGCCTGTAATCCCAGCGACTAGGGAGGCTGAGGCAGAAGAATTGCTTGAACCTGGGAGGCGGAGGTTGCAGTGAGCCGAGATCACGCCACTGCACTCCAGCCTGGGTGACAGAGTAAGACCTTGTCTCAAAAAAAAAAAAAAAAAAAAAAGGCAGGGGAGGGACAGCAAGCTGCCAGGAGAGACATCAGGGCGAGGAGATGAAGGGCCAGCCCGCCTTGGTCCTCTCCTACCTTTAGCGCAGGCGTCTTCCTCTTCAGGCCACTGTTGTCGCTACTCTTGTCTGAGTCCGAGTCGCTCTCCATCCTGTCGCTGGCAGCTGTGGCAGTCACCGCTGTGACGGCCATGACTCCCCGGTCCTCGTCGTCCTCGTCAGCCTCACTGCCGCCGGCGGGGTTGGCCTCGGGGGCCTCGCTGTCGGAAGAGCTCACCGGCTGTGGGAGTCGGGGCAGAGACTGCGCGTCACCGCCAGTCTTGGGCGGATTTCCCCATCAAGACTGTGACCCAGAGGACAGCAACCGCACACGGGATCCTGAATGTCAGGGGTGTTGTCTTCTGGCTTTACAAACGGGGAAACTGAGGCCCAGAAGGGCCGGAGAACGAAGGCAGGAGAGTGAAGTGGATTCGTGTATGGTGGGCACTGGGGTTGGGCCATGGGCTTCAGGGTTAAACCTGGGGCAAGTAACTTCAACCTCTCTGTGCCTCAGTGACCACATCTGGGCAATGGGGATGGCTCAGTTTTGACCTCAGAGGCCTATGACCAGGAAAGCATGGAAGTGGGAGGTAGAACACCTAGGGCAGTGACCAAACCATGTCAAGAGGTTCAGAAATGGTTGCCTTGGCCAGGCGCGGAGGCTCACGCCTGTAATCCCAGCACTTTGGGAGGCTGCAGCAGGCAGATCACCTGAGGTCAGGTGTTCAAGACCAGCCTGGCCAATGTGGCAAAACCCCATCTCTACTAAAAATACAAAAATTAGCTCGGTGTGGTGGCAGGTGCCTATAATCCCAGCTATCAGGAGGCTGAGGCAGGAGAATCACTTGAACCGGCGAGGTGGAGGTTGCAGTGAGCCGAGATCGCACCATTGCACTCCAGCCTGGGCAACAGTGAGACTCTGTCTCAGAAAAATAAAGAAAGAAAAGAAATGGGCCGGGCGCGGTGGCTCACACCTGTAATCTCAGCACTTTGGGAGGCCGAGGCGAGCCGATCACGAGGTCAGGAGATCGAGACCATCCTGGCTAACACGGTGAAACTCCGTCTCTATTACAAAATACAAAAAATTAGCCAGGCGTGGTGGCGGGCGCCTGTAGTCCCAGCTACTCGGGAGGCTGAGGCAGGAGAACAGCGTGAACATGGGAGGCGGAGCCTGCAGTGAGCCGACATCACACCACTGCACTCCAGCCTGGACGACAGAGCGAGACTCTGTCTCAAAAAAATAAAGAAAAGAAATGGTTGCTTTTTTTTTTTTTTTTTAAGTCATTCAATTATCATGAGGAGGAAGCCAAACTAGGACAAGACCTCTGGGCTTCTACCGTCCAGGCACTGCTATTTCTCCTACGCTCAAAATGCCTGCTCAGGCAGTGACAGCCACAGAAATCACAAACACCTATCTGATGCTTCCTGTGTGCCAGGCACATGACCGGGTCACACACTCAGCCAAAGTCTGCTGAGCAGTCATGAGTGTCGGGCACTGGGCCGGGGGCATCAAGAATATAGAAGTGACCGTGGCATGCTCCCCTGCCCCTGGGAGCTGATTTTCTAGCGGGAGACCCTGAACATTGCCATTTAAACACAGACAATTCCAAATCGTGGTGACAGGCAGGAAGAAAACACGGGCGTATGGTTGTGAGGATTCAGAGAGGAGGAGGAGGGCTGGTGGCTCACGGCTGTAATCCCAGCACTATGGGAGCCAAGGCAGAAGGATCATTTGAGCCCAGGAGTTCAAGACCACCCTGGGTAACATGGTGAAACCCCCTCTCTACAAAAGATGCACATATTAGCGAGGTGTGGTGGCGGGGGCCTGAGGTCCCAGCTGCTTAGGTGGTTGAGATGGGAGGATCGCTTGAGCCCAGGAGGCAGAGGTTGCAGTGAGCTGTGATCACACCACTGCACTCCAGATTGAATGAAAGAGCAAGACCCTGTTTCTAAAAGAGAGAGAACCCGGGCGCGGTGGTTCACGCCTATAATCCTAGCACTTTGGGAGGCTGAGGTGGGTGGATCATGAGGTCAGGAGTTTAAGACCTGCCTGGCCAAGATGCTGAAACCCTGTCTCTACTAAAAATACAAAAAACGTTAGCCAGGTGTGGTGGCGGGCGCCTGTAATCCCAGCTACTCGGGAGGTTGAGGCAGAGAATTGCTTGAACCCAGGAAGCGGAGGTTGGAGTGAGCCGACATCACACCACTACACTCCTGCCTGGATGACAGAGTAAGACTCCCCCTCAAAAAAAAAAAAAAAAAGAGAGAGAGAGAGAGAAAAGAGAGGAGAGCATTTAGCATTGGGTGGTCGGGGAGGCCCCTTGGAGGATGTCACATTTTCACAGAGGAGTTGTCAGAAGCATGGGAAGGGGTAGGAGCTAGCCGCGTTCCAGAGAACAGGAATGGCACCAGTAAAGGTCCCCCTGGGAACCGGAAGCAGCAGACATAAACCCATATGGGGCACAGAGAAGGTGGTGGAGGTGGTGAAGAGGAAGATGAAGACTTAGGCCGTGGGTGGCTCATGTTTGCGGGAGGAAAATGTATGAGCACCAGGTGTATTTTTTGTATTTTTAGTACAGACGGGGTTTCACCACGTTTACCAGGATGATCTCGATCTCTTGACCTTGTGATCCGCCCGCCTTGGCCTCCCAAAGTGCTGGGATTACAGATGTGAGCCACCGTACTCGGCAGAGATGGCGATTTTTTTTTTCTTTTTCTTTTTGAGATGGAATTTCACTCTTGTTGCCCAGGCTGGAGTGCAATGGCGCGATCTCGGCCCACCGCAACCTCCACCTCCCGGGTTCAAGCAATTCTCCTGCCTCAGCCTCATTACTCATTCATTCAGGGACCATCATGGGACACCTGCTAGATCCTCCAACAAACGTCATGGGACACCTGCTAAGACAGCTAAAACGTAGTCCCTGCTATTGGGGAGCTCATGGTCTACCGGGGAGACAGACAAGTCCATGCGGTTACAACAAACTCAAGCTGTGCTGCCACAGCTCCCAGCAAAGGCACCAAGCAGCACGCAGGCCAGCCTCGCCAGCATGGAACACCTGACCGAGTGATTTCAGGATTTCAGGTCACTTCTTTTCTCAATAACTGCTTTTTTTGAGAAGAGAGAGAGAGACTGAAGTTTTGTTTTTGAGACAGAGTCTTACACTGTCACCCAAGCTGGAGTGCAGTGGCGCGATCACGGTTCACTGCAGCCTCAACTTCCTGGGCTCAGGTGATCCTCCTGCCCCAGCCTCCTGAGTAGCTGAAACTATAGGTTTGCACCACCACACCCAGCTAATTTTTTTGTCTTTTTTTTTCTTTTTTTGTAGAGATGGGGTTTCACCATGTTGCCCAGGCTGATCTCAAACTCCTGGGCTTAAGCAATCCTCCCATCTTGACCTCCCAAAGCTCTGGGATTACAGGTGTGAGCTACCGCACCCTGCGAGATTTTTTTTTTTTTTTTTTTTTGAGACAAAGTCTCGCTCTGTCGCCCAGGCTGGAGTGCAGTGGCACGATCTCGACTCACTGCAAGTTCTGCCTCCTGGGTTCACACCATTCTCCTGCCTCAGCCTCATGAGTAGCTGGGACTACAGGCGCCCGCCACCACGCCTGGCTAATTTTTTTTTTTGTATTTTTAGTAGAGACAGGGTTTCACCATGTTAGCCAGGTTGGTCTTGATCTCCTGACTTCGTGATCCGCCCGCCTCAGCCTCCCAAAGTGCTGGGATTACAGGTGTGAGCCACCGCGCCCAGCCAAAATTGAGATTTTTAAAAGATACATTCTCTGAAAACAACCCAAATGTCCATTAACTGATAAACAAATGTGGTATAACAATAGAATATGACTTGGCCATGGAAAGAAACCAGGCTCTGACCCAGGCCACAGC
This sequence comes from Macaca thibetana thibetana, assembly GCF_024542745.1. Taxonomy (NCBI): domain Eukaryota; kingdom Metazoa; phylum Chordata; class Mammalia; order Primates; family Cercopithecidae; genus Macaca; species Macaca thibetana. Next base: position 19,673,421 of record NC_065596.1, read on the forward strand.
ATGGATGAACTTTGAGGACGTCATGCTCAGGTGACAGAAGTGAGAGATGAAAGGCCACACGGTGTGTGATTCCATTTCTGTGAAATGTCCAGGATAGGCCCATCCGGAGACAGAAGGTGGATCCATGGTTGCCTGAGGCTTGGCGCGGGGAAGAGAATTGTGGGGATACCTAGCAGGTAGAGGATTCCTTTGTGGAGCGCTGAAAATATCCTGGGCCGGGCACGGTGGCTCACGCCTGTAATCCCAGCACTTTGGGAGGCCGAGACGGGCGGATGAGGAGGTCAGGAGATCAAGACCATCCTGGCTAACATGGTGAAACCCCGTCTCTACTAAAAATACAAAAAATTAGTCGGCCGTGATGGTGGGCACCTGTAGTCCCAGCTACTGGGGAGGCTGAGGCAGGAGAATGACGTGAACCTGGGAGGCAGGGCTTGCAGTGAGCCGAGATCATACCACTGTACTTCAGCCTGAGCAACGAAGCAAAGACTCCATCTCAAAAAAAAAAAGAAAAAAGAAAAAAAGAAAATATCCTGGAATTAGCAGAAATGGTACACTGAGAAGGTACTAAAAGCTACTGCAAGGTATACTATTAAATGATATTAAAATGGTGAAGTTATCTCGATGAAAAAAAAAAATCATAAAACAGGTCGAGTGTGGTGGCTCATACCTGCACTCCCAGGACTTTGGGAGACCGAGGCAGGTGGATCACCTGAGGTCAGGATTTTGAGACCAGCCTGGCCAACATGGAGAAACCCTGTCTCTACTAAAAATACAAAAATTAGCTGGGTCTGGTGGTAGGCGCCTATAGTCCCAGCTACTCGGGAGGCTGAGGCATGAGAATCACTTGAACCTGGGAGGCAGAGGTTCTGCCTCTCAGAGAACTGAAATCACACCACTGCACTCCAGCCTGGGTGACAGAGACTCTGTCTCAAAAAAAAAAAGCCAGGCACAGTGGCTCATACCTGTAATCCCAACACTTTGCGAGGACAAGGCAGGCAGATCACGAGGTCAGGAGATCAAGACCATCCTGGCTAACATGGTAAAACTCCATCTCTAGTAAAAATACAAAAAATTAGCCAGGCATGGTGGTATGTGCCTGTAGTCCCAGCTACTTAGGAGGCTGAGGCAGGAAAATCGCTTGAACCCAAGAGGCAGAAGTTGCAGTGAGCCGAGATAATGCCACTGCACTCCAGCTTGGGCAACAGAGCAAGACTGTCTCAAAAAAAAAAAAAAAAAAAAAGAAACACAAACGCCCCATTCTCCTGGTGTGATGACCAAGATGGCATGTGACAGGCTGGAGTGGGGCATGCATGATGTCCAGGAGACAGCAAGGTGGAGGAGATAAGGGTTTGAGAACGGGTTAGAGGCACGTCACGGGGTTCGCGGGTGATGAGGCCAGGAAAGACAGGCAGAGTGAGGACCACGTTTGTGACTGGGTGTTGCGACTGGGCCAGAGGGAGCAGGGAGGACACGGTGCAGGGCTGGGTGGATGCTGCAGGTGAGGCCAGCATCTGAGTAGCAATGCCCGGACAGAATGGAAGTGGGGGTTGAGGAATGTAAGCATCAGTGCTGGTCAGGAGAGGTGGCCAGGAGGAGGGAACCACAGGAGGGAACCTTGGCCCTTCCTCACTTTCCCGGCTCCCTCCAGGCTTAGCCTGTTCCTCCGCGCCCTGAGGAGAGGCTGGGAGCCCACAGCAGGCGCACACCAGCCTCCCTGTGCACAGACGCAGGCTAGCCGTCCCCAATCAGCACACAAGGAAAATGAGAACCGAGTTTGGCAACGCCCTCGCTGCTCAGCCCCGAGCACGTTTTGTCCCCCTTTCGTCTTCATGGCCCAAGCAACAGGGCCCTGTCTGTGTAATTTTTGACAAGATTAAAAAGGGTAATACTAAGTAGGTCAGGCCCCAAACGGAGAAGGCTGAGAGTAATAACGCTCTCAATAACGCTCTCATGGCCAATCTCGATCACGCCTCTCCACAGAGCCTTCGGGGGAGGGCTCGCACACCTGGGGTTTCTCTTTGGAGCATCCCTGGTAAGGAGACAAGGGCTGGGGGTGGGGAGTAGCAGCTCAGAGATGAGGAGCCCCAGGCTCCTTCCAGGTTGCTCCCTCCACCCAGCCCCGCCCCTGACCCAGCCCTGATGCCCCAGGATCTTCCACAGGAGGAGCTGGTGAGTGCCACGAACCTAGGAGCCACCATCAGTTACAGGACTTATCAATGCCCCCATCTAACCGGTGGGCATGACGAGCCTGATTCTGCAGATGAGGAAAAAAGGCAGAGAGAGGTCAAGTAACAGCTCAGGATATCACAGCGAGTAACTACAGACCTGAGATGAAAGCATGAGCTAGTCTTGGCCTCGAAGCCTGGGTCACAGCCACTCCTCATTAAAAATCCTTCCTTGACCAGGCGCGGTGGCTCAAGCCTGTAATCCCAGCACTTTGGGAGGCCGAGATGGGCGGATCATGAGGTCAGGAGATCGAGACCATCCTGGCTAACACAGTGAAACCCCGTCTCTACTAAAAAAAAATGCAAAAAAGTAGCCAGGCGAGGTGGCGGGCGCCTGTAGTCCCAGCTACTCTGGAGGCTGAGGCAGGAGAATGGCGTGAACCTGGGAGGCGGAGCTTGCAGTGAGCCGAGATTGCGCCACTGCACTCCAGCCTGAGTGACAGACCCACACTCCGTCTCAAAAAAAATAAAATAAAATAAAAATAAAAAATAAAAATCCTTCCTTTAGTCCCGTGCCATGGTTTAGTCCTGTAATCCCAGCACGCCGGAAGGCTGAGGCAGGAGGATCACTTGAGCCCAGAAGTTCCAGACCAGCCTGGGCAACAAAGTGTTGCCTGTCCCTATGAAAAAAATAATGGCCGGGCACGGTGGCTCATGCCTATAATCCCAGCACTTGGGGAGGCTGATACGGGCGGATCATAAGGTCAGGAATTCGAGACCAGCCTGGACAATAGGTTGAAACCCCATCTCTACTAAAAATATAAAAATTAGCTGGGCTCAGTGGCGCGCACCTGTAGTCCCAGCTACTCATGAGGCTGAGACAGGAGAATCACGTGAACCTGGGAGGCGGAGGCTGCGGTGAGCCGAGATGATGCCACTGCACTCCAGCCTTGGGCGACAGAGCAAGACTCCATCTCAAAAAAAAAAAAAAAAGAAAAAGAAAAAAATAACAAGGCTGGGGGTGGGGGGCGGTGAGCCACGCCTGTAATTCCAGCCCTTTGAGAGGCTGAGGCGGGTGGATCACCTGAGGTCAGGACCATGTCTGTACTAAAAATACAAAAATTAACCAGGCATGGTGGTTGGCACCTGTAGTACCAGCTACTCGGGAGGCTGAGGCAGGAGAATTGCTTGAACTTGGGAGGCAGAGGTTGCAGTGAACTGAAATGGTGCCACTTCACTCCAGCCTGGGCGACAGAGCAAGACTCCACCTCAAACAAAACAAACAAACAGACCAAAAAACCCTCCTTCCTCTTGACCACCTGTGACCTACTCTGTGCCTCTGCAGCCCCGTCAGGCAACTGGGAAGACTGCGCATGTCCCACAAGTGGGGAAAATGAGTCTCTGGGAGGGAAGTGACTTCCTCTACACTGTGCATGTGGATAAAGACGGGACCCCTGGGTGTCCTGGGGTCGAACAGCAAAGGTTTTAGGAAATCTAACCCACACCAAGAGGTTTGGAGGACATGAATGCTGTAGGTACAGAGAAGAACCCAGCAATAAAAGGCCAAAGCCAGGCCAGGTGCGGTGGCTCACGCCTGTAATCCCAGCACTTTGGGAGGCCGAGGCGGGCAGATCATGAGGTCGGGAGATTGAGACCATCCTGGCTAACACGGTGAAACCCCGTCTCTACTAAAAAAATACAAAAAAATTAGCCGGGCGTGGTGGCGGGCGCCTGCCTGTAGTCCTAGCTATTTGGGAGGCTGAGGCAGGAGAATGGTGTGAACCTGGGACAAGGAGCTTGCAGTGAGCCGAGATCGTGCCGTTGCACTCCAGCCTGGGTGACAGAGTGAGACTCCATCTCAAACAAAACAAAACAAACAACAACAAAAAAAAATGGCCAAAGCCAGCCAACTTCCAGTCCCCCCAGCTGAGAGTGAGGGAAACAGCTCATTTCTCCAGCTGTCTTAGAGGATCAGGGTGGGGGGTGTGACTAAATTGGAAAAGGGAAGGTCAAATCCAGCTTTGCCTCCCTGTTCCCAAATATCCCCTCTGCCATCCACCGAGCGCTTCCTGAGTGTCGATGTGTAGTTTCTCACTGGACTCTCCCCAGGAGCCCAATGAGAGGCCAGCACTACCAAATCCTCTGTTTTAGATGAGGAAACTGAGGGCCGGGCACGGTGGCTCATGCCTGTAATCCCAGCACTTTGGGAGGCTGAGGAAGGAGGATCACCTGAGGTCAAGAGATCGAGACCAGCCTGGCCAACATAGTGAAATCTCTACTAAATAATACAAAACTTGGCCGGGCGCAGTGGCTCACGCCTGTAATCCCAGCACTTTGGGAGGCCGAGACGGGCGGATCACGAGGTCAGGAGATCGAGACCATCCTGGCTAACTCGGTGAAACCTCGTCTCTACTAAAAATACAAAAAAAAAATCAGCCGGGTGTGGTGGCGGGCGCCTGTAGTCGCAGCTACTCGGCTGGCTGAGGCAGGAGAATGGCGTGAACTCGGGAGGCGGAGCTTGCAGTGAGCCGAGATCGTGCCACTGCACTCCAGCCTGGGAGACAGAGCAAGACTCCATCTCAAAATAAATAAATAAATAAATAAATAAATAAATAAATAAAAATACAAAAATTAGCTGGGTGTGGAGGTGCATGCCTGTAATCCCAGCTACTAGAGAGGCCGAGGCAGAAGAACAGCTTGAACCTGGGAGGCAGAGGTTGCAGTGAGCCAAGATCATGCCACTGAATTCCAGCCTGGCAACAGAGTGAGACTCGGCCTCAAAAAAAAAAAAAAGGAAAGAAAAGGGAACTGAGGCACACAGAGAGGATGTCAATGGTCACAGGGGATGTCAATGGTCAAGATTCGCAGTGAGCACAGGGCAGAGCCAGGCCTGGCTCCCAGGCCCACCTGCTCATACAACAGGCTCTTGGCCCCAGTTCCTCAGTTCCTACTTCTTTTTTTTTTTGAGACGGAGTCTCACCCTGTACCCCAGGCGGGAGCACAATGGCAGGATCTCAGTTCACTGCAGCCTCCACCTCCCAGGTTCAAGTGATGGTCCTGCCTCAGCCTCCCAAGTAGCTGGGATCACAGGCACCAGCATATTTTTAGTAGAAATGGGGTTTCACCACGTTGGCCAGGCTGATCTCAAACTCCTGACCTCAAGTGATCCACCTGCCTCGGCCTCCCAAAGTGCTGGGATTAACAGGCGTGAACCACTGCGCTTCCCAGCTCCCACTTCTGAGAGGTTATTCCCAGGGGCCCCCATCCTCCAGGGCCTGCCCCCGGCTTGCACCAGCCAGAAGGAAAAGAATGCCAGCCTGGGAGCTGGGGGACCAGGGAGTCGGAGGATCTGGGAGTCGGGGGGACTGCGAGCTGGGGGTCCTGGTTTCTGACCCCAGCTCAGCTCTGTTGCTCACAAGCTTGAGAACCTTGGACAGGTCTCTCTACCTCTTCATCTACCAAGCAACAGGGATGTATCAGGTGGGATCCTTCTAGGCCAAATGTCTAGAGACATTCTGGTCATCAAGGTTAGTGGTGGGTGCTCCTGGCATGGAGTGAGTAGGAGCCAGGAATGCTGCCCAACACCCTGCAGTGCCCAGGACAGACCGTATGCTGCAGAATGGCCGAATGACCTGGCCCCAACTATCACTGCTATACTCTGTTGTAAGGTACTGATGCTGAGAAACCGTGGCCTATGTCTACAAGGCCTCAGACACCACCTGGGTTCCTCTGGGCATCTAAGCAAACTTTTTTTTCTTTTTGGGGGGACAGAGTCTCATTCTGTCACCCAGGCTGGAGTGCACTGGCACAATCTCGGCTCACTGCACCTCTGCCTCCTGGGTTCAAGAGATTCTCTGAACCGCCGAGTGGCTGGGATTACAGGTGCCCACTGCCACACCTGGCTAATTTTTATATTTTTGTAGAGGCAGGGTTGCACTGTGTTGGCCAGTCTGCTCTGACCTCCTGACCTCAGGTGACCCACCCTCCTTGGCCTCCCAAAGTGCTGGGATTACAGATGTGAGCCCGGCTAATTTTTGTAGTTGGGTAGAGGCGGGGTTTCTTTTCTTTTAGATGGAATCTCACTGTGTCACTCAGGCTGGAGTGCAGTGGCTGGATCTCGGCTCACTGCAAGCTCCGCCTCCTGGGTTCACGCCATTCTCCTGCCTCAGCCTCCCGAGTAGCTGGGACTACAGGCGCCCGCCACCTCGCCCGGCTAATTTTTTGTATTTTTTAGTAGAGACGGGGTTTCACCGTGTCAGCCAGGATGGTCTCGATCTCCTGACCTCGTGATCCGCCCGTCTCGGCCTCCCAAAGTGCTGGGATTACAGGTATGAGCCACTGCGCCCGGCCTAATTTTTGTATTTTTGTAGAGACGGGGTTTCATTTTGTTGGCCAGTCTGGTCGTGACATCCTGACCTCAGGTGACCCCTCCTCGGCCTCCCAAAGTGCTGGAACTTCAGGCATGAGCCCAGCTAATTTTTGTAGTGTTAGTAGAATGGGGTTTTGCCATGTTCACCAAGCTGGTCTGGAACTCCTGACCTGAAGCGATTCACCCCCCTTGGCCTCCCACAGTGCTGAGGTTACAGGTGTGAGCCATCACGCCTGGCACATCTGAGCAACCCCTTGAGTCTCATTCTGCTCATCTACTCAATGGAAAAAATATTTTCCACTCTTGGGTGTGCTGGCTCATACCTGTAATCCCAGCACTTTGGGAGGCCGAGGTGGGCAGATCACGAGGTCAATATGGTGAAACCCATCTCTACTAAAAATACAAAAAATTAGCCGGGCGTGGTGGTGGGTGCCTGTAATCCCAGCCACTCGGGAGGCTGAGGCAGGAGAATCGCTTGAACCTGGAAGGCGGAGGTTGTAGTGAGCAGAGATCACACCACTGCACTCTAGCCTGGGTGACAGAGCGAGACACATTCTCAAAAAAAAAAACCAAAAACCTCCCGTCCGGGCCACTCTGAGGATTACTATGAGGACCAAAAGGCGATGCAACTGGAACCAGGCCAAGCTGCCATGTTTCACCTACTGGCTTGGCGAGGGGATGGGACCCAGGCCTTCCTGTCCGCTCTTGGTGGCATTACTACTTGCGCTAAGGCTGTTAAAAAAAATGAGCCTGGGCTGGAATGTGGTGGCTCACACCTGTAATCCCAGCCCTTTGGGAGGCCAAGGTGGGTGGATCACCTGAGGTCAGGAGTTCAAGACCAGCCTGATCAACATGGTGAAACATTGTCTCTACTAAAAATACAAAATTAGTCAGGCATGGTAGTGGGCGCCTATAATCTCAGCTACTCGGGAGGCTGAGACAGGAGAATCGCTTGAACCCGCGAGGCAGAGGTTGCAGTGAGCCGAGATCGTGCCACTGCACTCCAGCCTGGGCGACAAGAGCGAAATTCTATCTCAAAAAAAAAAAAAAAAAAAAAAAGAGCCTGTTCTCTGCATCGTGGTGTGGACCAAGTTTCAAGATATAAAGTTGGGTGAATAAAACACAGTTCAGAATTACATGCTTAACAACAGAAAACTGGGGATGGTTTTCTAGGAATGAAGAATCTGGGAAGGATGTTATGGGACTGGGAGCTGCAGCTATCTTGAGAGGAAAACAAAACAGAGTGACCAGCAGGCAGGAACGGGAGTGAGACTGGCTTCTCACTGTAGGCCCGTTTGTTCCTTTTGAATTTTTAACGTCTGTATTCCTACTCAAAACATAAAAACAAACTAATAGGCGGGGCACGGTGGCTGATGCCTGTGATCCCAGCACTTTGGGAGGCCAACGGGGGTGCGGATCACCTGAGGTCGGGAGTTCAAGACCAGCCTGTCCAACACGGTGAAACCCCGTCTCCACTAACAATACAAAGATTAGCCGGGTATGGTGGCTCATGCTGGTAATCCCAGCTACCTGGGAGGCTGAGGCACAAGAATTCTTTGAACCCAGGAGGTGGAGGTTGCAGGGAGTCGAGATTGCACCACGGCCCTCCAGCCTCGGCAACAGAGCAAGACTCCGTCTCTAAATAAATAAATAAACAAACAAACAAATAACTTCAAAGATGGAAAAAAGAGACGGGGCTGGGAATAATGGCTCATGCCTGTAATCCTAGTACTTTAGGAGGCCAAAGTGAGAGGATTACTCGAGGAGTTTGAGACCAACCTGGGCAACATAATGAAATCTCATGTCTACAAAAAATACAGAAATTACCTGGGTTACACAATTAAATCTACGCCTCTAGGAAAATGGCCGACAAATCTGCATCTTTCCTTTTTTTTTTTTTAAGTCCCAGCTACTCGGGAAGCTGAGGAGGAAGGATCACCTGAGTCTGGAGGGTTGAGGCCGCAGTGAGCCATGACTGTACCACAGTATCCCAGCCTGGGCGAAAGAATGAGACCCTGCCTCGGCCGGGCGCGGTGGCTCAAGCCTGTAATCCCAGCACTTTGGGAGGCCGAGACGGGCGGATCACGAGGTCAGGAGATCGAGACCATCCTGGCTAACACAATGAAACCCCGTCTCTACTAAAAATACAAAAAAATTAGCCGGGCGAGGTGGCGGGCGCCTGTAGTCCCAGCTACTCGGGAGGCTGAGGCAGGAGAATGGCGTAAACCCGGGAGGCGGAGCTTGCAGTGAGCCGAGACAGCGCCACTGCACTCCAGCCTGGGCGACAGAGCGAGACTCTGTCTCAAAAAAAAAAAAAAAAAAAAAAGAATGAGACCCTGCCTCAAAAAAAAAAAAAAAAAAAAAAAAAAAAAAAAGAGACTGCTCGGATTTCCACAAAGCTGTGCTTCCAAACACCGGATATGTACTGGCTACATCAGAAGCATCCAGGACAGGACAGGCACGGTGGCTCACGCCTGTAATCCCAGAATTTTGGGAGGCTGAAGCAGGCGGATCACCTGAGGTCAGGAGGTCGAGACCAGCCTGGCCAATATGGTAAAACCCCATCTCTATAAAAATTAGCCAGGCATGGTGGTGGATGCCTGTAATTCCAGCTACTCAGGAGGCTGAGGCAGGAGAATCGCTTGAACCCGGGAGGTGGAGGTTGCAATGAGCCGAGATTACATCATTGCACTCCAGCCTGGGCGACAGAGCAAGACTCCATCTCAAAAAAAAAAGGGCCGGGCGCGGTGGCTCAAGCCTGTAATCCCAGCACTTTGGGAGGCCGAGACGGGCGGATCACGAGGTCAGGAGATCGAGACCATCCTGGCTAACACGGTGAAACCCCGTCTCTACTAAAAAATACAAAAATCTAGCCGGGCGAGGTGGCGGGCGCCTGTAGTCCCAGCTACTCAGGAGGCTGAGGCAGGAGAATGGTGTAAACCCAGGAGGCGGAGCTTGCAGTGAGCCGAGATCCGGCCACTGCACTCCAGCCTGGGCGACAGAGCGAGACTCCGCCTCAAAAAAAAAAAAAAAAAAAAAAGACAAAACTTGGCAAGAAAAACTTCAGAGCTCCTATCCTACACGATTAAATCTATGCCTCTAGGAAAATGGCCCAGGGATCTGCATTTTTTTTTTGAGATGGAGTCTCTCTGTCGCTCAGGCTGAAGTGCAGTGGCACGATCTTGACTCACTGCAACTTCTCCTTCCTGGGTTCAACCAATTCTCCTGCCTCAGCCTCCCAAGTAGCTGGGATTACAGGCACCTGCCACCACACCGGGCTAATTTTTGTATTTTTAGTAAAGACTGGGTTTCACCATCTTGGACAGGCTGGTCTTGAACTCCTGACCTCATGATCCACCAGCCACAGCCTCCCAAAGTGCTGGGATTACAGGCGTGAGCCACAGTGCCCGGCCAGGAATCTGCATCTTAAACACACGTTCCATCTGGAAGCATAGATGGGCTAGAGAAGCTAAGAGCAGCAGTGGCCTCAACTAAAGCTACTTCTCATCTTGGGGGATCTGTACAGGGCTTGTTTAATTTCCTTTCCTCGAAGACAGGCCTCCATACAGTGCTTAGCAAGCTGTAGGTGTCCAATAAATATTAAATGGTGTGATGATTCACCAGGAGGTAATGAGCTCAGGATGGAACCAAAGAGAAATTGACCTGGGGCCAGAAAAAGATCTCACGCAACAGCTACCTTGAAGGATTTCCGACCTATCCATCCAGGCTGGGGACAGTCACAGCCTGGGGAAAGATGGCAAGTATGAAACCAGGAAAACCTCAGTTTCCTAGACACACCACAGGTGTTGAAGTAAACTACCCTCAGCATGCAACATCAGTGGGCCCCGGACCCCTGAGAAGGGGCTGCCAGATCCTCGGCGCTCAAAGTACAACTGTTGAGTGAATCCTCAGTTCTGGACCATGAGCTCCCAGAAGACAAAGGACTGTGCCTGACTGTTCCTGGTCCCCATGACACATGTGCATGGCAGGTGTCACCATCGAAACATCTGCGGATCTGCCGGGCGCGGTGGCTCAAGCCTGTAATCCCAGCACTTTGGGAGGCCGAGACGGGCGGATCACGAGGTCAGGAGATCGAGACCATCCTGGTTAACACGGTGAAACCCCGTCTCTACTAAAAAATACAAAAAACTAGCCGGCCGAGGTGGCGGACGCCTGTAGTCCCAGCTACTCGGGAGGCGGAGGCAGGAGAATGGCGTGAACCCGGGAGGCGGAGCTTGCAGTGAGCTGAGATCCGGCCACTGCACTCCAGCCTGGGTGACAGCGCGAGACTCCGTCTCAAAAAAAAAAAAAAAAAAAAAAAAAAAAAAAGAAACATCTGCGGATCCTGGAGCAAATGCTCACAGGCACCACCCAGCCCAGGCCGAGACGAAGGAGAGGCACAGACAGGCCGCCTCAAGACCCCGGGTTCTCAAGCAGGACCAGGCACCGCAAAGAGACTCCATCCTCCACTCACAAAAGCCAGAGGCTGGGCCCCTCCTGCCTTCCTCCACTCAGACCACCTCGGGGGTCCTTTTCTTCCCTAACGGCCAAGCTTTCCCTAGCTTGTGGTCAGTTCCCTGGGCCTCCCTGCCAACTTCATGCCTGCCCCTGCTAAGCCTGGGCTACCCCTGGCCCCCAGCCTCTCACAGAAACCTCAAAACGTGTGGTTACAGCGGCGGAAAGAACACCAACCCAGTTTCCCCACTCCCCATCTCACTCCAAAATACTGAAGAGTAAGGCACCTTTCTCCCATCCTTCCACGGCCTTTTAGCCATTTGCCTTCCACTGTTCTATATTCCTTTCTTTCCCTATTTCTAGAAACCCATTTGCCAACGACATGTCATCTGATTCTTGATGTTTTTTTCCACCTGAGAACGCTCACGTCTACACACCATGGCCTTTTCACTCCTCTAAAATCTGGCAGTAACAGTGGAAGAGGGGACTGTTCTCAAAAGAAAAAATCGTGTTTTCCTAAGAAAACAAAGTTTTAAGAGAGCTATGACAACACTCTGTTAGAAACTTGGGCTGGCTGGGCGCAGTGGCTCACCCCTGTAATCCCAACACTTTGGGAGGCTGAGACGGGCGGATCACCTGAGTTCAGGAGTTCGAGACCAGCCTGGCCAACATGGTGAAATCCTGTCTCTACCAAAAATACAAAAATTAGCTGGGCATGGGAGAGGGCACCTGTAATCCCAGCTACTCGGGAGTCTGAGGCAGGAGAATCAGCTGGACCCAGAGGCAGAGATTGCGGTGAGCCAAGATCACGCCACTGCACTCCAGCCTGGGCAACAGAGCAAGACTCTGTCTCAAAAAAAAAAAAGGATGGGCGCAGTGGCTCACGCCTGTAATCTCAGCACTTTGGGAGGCCGAGGCGGGCAGATCACAGGTCAGGAGATTGAGACCATCCTGGCTAACACGGTGAAACCCCGTCTCTACTAAAAATACAAAAAAATGGTGGTGGCGGTCACCTGTAGTCCCAGCTACTCGGGAGGCTGAGGCAGGAGAATGGCGGGAACCCAGGAGGCAGAGCTTGCAGTGAGCCAAGATTGCACCACTGCCCTCCAGCCTGGGCGACAGAACGAGACTGTCTCAAAAAAAAAAAAAAAGAAAGAAAGAAAAAAGAAACTTGGGCTGATTCTAGAGCAGGGGTTCTTGCCAGGGCTGATTCTGTCCCATTCCCCTCCACCCAGGGGAGACTGGGCAATGTCTGGGGACATCTATCATCACCATGAATGGGGTGGGGGTGGCCTTGGCATGGAGTAGGTGGTGGCCAGGGACACTGCTCAGCACCTGCGGGGACCCGAACGCCCCACCACAGGGAATGATCGCGCCCCATGTGTCCACAGTGCCCAGGCGAGAGACCCTGTCTGGAGGCCTCTTCTCGCCTCAGAAGCACCCTTCGCGCTCGCTCTCCACCACGGGTACTCACCGGAGGGGCGCTGTAGCTGGCGTGGGGGTTGTTCTGGATCTCCCACAGCCCTTCATTGAAGCCTTTCCTCTTGTTGGGTTTCCCGTACTTGTCTTTACATTTGTCATAGGGGAACAGGTCCTTGGGTCCCAGGAAGGCTCTGGAGAAGGGAAACGGGGGCCAGTCTCAGGTGAGTGTGGCCACCCCAGGAGGCACCAGAGGAGAAAACCAAGCCCCAGCAGGGGACACTTACGTTTCGTGCGTGCCAAAGAAAAAGATGGGGTACTTGTTGGGTGGGGGCTTCACGGCGCCGTCAGCAATGTCATCAATCTGCAGTGAGAGGCCAGTCAGGGGCGGCTTTACCCACGGACCCAGGACATCACCAAGAAATCAGCCAAGTTATTTGGGGCAAATCACGCTGGGAGGAGGGGAGCCTTCAACCCGGGAAGCAGCAGCCCCTTCCCAATGGGAAGCTGCATTCTTCTGCGTCCCCTCCACTGCAAAGCTGTGCCTCATCCAGAGAGATCGCCCCTGACTACAGGGAGAGAGCTGGCCCACCCAGGGCAGGTGCTCTACCTGAGCAAAGCCAGATCCGGCCCTCTGAAGCAACCAGGGCGTGGGGCCAAGCTCAGCGTCTATGGACTCCCAGGACCTTCCCTGGGGACCCCTCCCGCAAAGAGGGGCTCATGGGTGGTCCCCCAGAGGATGCAGCTGGCAGCTCCAAGGATGCAGAGGGTGGGGGGTGGGCTACAAGAAACGGCCCTGAGCATCCAGGAAGTCCCACCCTCTCCCTGCAGGCCCATGGGCTCCGGCAGCTGTCAGTCACCTCCCCACTGGAGGCTAACAGCCCCTTCACTTCCAATCAGGTGCTTGGAAACGTCTGGGGCTAGGAGAGCAGGCTGGAGAAGGGGGGACGGGGTAGAGAAAAGCGAGTGCTCTGGGAAGAAGAGAGCTGGGAAAGGGAGGGAAGTGCCTGGAAAGTTGCATTGCTCTGGTCTCCCCCAAGAAAGTCAGCGCGAGCACAGCAGGCTAGAGTGGTTTCTCCGCTCCCAATGCATTCCTTCCCCATCCACCTCTCCAGCTTCTGGGGGCTCCTGATCTTCCCTGCCCCACTCACCCAGCTTCCTTCTTGCTTGGGTCTCCTCGGAGCTACTCTCAGAGTCCCGGCCCCTGGGCTTGGCCATGGGCAGCCAGGCCCAGCATCCCTCTCCCACCAGAAGCATCCCAAACTCAGTCCACCCAACGACCAGCCTGGCATGCTTCACAGGCCCCTTTTCCTCCTGCCTCACCCAGGACCCGCCCACGGTACTCCAAGGCCCACCCATCCCAGCGGCAATGCCAGCTTCAGCCCTGGGCTAGTTCTGGACCAGGGCACCGTTTGGCCTCCCCTTCCACGGCCCCTCCCTGCTGCCCCAGCCTTCCACCCCCAATGCCAAATTCCTCAGTCCTGCCCGGCCAACTCTACCAACCTCAGCCCTGGGAGACTCAGCCCTAAGACCTGGGGATGACAAAAGCCTGGGGTCCCTGCTCCCCGCTGGCCTGTCCCGCTCAGGGCCTGGAACTCACCCCCTCCACACCTGGGACTCCAAGGTGCAGAACATCCTTCAAGCCAGGACACTTGGGACTATCCAGGTCCTCGGGACCCCAGTTTCCATAAAGGGGCATCCAAGGTCCCTTCGGCCAGCCCCCTTCCCTCAGATGCCCTCCCACTCCCTGGGCCTGTGCCTGTCTCCATTTCAAGCATTAGGGTTGGACCACCCCACCCTCAAGTCCCTCCAAAACCAGCTTCTACATCCTCCTCCCCACAGGGGGCCAGTTCCCAGGGTCCCCCAACAGCCCTGATGCTGACTTCATTCTAAGGTCTAGTTCCCTGAGTCCCAATGACCCTGTGAACAGAGCCTCCAGCCCCATTACCCCAACCCCAGCACCTCACTCAGAAGTCCCAGCTTCCCTTAGCCTTGATCCTCAACTTTCCCCCATGACTGCGTCCTCCAACCGTGGACCCCTAGCACATGGCCCTCGGCCCCCCAGCCCCTCAAAACTGGGCTTCTGCAGGACCTGCAATGGAGTGTTTCAGCCTCCCATCACATCTGACCCCTGGCCTCAAATCTCAAGTTACCCAGTTTTGCTCAAACTTGAACCTTGAGCCCTCAGGCCTGGGACCCCCAGACCCTCAGGCGAGGGTCCCTCAGGTCCCAGACCCTCCCAGACACCCTGCACCTGGCTCCTCGAGGCACCCCGGACACCCCCAGATACACAAGGCGCGGCTCCCTCCGGCCCAGGACACCCCCAGACCCCCAGGGCGCAGCTCCCTCAGGCCTAGGACCCCCAGACCCCCAGGGCGAGTTTCTAAGGCCCTACATACCCCTAGAACCCCAGGGCACAGCTTTCTCAGGCCCAGGACCCCCAGACCATTGGCGCGCAGCTCCTTCAGGCCCTGGACACCCCCAAACCTCCAAGACGCGGCTCCCTTGGGCCCAGGACACCCCCTAGACCGCCACAGCATGGCTCCCTCAGGTCCAGGACCCCCGTTCCCCCAGGGTGAGAATTTATCAGGCCCCAGAGCCCCAGGGCACGGCTTCCTCCGGCCCAGGACCCCTAGAACGTTGGCAAGCGACTCCTTCAGGCCCCAAACACCCCCAAACTCCCAAGGTGTGGCTCCCTCGGGCCCAGAACACCCCCAGACTCCCAGGGTGCGACTCCCTGAACCCCAGGACCCCCACAACACAAGGGCGAGAGTCTCTCAGGCCCCAGACACCCTCAGAACCCCTGGGCGCGGCCCCCTGAGGCCCAGGACCCCCAGACCCCAGGGCGCAGCTCCTGCAGGGCTCAGGCAGCCCCAGAACACCTAGGCGTGGCCCCCTGAGGCCCAGGACCCCCAGACCCCGGGGCGCGGCTTCTGCAGGGCTCGGACACCCCCAGAACCCCAGGACTCAGCTCCCTGAGGCCAAGGACCCCCAGACCCCGGGAGGGGCTCCTGCAGGTCCAGACCGCGGGTCCGGCAGGATGCGAACACCCCCAGACTCCAAGAACACGGCTCCCTGCAGCCCAGGACCCCCAGACCCTAAGGGCGGGGCTCCCTGAGGCCCAGGACCCCTAGACCCAGGGGCGCGGCTCCTGCAGGCCCCGGACACCCCCAGACCCCCAGGGCGCGGCTTCGGCAGGCCCCGGACACCCCCAGACCCCTAGGGCGCAGCTCCCTGCAGCCCAGGACCCTCAGACCCCCAGGGCGCGGCCGCTTCGGGCCCCGGACACCCCCAGATCCCAGGAACCCCAGACCCCAGGGGCGCAGCTCCTTCAGGCCCAGGACACCCCCTGCCCTCCGGAGCGCGCCTGCCTCCGGCCCGGGGCCCCCGCTGCCCCACCCCCCCCAGCGGCCCCATCACCCGCGCGGCCTCACCCGGGCCGGCCAGTGAGGGTAGCCCTTCATCTTAGCGAACACCAAGTCCCCAGGCTTGAAGGCGTGTGGCATGCTGACGGCGGGAGGCCCAGGCCGCGGAAAGCGGCTGCGGCGGCGGCGGCAGCAGCGGCGGCAGCGGGAGGCGAAGCCGGGGGCGGGAGCGGGACGCCAAGGGGGCGGGGGCGGCTGCCTGGGCAGCCTGCCGGCGCGCGCTTATTGGGCGTTGCGCCAACGGAAGTTCAGCCCTCCGGCCGTCACGGGCCTGCAAAGCCGTCGTTCAGGACCACGTGCGGAGGACAGAGAAGCTAGGCGACCAATGAGAACAGAGGTTGGAGCACAGTAGGTAACGGGATTGGATAACGGACAGAACCAAGGGGCGTAACCCAGATACTCTAATGGGAGGTTATGGGAGGTGAAAGGGAAAGGTGGGAGGAGACGAACAGAGGCGCTAAGAGAGTGAAGGGGTGGAGCTTAAGGGAAAGAGGCGGGACATAGACCGCTACAAGAGAAGGGGATATAAGTAGGGCAGAACATTGGATACCGCAGAAAAGAAGGCCAATCAGTCAACGCAAGGGGCGAGTCATTGACAGCCTCTCTCGCTCAGGAGGAGGGGCTTAAAGTAGAGATGCAAGACACTGGATACCACAAGAGAAGCGCCTCAAGGTAGGGAGCAGGCATTGGCCATTACAAGAGGCGGGGCTTCAGCGGGAACGTCGGCCATTGGCTATCGAAAGAAGAGCGATACAACATAAAACAGAGACGGGAGATTGCCAGCTCGAGGGGGCGGGGCTTAGAGGAAGGGGCAGGCTCTCGGGGAGCTCTTAGGATAAACAGTAGCAAAATGCACAGAATAGTTATTTCTTAGTTAAAAACTTACTGAGTACCTACTATATGCCAGGGCCGCCAAACGCCCCACAGACATATTCATTCAAGAAAAATGTACTGAATACCGTGGGGCCGAGGCGCTTGATTGTCCTGGGCTTTCAGTCTCTGCACTTGGAAAATGGGGCCCATGATGGTTCCGATCTTACAAGATCTTATAGGATTGTGAGGACCCTGCTCTAGACTGAGCCGGGCAACAGGAAATACAGGAAGTATTAGAAGCTATAACTCGGCCGGGTGCGGTGGCTCACGCCTGTAATCCCAGCACTTTGGGAGGACGAAGCGGGCGGATCACGAGGTCAGGAGTTCCAGACCAGCCTGGCCAACATGGTGAAACCCCGTCTCTACTAAAAATACGAAAATTAGCCGGGCGTGGTGGCCGCTTACCTATACCAGCTACTCGGGAGGCTGAGGCAGGAGAATCACTTGAACCCAGAAGGTGGGGGTTACAGTAAGCCGAGATCGCGCCACTGCACTCCAGCCTGGGCGACAGAGCGGGAAAAAAAAAACAAGAAGCTATAACTCTACCTTCCAGGAATCAAGTACACCAGGGCCAAGAAATGTTAACTTTTTAAATTCGTTGATGTTGTTATGTTTTGTTTTGCTTTTTTTTTTTTTTTTTTTTTTTGTAATTAGGATCCATGGTAAGAACTAAAAAGAACCAGGGTGCTTGAGGAAAAAAAGCTGAATAATGGAGACGACTTCTCTCCTGGGGGATCACAGAGGGTTACTGGATGAAGTCAGTTTAACCAGACACTGGGAGGATGAACAGAAGTTGGACGCTATAGTGAGGCGAGCCCTGGGAGGGCATGAGGAGCACAGGGAAGAGCAAAAACAAGCATCTGATCCTTACTTAAGGAGTAAGGATCAGGAGTACTAGACCAGCCTGGCCAATTTGGTGAAAGCCCATCTCTAGAAAAAATACAAAACTTAGCCAGGCGTGGTGGTGGCGCCTATAGTCCTAGCTACTTGGGAGGCTGAGGCAGGAGAATCACTTGAACCTGGGAGGCAGAGGTTGCAGTGAGCCGAGACCGCGCCACTGCACTGCAACCTGGGTGACAGAGCGAGACTTCGTTTCAAAAAACAAGACCAGGCGCGGTGATTCACGCCTGTAATCCCAACACTTTGGGAGGCCGAGGTGGGTGGATCACTTGAGGTCAGGAGTTCGAGACAACCCTGGCCAACATGGTAAAACCCCATCTCTACTAAAAATGCAAAAAATTAGCTGGGCGTGGTGGCGCGCACCTGTAATTCCAGCTACCCAGGAGACTGAGGCAGGAGAATCGCTTGAACCCGGAGGCAGCGGTTGCAGTGAGATGAGATCGCGCCACTGCACTCCAACTTGGGCGACAGAGAGAGATGGGACTTCGTCTCAAAAAACTAAATAAATAAATAAAATAAAAATTAAACATAGGCCAGGCGCCGCGGCTTACACGTGTAATCCCAGCACTTCGGGGGGCTGAGGCAGGCGGATCCCTTGAGGTCAAGAGTTTGAGACCAGCGTGGCCAACATGGTGAAACTTTGTCTCTACTAAAAATACCAAAAATATTGGCCAGGTGTGATGGTGCATGCCTGCAATCCCAACTACTTGGGAAGCTGAGTCAGGAGGATTGCTTAAACCCGAGAGAGAGAGGTTGCAGTGAGCCGAGATTGTGCTAATGCACTCCAGCCTGGGCGACAGAGCAAGACTCTGTCTCAAAATAAGAACAAAAAGAAAAAACATAGACTTACCATATGACCCAGCAATTCCATTTCTAGCTGCTAGGGACTGAATTTTGTATCGTCCTCCCAAATGCACATGTGGAAGCACAGACCGCCCATGGATATGGCCTTTAAGGAGGCTGACCAGGCACAGTCACTGACACCTGTAATCCCAGAATTTTTGGAGGCCAAGGCAGGTGGATTACCTGAGGTTAGGAGCTTGAAGCTAGCCTGGCCAACATGGTAAAACCCTGTCTCTACTAAAAATACAAAAATTAACCTGAAGTGATGGTGCATGCCACCATTTTGGCCAGGCTGATCTTGAACTCCTGACCTCAGGTGATCTGCCCACCTTGGCCTCCCAAAGTGAACCACAGGCGTGATCCACTGGTGTGAGCCACCAAGCCCGGCCTGAGGTGTCTTTTTAGGATGATGCAAACTTTCCAAATTTAGATTGTGATGATGGTTGTACAATTCTGTAAATATGTTATAAACTTCATTGAATTATATACTAAAAGAAGTGAAATTGATGGTATGTTAATTACATATCAATAAAGCTGGGTGACCATGGTACCTGATGCCTGTAATCCTAGCACTTGAGGTGGGAGGATTGTTTGAAGGCAGGAGTTTGAGACCACCCTGGCCAGTATAGCAAGACTGTCCATACTAAAAATAAACAAACAGGAACTGGGTGTGCTGGCTCACGCCTGTAATCCCAGCACTTTGGAAGCCTGAGGCAGGTGGATCACGAGGTCAGGAGTTCAAAACCAGCCTGGCCAAGATGGTGAAACCCCATCTGTACTAAAAATACAAAAATTAGTCAGGCGTGGTGGCAGGCGCCTGTAATCCCAGCTACCCAGAAGGCTGAGGCAGGAATATTGCTTGAACCCAGGAGACGGAGGTTGCAGTGAGCCGAGATGGCACCACTGCACTTCAGCCTGGGCAGTAGAACGAGAATCTGTCTCAAAAAAAACATACATATATGTTTTTATATATAAAGATGTATTTACACATTTTTATATATTGTATATATATTATATATATATTTATATATTTTTTAATATACATATACACACAGCCTGGGCGCGGTGGCTCACACCTGTAATCCCAGCACTTTGGGAGGTCAAGGCCGGTAGATCACAAGGTCAGGAGTTCGAGACCAGCCTGACCAACATGGTGAAACCCCATCTCTACTAAAAATACTAAACAATTAGCTGGGTGTGGTGGCACACACCTGTAATCCCAGCTACTCAGGAGGCTGAGGCAGGAGAATCGCTTGAACCTGGGAGGCAGAAGTTGCAGTGAGCCAAGATCGTGCCACTGCACTCCAGCCTGGGCAACAGAGTGAGAATCCATCTCAAAACATAAAGAAACAAAGAAAGCCTTTTTTTTTTTTTTTTTTTTTTTTCCGAGACAGAGTCTTGCTCTCTTGCCCAGGATGGAGTGCAGTGTCATGATCTCGGCTCACTGCAACCTCTGCCTCCCGGATTCAAGTGACTCTCCCACCTCAGCCTCCTGAGTAGCTGGCACTACAGATGCCCACCACCACGCCCGGCTAATTTTTGTACTTTTTAGTAGAAACGGGGTTTCACCATATTGGCCAGGTGGTCTCGAACTCCTGAGCTTGCGATCTGCCTGCCTCGGCCTCCCAAAGCGCTGGGATTACAGGCGTGAGCCACCGCGCTCAGCCAAAGCCATTTTTTAAAAAAAGATCCTTTAGCCTGCTACATTGAGAAGGGCTATAGTTAGAATTTCCAGTTAAAATTCAGTATGTCAAGTTACATCTGAAGAGCAGATATACACATCACATGATTTTCTTTGTTTTAGAGACAGGATCTCACTGTGTTGGCTAAGGTGATTGAGAACTCCTGAGCTCAAGAGATCCTTACACTTCTGTCTCCCAAAGTACTGGGATTACAGGCATGAGCCACAACATCTGGCTGAATGATTTATTATTATAAATATCTCCCCATACAATTTTTATTTATTTATTTATTTTTATTTATTTATTTATTTTTGAGACGGAGTCTCGCTCTGTCGCCCAGGCTGGAGTGCAGTATCATGATCTCAGCTCACTGCAAGCTCCACCTCCCAAGTTCACGCCATTCTCCTGCCTCAGCCTCCCGTAGTAACTCGGACTACAGGCGCCCGCCACCACGTCCAGCTAATTTTGTGTATTTTTAGTAGAGACAGGGTTTTACCACGTTAGGGAGGATGGTCTCGATCTTCTGACCTCGTGATCCACCCGCCTCAGTCTCCCAAAGTGCTGGGATTACAGGCGTGAGTCACCGCACCCGGCTTATTTATTTATTTTTTTGAGACAGAGTCTTGCTCTGTCACCAGGCTGGACTGCAGTGGCGCGATTTTGGCTCACTGCAACCTCCACCTCCCGGGTTCAAGTGATTCCCCTGCCTCAGCTCCCGAGTAGCTGGGACTACAGTGTGCGCCACCACGCCCAGCTAATTTTTTGTAGAGATGGGGTTTCACCATGTTGGCCTCTCTGGATGGTCTCCATCTCCTAACCTCATGATCTGCCTGCTTCAGGCTCCCAAAGTGCTGGGATTACAGGCATGAGTCACCGCCCCCGGCCAGCAATTATTATTACTATTATTTTTTTTTTGGAGATAGGCTCTTGCTCTCTTGACCAGGCTGGAATGCAGTGAAATGATCTCGGCTCACTGCAGCCTCTACCCTTCGGACTCAAGTAATCCTCCTGCCTCAGCGTCTTGAGTAGCTGGGACTACAGATATGTGCCACCACACCTGGCTAATTTTTAATTTTTTATAAAGACAGGGTCCCACTTTGTTACCCAAACTGGTCTCAAACTCCTGAACTCAAGCAGCCCTCCTGCCTCGACCTCCCAAAGTTCTGGAATTACAGGTATGAACCACCTTGCCCGGCCCTATGCAATTTTTTTTTTTTTTTTTTTTTTTTTTTTTTTTTTTTTTGAGACGGAGTCTCACGCTGTTGCCCAGGCTGGAGTGCAGTGGCGCGATCTTGGCTCACTGCAAGCTCCGCCTCCCGGGTTCCCGCCATTCTCCTGCCTCAGCCTCCTGAGTAGCTGGGACTACAGGCGCCCGCCACCGCGCCCGGCTAATTTTTTTTTTTTTTGTATTTTTAGTAGAGACGGGGTTTCACTGTGGTCTCGATCTCCTGACCTTGTGATCCGCCCGCCTCGGCCTCCCAAAGTGCTGGGATTACAGGCTTGAGCCACCGCGCCCGGCCATTTTTTTTTTTTTTTTTTTTTTTTTTTTTGAGAAGGAGTCTCACTATATCACCCAGGCTGGAGTGCAGTGGTGTAATCTTGGCTCACTACAGGCTTGACCTCCTGAGCTCAAGGAATCTTCCTGCCTCAGCCCCCACAAGTAGCTGGGACTAAAGATGTGTACCACCATGGCAGGCTAATTTTTTTTTTTTGTAGAGATGGGATTTCACCATGTTGCCAAGGCTGGAGCAATTTTTCTTTTCTTTTTTTTTTTTTTTTTGAGACAGAGTCTTACTCTATCGCCCAGGCTGGAGTGCAGTGGCGCGATCTCGGCTCACTGCAAGCTCCACCTCCCAGGTTCACGCCATTCTCCTGCCTCAGCCTCCCGAGTAGCTGGGACTACAGGCGCCTGCCACCACGCCCGGCTAATTTTTGTATTGTTAGTAGAGACGGAGTTTCATCATGTTGGCCAGCCTGATCTTGAATTCCCAACCTCAAGTGATCCGCCAGCCTCGGCCTCCCAAATTGCTGGGATTACAGGCATGAGCCACCGTGCCTGGCCTGCAATATGTTTTAAAAGCTATCTGTTACACAAGCTGCAACGTAGACGAACCTTAAGGACGTTATCCTCAATGAAATCAGCCAGACGTAAAAAGACAAGTATTGTCTTCTATGTGTCCACTTGTAGGAGGTCCCTAGAGTTGTCAAATTCTAGAGAGGAAAAGGAGACTAGAGGTTACCAGGCGTTGGGGGTAGTTATTACTTAATTAGGCGGAATTTACGTTTCACAAGATGAAATGTAATGATTGCTGTAAAGGTTGCACAACAATGTGAATGTTCCTGAGGCCACTGAACTGTACACTTAAAAGTGGTTAATGGGCTGGGCAGGGTGGCTCAAACCTGTAATCCCAGCACTTTGGGAGGCCGAGATGGGCGGATCACGAGGTCAAGAGATCGAGACCATCCTGGCTAACACAGTGAAACCCCGTCTCTACTAAAAAAATACAAAAAACTAGCCAGGTGTGGTGGCAGGTGCCTGTAGTCCCAGCTACTCGGGAGGCTGAGGCAGGAGAATGGCATAAACCCGGGAGGCAGAGCTTGCAGTGAGTAAACCCGGGAGGCGGAGCTTGCAGTGAGCCGAGATCTGGCCACCGCGCTCCAGCCTGGGCAACAGAGCGAGACTCCGTTTAAAAAAAGAAAAAAAAAAAGTGGTTAATGGCCGGGCACGGCGGCTCACACCTGTAATCCAAGCACTTTGGGAGTCTGAGGCAGGCAGATCACAAGGTCAGGAGATCGAGACCATCCTAACACAGTGAAACCCCATCTCTACTAAAAATACAAAAAATTAGCCAGGTATAGTGGTGGGCACTTGTGCCAGCTACTCAGGAAGCTGAGGCAGGAGAATGGCATGAACCCAGGAGGTAGAGGTTGCAGTGAACCGAGATCGCACCACTGCACTCCAGCCAGCCTGGGCAACACAGCAAGACTCCTTATCAAAAAAAAAAAAAAAAAAGAAAGAAAGGCGGGACACGGTGGCTCACACCTGTAATCCCAGAACTTTGGGAGGCTGAGGCAGGTGGATCATGAAGTCAGGAGTTCTAGACCAGCCTGGCCAAGATGGTGAAACCCCATCTCTACTAAAAATACAAATATTAGCTGGGCATGGTGGCACATGCCTGTAATCCTAGCTACTCGGGAGGCTGAGGCAAGAGAATCACTTGAACTCGAGAGGCGGAGGTTGCAATGGTTAAGCCAGGTGCAGTGACTCATGCCTGTAGTCCCGGCTACTTAGGAGGCTGAGTTGGGAGGATCACTTGAGCCTGGAAGTTCCAGGCTACAGTGACCCGTGATTGCGCCTGTGAATGGCCACTGTAGTTGTGCTCCAGCATAGGCAACATAGGAAGATCATATCTGTATAAAAAATTTTTGGGCCAGGCATGGTGGCTCATTCCTGTAATCCCACTGCTTTGGGAGACCAAGGTGGGTCAGTCACAAGGTCAGGAGTTCAAGACCAGCCTGGCCAACATGGTGAGACCCTGTCTCTACTAAAAATACAAAAATTAGCTGGGCATGGTGGCATGCGCCTGTGATCCCAGCTACTCAGGAGGCTGAGGCAGGAGAATCACTTGAACCTGGGAGGCAGAGGTTGCAGTGAGCTGAGATTATACCATTGTACTACAGCCTGGGCGATAAGAGCAAAAACTCCATCTTAAAAATAAGAAGAAGAAGAAGAAGAAGAATTTAAAGTTCCAACAGCTTTACAATCAAAGGCTGGGCATTCACCACTAATCCTGGTGATTTGGGAGGCTAAGAGGGATCGCTTGAGACCAGGAGATCTATACCAGCCTGGGCAACCTAGCGAGACCCCATCAGTATAATAAAATTTTATTTTTACTTTTTTTTTTTTTTTGAGACGGAGTCTCGCTCTGTCGCCCAGGCTGGAGTGCAGTGGCGCGATCTCGGCTCACTGCAAGCTCCACCTCCCGGGTTCACGCCATTCTCCTGCCTCAGCCTCCCGCGTAGCTGGGACTACAGGCGCCCACAACCGCGCCCGGCTAATTTTTTTTGTATTTTTAGTAGAGACGGGGTTTCACCGTGGTCTCGATCTCCTGACCTTGTGATCCGCCCGCCTCGGCCTCCCAAAGTGCTGGGATTACAGGCGTGAGCCACCGCGCCCGGCAAAATTTTATTTTTAAAATTAAAAGTTATTTATTTACTTTGAGTTTACCTTTTAAAGTTTTTTTTGGTTTTTGTTTTGTTTTGAGACAGAGTCTCGCTCTGCCGCCCAGGCTGGAGTGCAGTGGCACGATTTCCGCTCACTGCAAGCACCGCCTCCCGGGTTCACGCCATTCTCCTGCCTCAGCCTCCCGAGTAGCTGGAAGCACAGGTGCCCGCCACCACACCTGGCTAATTTTTTGTATCTCTAGTAGAGACAGGGTTTCACTGTGTTAGCCGGGTTGGTCTCAACCTCCTCCTGCCTCAGCCTCCCAAGTAGCTGAAGCTTCAGGTGCGTGCCACCATGCCTCACTAATTTATTGTTTGTTTGTTTTTTGAGACAGAGTCTCACAAATCAGAGTGCAGTGGTGTGATCTCGGCTCACTGCAACCTCTGCCTTCCAGGTTCAAGCAATTCTTGTGCCTTGGCCTCCCAAGTAGCTGGGATTACAGGGATGCACCAGCACTCATTTTTTTCTCTTTTTTCTTTTTTTTTTTTTTTGTAGAGACAGGGCTTCACCATGTTGCCAGGGTGTTATTTTTATTTTGTTTTTTAGTATTATTATTTTTTGAGATGGAGTCTCGCTCTGTCGCCCAGGCTGGAGTGCCGTGGTTCGATCTTGGCTCACTACAATCTCCACCTCCCAAGTTCAAGCAATTCTCTGCCTCAGCCTCCCAAGTAGCTGGGACTACAGGTGCCTGCCACCACCCCAGGCTAATTTTTGTTATTTTATTTCTAGTAGAGACAAATTTTCGTCATGTTGGCCAGGCTGGTCCTGAACTCCTGACCTCGTGATCCAACTGCCTCAGACTCCTAAAGTGCTAGGATTACGGGCGTGAGCCACCACGCCTGGCCTGTTATTTTTATTTGTTAGTAGAAACAAGGTCTCTGGCTGGGCGCGGTGGCTCAAGCCTGTAATCCCAGCACTTTGGGAGGCCGAGATGGGCGGATCACGAGGTCAGGAGATGGAGACCATCCTGGCTAACACGGTGAAACCCCGTCTCTACTAAAAATACAAGAAAATTAGCTGGGCGTGGTGGTGGGCGCCTGTAGTCCCAGCTACTCAGGAGGCTGAGGCAGGAGAATGGCGTGAACCCGGCAGGGCGGAGCTTGCAGTGAGCTGAGATCGCGCCACTGCACTCCAGCCTGGGGCACAGAGCAAGACTCCGTCTCAAAAAAAAAAAAAAAAAGAAACAAGGTCTCACTGACCAGGCGCGGTGGCTCACGCCTGTAATCCCAGCACTTTGGGAGGCCGAGGCGAGTGGATCACGAGGTCAGGAGATCGAGACCACCCTGGCTAACACATGAAACCCTGTTTCTACTAAAAATACAAAAAATTAGCCGGGCGTGGTGGTGGGCACCTGTAGTCCCAGCTACTTGGGAGGCTGAGGCAGGAGAATGGCATGAAGCCGGGAGGCGGAGCTTGCAGTGAGCCGAGATCATGCCACTGCACTCCAGCCTGGGTGACAGAGTGAGACTCTGTCTCAAAAAAAAAAAAGAAAGAAAAGAAACAAGGTCTCACTATGTTACCGATCCTGGTCTTGAACATCAGGGCCCAAGCATTCCTCCTCCCTTGGCCCCCCAATGTCCTGGGATTACAGGCGTGAGCCACTGTGCATGGTTGAATAAGTTTTTAAAAATTACCCAGAGGTTGGGTGCGGTGGCTCACACCTGTAATCCTAGCACTTTGGGAGGCTGAAACAGGTGGATCACCTGAGGTTGGGAGTTCAAGACCAGCCTGACCAACATGGAGAAACCCCGTGTCTACTAAAAATACAAAAAAGTAGCTAGGCGTGGTGGCAGGTGCCTGTAATCCCAGCTACTCGGGAGACTAAGGCAGGAGAATCCGGGAGATGGAGGTTGTGGTGAGCTGAGATTGCACCACTGCACTCCAGCCCAGGCAATAAGAGCGAAATTCCGTCTCAAAAAACAAAACAAAAAAAATTAGCTGGGTGTGGTGGCACATGCCTGCAGTCCCAGCTTCTTGGGAGGCTGAGTGGGGAGGATTGCTTGAGCCCAGAAGGGGTTCTAGGCTACAGTGAGCCATGATTTTGCCACTGCACTCCAGCCTGGGGAGGAGAGTGAGACCCTGTCTAAATAAATAAATAAATAAATAAAATACAATAAAATAAGAAAAAAGGAAAAGAAATATCCTCCCAAAGTGCTGGGATTACTGGCGTGAGCCACCGACAGCTCCTGGCAGAAATGTTGAATTATTCCATTTCATAACTTCATCCGACATGAGGAAGATAGTCAAGGAGAGTGTCATGGTGGAAGATGATTGAGGTAAGACAGATGAAGAGAAGTCCCTTCTAGTAAAGGAGAATGCCTAGGCAAAGGCGCAGAGGTGAGCTGGAAATAATTCCAGGTAACTGAGGCAGAGGTGGAAACGTGGGCAATAACAAGAAAAGAGGTTTCTGAAACCCCCAGAATACTTAGAACCTGAAATAGAAATTTATTAGGGCCTGTTAATGTTAGGACCTCCTTAGACCAGGCTGAGGGGCCCCATAGGATTTTATTCTTGGAGAAGTGGGGTGGGTCTCTGCCACTTTCTTTTTTTTTCTTTTGGTTTTTTTTTTGAGATAGAGTCTCGCTCTGTTGCCCAGGCTGGAGTGCAGTGGCAAGATCTCACTCACTGCAAGCTCCGCTTCCCAGGTTCACACCATTCTCCTGCGTCAGCCTCCCGAGTAGCTGGCACTATAGACACCCACCACTGCGCCCGGCTAATTTTTTTTGTATTTTTAGTAGAGACGGGGTTTCACTGTGTTAGCCAGGATGGTCTCAATCTCCTGATCTTGTGATCCGCCCGTCTCGGCCTCCCAAAGTGCTGGGATTACAGGTGTGAGCCACCGCACCTGGCCAGGTCTCTGCCACTTTCTAGCTGTGTGACTTTGGCCCAGTGTTGTACCTTTATTTCAGTTATAGGGTATACAATTCCTTATTCACAACAATGAGCTGTAATTTTCTTTTCTTTTCTTTTCTTTTCTTTTTTGAGACGGAGTCTTACTCTGTCGCCCAGGCTGGAGTGCGGTGATGCAATCTTGGCTCACCGCAACCTCCACTTCCCTGATTCAAGCAATTCTCCTGCCTCAGCCTCCTGAGGAGCTGGGACTACAGGCACGTGCCACCATGCACAGCTAGTTTTTGTATTTTTAGTAGAGACAGGGTTTCACCATATTGGCCAGGATGGTCTCGATCTCTTGACCTCATGATCTGCCTGCCTTGGCCTCCCAAAGTCCTGGGATTACAGGCGTGAGCCACTGTGTCCACTCTTTTTTTTTTTTTTTTTTTTTTTTAAGACATGATCTTGCTCTGTCACCCAGCCCCTTCCGAGGTGGCTGCTGTATGCGGCTGTTGGCGGGAGGCCTCAGTTCCTCACCACGTGGGCCTCTCCGTGGAGCTGCTTGAGCTTCCTCCCATCATGGCGGATGGCTTTCCCCAGGTGAGTGAGCCCAGAGAAAGAGCAAAGAGGAAGCATCAGTGAATTTTATGTCCTAGTTTCAGAAGTCCCACATTGTTGCTTCTGCCTTATTCTATTGTTAAAAATGAGTCACAAAGTTTAGCTGACAATCAAAGAGAGAAGAAATAGACTTTGCCTTTCTTTTTTATCTTTTTTCTTCCTTTTTTATTTTTTATTTGTTAAGATAAGATCTCACTCTGGGCCGGGCGCGGTGGCTCAAGCCTGTAATCCCAGCACTTTGGGAGGCCGAGACGGGCGGATCACGAGGTCAGGAGATCGAGACCATCCTGGCTAACACAGTGAAACCCCGTCTCTACTAAAATAAAAAAAAAAAAAAAAAATTAGCCGGGCGAGGTGGCGGGCGCCTGTACTCCCAGCTACTCGGGAGGCTGAGGCAGGAGAATGGCGTGAACCCGGGAGGCGGGGCTTGCAGTGAGCTGAGATCCGGCCACTGTACTCCAGCCTGGGCAACAGAGCGAGACTCCGTCTCAAAAAAAAAAAAAAAAAAAAAAAAAAAAAAAAAGATCTCACTCTGTCACCCAGGCTGTAGTGCAGTGGCAGGATCACAGCTCCCTGCAACATTAACCTCCTAGGCTCAAGTGATCCTCCCACCGCCCACTCCCTAGTAGCTGGGGCTGCAGGTGTGCACCACCACACCGGCGTAATATTTTGTATTTTTTGTAGAGAAGAGGTCTCACCGTGTTGCCGATTATGGCCTCAAACTCATGAGTTTGGCCAGGCATGGTCAATCACACCTGTAATCCCAGCACTTTGGGAGGCCAAGGCAGGCAGATCACTTGAGGTCAGGAGTTGGAGACCAGCCTGGCCAACATGGTGAAATCCTACCTCTACTAAAAATACAAAAATTAGCTGGATGTGGTGGTGAACACCTGTAATCCCACCTACCTGGGGGGCTGAGGCAGGAGAATTGCTTGAAACTGGGAGGTGGAGGTTGTGGTGAGCCAAGATCGCAGGCACCACTGAACTCTAGCCTGGGAAACAGAGCAAGACTCCGTCTCAAAAACAACAACAACAACAACAACAACAACTCATGAGCTTAAGCAATCTGCCTGCCTCAGCCTCCCAAAGTGCTGGGATTATAGGCATGAGTCACTGATTCCAGCCTGTCGTTTTCCATATAAAATATTAAGAAATGATGAAAAGAGTCTGGGCACAGTGGCTCATGCCTGTAATCCCAGCACTTTGGGAGGCTGAGGCAGGTGGGTCACTTGAGGTCAGGAATTTGAGACCAGCCTCGCCAAGATGGTGAAAACCCGTCTCTACTAAAAATACAAAAATCAGCTGGGCATGGTGGAGCATACCTGTAATCCCAGGTACTCAGGAGGCTGAGGCACGAAACTCGCTTGAACCTGGGAGGCGGAGGTTGCAGTGAGCCTACATCACACCACTGCACTCCACCCTGGGCGACAGAGTAAGACTCTGTCTCAAGGCTGGGCGCAGTGGCTCAAGCTTGTAATCCCAGCACTTTGGGAGGCCGAGACGGGCGGATCACGAGGTCAGGAGATCGAGACCATCCTGGCTAACACGGTGAAACCCCGTCTCTACTGAAATATACAAAAAAAACTAGCCGGGCGAGGTGGCGGGCGCCTGTAGTCCCAGCTACTCGGGAGGCTGAGGCAGGAGAATGGCATGAACCCGGGAGGCGGAGCTTGCAGTGAGCTGAGATCCGGCCACTGCACAGAGCGAGACTCCGTCTCAAAAAAAAAAAAAAAGAATTAAAAAAAAAAAAAAAAGACTGTCTCAAAAAAAAAAAAAAAAGCAACAACAAAGAAAAGAGTAGTACAACCAACTCAGTATGTTCTTTTTTTTTTTTTTTTTGGAGTGCAATGGCGCAATCTCAACTCACTGCAACCTCCACCTCCTGAGTTCAAGCGATTCTCCCACCTCAGCCTCTCAAGTAGCTGGGATTACTGGCGCACACCACCACATCTGGCTACTTTTTGGATTTTTAGTAGAGATGGGGTTTTGTTATGTTGGCTGGGTCGGTCTTGAACTTCTGACCTCAAGTAATCCACCCGCCTTGGCCTCCCAAAGTGCTGGGATTATAGGTGTGAGCCACTGTGCCCAGCCTAATTTTTTTTCCTCTTTTAATAAGACAGGGTCTGGCTCTTTGCCCAGGCTGGAGTGTAGTGGTGTGATCATAGCTCACTGCAGCCTCAAACTCCTGGGCTAAAGCAATCCTCCTACCTTGGCCTCCCGAAATGTTGGGACTGCAGGCCTGAGTCACTTGTCCAACCCATGTTATTTCAATTTCAGTCTTAGAGTGGGCTGTTTCCTTACCTGGAGGCCTCTCCTCCCTCAGTCTCTGTGAATCTCATTCCAGCTCCTTTTTTGTTTTGTTTTGTTTTTGTTTTTGTTTTTGTTTTTTTGAGGCACAGTCTCCCTCTGTTGCCCAGGCTGAAGTGCAGTGGTGAGATCTCCGCTCACTGCAACCACCACCTCCCGGGTTCAAGCGATTCTCCTGCCTCAGCCTCCCAAGTAGCTGGGATTACCGGCGCCGGTAGAGACAGGGTTTCACAATGTTGGCCAGGCTGGTCTCAAACTCCTGACCTCAAATGATCCGCCGGCCTCGGCCTCCCAAAGTGCTGGCATTATAGGCATGAGCCACCACGTCTGACCCCCAACTTCCTTTTCTGGAGGCTTGTTTTAACTGTCACTTTGTGTATCTTCTTTGCGAATCGCACAGCCCAAAGTACGCCACTATTAACTGGTTTCTCTGTCTTGTTCACCAAAGTGGATCCCCAGGTCCCAATTGGATGCATCCTCTTAAACAGCTTCTACCTAGGGTAAGTGGTGGTGGTGGTGGTGGTGGTGGGGTGGGGTGGGGGGCTTCAGGGACCAAAACAGGGCCAGAAGGTGGGGGCCTCCAATACCCCACATTAAATTGGGACTTTATCACGTAAGCTCTGGGGAGACAGGGAAGGTTGGATTTTTGTTTGTTTTGCTTGAGACAGGGTCTCTCTGTTGCCCAGGCTGGAATGCGGTGGCTTGATCACAGCTCACTGCAGTCTCGACCTCCTGGGTTCAAGTGGTCCTCCCGCCTCCGCCTGCCAAGTAGCTGAGAGGTGCGCGCCACCACCCTCGGCTATTGTTTTATTTTACTTTTTTTTTTTTTTTTTTTTTTTTTTTTTTTAAATAGAGACGAGGTTTTGCCATGTTGCCCAGACTGGTCTCCAACTTCTGGAATCAAGCAATCCTCCCGCTTGAGCCTCCGAAAGTGCTGTGATTGCAGGCGTGAGCCACCGTGCCCAGCTTAGGTTGAGCAGGGAAAGGGACAGGGCCCAGTGCTTTCTCTGCGAGGTTCAGTCGTCCTGTCACCGTCTGTCACCGTTTGGGGAGCGCCACGGAAGCTGCCAGGCAAGGCACTGACTCTAATCGAGAGGCGCACTCGTCGCCCTGGCAACGGAGTCCGGAAGAACCACAGAGATGCGGCTCCAGCGTACAGAGCGGCCGCCCTGGGCCAGCGAGGCACCGAGCGCTAGAGAGGCACTTCTAGCCTATTGTCACGTGGTCGGCCTCGGGAAGGCGGGACTTCCGGCGGCGCGGTATTTTTTTTCCGGTGGCTGGTCCCGGGCGGCCCCTCCCCGACTGGGCCCTGTGCCCCCCGCCCCCGCGGCCCCTCGCCGCCGGGCCAGCCGCCACCATGAAGAAATTCTTTCAGGAGTTCAAGGCCGACATCAAGTTCAAGAGCGCGGGACCCGGTCAGAAGCTCACAGAGTCCGTGGGGTGCGTGAGGAACGCAGGGGCGGCCGGGGAGAGGGGTCTGGGGCCTCGGGCGGCTCGGGAGATCGGAGAGGGCGAGGGGCTGGGGAGAGGCAGCCGAGAGTCAGGGGAGGGGGAGAGGCTCCGGGGGCGGGGCAAGCGGGGCCGAGGATGGGCGTCCGGGGGAGGGGAGAGAGATCTGGGGTCAGGGCAGGAGGGGGCGGGTGTGAGCCGGGGGCGGGGCAAGGGAGGCGGGGGGAGGGGAACATGCGCAGGGGGCGGGGCAAGGGGGCCGGGTGGGAGGGGAGGTCTCGGGGGCGGGGCCGCAGGAGGGTCCGAGGCAGTGGCGGGGGATTAGGGCGGCGGGGCTGCAGGAAGTTGGGGGTCAGTGGAGCGACCCTGGGGGAAAAAAGGGATGATCAGTTCTGAGACGGGTGATAAGGGAGAGGTCTGGGGACCCGGCTGGTCCTTAAGTGGCCGGGATGATTTGGGGGAATCTAGGTGACCATGGATGAGAGCTGAGCTTGGAGGAAGATGCACAACTGTGGGGTGGGGTGGTGGAGAGTTGTTCTGAGGCATCCATGGGAAGAGGGGTTCTGGACTTGGGATCTGGAGCACGTGGGAGGCTGATGGGAGACTAGGAAGAGTCTGGAAGGCCAAGGAGGCCGGGGTGGGTAGCGTCTTCAGTCACCTGGGAGGGGCTGAGGAAGGTGTGTGAGGAGACTGGAGGTGAGGGACTCTGACAGATGGACTGTGACACGGGAGGGGCCTGAGAGGAGAAGACCGGCGAGATTGACGCGTCTGAGCAGGTTGGGAGAAAGGCCTTCTCTGCGAGGCTTCTCTGCCAGGTCACTGTGCCAAGTGGATTATGGAGGTGAGAGGGGAGGGGAAAGGAGATAAGTGCCGGGCAGGCTTCCGGATCGTCTAGGGAGGACTTGGAGAGAAGGGCCTGAGCAGGGCTGAGCCAGCTGGGAGGGCAGGTGGAGGGCCGGGAAAGAAGTGGCGCTGGAGAGGGTGCGAGGCTGAGGGCTGCTGGGCTGAGAAAAGGGAAGCTGGAAGAGCTGGGGCTGCTGCAGGGAGCTGGCTGGCCAGGGGGTGGTGGAGACTGATGGAGAGTGACTGAGGAAGGAGGTCAGCCAGGCAGCCAGGGTAGGGGTCTGTAAGCAATAATGGAAGGGATTGTGAAGGGGTGGGGGCTGGGAGGGGGTAGGAGGAGAGGCAGGGAGGTGGCAGGAAGTGGGGGTCAGGGAATCACGGGTTGGTGGGGTGGTGATGGAGGTAGGGGCATAGCGAGGAATTCAGGGTTCCTAGGGGAGAGCAGGAGAGCAAAGGCTGAGTGAGAGAGGGAGGGGGGTCAGGGAGAGAAGTGGACAAATGGGGGGAGCCCTTCATTGATTCAACCAGTAGTGGGTGGGGTTAGGACTGGGCGTGACAGGAAGGATGCAGGGCATCAGG
Organism: Macaca thibetana thibetana; assembly: GCF_024542745.1. Lineage (NCBI taxonomy): Eukaryota > Metazoa > Chordata > Mammalia > Primates > Cercopithecidae > Macaca > Macaca thibetana. Next base: position 19,706,405 of record NC_065596.1, read on the forward strand.
GTGATGGCTGGGTCAGCCCAGAGCCTGGCGGAGAGGGGAAGGTAAGAGGGGAGACTCGGGAAGGGAAGGGGTGCGGAGGTCCCCTCTGGAGCGAGACTGGATATCCAGGGTGTGTGGGGCGTGTGGGCACCAAGTCCTGTTTTAGGCTGCAGTGGTGGACAGGAGAAGGCCTCTGCTGTCCCAGGGCTCACCTTCTAGAGGGAGCTGATGGACAAATAAACCAACAGACCTCAGAGGAGGGCTCAGGCGGTGCCCAGGGCCTTGAAGGAGGGTGAGCAGACGCCATCAGGTGGTTTGGGAAGGCCTCTCCCAGGACACAGTGAGACTCAGCCGTGGGGAAATCAGCCCCCTCCTTCTCTCCCTGTGGCAGCTCTAGCCCTTTCCAGATCCCCTGTCCTCCTCCCTCCCCGCAGGAGAACACTGTGGGCAGAAGGCGCAGACGGTGCAGGGCCTTGCGGCGGGGAGCAGCTGGGGTATGGGAAGAACCGCGGGGAGCCCAGGGGAGCCAGGCCAGGGGAGGGCAGTGGGCCAGGCCGGGAAGGGCTCTCCGGCCGAGGGAGGCTTTAGGATTTCGTGGTGGGCGGGCGTCGTGCAGTGGAGTGATGCTGACGCTCCCTGGCTGAGGTTGCAGAAGGGTCCCTGTGGCTGCCCAGGGCGGGCAGGGTCCATGACCGGTTGGGGTGAGGTGCCCCGGGAAATGCCATTTTGTTGGAAAGACCTAGATATCGGATGGGGCTGGGATGGGTCTTCATGAGTCATCTCCTCTTCCACCCAAGATGCTGCGCTGTGGGAGGACTAGATAGGCAGGGGTGGGCACGAAGCTAAGCCTCGAGACGAGGAGGGAGGGCTGCCCGAGTATCTAAGCAGAGCCAGAGGAGTACAGGGCTTGAACTGAGAGCCTGGCCTCCAGGAAGTGTTAATAGACTTACGACATGGAAAGTGACACAGTCCCTGAATTCACGGGAGGGGCCTGAGAGGAGACAGGCGAGACAGACGCGTCCGAGCAGGTTGGCAGAAAGGGCTTCTCTGCCAGGCCACTGTGCCAAGTGGATTATGGAACCCTCCTTGGTGTAGGGCTCAGCAGGGCGGAACCGCGAGTCCATGAGCTCTTGGTACTTGCACAGCCCCGGGCCTGGCATGGAGTGGCCAGGGCGAGGCTGGTTCTGCTGTCCGCTGACCCCAGGGTCCTGCCACAAGGGTGGTGTGGCATGGGGCACATTGCCCGGACTTCCTGACCCTCTTGGGTTTGGGAACGGGATGGGGAGGCCTCCCTGGCAGCTTGTTAGGAGGAGTCAACCAACCAAGCCGACCGGCTCCCAGCAGGGGGCCCAGCACACAGTAGGTGCTCAGCAAACGAAGCTGTGACCTGAGGGTGGAGACTCTCACAGCAGGGAGTGGGGGAGGATGTGGCATCCCTTGAGTCTCCTCAATTCCTGAGGATGTGGGCTGGGTGCTGTGGCTCATGCCTGTAGTCCCAGCAGTTTGGGAGGCCCTGGTGGGAGGATCATTTGAGGCCAAGAGTTCGAGACCAGCCTGAGCTACACAGCGAGACCCTGTCTCGATAGAAAAATTAGCCATGCGTGGCCGGGCGCGGTGGCTCAAGCCTGTAATCCCAGCACTTTGGGAGGCCGAGACGGGCGGATCACAAGGTCAGGAGATCGAGACCAGCCTGGCTAAATACGGTGAAACCCCGTCTATACTAAAAAATACAAAAAACTAGCCGGGTGAGGTGGTGGGCGCCTGTAGTCCCAGCTACTCGGGAGGCTGAGGCAGGAGAATGGCGTAGACCCGGGAGGCGGAGCTTGCAGTGAGCTGAGATGCGGCCACTGCACTCCAGCCTGGGCGACAGAGCGAGACTCCGTCTCAAAAAAAAAAAAAAGAAAAATTAGCCATGCGTGATGATGCTTGCCTCCAAGTCCCAGCTACTCGGGAGGCTGAGGCGGGAGGATTCCTTGAGCCTGGGAACTCAGGGTTGCAGTGAGCCGTGATCGTGCCATTGTACTCCAGCATGGGTGACAGAGCAAGACCCTGTCTCAAAAAGAAAAAAAAAAAGGCCCTGAGGATATCAAGGTGCCTTCGCCTCGGGAGGGGTGCTGCCACCCCATTTTACAAACGAGGATGTTGAGGCCCAGTGGGGCAGGACTTGCCCTGTGGTGCAGAACTGAGCGGAACCAGCATCTCCTTCCTCCAGGGGCTCTTCCGCTTGCAGAAGAACCATCTGGTGGCTGCGGGTGGCCCCTGGGAAGCAGGCGTCCTGGCCCCCATAGGCAGGGACACGTCTGACTGGTGGTGCTGGTGGCAGGAGCTGGGGAGCAGCAGAAGCTCCCCTGTGTGACCGCACGTCAGGTTTGCCGGCCACCTCAGGAGGATACACTCGCTCTCCCTCGGTCCGTCCCCAGGGAAAAGGCCTCCAAACAGAAGTGCAGCCAGCCGGCCCCGAGGCCGCCCCGCCAGGGACCCACCAATGAGGCACAGATGGCGGCTGCTGCCGCCCTGGCCCGGCTGGAGCAGAAGCAGTCCCGGGCCTGGGGCCCCACGTCGCAGGACAGCATCCGAAACCAGGGTGAGATGTGGCCCGCCCCGGGCCCAGGTCGGGGCTGTTTGAGGTTCCCAGCCTTAGTGCCTGGCCCTGGACGCAGAAGTCCAGGGCCTGGAAGCAGCTGTGGGGGTGTGAGGGTCACCCTTGGGAGCGACTCACCAAGGGCAGGTGCTGGGGGAAGGGCAGCTTCCTGGGGAGCGGGTGGGAGCAGAGACTTGGAGCAGAAACAGGGACTGCGCAGGCAGTGGGGTGCTGGCTCAGGCTGAGGGGTGGGTGCAGAGCGAGTCCTGCAGGGGACCTCCAGCCTGACCTCCAGCAGCAGCAGGCTGGGGTGTTGTGCATGGCTCACGGGCCCACCCCAGGAATGAGGGGGCTCGGGCCAGGACAGAGGCGTGCTCACCACCCTGTCTCTGCTTCTCCTTCTTGGGCTGCCTTCCAGTGAGAAAGGAACTTCAAGCCGAAGCCACCGTCAGCGGGAGCCCCGAGGCCCCAGGGACCAACGTGGTAAGAACAGCCACTGGTGGCACTGTCCCACGCTGAGGGGTGGGGACAGCTTGACTTCATCATGGGGGAGATGTGGCCACTGCCCTTGGGGCTCCAGGGTGGTTAGGAAACCTTGCCCTGCAAGGTGGAGGCGGGTTGTGGTGGAACATGGTGTTGTCCGGACCTTCGGGGCTCGGCAGCTGAGGATGCTGGCTCAGGCCTGGAGAAGTGGGCCTCAGGTACATAAGCCCATCGCTCCTTCCCCTTAAGCCGTTAAGGTGGATGCAGTTACAGTTCTCACTTTTCAGAAAGAGAACCGGGGTTGAGAGAGGTCAAACCAGCTGTCCTCTCTCCTACACCCCCAGAACCAGCAAAGACAGGACTGGCTAGTCTGTGGCTTCAGAGCCTGTCCCCTACCACTGCCTGCTCCTGCCGCTTGGAGGTCAAGGGGCTCCGTGGAGACGGGTGGAATCAGGGAGGCCTTCCTGTAGGAGGTGGGCCTTGAGAGCTCTGCTGAAAGGAGTTCTAAGCAGCTTGATCCTCGAGGATTCAGTGAATTTTAGCACGCAGGGACCTTAGAGATGGCCTAGAAACGGAGGCCCAAAAGTCAGGCCTTGTCCAGGGCACTGTGCCCACGGAATCCCACACAGAGCTCCTTCCTCACCAGCTTGGGGACAGGACCAGCAGGAGCCCAGCTGCCGTCTGCTGAGTGCTTCCTGCGTGTCAGAAGCTGCTCCGTGCTTTCCTTTCCTTACCTTGTTTAGTTCTGAATAGGCCCCACAGGGACATTTGACATACCAGGGAACAGGCTGAGGGATCCAGTCACTTGGCCAGGGTGTCTCCCATGGCCACCAAGTGGAAGGGACAGCATGGGGGCTAGAGATGTCTGGTTCTGCGGGCCACACTCAGGACTGTGGTGCTCGGCGAGGCTCGGGGTGGCTTCTGTCCACAGTCCAGACTCGGACACTTTCACCGCCCCAGGTATCTGAGCCCAGAGAGGAAGGCTCTGCCCACCTGGCCGTGCCTGGTGTGTACTTCACCTGTCCGCTCACTGGGGCCACCCTGAGGAAGGACCAGCGGGACGCCCGCATCAAGGAAGCCATTCTTTCGGTGAGTGGCGCCCCGTGTGCTCCTGCCCCAACCTGTAGCTTCCTGTGCCTGCGCCACCCCCCATCGGAAGCCCAGGTGGTACAGGTCCCTCCCAGAGTCCCCAGAGCCCACTGCTAGTAGTGAAGTCCCTCTTCTGATACCCCGAATCCAGGCACACCATTGTGTATGCATCCGTATCTCCTCTCTCCCAGCTAGGTTTGTCTTTCTTTTTGAGCTGGAGTCTCACTCTGTCACCCAGGCTGGAGTGCAGTGGTGCATTCTCGGCTCACTACAACCTCTGCCTCCTGGATTCAAACGATTCTCGTGCCTCAGCCTCCCAAGTAGCTGGGATTACAGGTGCCTGCCACCACGCCCAGCTAATTTTTGTATTTTTAGTAGAGATGGGGTTTTACCATGTTGACCATGCTGGTCTCGAACTTTTGCCTCAAGTGACCCACCCGCCTCAGCCTCCCAAAGTGCTGGGATAACAGGTGTGAGCCACCGTGCCTGGCCTGGTTTTGTTTTTCATAAAAGGTTATGTATTATTTGCTTCAGTACAGAAAGAACTTCCTACAAAATTAGCCGGGTGTGGTGGCATATGCCTGCAATCCCAGCTACTCGGGAGGCTGAGGCAAAAGAATTGCTTGAATCTGGGAGGCGGAGGTTGTGGTGAGCTGAGATCGTGCCATTGCATTCCAGCCTGGGCAACAAGAGCAAAACTCGGTCTCAAAAAACAAAAAACAAACAAACAAAAGAACAAAAATAACTTCCACAGCATCTTTTTTCCCCTAATACAGCAAGTCCTCACTTAACACCATCAATAGGTTCTCAGAAACCTCGGCTTTAGCCTGGGCAACATGGCAAAACCCTGTCTCTACCAAAAACAAAAACAGAAACAAATTAGTTGGGCATGCTGCCGTGCACCTGTAGTCCTTGCTACTCAGAAGGCCAAGGTAGGAGGATTGCTTGAGCCTGGGAGGTGGAGGCTGCAGTGAGCCGTGATCAGGCCACTGCACACCAGCCTGGGTGATATGTGAGACCCTTTCTCAAAAAGTAATAACAGTGGCCAGGCGCGGTGGCTCATGCCTGTAATCCCAGCACTTTGGGAGGCCGAGGCAGGTGGATCACCTGAGGTCAGAAGTTCAAGACCAGCCTGGTCAACATAGTGAAACCCCGTATCTACTAAACATACAAAAATTAGCCAGGTATGGTGACAGGCACCTGTATCCCAGCTACTCGGGAGGCTGCGGCAGGATAATCACTTGAACCCCGGAGGCAGAGGTTGCCGTGAGCCGAGATCGTGCCATTGAGCTCCAGCCTGGGCACTGGGCGACAAGAGCAAAACTTCGTCTAAAAAAAAAAATAGTAACAGTTCCATGGAGACTCTCCAGACTCACACCTACTCCAGCAGTGTGTGCGAAAGCACCCGTGTCCCCATCCTCTCACCGTACTGTAAATCACCAAACTTTGATCTTTACCCCTATTGACAAGTGAAAATAACATCCCAGGATAGATTTAATTTGCACTTTCCTTATTTTAGGTTGGGTTGGCCATGTTTCATATGAAAATGCATCCTTTGTACATTATTAGATAGTTTGTCTTTTTCTTAGTGATTTGTAGGCACTGTTTATATATTAGGCAATTCAGGCTTTTGCCTATGATATGAGTTGCACATATTTCCCTCTAGTTGCTCATATGCTGGCTCTGCTTATGGTCGCTTTGCTGCGTAGGATTTTTTGATCTCTGTATAATTAAATGTGTCAGTCTTATTTCATGGCTTTTGGGTTTGGGGCTATTCTTAGAAATGCTTTACCCGCTTCCATGCTGAGAGAATTCTTTTGTGGCCTCTCCAGGGTTATTTTATTTTTTTGAGACAGAGTCTTGCTCTGTCACTAGGCTGGAGTACAGTGGTGCAATCTCGGCTCACCGCAACCTCCGCTTCCCGGGTTCAAGGGATTCTCCTGCCTCAGCCTCCCAAGTAGCTAGGACTACAGGTGCCCGCCACCACGCCCGGCTGACTTTTGTATTTTTAGTAGAGATGGGGTTTCACCATGTTGGCCAGAATGTTCTCGATCTCCTGACCTTGTGATCCACCCGCCTCGGCCTCCCAAAGTGCTAGGATTCCAGGCGTGAGCCACCGCGCCCGGCCTCCAGTGCTTTTCTTCTGGCTTCTCACTGACTGCTGGCTTGTTGTTTCTATGGTTGAAGCTTTGATCCAGCTGGAGCGTGTTATTATGTAACCCGGCAGGGTGGCGCTGATGTTATTTTTTTCTAGATCTTGGCTCAGTTCTCTTCTCAGCCCCACCTGTGGAGAGCACCTGTCTTTTGCTCACAGCTGTGAAATCCCACCTTTCTTACAAAGTACATTCCTGTATGGATATGGTCGCCTTCCTGGCCACTGTTGCTTCGTCCCTTGTCTGTGCACGTACCCAGCTCCTGACCTAAGCCTGGCAGCCAGTTGCCCAAAACGCCCGAGGGCCGCTTTTGGAGCTGACGCCCTTCCCTTGGCAGGTGTGCTGTCCCGGGCACTCTGATCCCCAGGAAGCTGTTGTCCTGGGGACGGCGGGGGTGTCTCGCAGCTCTGCCTCTCTCTGCAGCCGCGTGCTCTGCCCCACTCCCCACATCACCTCGGCAACTAAACCGGCAGACTGGGCTGGCTCCCAATTTTCTGTTGGCTTGAGCCCCGGCTCAGCGTGTGGGTCATGGGTCTGTGTGACGCAGGGGGCTGCTGAGGGACCCTGTTGTGCAGTTGAGGGTGGGGGATGGTGGGTGGAGCTCTGGGCTGCCTGGGCAGGTGGCCCGAATCCTGACACGTGGTCCTGGGCGGCCCTGCTGTTCACCCGCCCTCATCTGGGCAGCCCAGGGAGGTGCGGGTGGCAGCCGTGCTTCTCAGGCCATGGGTGGCTCTCTGGGTGTGGCCGTGTGCGGTAGCTGTGCCGAGCGTGAATGGATTTGTGCCTCAGTGTTGTCCGGGTCTTAGGGTACCTGTTCTCAGCCTCTCCGTGCTGGGACGCTGTACCTCACAGTCAGCAGGGCTGGCTCTGGGAAACCCCAGGAATTCCGGCTGTGACTTCTCCCCTCCCCTAGTAACATAGGCGGGACCTCGGGGTGGGGCAGGGGCTGGGGGTATCCGTCTTCCAGCCATTGAGTTTCAGACATTGAGGGTTGCAGACTCATTTGTGTCCTCTCTGCCACCTGCCATCCCTGTGACAAGGGGCCTCTGGGTCTCTTTCTTGACATGAGACCCGGGAGTCATTCCAGAACGTCCATCATGGGGCTGTGAGGTCAGGAGGGATGCGGTGTCCATGGTGGCGGGAGGTTCTGTAAGGGGCAGCGGCCTTGGTGGATCTCAGCACTGAGGTCGGGTTCTAAAGCCAGAGTGTGAGGCAAAGTTCTGTCACGTCACACCGGCCCCCAAGTCCCGTGGGTCTAGCCTTGAGAAGGCGGAAGGGCAGACTTGAGTTCTGCTCCGTCTTGGCTGTGTCGCCTCTGCCCTGGCATGTGGGCAGGGCCAGGGTCTTCGAGGGTCTCTCTTTTCCTTTCTGTGATGAGTGCACAGCTAAGGGCTGCTCCACGCCGCCGCTCTGCCTTCCTCTTCCTGTCCCTGTTACCTGGGCAGCGGAGGGCCGTGTGGCCGGGGTTCTCAGTGAGCAGCTTTCCCTGTTTCCCTCCTCCCAGCACTTCTCCACCGACCCAGTGGCTGCCTCCATCATGAAGATCCACACGTTCAACAAAGACCGGGACCGGGTGAAGCTGGGCGTGGACACCATTGCCAAGTGAGTGCGTGGCCCCTTTGCCCTGCCTGGCCCCTCCGGCTCGCCCCAGCACCCTTCCCACCGGGGCTGTCACCCTCTCTGGTCCCCTCATGACCTGCTGAGGTGGGCTAGGAAGGGAGCACAGGCCGGGAGTAGTGAGGCAGCTCCACCCAGAGGCCTCGGGCAAAGGACTGGGCCTCTTTGGGTCTGTTTACCCATGTGTGAAATGAAGGTGTTTATGGAATCAGGGGTTGCCCACCCTGGCTTCCTTGGGGACCACTCGGGGAGCGTGTGGAGGAGGCGGGGTCCCACCCCACTCCCCGAGTCTCAGGATTGGGGGCAGGCCTGGAAGTCCACGCTGCCCGCCAGCCCCGAGGGAGCCCCCCACAGGAGCCCCCTGCTGCCGCTGCAGCCCCCCGGCTCTGGCTCTCCACTCTTCCGGCCCTGTGGCTCCCCCACCGCTGTGGTTAACTGGTGCCCTTCTAGGACTGGTGGGACAGTGAGGGGTTCCATGGGGCTCCTGCCGGCACCAGGGGTGGGCTCCGTGGGGTGTGCGAGGTATGCCTTCCACCCGGAGATGGTCTCCTGCCCTGGGGTCACTGGGCCGCTTCTTCCCTCTGACTAGAGGCCAAGTGTGGCTGAGCCACTGACCTGGGGCAGGAGGCACAGAGGGGCCGGGCGGGCAGCCTCGGCTGTGCCCCACTCACCCTCTCCACCTACCCCAGGTACCTGGACAACATCCACCTGCACCCCGAGGAGGAGAAGTACCGGAAGATCAAGCTGCAGAACAAGGTGTTCCAGGTGGGCGTGCCTTGTGGCCCCTGGGCCCAGGCTGGGGGTGGGGGCAGCCGGCCTGCAGGAGCCGGTGGTGGCCCACACCAGGCAGTCCCTGGAGGAGCTAGCGAGAGTTGAGCCCCAAGCAGTGAAGCGTTTGGCCAGTAGAAGGTAGCAGGACAAGATAGGGAGCAAGATTTTAATGCACCAGTCACCCCAAATCAACAAATTCTGCCTCTCCTCACCCACATCCTTTTCCTCCTCTTCAGTTGGGCTTGTTTGGGAACATGTCGGCAGTGGGGAGGTTTCTCATGCAAACCAGATGTCTGGTTCTTCTGGGGGAAACGGCAGGGTCTGGCCGCCCTGGCCTGTGTTAGCCTCGCTTCAGGCCCCAGCAGTATCTGGCTCCTCAGCCTCACTCTTCGTGCCTGGTTGTGACTTTTTCCTCTGTGCGGAGCTGGTGGAGACTCCCACCTTAGAAAAGCAGGTTTGCACCTAGTACTGAGGCACCCCCAGGGCTGGGCCCCATACAGGGGTCAACAGCTGCTCCCAATAGCGAGAGCTGGGCCCCTGGACCGGGTGGGGCGTGGCCGGGCCATGGAGGAAGCCAGGGGTCCCCAGTGACTCCCATCTCCACCCCCAGGAGCGCATTAACTGCCTGGAAGGGACCCACGAGTTTTTTGAGGCCATTGGGTTCCAGAAGGTGTTGCTTCCCATCCAGGATCAGGGTAAGCGGACAGGGCTTGGCTGAGTGGGGAATGGGGACAAGGGGCCTCGGGGCAGGAGGGCCGGGCTTGGGGGTCTCTCTGCTGCACAGTGACACCCATATCCTGCCGCGCTGTAGAGGACCCCGAGGAGTTCTACGTGCTGAGCGAGACCACCTTGGCCCAGCCCCAGAGCCTGGAGAGGCACAAGGAACAGCTGCTGGCTGCGGAGCCCGTGCGCGCCAAGCTGGACCGGCAGCGCCGCGTCTTCCAGCCCTCGCCCCTGGCCTCGCAGTTCGAACTGCCCGGGGACTTCTTCAACCTCACGGCAGAGGAGATCAAGCGGGAGCAGAGGCTCAGGTGGGCCTGGTGTCCGTGGAGCGGAGTGGGGCGGGAGAACCCGGGCCAGCTCCTGACCTGGCCCTCATGTGCAGGTCCGACGCAGTGGAGCGGCTGAGCGTGCTGCGGACCAAGGCCATGCGGGAGAAGGAAGAGCAGCGGGGGCTGCGCAAGTACACCTACACGCTGCTGCGCGTGCGCCTCCCCGACGGCTGCCTCCTGCAGGGTGGGCACTTGCGACACTCAGGGAGGGTGGCTTGGGTTGGTGGGGGCCCTGGGCCCCACCTCCTCTGACCTCCCCACTCCCCAGGGACCTTCTACGCCCGGGAACGGCTGGGGGCAGTGTACGGGTTCGTTCGGGAGGCCCTGCAGAGCGACTGGCTGCCTTTTGAGCTGCTGGCCTCGGGAGGGCAGAAGCTGTCAGAGGACGAGAACCTGGCCTTGAATGAGTGCGGGCTGGTGAGTGTTGGCCCGCAGGGGACTGCTGACCCGGTGCCTCTGCAGGTTCTCCGGGGACCGGCACAGCCCCTCAGGAGGGAGCCTCCTTGTTTCAGAACAGGGGGCCCGGACAGGTCCCTGGGTTTGAATCCCACTTTCCCACTTACTGGCAACAGGGCCTTGAGCGAGTTCAGAACTACTCCACACCTCAGTTTCCCCTGTCAAATGCGAGCAGTGACTCATGTTAGCTAGTGCAGTAAGTTTAGGCTTAGGTTCTGGGAGTCCCGGAGGGAGAGGGCAGGAGGCCGGGGTGTGAGCCACAGCCTCCACCAGCTGAGATGGCTTCCAGGCCAGGGTATCCCCGAGCCCAGCTTGCCCGCTGAGTTTCCCGCAGCGGGAAGGGCCGACTGTGCTCGGCTCTGTCCTTCCACTGCACGGCCACGTGGAGACAGAATGACAGCCTGCCCCCACCGCAGGTGCCCTCTGCCCTCCTGACCTTCTCGTGGGACATGGCTGTGCTGGAGGACATCAAGGCTGCGGGGGTCGAGCCGGACGCCATCCTGAAACCTGAGCTCCTGTCAGCCATCGAGAAGCTCTCTTGAAATAAAAGCAGGGTTGGTCTCAGCCCTGTGGGTCTGTCTCATGCTCTCCCTGTTCCTCCCCCCACCACCCCAGGGCCTCCAAGCCACCTCTGGAAATACTTGGCTCTGCCCCATGGGCACGGGAGGCGCGCCAGCTAGCTGTGGAGCTGTGGAACTGGGCCCCGTGGCAGAGCCCCCATCTCCTGGGGGCTGTGGAGATGCGCCCAAGCCCCCGAGGGAGAGGCCTGGGGATGCCATCAAATCTAAGTCCTCCCTAGCTGCTGGTAACTGTGTCATGAAGCTGCCAGGCAGACACACGTGGCATCTCCCTGGGCAGGAGAGCAGGCCTGCAGCACGGGTCCCGTTCCCGTGTGCTGTGGGTGGCAGCGGCTGCGCCTGGCACTAGGGCTGCTCTGTGGATGTGGGTGACGACGGCAGGAGGGGACGCTGGCCTTCCCGCACACAGACCTGCAGTTAGTAAATCATAAGCCCAAATAAACAGGGTGTTTGAATCTAGTTTTTTGGTGCTCCATTGAAACCATGGGACACAGGGCAGGCTCACCTGCTATAGAGCAGGCGGCACGGGGGCTGGGCATGGCTCCCTGTCAAGGCGGCACCAGGCGGATACCTGCTCTCGGGCCAATGCCTGGCCACAAGTGCCCGATGAGCCACTTGCCTGGGGAGGAAATCCCATGCGCTAGGGGAGGCTGTGCTGTGCCCACAAAGGCCCAGTCCCCGTGGGCCTCCCCCAGCTTGGGAGGCGAGTGCTGTCACAGGCCTGGCTTCCCTGTAGCCAGAGGGACAGGGCGTCCTGAGACAGCCACATCCTCTTCCTGGAACCTGCAGATGCGTGACTTCACCTGGCAAGAGGGGCTTGGATTGTATGATGAAAGGTCTTGAGCTGAGATGATCCTGGGTGGTCCGGGACCCAGTGTCCTCACAAGAGGTGGCAGGAGGGTGAGGCAGAGGTCAGAGAGAGACTGGAAGAGGCTGCACTGTGGCTGTGAAGGTGGAGGAAGGGGCCCTGAGCTGAGGGATGCAGTGCCTCTGAGTACTGGGAAAGTCTCAGGAGGGCCTGGTCTTCCTGCCCACAGCTTGATGTCAGCCTGGTGAGGCACGCGTGCACTCTGACCCCCAGGCTGTGAGATGGTGACTGTTGCTTTAAACCAGGTGGTTTGCGGTGTGGCAGCCCCAGGAGACACAGGGACTCCGCCCTGCAGTGTGGAAGGCGTGCGTACGCCGGGCCCACTGCTGACTTGGGGATGCAGGTCTGCACCTGGGGGAGGTGCCCAGGGCCTATGCTCCTGCCCCTGACCTTGCATTGGTCCCTCCCTCGCCCCTGATACTGCCCTAGCTGGTGTGGGCACCCGGCCTGTTGAGAATGAAGGCTGTCACTCCAGTCTTGCGTCCCTGCAGGCCCCAGGACCTGACTCCAGGTTGTCAGGAACCCCTGACTCTGGGTTGTCGGGAGCCCCTCTAAAGCTCGTCAAAGGTGTGGCACAGGGGCAGCCTCTGCTTCATGCACAGCTGAATCCTGCTTCCCAGCAGGAAGGCCTGGCCGGGGCCTCCTGCCGTCCCTGACTGGGTGGATGGAGGTAGCTGACACCTTTCCCACATGGAGTTCCCTGAAGGGAAGCTTAGATTTCAGGTGGGGTGTGGCCAGGAGCAGGGCTGGCGAGCGTGACCCTCCCCGTGGCTGCGTGTGCTCTGAGCTGCTCAGCACCACAGAGTCCTCCCTCGGGGACAGTGGGGATAAAGCCCACTCAACGTGGGGCAGGGAGGAGGTCACCTCCTAGCTCCAGCACTCACAAAAGATGCACCCGACCTAGGGGTGGGCTCTCACGAAGTCTCAGACTCCAAGCCAAACTCAGCTCCCAGCAGCTCTGGTTTGAGGAAGGAGACCCCAGCAGGTCCCCGGGAACACCCCCTCCTAACCCCCCAACCCAGGGCAGGAGGGATCGCTGGACAGAAGCATATGCGGAAAACCTGCACCTTGACCCAGGTCAGCCTGGTATGAGGATGACTTAGTGTCAAACAGATGGGACAGCGCTGTTGCAGGGCACAAGGCTGGCCCCAGACACGACACACTCGGAGAGAAACACGATGTTCTCAGAAAAGACAGAGCAGCTCAGTGCTAGAGAATAAGTTTATACACTGCCTCTTTACACACTGCCTCGTTTATACATGGGGCCCGTGCACATGGCCAGGTGGGTGGTCCTGGCTCTTCAATTCATTTACAAGTACTGGATTCCACGCCTGCTCCTGTGCCCGCAGGCTTCCCCGATAGGCCAGCAATCTCAATAATGCTTTATTAAAGGGCAGATTCATATGCAGCTCTTGGGGGAATTTTTACAAATATCAAAGTAACTAATCCAGCATCCTATATAGAACTCTGCACACCTTGGGGAGGTCCGTGAAGCAGGACAAAGTGCTCTTTACACAGGAATCGAGTCGGTTCAAGTATCTGCTCCGTGGGGAGGACACCCTAAGCGTTCTACGTACGTCACCACTGCTCTCACGACGCGCCCAGTGGGCTCGCAGGCAGGGCGGCCTTGCCGGTGTCCACCCCCACACCACCCCCAGCTCCGGAAGTGGCTCCACACGGGGCTTGGACCTCTGCAGGGCAAGAAAGGGAAGGTCTTGAGCTGGCTGTGCCTGCTGGGCTCCCTGGGGGAGGACCTGTTGCCTCATGGGGCCTGCAACGGCCCCAGGGCGGAACCCTTCACCTGACAGTGGGGGCAGGCGGAAGCTGGGGCATTGTGCCCCTTCTAGAGGTGACCTGCTCACCTGCTCTCAGGCTGACCCTGCCCCCCACCACCTAGGCACACTCCTCCCGCACAGCCTGCTGCAAGGCCTCTGCACTTCCTCTTTGGGGAGTCCTCCAGAAATCCACCTGGCCCTCCCTTGCCGCCTCAGTGCAGTCTTCCCTGACCCCCATCTAACGTCCCGCCACCTGAGACTCCCAGCACAGGTCCTTGTGGCTCTGCCCAAGTGGCAGAGGACATGGCAGGGTAGGAGCCACTTCCAGCTGCAAATCCTCCTGGCAGCTCACAATGGAGCGAGTCTTAGGCGGTGCCATCCCTTCCCTGTTGAGGTTTACCTCCCCCACCCCTCACCAGTGCGTTCTGCTATCTAGAGCCCTTCTCACCCGCAGCGTCCGGGACATCCACGATCATACACTCGCCCTCCTCCTCTTCCTCCTCCTCTGTGTCTGCCTGGAAGCCGTCCATGTCCTCAGCACCAACCTGGAAAGACAAGGTGCATGGCCATCAGCATTACAGGTGGCAGCCACACTGGTGCTGGCGGGGGTGGGGGGCCTCTGCGGGTGTGACCCCTCCCTCCCACCCCCAACACTGAAGGGAACCCAACATCCAGAACCCAATTTGGTAACAAACTGTCCAAATGTGAGGTTTATTCGAGAGGCCACAACCAGAGAACCTTGGGGGTTCCCTCAAATGAACTGGATTCATATCTCCACAAATGGCCATCATTGCCGACTACAGAATAATCTCGTCGGTGACAGGCCACATACCTGATAGTGGTCCCATCAGATTACAACTGTATTTATTTTTATTTTTGATTTTTGAGATAGAGTCTCACTCTTGTCACCCAGGCTGGAGTACAGTGGCACAATCTCAGCTCACTGCGACCTCCACCTCCTGGGTTCAAGTGATTCTCATTCTTCAGCCTCCTGAGTAGCTGGGATTACAGGTGCATGCCACCACGCCAGGCTAATTTTTGTATTTTTAGTAGACGGGGTTTCACCATGTTGGTCAGGCTGGTCTCAAATTCCTGACCTTGTGATCTGCCCGCCCCGGCCTCCCAAAGTGCTGGGATTACAGACAACTGTATATTTACTTATTTGGTATGTATATATTTTGAGACAGAGTCTTGCCCTATCGTCCAGGCTGGACTGCAGTGGTGCTATCTTGGCTCACTGCAACCTCCGACTCCCAGGTTCAAGCAATTCTCCTGCCTCAGCCTCCCGAGTAGCTGGGATTACAGGTGCCCGCCACCATGGACAGCTAATTTTTTGTATTTTTAGTCGAGACGGGGTTTCACCATGTCGGCCAGGCTGGTCTCGAACTCCTGACCTTGGGATTCGCCCGTGTCGGCCTCTCAAAGTGCTAGGATTACAGGCGTGAGCCACCGTGCCTGGCCTTTGCTGTGCCTTTTCTATGTTAGAGACACAAATACCACTGGGTTGCAAGTGCCTATGGGGTTGAGCAGTCAGTCAGTCACCTGCTGCACAGGTCCACAGCCCAGGAGCCCTGGGCTATGTACCACATGGCCCAGGCGTGTGGCAGGCTGTCCATCTAGGGTATGTAAGAGCAACCTAGCCCATCAGCACAACCATGAAATTGCTTGAGGACACCTCTCAAAACACATCCCTGACGTGAAGCGATGACTGTGACTTGTGATTACTTTTCTTTTTTTTAGATGGACTCTTCACTCTGTTGCCTGGGCTGGAGTGCAGTGGTGCGATCTTGGCTCGCTGCAAGCTCCACCTCCCGGGTTCACGCCATTCTCCTGCCTCAGCCTCCCGAGTAGCAGGGACTACAAGCGCCCACCATCACGCCCGGCTATTCTGTACTTTTTAGGAGAGACGGGGTTTCACCATGTTAACCAGGATGGTCTCGATCTCCTGACCTCGTGATCCACCTGCCTCGGCCTCCCAAAGTGCTGGTATTACAAGCGTGAGCCACTGCGCCCGGCCTTTTTTTTTTTTTTTGAAGTGGAGTCTCGCTGTCGCCCAGGCTGGAGTGCAGTGGCCAGATCTTGGCTCACTGCAAGCTCCGCCTCCCGGGTTCACGCCATTCTCCTGCCTCAGCCTCCTGAGTAGCTGGGACTACAGGCACCCGCCACCACGCCTGGCTAATTTTTTTGTATTTTTATTAGAGACAGGGTTTCACCATGTTAGTCAGGATGGTCTCGATCTCCCGACCTTGTGATCCGCCTGCCTCGGCCACCCAAAGTGCTGGGATTACAGGCGTGAGTCACTGCGCCTGGCCTTTTTTTTTTTTTTCAGTAGAGACAAGGGGGTGTCACTATGTTGCCCAGGCTGGTCTCGACCTCCTGGGCTCAAGCCATCCTCCCACCTCAGCCTCCCAAAGTGCTGGGATGACAGGTGAGCCACCGCACCTGGCCCTAGTGAAATTCCTGAGCCGTTTCCATTTGCTTTCCCCAAAGGAGAAAGACAGGATGCATGGAGGCCACCACGAGCCTCTGCATCAGTGCTGACCCTCCGTGCATGAACACAAGCCCCTCCCAGGACACAGAGCCACACTTATTTCAGCAGGGAGGCTCGTCCTCAAAACACTCCAGGAAGTCTTCCTTTACAAAAACCTCCATTCGCCTAGAAAAGTGACTGCACAGCAACACAATGGCCAGGCAGTAGGCTGGTTTCGTGGGCTGTCACGTAAGAGCACAGCGCCTGGCCAGGCAGACTGGGTTCCTATCGTAGCCCCATCAATGCCTGGGTAGGGGCTCCCCTCCTGGATCCTCTTCAGTGGCTGGGAGCCCAGGCTGTCCCTCTCCCCAGGCAGCATGGGTTGACCCTGTGAGGACATAGGAGAAACAGTCCTGCTTTGTCACCCAGGCTGGGGTGCAGTGGTGCAATCATAGGTAACTACACCTTCGAACTCCTGGCCTCAAGTGATCCTCCTGCCACAGCCTCCCAAAGTGCTGGGATTACAGGCATGAGCCACGGAGCCTGGCCTATGGCCATTTTCAACTACCTTTTTGAAAGAATAGTTAAGCAAAGAAGAGTCTAAGAGTCCCCTGTAGACTCTGCTGAGGGACATTCTGATTTGGAGGTGTCTGGGGACATTAAACAAAAGGAACACGCCAATTTCTTCAGAGCCACCTCAAGTCACTGGGCCCTTGCTCCACACAGGAGACGTGCTGACACACTAGGCTTTTTTTGGATCTAAAATTTTTCAGAGCAATCACCACTCTTCACCCTTCAGGCTCAAGACAGGCTTTAACACATGACACCAAGCCGGCAGCTTGTTTCACGGGGATAGCTGTCATCTCGCCAGCAACACTGCAAGTGCTAAACGCAGACACGGAGGAGTGCAGACTATAGAAAATGGGAGTCAGGAAAATGTTTAGCGACTACATGGGATGAAGATGGTGTCACTAACATCTACGCCTTTTTTTTTTTTTTTTTTTTTTTTTTTTTTTTTTGAGACAGAGTCTCACTGTGTCTCCCAGGCTGGAGTGCAGTGGCGTGATCTCGGCTCACTGCAAGCTCCGCCTCCCGGGTTCACGCCATTCTCCCGCCTCAGCCTCCCAAGTAGCTGAGACTGCAGGCGCCCGCCACCACGCCCGGCTAGTTTTTTGTATTTTTAGTAGAGACGGGGTTTCACCATGTTAGCCAGGATAGTCTCGATCTCCTGACCTCGTGATCCACCCGCCTCGGCCTCCCAAAGTGCTGGGATTACAGGCTTGAGCCACCGCGCCCGGCCCATCTACGCCTTTTTTTTTTTTGAGATGGAGACTTGCTCTGTTGCCCAGGCTGGAGTGCAGTGGCACAATCTCAGCTCAAGTGCAACCTCCATCTCCTGAGTTCAAGTGATTCTCCTGCCTCAGCCTCCTGAGTAGCTGGGATCATGGGCATGCACCACCATGCTCAGCTAATTTTTGTGTTTTTAGAGATGGGGTTTCACCACGTCGGCCAGGTTGGTCTCTAACTCCTGGCCTCTCAAGTGATCCGCCTGCCTCGGTCTCCTAAAGTGCTGCAATTACAAGCCTGTGCCACCACACCCAGCCACCTATGCTTCTTTAGTTTTATCTCGATCACATAATGTTTTGTCGGCAAGGGCAAACACATCCTTCCTTGTATTTTAAAATTTTTAAATAAAACGGAGGCCCAAAGAGTTGAGGTGTCCTAGGGCTTCACAGATACATGGCACTTCACCCCACTAGGTCAGAATGCCTTATGAGTATCTCTTTTGAGCTCTAAATGAAAAGATTTAAAGACTCCTTGGCTCAGGTCTGTAATCCCAGTACTCTGGGAGGCCGAGGCAGGTGGATTGCTTGAGCCCACGAGTTCAAAGACCAGCCTGGGCAATGTAGCAGGACCCAATATCTACAAATAATAATAATAAACCTCTTCTTGCATGAACATGGATGAAGCTGGGAACCATTATCCTCAGCAAACTAACGCAGGCACAGAAAACCAAACATCGCATGTTCTCATAGGAACATGTGGACATAAAGAGGGGAACAACAGACACTGGGGCCTACGTGACGGTGGGAGGGAGAAATTCAGAAAAAATACTTTAATACCCAATAAATCATCTATACACCAAACCCCTGTGACATGAGTTTGCCAACCTGCACATGTACCCCTGAACCTAAAATAATGAAGGGCAACAGGGCAACACCCTGTTTCTTTAAATTAGAACAAAACAAGAACAAAACAAAGAAAGATGAAAACTCTCAAATCGGGACAAAAAGTGTAACCTAGTAAAAACATATGGACGTACACCCACTTGCAGATGAACGGCTTATCACTACCCGGGGTGCAGAAGCATCAGTCAGCAGCTTTACCAAATGCCAGGAGGCTGGAGAGAGGATCGCTTGAGCCCAGGAGTTGGAGACCAGCCTGGGCAACATAGACCCTGTCTCTACAGAATACTGAAAAATTAGTTGGGCATGGTGGCACGTGTGGTGCCAACCATTTTTGGCATGTTTGTCTCAAACTGCAGGAGGTTCAGCGCTGGAGGGTAAGCATCAAGCTGGGCCTGGGTCTCCACTCCTTCACGTGTGACCTTCGTGTGTCCACTGCACTGCTGAGCCCCAGGAGGCCCTCACCTGGGCCACGCAGCAGAGACCACCAATCACGCACATGCAGCCACCACTGCCATCCATTAGCAGGTGAGATGCCATGTTTTGCTGACTCCAAGGCCCTCCCAACCTCTCTGACCCACTCTAGTTAAACTGGGTGCACCCCTCTTTCCTTGTGGTTAGGGATGATAATAGGCACTCACTGTCCCCAAAACACAGTAACTCACACGTGGTGCTGGGCGTGTGGGGCTCAGGGCGCCATTTTCTGGGTGGGGAAATGCAGGTTCCACATGTTGACAGGGAGCAAGAGCAGTGCTTGGGAGGCCGAGGCAGGGCACCACACCCCAGCTGGGAGAGTCAGTTGCCACATCAAATCAGTGGCGGTGGGTGGGGAAGGAGGCCGTCCAGGGTCTGGACTGCTGTGTGGAGCATGAGACCCCGAAGGAACATCTGAGGGACACAGGGGTTCCCAGGGGAGGGCTGATTGGTAAAGGCCCTGGAACATTGCTTGCATAGTGACACAGCCAGATAGGACCTTCCCGCCCCGATCATTTTCAGACTGGGGAGCTCTGGTTCCCTCTAAGGCTGTTCAGGTGACCAGGGAAAAAAGCACTGCTCACACAGGGCCTGGACAAAACACGTCCATCAAAGCTGTGTGGGGGCCTCCTGGGGCCCCAGCTCCAATGCACTGGGCTCCCCTTGGCGCCAAGCGGCCTCCACAGAGCCAGGGGAGCTATGCATATGACACGCTGTAAAGGCACAGAGGCTCTAGGGAGTGCCAGGAACAGTTTCAGTCACAGCCCCAGACCCTTTGGGATGTTCTGATGGCCCCTCCTGCTGTGACAGTTGAGGGAGGTTGGCAGCATATCAAGGCCCCGCTATGCTGGCAGCATCATCTCAGGAGCCATTTCTCTCGCCTCCCTGCCCCTAATGACCACCTTTTTTTTTTGAGGTGGAGTCTCGCTCTGTTGCCCAGGCTGGAGTGCAGTGGCGCGATCTCGGCTCACTGAAAGCTCTGCCTCCCGGGTTCACGCCATTCTCCTGCCTCAGCCTCCCGAGTAGCTGGGACTACAGGTGCCCGCCAACACGCCCGGCTAATTTTTTTTTGTATTTTTTAGTAGAGACGGGGTTTCACCGTGTTAGCCAGGATGGTCTCGATCTCCTGACCTTGTGATCTGCCCGTCTCGGCCTCCCAAAGTGCTGGGATTACAGGCGTGAGCCACCGCGCCCAGCCATTTTGTTGTTGTTGTTGTTGTTGCGCAGGCTAGAGTACAATATTATGGTCTCGGCTCACTGCAACCTCCACCTCCTGGGTTCAAGCGATTCTCCTGCCTCAGCCTCCCAAGTAGCTGAGACTACAGGCGCCCGCCATCATGCCCAGCTAATTTTTGTATTTTTAGTAGAGACGGGGTTTCACCATGTTGGCCAGAATGGTCTCGAACTCCTGACTCAAGGTGATCTGCCCACCTCGGCCTCCCAAAGTGCTGGGGTTACAGGAGCGAGCCACCGCGCCCAGCCAACAACCACTTTTAACCTCAGAGAAGAGGATGCACGTGGGGGCCTGGGGTTATCCACTGTCTTGCTCCTTGTTCCAAGTCTCTGAAAACCTGTAACTCCATCAGATCGTGGCCTCGGAGGAAAGCCTAAGGTTCACAGGGACAGATAGGTCTGTGTTAAGAGTACAGATTAGAAATGAAACTCAGGGAGCCAGGCACAGTGGCTCATACCTACAATCCCAGTGCCTTGCGGGGCCAAGGCAAGGGGATTGCTTAAGCCCAGGAGTTGGAGACCAGCCTGGGCAACATGGTGAAACCCTGTCTCTACAAAAAAGTAGCTGGGTGTGGTGGCGCGCACCTGTAGTCCCTCTCAGCTATACAGGAGGCTGAGGCGGGAGAATCGCCTGAGACTGGGGAGGTCAAGGCTGCAGTGAGTGGTGATCTTACCACTGCACTACAGCCTAGGCAACAGAGTAAGACTCCCGACTCAAAAACACAACACAACAAAACAAAACAAACAAAAAAAAAGAGAGAAACTCAGTTACGAACAGTGTGATAAGGACAAAAAGTATGCAATGAATGTTACTAAAGCTGATCTATGGCCAGGGGTGGGTGCCAGGGGCCACTGGCTCTATGGGCATGGGAGTTTTTTCCTAAGATCAGGCAGTGCCCCCACCACACACCCCATGGCTCCATGCACTTGTGCCTCTGAGGCACCCATGAGGCTGGAATCACACAGCCATTCATTCCCCTTACAGGCTCCTGTCTGTGGCTTACACTGGGCGGCGTTCTGCATATCCCTGTGTCTGAAAGACCGATCAGAGTGCCTGGCACACAGTAAGTGCTTAATAACTGTGCTTGAATGCAAAATTCAAGAACCGTTGAACAAAAATAAAAATGCTACCACATGGGATATTATTCGGTGTGAAAAAAAAATGAGCTATCAAGCCACGAACAGACATGGGGGAACTGTCAATGCATACTGCCAAGTGAAAGGAGCCACACGCGGTGCGATTCCAGCTACAGGGCAATCTGGAAAAGGCCGATCCACGGAGACAGACAGGTTGGTGATTTCCAGGGGATTGGACGGACAGAGCACAGGGGCCTTTCAGCAGGGAGAGGCCTCTTTGTTCAGAACAATAAAGGTGGACGCACAGCATCCAACATCCATTCAAATCACAGAACCCTCTACACCAGGAACCAACCCTAACAGAGACTGTAGACTCTGGGTGGTGGTGATTTTATGTATTTATTTTTAGAGACAGGGTCTCGCTGTCGCCCAGGTTGCAGTGCAGTAGCATGATCATAGCTCACTGCAGCCTCAATCTCCTAGCCTCCAGCAATCCTCCCGCCTTAGTCTCCTGAGTAGCTGAGACTACAGATGCATGCCACCGCCACTGCTTGGCTAATTTTAAAATTTTTTCTTATAGAGATGGAGTTTTGTCATGTTGCCCAGGCTGGTCTCCAACTCCCAGGCTCAAGTGATCCTCCCACCTCGGCATCCCAAAGTGCTGGGATAACAGGCTTAAGCCACAGTGCCCGGCCTGAGTGCAATGACTGTAACCGGTCCACTGCTCTGGAAGGTGATGTTGGTAACGCGTGGCTTGGCTTGGCTTTGGGGAAGGAGGTGTATGGGAACTTTCTGTACCTTCCAATCGATTTTGCTGTGACCCTAAAACTGCTCTAAGAGTAGTTTTAGGCTGGGCACAGTGGCTCAAGCCTGTAATCCCAGCACTTTGGGAGGCCGAGATGGGCGGATCACGAGGTCAGGAGATCGAGACCATCCTGGCTAACACGGTGAAACCCCATCTCTAAAAAATACAAAAAAACTGGCCAGGAGAGGTGGCAGGCGCCTGTTGTCCCAGCTACTCGGGAGGCTGAGGCAGGAGAATGGCGTAAACCCGGGAGGCGGAGCTTGCAGTGAGCCGAGATCTGGCCACTGCACTCCAGTCTGGGTGACAGAGCGAGACTCCGTCTCAAAAAAAAAAAAAAAGGTAGTTTTAAAAAAACACAAAAGCGCCGGGCGAGGTGGCTCACGCCTGTAATCCCAGCACTTTGGGAGGCCAAGGCAGGTGGATCACGAAGTCAGGAGTTTGAGACCAGCCTGATCAACATGGTGAAACCCTGTCTCTACTAAAAATACAAAAATTAGCCAGGTGTGGTGGTGCACACCTGTAATCCCAGCTACTCAGGAGGCTGAGGCAGGAGAATCGCTTGAACCCGGGAGGTAGAGGTTGCAGTGAGCCGAGATCGCACCACTGCACTCCAGCCTGGGTGACACAGAGCAAGACTACATTTCAAAAATAAAACAAAACAACAAAAAACAAACAAAGAAAACCGCCCCCAGGGGCACCCACTGCCCGCCCCGCCTCACCTGGCCGTCGTGCCTGCGCTTCTTCATGAATTGGGTGATGCACATGCTGCCCGCTGACTTCCTCTTCAGTGAGATGGGAGTGCCCTGGCTGGGTCCCGTGGAGGGGACGCTGCCACTGTCCTCTCTGGGGGCTGAGGGCACTGAGGTCACGTAGCTCCACTGGCATGGCACGGGCAGGTGCTCCTGCTGGAAGCTCTGTAGCACCTGCGGGTGCACGTACCAGCACATCCTGAAGTCGGGCCGCTTCTCGTACACTGAGTTCTCGGAAATGAGCCGCTTGAGCCGGGACTTAGAGGGGATGGCAGCGTCCTCGCTGGTGGTGTGCAGGCAGGTAGCAGAGGGGCTTGGGGGGCTGCCGGTGTGCTTGCTGAGCAGTCCCCGGCGGCAGTGCTCCTGGAACTCCCGGATGATGACCTTGCTCCCGTTCACGTTGCCATGCAGGAGCGGCAGCAGCTGGGCCAGGACTGGCGGGAGGGAACATGGACGGGCATGAGGTTTGGGGAGCCACCTATCACCACAGGCCAAAAACCAAAACACACACAGCTCCTCCTCGCCACTGAGGCTCCGGGCATGGCCAGCTTCAGGGATAGGTGGCCTCATGAGGGCGGTCGTAAGACAGGGAAGCACCCACGCACCTGCCCAGAAGTGAGCCTTGGCCGGGCACATGCGTTGCCAGGGCTGACTTCAAATGCCTGCTGTTCCTACCCAAATGGCAGCCCTGCTCTCCTTGTGTGCCATAGTCCCTCCCCAGTTTTTTGAGTTTTTTTTGTTTTTTTTTTTTTTAGATGGGGTCTCGCTCTGTCACCCAGGCTGGAGTGCAGTGGCAGTATCATGGCTCACTGTAGTCTGGAACTCCTAGGCTCAAGCAATCCTCCCACCTCAGCCTCATGAGCAGCTGGGATCACAGGTGCATGAGACCATGCCCAGGTAATTTTGTATTTTCTGCAAAGATGAAGTTTTGCCATGTTGCCCAGGCTGGTGTCGAAGCACTAGGCTCAAGCGATCCTCCCACCTTGGCCTCCCAAAGTGCTGGAATCACAGTCTTGAGCCACTGTGCCCGGCCCCTCCCTGGCTTTTGAGAAAGCGTAGCCCCTACTCCAGCACACTCTGCGCCTGAGTCCTGGTTGATAAAACAAGCCTGGACCTGCCTCGTCCTGCCGCTGGGGACATCATCGAATGTACGGATGTGTGCGGGAAGAGGGCTGGCCTCTGTTATTTGTGGAAAGAACATTTGCATCATGGACCCACTAGCCTGTGAGACTCTTGCCCTCAGCCCTGAAATTAGCTGGGCCCAGGAACAGGTGGGTGGCCCGGCCACGCCCCTGAGAAGGGGAGGCCCTGCCTGAAGCCCCACCCACACTCACTCTGCTGGTCTCTGTTCTCCCGCTTGGAGGCCTTGGAGGCCTTGGGCGTCTGCTCCTCCTGGACAGGCACGGTCTCCAGGAAGCAGGCTGCGAACTGCTGCAGTACCTTCAGGTCGTCGCCTGCGCAGTCTCTGTCAGCTGCCCACACGCAGCCAATCTTGACGGGCTGCAGGACGCGAAAGCGCTTCCCCTTAGCCAGGAACTCGTCCCACTCCTTGGCCTTCAGTTTCTGGCGGACCTTATGGTTCTCAGGGTCGGCACACTCCTTGTGGGTTAGAAAGCAGAAGTTTATTTGGGGTTCATGCTCCCCTATGCCCGGGCACTCTTTTGAGGTTCCAGTCTCAGCTGGCTGGGGAGCCAGAGGAAAGGACAGGGGCGCAAAACTCACAGTGTCAGGGCCAGGGCAGAGCACACCGTGCGCTGGCTGCCCCTCTTCCAGATGGAGTAATTCACACCTGGTCTCCTTTGGGAGAGTCACAAGATATTTCTGAGCTCACCCATGAGGCCTCTTTTAACACCCCTCTGAATTTCTGGTGAATGTGTGATCGTGGAGCTGTTTAACAGGGTCGGGTGCCTACCCACATGGCCCGGGCATCTGGCAGACACATGTAGGGCCTGAGACCACTCTCTGACAGACCGTTCAGGCCTTGGTGGTCAGATATGCACAAGGAATGCATAGCCCTCCAGCACAACCATGAGACGGTCCCACCAAATCCCCACTTCCCAAACAACAGGCCTGAGATACTCCCACCAAATCCCCACTTCCCAAATGACAGGCCTTCAGAGCCCCAAAACAACTTGCTTGAAAGAAAGTTCCTGCCGGGTGCGGTGGCTCACCTGAGGTCAGGAGTTCAAGACCAGCCTGGCCAACATGGTGAAACCCTGTCTCTACTAAAAATACAAAACTTAGCCAGTTGTGGTGGCGCATGCCTGTAGTCTTAGTTACTCGGGAGGCCGAGGCAGTAGAATTGCTTGAACCCGGGAGGTGGAGGTTGCAATGAGCCAAGACCAGGCCATTGCACTCTAGCCTGGGTAACAGAATGAGAGTCCGTCTCAAAAACAAAAAAAAGAAAAAGAAAGAAAGAAAGTTCCACAACCTTACGGAATCCAGAAAGGGGTGGCAGGCAGGTTCACCTGCAGAGACGTGGGGAATCTTCTGGAGAGACAGGGAAGTTCTATGTTTTATTTTGGGCGGTGGTTACCTACATTCACTTGATTGTTATAAGTCATCAAATGCAAACTTATGATTCACACGTCTTGCTGCATGCTGACTGTATGTCAGCTAGGGTGGTTTCCAGCCTTCTAACCCAGACCACGGCCACGCTCCCTCACCAGGGTGTCTCCTCCTATGGCTCCCCTCACTTGCAAGCTCCTCCTCTGTCTGCCACCCTTCCGGGTAATACCAAGTTCAGGCCCAGCCATTCCCACAAGTGAGCTTGCTTGCTGAGAAGGCAGTCCAAATCTCGTATGGCTGGGCTGGGACCCCCGTCACCCTGCCAGGTCAGGCCACTGAGCACCAGTCCGGAAATGAGCTTTTTCTGAGCCAGTGACTCCCTCTTCACTCCCTCACCTCTGTCACACCTTCGTCCTCAGACAGGTACCCATGGGGCACAAAGAAACCATCGTCCTCATCTTCATCCTCTCCCATGTCGTCGTCATCATCCTCAAAAGGAGAAAAAAAAAAAAAAGAGTTCAGCAGATAGAAAAGCAGAGTATATGCCTTGTTAAAAACATAAAGTAGGCCAGGCGCAGTGGCTCACACCTCTAATCCCAGCACTCTGGGAGGCTGAGGTGGGTGGATCATCTTAAGTCAGGAGTTCCAGACCAGCCTTGCCAATATGGTGAAACCCCGTCTCTACTAAAAATACAAATCTTGGCCGGGCACGGTGGCTCACGACCGTAATCCCAGCACTTTGGGAGGTCGAGATGGGTGGATCACGAGGTCAGGAGATGGAGACCATCCTGCCTAACATGGTGAAACCCCGTCTCTACTATAAATACAAAAAAGAAATTAGCTGGGCGTAGTGGCGGGCGCCTGTAGTCCCAGCTACTTGGAGGCTGGGGCAGAAGAATCACTTGAGCCTGGGAGGCAGAAGTTGCAGTGAGCTGAGATCACGCCACTGTACTCGAGCCTGGGCGATAGAGTGAGACTCTGTCTTAAAGAAACAAAAAAATGTAAAGCTGTGAACATCTGCTCGGCATGGCCTCCTGACAGACACTGTGAGCGTCGGCAGAAAGCCCACTAGGTCACAGCAGCTGGGCAGTCAGGTGGAAATGGTGCGTGGCAGGCCGGCAGGAGGCGAGAGGGGGCTGTGGGGCCATGGTGCAGATGCGGACGGGCTCCCACCCCCAGCAGCCATGTGGGCGAGTGTCACCAGATGAGATTTTGGGAGAGGAGGTACGTTCGGGTTTCAGGCCGCACAGCAGGTCAAACACCAGCTGTCAGTGAGTGAACACAGCTGGGCTGCGTCCTTAGCCCCTCACTGTGGGACAGGGACTCAAATACAAGCCATCTGTCAGTGAACACAGCTAGGGCACATCCTTACCCCCTCACTGTGGGACAGGGACTCCCCGGGCTCCTCTTCTTCCCACTCCTCATCACTGTCCACCTCATAGTCGAGGAGCTTCTGAGAAAAGAAACACACGGGACTCACAGCTGCCTTCAGGGCTGGAGGAAAGGGGCACAGTGAGGAGATGCAGGGACAGAGGCACTCCGGGGCCGGCTCACCGTGTCCTGGGCCCAGGGGTCTCGTGCGCGGATGAGCACCGTCTTCTTGTTCCAGGTACCCCAGTAGGCCGGCCGGTGGTTCTCACAGAACTGCAGGAGCTTCATCCTGCCGAACTTCCTCCTCTCGGGAACGCCATCGCCCTTCCCACGCTCCACGATCACGACGTCACTGAGAAGGAAAACCCCAGGCTCAGGATTGCGCTGCCTTACAGACGTGCTCACAAACCTCTCGGGAACCTCCCAGTGAAGATGGCCTAACAATTCTAGAAAGATGGGCATTTGTTAAAAAGCAGCATTGCCTATCCCCAAAGAAAGGTCAGGAACATGGACTGGAAGGACAGACGGAGGAGGGTGCAGCCTGCAGGGGAGAGGGAAGAAGGCTGCCCAGGTGCAGCTGCAGAGCATTTTTACCAAGGGAGGTTCTGTGGAAACAGGAAATTTGCAAGATGGGGGGAGGGGAGGGGTATCCTTCACTGGAGACCAGCAGGGAAGTAAGATTCCTCCAGGAAGAGCAAGGAAGGCAGGGAGAGGAAGACTTCAGGGGCTCACAGGAAGGCCAGGTGGAGAGAGGCCTTAGTCAGCACCGAAGTCCAGGGCCCGAGGGCACTAGGAGGCAAGCAGCAGAAGGACCCCAAGTTCCCACCTCGGGGACCCCAGGGTTCAGGATGCTGCCCTCCAGCGTCACTAGTGGGTGAAGGCCAACCTCCTCAGGCTCTGACCTGTTAAAAATATCTGCATTCCGGGTGGAAACCTGGGTGGGTCCGGACCTCAGGGGCCGCCGGCCTTTGAGGTCTTTCAAGAAGGAGAACTCGCCGCTCTGCTGCTGGAGGAGCTGGTCTAGCTGACTGCAGAGGTCTGGATGGAAGGCGGTCCGACGCCGAGGGGCCAGGACCATGTGCTCTTTAATTTCAAAGGGGGCAAACTTCCCACAGGAGCCGGCCAGGGTCTGAAATCAAGAAAAGACCCGATGGGGTCTTCCAGCAATGGGAGAAAGGAGGCACCATGGACGCACACAGCGGGGTGCTGGTGGGATTCATCCAGGCTAAGGTCAAGGCACAGACTCAAAAGCCCAGGCACTGTGTGGGTCCACAGAGGCGAGTTTCCAGAGATACAGGGCAGAGGGCAGACTGGTAGTCTCAAGGGCTGGCGGTGGGGGGACAGACTACAAGGGAGCTGTTTTGAGTGATGGAAATAGTGTATTATCTTCGTTATGGTTAGCTGGCCCTGTAATTTGTCAACACAAATGTCCTGAAAAGGGTGTATTTTATTGGATGTAAATTATATCTCAACAAACCTCGCTTTAAAAAAAAAAAAAAAGGCCGGGGGCAGGGGCTCATGTCTGTAATCCCACCACTTTGGGAGGCCGAGGAGGGCAGATCACCTGAGGTCAGGAATTCGAGACCAGCCTGGCCAACATGGTGAAACCCCACCTCTACTAAAAACACAAAGATTAGGCTGGGTGTGGTGGCTCATGCCTGTAAACCCAGCACTTTGGGAGGATGAGGCGGGTGGATCATGAGGTCAGGAGTTCGAGACCAGCCTGGCCAAGATGGCAAAACCCCGTCTCTACTAAAAATACAAAAATTAGGCCAGGTGCGGTGGCTCATGCCTGTAAACTTAGCATTTTGGGAGGCCGAGGCGGGTGGATTGTCTGAGCTCAGTTCGAGACCAGCCTGGGCAACATAGTGAAACCTGGTCTCTACTAAAATACAAAAAATTAGCCGGGCATGGTGGCATGCACCTGTAGTCCCAGCTACTTGGGAGGCCGAGGCAGGAGAATCACTTGAACCCGGGAGACGGAGGTTGCAGTGAGCCGAGATCGTGCTACTGCACTCCAGCCTGGGGGACAGAGCGAGACTCCGTCTCAAACAAAACAAAACAAAACAAAAATTAGCTGGGCATGGTGGTAGGCACCTGTAATCCCAGCTACTCAGGAGGCTGAGGCAGGAGAATCACTTGAATTCGGGAGGCAGAGGTTGCAGTGAGCCCAGATCGCACCACTGTACTCCAGCCTGGGAAACAGAGCAAGACTCCTCAAAAAAAAAAAAAAAAAAAAAAAAAAAATTTTTTTTTATGAAAGATCACAACTCCTCTTCTTTTTTCTGAGATGGAGTCTCGCTTCACTGCACAGCCTGGAGTGCAGTGGCGCAATCTCGGCTCACTGCAACCTCTGCCTCCTGGGTTCAAGCGATTCTCCTGCCTGCCTCATGAGTAGCTGGCATTACAGATGCCTACCACCATGCCAGGCTAATTTTTATATTTTTAGTAGAGACACCATGTTGGCCAGGCTGGTCTCAAACTCCTGATTTCAGGTGATCCACGCGCCTTGGCCTACCCAAGTGCTGAAATTACAGGCCTAAGCCACCGCACCTGGCCAAAAGGAGAAATGTCAGTATAATAAAGACACTGTAGCTGGGCGCGGTGGCTCACCGGTAATCCCAGCACTTCGGGAGGATAAGGTAGGTGGATCACCTGAGGTCAGGAGTTCAAGACCAGCCTGACCAACATGGAGAAACCCCGTCTCTACTAAAAATACAAAATTAGCTGGGTGTGGTGGCGCATGCCTGTAATCCCAGCTACTCGGGAGGGTGAGGCAGGAGAATCGTTTGAACCTGGGAGGCGGAGGTTGTGGTGAGCTGAGATCGCACCACTGCACTCCAGCCTGGGCAACAAGAGTGAAACTTCGTCTCAAAAAAAAAAAAAAAAAAAAAAAAAAAAAGACAGACACTGTAACGAAGAGGTAACAGGCTGAGACAAAATATCAGAGGATCAAATACCAGACTATGTTATAAAAAAAAAAAACAAAAAAAAAAAACCTCTTACAGAGCAGAAAAAAAAAAAATACTGTAGAAAAATAGGTTAAAAAAAAAAAAAGGAATTGGCAAGTCATAGAAGAACTAAAATGGCAAACGAAAATAAAAAGATGCTCAACTGCACCAAGAGTCAAGTAAAAATGGGAAGTAAAACAGTATAAATTTTTTTTGTAATCCATCAGACTAGCAAAGTTAAAAGAAAATTAATCCCCATGGAGTGATAGCAGAAAATGGGAGATTTCCACGTATTGCCAGGAATGTGCATCTAAGTTTCCCGTCTGGCGGGCACTCTGGCCATGGCTCATGACGCTTCAGCAATGTGCTATTTTGTCCTAGAGGCAAACTCATGCTTAGTTGGCTGTCCCGGAGGAATGCATGTGTGCAGAGAAGCATGCGCAGGGACCCCCACTGCACCACTGAGGGGCATAGAGACTGAGATAGTGGCAGCCTCTGTGGCTCATGCCTATGATCCTAGCACGTTGGGTGACCAAAGCGAGAGAACTGCTTGAGCCCAGGAGGTCGAGACCAGCCCTGGCAACACAGTGAGACCCAGTCTCTACTAAAAATAAAATCAGGGAGGCTGAGATGGGTGGATCATCTAAGGTCAGGAGTTCAAGACCAGCCTGGTCAATATGGTGAAACCCCGTCGCTACTAAAAACACAAAAAATTAGCCGGCACCTGTAATTCCAGCTACTCGGGAGGCTAAGGTAGAAGAATCGCTTGAACCCAGGAGACAAAAGTTGCAGTGAGCCGAGAGATGGCGCCACTGCACTCCAGCCTGGGTGACAGGGCAAGACTCCGTCTCTAAATAAATAAATAATAATTTTTGTAAAAAAAGAGAGAAACTGTAAACCGTATCATTGCATTATGAAGTATTATGCAGCAGTGAAAATACATGATGTGGATCTCTGGCTGTCACGACAGGATGTGTGGGTACAACAATGTCACACTGTGCACCTTCAAGATATGCAATTGTTGTCAAATGCTTCAAGATACAAAGGACAGGCCAGGTGCTGGGAGTCACGCCTATAATCCAAGCACTTTGAGAGGCCAAGGCTTAGAGGATTATTTGAGGCCAGGTTGTCGAGACCAACCTGGACAACACAGCAAAACCCAGTCTCTACAAAAAATTAAAAAATTAGGCTGGGCATGGTGGCTCACGCCTGTAATCCCAGCACTTCGGGAGCCGAGGCGGTCGGATCACCTGAGGTCAGGAGTTCAAGACCAGCCTAGCCAACATGGTACAACCCCGTCTATACTAAAAATACAAAAATTAGCCAGGTGTGATAGCATGCGCCTGGAATCCCAGTTACCTGGGAGGCTGAGGCAGGAGAATCACTGGAACCCGGGAGGCAGATGTTGCAGTGAGCTGAGATCGCACCACTGTACTCCAGACTGGGCGACAGAGTGAGACTCCATCTCAAAAAAGAATTTAAGAATTAGCCAGGCGTGGTGGCACATGCCTATAGTCCCAGCTACTCGGAAGGCAGAGGTGACAGGATCACCTGAGCCTGAGAGGTCAAGGCTGTGGTGAGCTATGATTGTGCCACTACACTCCAGCCTGGGTGACAGTGCGAGACCCTTCCTCAAAAAATAAAGGCCAGATAAATTAAAAAGAATGAAATACATCTAAATGTGGCAACGTGGCACAAATCTGAGGTGGCTAAGTACACGTGTATAAACACAGTGAGTGGAGCAGGGAAAGGCACTGAAGAACCCCTGACATCGGAGATGGGGTAAAAGGGAAGGGGGTAAAAGGAAAGGAGGCTGCGGTTTTCATGCACAGATGGTGGCTCAGGAGGTCTGAGATGCCAGGTGACCGATGCCAGGCAGGGAAAGTAAACCTCTGTGAATTCTACTGTTGTTTTACAGCTAACCTTGCTCCCTCAAGCGTAAGTTTCCCACGGGTAAAAACATGGTGAATTTCTCCTACGCCTAACACAAAATTATTCATGAAGTAACTTCTGAAAACAGCGCTGTTTAATCAGACACGCCACTTTTTACCTCTTTGGGACAAGGCGAAGGACAAAATATTGAGCCTCAAGACTTTACTAGAAATAGAAGTGCCCGAGGTCACCGGAGGCTCCCATCCTCATGAGAGGAGCTGGCTGGGGAGAGACCCTTTCATTTTCAGAAAGGAAAAGTCGAACAGAGCTGAAACCCGAAAGCAAAGGCAGCCGGCTGCTCACCTTGGGGGCCTGTGGAGTCTTTGGTTTCTGGAAGAACCTCGTGATTTCGGCCTTCTCTGCTTTAATGCGCTGTGATGTTAAGAGACGGTGATGAGAAAGAAGAGAGGAAGAGAAATAGTACATGTTGCAAAACATGCAAAGGCCCCAGAACCGAAGCTCAAGCGTTTTAGCGTGAAGGCACTACTGTGATTTTTAGCTCTCAAAACCCACGGACCCAAAACCGAGCCAGCTAATCTCAAAATGTCCGAGTCGCCCTTGTGGGCAGAAGCGCCAGGACTGCGGGGCCAGTAGGCATGTGACAGGCCAGCACTGGGAAAAAGCAACAAGAACGCATCTAGACAGACCCGCCCCTCCCTGTGGGCGCCATTTGGTTTCCCCAAACCAAGAGAATATTAGGTGTCGGCTGTGGCAAGAATTCCCACTTTGGGCATCTGCTTCTCCAACAGGCTGGGATGGGGAAGCTCTGTGGGAAACGCTCTACCTTCTCTTCTTCTCTTAACCGTTTCTCTTCTTCCTTTTTCCTTTTTTCCTCAAGTTTAGCCCTGTGAGACAGCAAATGACATTTCAGCCAACTCTTTGCTTTGGCTCTGGAAGGGACCGCAGCACTCAACTGTTAGTATATGACTAGTATTTCATTTTACATTAAATGAATATAAGTTATTTTCATGTTTACTATAAGGCTTTTACATAGGTCTTCACAATAAAAATGGAAAAGAGTTGGCCGGGCGCGGTGGCTCCCGCCTGTAATCCCAGCACTTTGGGAGGCCGAGGCAGGTGGATCACAAAGTCAGGAGATTGAGACCACCCTGGCGAATACGGTGAAACCCCGTCTCTACTAAAAATACAAAAAAATTAGCCAGGCATGGTGGTGGCGCCGGTAGTCCCAGCTTCTCAGGGGGCTGAGGCAGGAGAATGGCGTGAACCCGGGAGGTGGTGGAGCTTGCAGTGAGCTGAGATCGCGCCACTGCACTCCAGCCTGGGCGACAGAGCGAGACTCCGTCTCAAAAAAAAAAAAAAAAAAAAAAAAAAAAAAAAAAGGAAGAGAGTCAATAAAATTTTTCCTGTGACTAGAATATATACAAAAAAACCTTTAGCCAGCCGGCGCATAATTAGCACAGACAAAACCCACAATCCTGCGATGCAAATGTCTAAGTTGGTTGGGAACTGGAAGGACAGTCAGCAGAGACAAGGGGCCCGGGGTGAGTTGGACGTAGAGGAGCACAAAAGAGCAGGGAGCTGCTTTCCACCACTCCCACGCTGGGGCCGCACGGGCACCTCACGCGGGAGAAATGGGAAGGAACTGAAGGGTGCCGCCATCTGCCTGCAAAGTGGAAAGGCCCCATCAGAGTGGCCAGGAGCGGAATCCAGCAGCAAGGAGGCAGGCCCAGCACGGCCTCTGAGGGCACTCACTCCAGGGCTTCCTGCCTCTCCTTGCGCCGCTCCTCCTTGAGCCGCTGCTTCTCCGCCTTCTCCTTCTCATCCTTCTCCCGCTTCTCCCGCCTTTCCTTTTCCTTCAGCTCCTTCTCTTCCTCCTTCTTCTTCTTGGCCTCTTCCTTGGCCCGCTTGGCCTCCTCTTTCAGCTTCTCCTTTTCCTCCCTTTCTGCGCGTAACTTGAGCTGCTTGCCCAGACGCTCCTGATCCTACAAGACAGTGTGGCAGGTGACAGGTGGCCCTCCCTCCAGCTCCCAGGAGGAAGCTCGGTTCAGAGCATGCAGGACAGCTGGGCCTGGATGGGAAGAACAGAATTCAGGGACCAAGACCGGGCGCAGTGGCTCACGCCTGTAATTCGAACACTTTGGGAGGCCGAGGTGGGTAGATCACCTGAGGTCAGGAGTTTGAGACCAGCCTGGTCAACATGGTGAGACCCTGTCTCTACTAAAAATACAAAAATTGGCCGGG
Organism: Macaca thibetana thibetana; assembly: GCF_024542745.1. Classification (NCBI taxonomy): domain Eukaryota; kingdom Metazoa; phylum Chordata; class Mammalia; order Primates; family Cercopithecidae; genus Macaca; species Macaca thibetana. Next base: position 19,739,765 of record NC_065596.1, read on the forward strand.
CGCGGTGGCTCACGCCTGTAATCCCAGCACTTTGGGAGGCTGAGGTGAGTGGATTACCTGATGTCAGGAGTTCAAGACCAGCCTGACCAAGATGGTGAAACTCCATCTCTACTAAAAAAAAAAAAAAAACTAGCCAGGCGTCGTGGGCACCTATAATCCCAGCTACTTGGGAGTCTGAGGCGGGAGAACTGCTTGAATCCAGGAGACGGAGGTTGCAGTGAGCCAACACAGTGCCACTGCACTCCAGCCTCAGCGACAGAGTGAGACTCCATCTAAAAAAAAAAAAAAAAAAAATTTAGCCAGGCGTGGTGGCAGGTACCTGTAGTCCCAGCCACTCAGGAGGCTGGGGCAGGAGAATCGCTTGAACCAGGAGACGTAGGGTGCAGTGAGCTGAGGTCACACCAGTGCACTCCAGCCTGGGCAACTAAGTGAGACTCAGTTAAAAAAAATAAATGAATAAGAAAGAATTCAGAGACCAGCTCCAGGAGGAGCCTCCAGTCAACAACCTTACACAGAAGTGATTTTATTTTTTTTGAGATGAAGTCTACTCTGTCGCCCATGGTGGAGTGCAGTGGTGCGGTCATAGCTGGCTGCAGCCTCGACCTCCCAGGCTCAAGTGACCTCCTACCTCAGACTCCTGAGTAGCAGGGACTATAAGCACACGTCACCATACCCAGCTATTTTTGTATTTTTCCTAGAGATGGGGTTTTGCTGTGTTGCCCAGGCCGGTCTTGAACACCTGGCCTCAAACAATCCCTCTGCCTCAGCCTCCCAAAGTGTTGGGATTATAGGCGTGAGCCACAGCACCCAGCCACAGGAGTGATTTTTATAATCCATTATGCATCCTTCCATCATGAGAAAAATGTTAAGAATTAGCCCTGTGTCCCGGTACTTGTGGGCAATTCAATGTAAGATTCATTTCAAACACAATCCTGCTGGGCACACGGGGCTCACACCTGTAATCCCAGGACTTTGGGAGGCTGAGGCAGACAAATTGCTTGAGGCCAGGAGTTTGAGACCAGCCTGGCCAACAAGGTGAAACCTCAACTCTACCAAAAATACAAAAAAATTAGCTGAATGTGGTGGCGCACACCTATAGTCCCAGCTACTCAGGAGTCTGAGGCACAAGAATCGCTTAAACCCACAAGGCAGTTCAAGATCACACCACAGCACTGCAGCCTGGGTGACAAAAGCAGGACTCTGTCTGAAAAACAAAACAAACAAAAAAACATTATTTATTTGGAGATAGAGTCTCATTCTAGTGCCCAGGCTGGAGGGAGTGCAGCAGTGCTATCTTGGCTTACTGCAACCTCCGTCCTGGACTCAAAGCAATCCTCCTGCCTCAGCCTTCTGAGTAGCTGGGACCACAAGCACCTGTCACCACACCTGGCTAATTTTTGTAGAGATGGAGTCTCACTATATTGCCCAGACTGATCTTGAACTCCTGCGCTCAAGTAATCTGATCACCTCAGCCTCCCAAAGTGCTAGGATTACAGGCATGAGTCATTGCAACCAGCCCGGGAATTCTTTTTCTTTTTAGTAGAGACAAGGTCTCATTATGTTGCCCACGCTTGTCTCAAACTCCTGGGCTCAAGAAATCCTCCCACCTTGGCCTCCCAAAGTGCTGGGATTATGGGGGTGAGCCACTGCACTCAGCCTTGTTTCAAATTTTTTTTTTTTGAAACGGAGTCTCGCTCTGTTACCCAGGCTGGAGTGCAGTGGCCGGATCTCAGCTCACTGCAAGCTCCACCTCCTGGGTTCACACCATTCTCCTGCCTCAGCCTCCCAAGTAGCTGGGACTACAGGTGCCCGCCACTATGCCCGGCTACTTTTTTGTATTTTTTAGTAGAGACGGGGTTTCACCGTGTTAGCCAGAATGGTCTCGATCTCCTGACCTCGTGATCCGCCCGTCTCGGCCTCCCAAAGTGCTGGGATTACAGGCTTGAGCCACCACGCCCGGCCTCAAATTCTTTAAGGGAGTAACACTTCATCACTACATTCCTCATTCCGAAGACTTGGCAGTGGCCTGGGACACTGAATCATTTACGTAATCTGAAGTTCAATGTTAAACATGCTGAGCCAGGCGCAGTGGCTCCCACCTGTAATCCCAGCACTTTGGGAGGCTGAGGCAGGCGGATCACTTGAGGTCAGGAGTTCGAGACCTGCCTGGCCAACATGGTGAAACCCCATCTCTACTAAAAATACAAAAATTAGCTGGGCGTGGTGGCAGGCGCCTGTAATCCCAGCTACTCAGGAGAATGAGGCAGGAGAATCGCTCGGAACCTGGGAGGCAGAGGTTGCAGGGAGCGAGATCGCGCTGCTGCACTCCAGCAAGGGCAACAGAGCAAGGCTCTGTCTCAAAAAAACAAAAACAAAAACAAAAACAAAAACCCACGCTCACCTGCCCAGCTCCACAGGTACCCGCTCCTAACACCGCATGAGGACCACGTGTCATCCAATATGGGCTTCCCACGTGTCTGGAGTCTGACAGCTCAGCTTTCAGTTTGGGTTAGGAGTATCTGCCCTTGTCTCTAAGGAAATATTCTAAATGTATTCCAATACATCTCTGGTAGCTTTAACAAAAGCCACGGAGACACGGCCTGGAAGATGTCTGATGTTCATTTCCTGCCAGCGTCCTGTGTGACTGCATCTGACATACGAGACACATGAGGAAGATGACCGTCTGGACTGAACAAGTAGACTATAAACATAACTGGGTGGAGAAGAGTCTCCCGCCCTGTTGCTAAGCAGGAAATAGAAGGCTTCTAGAAACTGCAGGTGAATCAGGTGTCTTCAGCCACACTTGGGCATTTTCTCCGCACCCCCAACCAGGTATGCAGGACTCGGAGATTCCAATGAGCTTAAAAGAGCTCTTGTTCCAAAGAATGAGATAAACTGTAAAAATAAAAATCAGGCCAGGCACGTTGGCTCACCTCTAGTCCCAGCACTCTGGGAGGCCGAGGTGGGTGGATCACCTGAAGCCAGGAGTTTGAGACCAGCGTGATATGGCGAAACCCTGTCTCTACTAAAAATACAAAAAAATTAGCCAGGCATGGTGGTGTGTGCCTGTAATCCCAGCTACTCGAGAGGCTGAGGCAGGAGAATCGCTTGAACCCAGGAGGTAGTGGCCGCAGTGAGCTGAGATTACACCACTGCACTCCAGCCTAGGCAACAGAGACAGACTCCGTCTCAATAAAAAAAATAATAAAATAAAAATCGCTGGGCGCAGTGGCTCACGCCTGTAATCCCAGCACTTTGGGAGGCCGAGGCGGGCGGATCACAAGGTCAGGAGATTGAGACCACGGTGAAACCCCGTCTCTACTAAAAATACAAAAAATTAGCCGGGCGCGGTTGTGGGCGCCTGTAGTCCCAGCTACTCGGGAGGCTGAGGCAGGAGAATGGCGTGAACCCGGGAGGCGGAGCTTGCAGTGAGCCGAGATCGCGCCACTGCACTCCAGCCTGGGCGACAGAGCGAGACTCCGTCTCAGAAAAAAAAAAAAAAAAAAAAAAAAAAAAAAATCAACCCCAAATCTGACCCACAAAAACTCAGTGCGGCCCTCAGGAAGCTCGGGAAACACCCAGTGAACATCAGGAAGCTCAGGAAACCCTGAGTAAACGCAGAGCCCGTGGTCACCAGGGCCCTCCTGTGAGCTGGCACTGGGTAGGCAAAGCCCAGAGGCCTTCCCTGGAGTTTTGGTTTGTTTCAGTATGATCTGACGTTCAATTTCTCTAACCTTTAAGCTATAAGTAAAAAGCCCCCTGCGGCCACGCGTGGTGGCTCAGGCCTGTAATCCTAGCACTTTGGGAGGCCGAGACAGGCGGACTGCCTGAGCTGAGGAGTTTCAGATCAGCCTGGGCAACATGGTGAAACCCCATCTCTACTAAAATAAAAAAAAAAAAAAAAAAAATTAGCTGTGCATGGCAGCATGCACCTGTAGTCCCAGCTACTCAGGAGGCTGAGGCAGAAGAATTGCTTGAACCCGGGAGGCAGAGGTTGCAGTGAACCAAGATCGCGCCACTGCACTCCAGTCTGGTGACAGAGCGAGACTTCGTCTCAAAAACAAAACGAAACAAAAGACCCCTGCATTGCTGTGTGGAAAATGTGGTGATCCCCCCAGAGAATAAGAGACTCAGCAGAGTCACTAAAGGATAATCACCCACTGAGTGTAGGGGCTATTAAGAAGTTACAGCACTTAGGAATAAGTGGAACTTCAATCCCTATTAAAGAGACAGGACTGGCCGGGTGCGGTGGCCCACGCCTGTAATCCCAGCACTTTGGGAGGTCAAGGCGGGTGGATCATGAGGTCAGGAGATCGAGACCATCCTGGCTAACATGGTGAAACCCCGTCTCTACTAAAAATATAAAAAATTAGCCGGGCGTGGTGGCGGGCGCCTGTAGTCCCAGCTACTCGGGAGGCTGAGGCAGGATAATGGCGTGAACCTGGGAGGTGGAGCTTGCAGTGAGCCGAGATCACACCACTGCACTCCAGCCTGGGCAACAGAGCGAGACACCATTTCAAAGAAAAAAAAAAGAGAGACAGGACTACAGGGAAATGTACTACGTTTTTGGAAGGTAATTTGAAGCTACAATGGGATGCTGAAGCGTTAAGACAGTGGTAGTACTACTGATAAAAGCTTAGAAAAGGCCACACACAAAACCTTAGGACTCACTCAGCAAAGCAAAAAATGACACAATCCACAATCCATGAAGTCCAAGTACTTAAAATGAAGCAGGAATCAAAATGATGGTCAGAGAAGGCTGGGGAAAACATAAAAACTGGACCAAAGGAACTCCAAAGGGCTTTGCTTACTATTTAATGCAAAAAGCACAGCAGGTTAATTTTCTATTTCAGGGAAAATGTCTTACTCTTTGCAGTCTGAGCTTGTTCTTCTCTGTAGAGCCTTTGACGAATTTCTTAGTTATCTGAAACAGAAGACGTTTATCTTTAAACATGGGTTATTTCAATCGCTTCGAGCAAAAGAGAAACCTTTCCAGGTGATCAGTTTTTCCACCAATAGAACCAAAATGTCATAGTAGGGTCACAAACTCCAGTTAGCATGCACACATGTGTGTATCTGGGATTAGATAACAGGGGAGACTGTGGAGGCAGATAAAGAAATGAGTGAAGCATGCCATGCACAAGACAAAGAAGGCAAGCTGAGAAATAAAGGCAACAGACAAGGCTGGGCACAGTGGCTCATGCATGTAATCCCAGCACTTTGGGAGGCCAAGGTGGGCAGATCACTTAAGGTCAGGAGTTTGAGACCAGCCTGGCCAACGTGGCAAAACCCCATCTCTACTAAAAATACAAAAATTAGACGGGTGTGGTGGCGGGTGCCTGTAATCCCAGCTACTCAGGAGGCTGAGGCAGAAGAATCACTTGAACCCAGGAGAAGGAGGTTGCAGTGAGCCAAGATTGCACCACTGTACTCCTCCCTGGGCAACAGGGTGAGACTCTGTCAAAAAAAAAAAAAAAAAAAAAAAAAAAAAAAAAGACAGCTGGCCTGGGCAACAGGGAGGATGGATTTGTAGCAAATGAGAGAGGACCTGCCTGTCCAAAGGGAATGGAGCTCTTACAGGAACATAGGTCCCTGTTTGCTGATCCTTCCAATTTCTTCAAGAGAAGCTGATATTGGGAATTTCATGTGAATTTTTTTAGGTGTTAAAAAATGAACACAGATGGGCACAGTGGCTCATGCCTGTAATCCCAGCACTTTGGGAGGTCAAGGCAGGAGGATCGCTTGAGTCCAGGAGTTCAAGACCAGCCTGGGCAACAAAGCAAGACCCCGTCTCTAAAAAAATTTTTTTTTTTTTTTTTTTAAGACGGAGTCTGGCTCTGTCGTCCAGGCTGGAGTGCAGTGGCCGGATCTCAGCTCACTGCAAGCTCTGCCTCCCGGGTTTACGCCATTCTCCTGCCTCAGCCTCCCTAATAGCTGGGACTATAGGCGCCTGCCACCTCGCCTGACTAGTTTTTTGTATTTTTTTAGTAGAGACGGGGTTTCACCGTGTTAGCCAGGATGGTCTCCATCTCCTGACCTCGTGATTCGCCCGTCTCGGCCTCCCAAAGTGCTGGGATTATAGATTTGAGCCACCACACCCGGCCTTAAAAAAACTTTTTAATTAGTTAGGTGTTGTGGTGCGCATCTGTAGTCCCAGCTACTCAGGAGTCTGGGGTGGGAGGATCATTTCAGCCCAGGAGGCTGAGGCTGCACTGAGCTGTCCAACCTGGGTGACAGAGTGAGACTGTCTCAAAAAAAAAAAAAAAAAAGGTTACTAAATCAAATAAAACATGTCTCCAGGCTGGTTTCCTGTGCACCACTAATTTACATTCTGTCTAGCTCAACTCTGCTTTTTATTTTATTTTTGAGATGGAGTCTCACTCCTGTGGCACAGGCTGGAGTGCAGTGAGTGCCATGATCTCTGATCACTGCAACATCCACCTCCAGGTTCAAGCGATTCTCCCTCCTCAGCCTCTCAAGTAGCTGGGATTATAGGCATGCACTGCCACGCCCGGCTAATTTTTGTATTTTTAGTAGAGACGGGGTTTTGCCATGTTGGCCAGGCTGGTCTTGAACTCCTGACCTCAGGTGATCCACCCACCTCGGCCTCCCAAAGTGCTAGGATTACAGGTGTGAACCACCATGCCTAGCCAACCCTGCTTTTTAGAGTGTGGAGTGAAAGCTTAAGAAAAAAGGGAAACTTGCTGGGGTTGTCTAGGACCTCTACATTCTAGGGCACAATATTTTCTATCACCTACCTTCAAACCGAGCATGAACTACTAGGAATTACCAATAGGACCCATGGTGTGAGTCACCATCCACCTGAATGGTCCCAGGGAGGAAGACGAACAGGGAGTCTGGACTTTGGCCTAAACTATCTCCCACCGGGACAGAGAATCCTGAAAACCAAACTAGTAGAAGTGAAGAGCAGTGGGAAGACAGGCTTAACACTGGGAAGAAATAGTTCTCTGGGTTAATTGCAGACTTGCAGTGTAAGGCTGAAGTTGAACTGAAAAACCAAAGGCCCATTTTCCTAGCAATGGTCTGATGGGTCAAATTATGGAAGCGAATTTTTTTTTTTTTTTTTTTTTTTTTGAGACGGAGTCTCACTCTGTCGCCCAGGGTGGAGTGCAGTGGTGCAATCTAGGCTCACTGCAAGCTCTGCCTCCCGGGTTCAAGCGATTCTCCTGCTTCAGTCTGCTGAGTAGTTGGGACTATAGGCGCCCACCACCATGCCTAGCTAATTTTTTTGTATTTTTAGTAGAGACGGGGTTTCACCGTGTTAGCCAGGATGGTTTCGATCTCCTGTCCTCGTGATCCGCCCGCCTCGGCCTCCCAAAATGCTAGGATTAAAGGCGTGAGCCACCCCACCTGGCCAACAGTGATTTCTTTATCTGGGAAAGCTGAATCCCTGACTAGGCCCTCACAGAATAAAAGCTTCAGATGAATGAACTCAAGAAGACAGCCTTTCCACCTGGGTCCCACTGAGTCCTTTCTGGACTAAACCTTTCTTTAGGGAAAGGCCAAGTCGTTGTGAGAAGGCTGCCCATGTTGGCGGGAGCTCCTTCACCACCGAGATCGGGCAGGGTGCTCAGTCTTTACTGAGAATGTGGCAACAGAAATGCCAGCTAGAGGCAGCCTCACCAAATGCTGCAGAAAAGGCATGTCTTTCCAGCATCCATTCTGCCTGCCAAGGCTGTGTGCCCCCCGCCCCCCTCTGAGGGATTTAACTGCAGAATGTGGGACGCGCAGCTCTCCGGGGCTGCCCTTTGTGTTCAGAGATTATAGTATGGAATGTGATCTTGGGGCGCGGGGAACTCAGTTGCTTAGTCCTGCCCATACCTGAAGCTCAGCTGCACAATCTCCTGCCTTTTACAATGCTCCCCCCTCTGCTGTGAGTCCAGGAATAATAGACTTGATGTGACCTGCAAGAGCCCGCTCAATAATCCCCAACAACCAAAACAGAGCAATTACGGCTTAATTTAAAACCAGTATCTCTTTTATTTTACCAAACACTCAGACAGACCTTGATGTCTGGCGGAACTTTCTCTTCTTGAAATTTGACCCAGGTGTTTATAGATCTCACTCTCAAAATTCTATGCAACGCTGCCACATTCTACCCAGCTGCAGCCGGGTCACACAGCACCCTCAACTGCCAAAAACGTGATCCAGGATCCCAGAAGGAAGCCAAAACACAAAACCCGACAATCCCAAGGAGTCGGGACAGAGCTCACTATGTGTGGGCATGAAAATTCCTGCACCCTTTCCCGGATAATCCTCTCAGAGCCTATGGACTCTGACTTTATACTAAAGGGTATCTAATTTCCAAGCCCAGACCAGATAAGCAGATAAAACCTAACAGCAGGGGAGCGAAGGCAGGGGGAAAAGAGAAAACCTGAAATTGGCCCGAGTAGAGTGCAAGCTGGGAAAATAAGAACGCACAGTTCTCCTTAACAGCCCAAGGCCACTTGTAGAAGGAAGCTCAAGGGAACAATCATTTTGTGAAAGCCAAACACAGAAACAACAGAACTGAGAAGACAGCTCTGTAACCCACACTATGGGATATCACGCAACAGAGTTCGATCTTTCCATCCTAACATAAAAAACATCTAAGACACCCCTGAGTAACAAAGACAGATATTTACAGTATATATTATACACAAGGAAACAAAATGATACTGGGTGTTTCCTAGAGATCTCTCTGGATATGCAGAACACAGAAAAATACAAAGTGATGATGATGATAATAATGGCAACCTCCTGGGAGAACAGAGGGCTGCGAGGTTTCCATTCTTTCTTTCCTTTTTGTTTTTTTGAGACAGGGTCTGACTGTTGCCCAGGCTGGAGCGCAGTGCAATCATGACTCACTGCAACCTCTGCCTACTTGGCTCAAGTGATCCTTCCACCTCAGCCTCCCAAGGAGCTGGGACTTCAGGTGCATACCACCACCCTGTTAATTTTTGTATTTTTTGTACAGACAGGGTTTCACCATGTTGGTCAAGCCAGTTTCGAACTCCTAGGTTCAAGCGATCCTCCCACCTCGGCTTCCCAAAGTGCTGGGATTACAGGCATGAGCCACCACACCTGGACCATTATTTCTTTTAAACATGGAGAATTTATTACAAATGTAAGTTCAAGTATATGGGAAGAAGTTCCAGCAATCTCAGAAGAGAGGCAAGCCAAAGATTCCAGGAATACAACTGCACCAACATGATCATTTGTGGAATAATCATCTCGATCACTAACAGAAAAGGCTAAATTACAAGTCTGATTGCAAACAAACTTCAGAAATGGTTCTTTCCCACAGGGTAGAAAACTCTAATACTAAAAAGGAACACTTCAGCCATTCAAAGGACCCCGGGAGTATCTAAAGATGGATCTTTCTAAATCATTGTTTTCCAAAGTGAGATTCTCCAGATCCTGCAGTACTAAAACAACAAAAACCAAAACAAACAAAAACACGCCCTGAAGCTCCCTGAAAAGGGACAGCAGGATCTGTATAGAAACAAACTCCCATTTTCTTTTTAAGAAGGAAAAAAGAAGGCAAGCCAGCTCACAAAGTACAGTGGCAATGGCTGCCCCGGGGCTCAATGCAGATTTCACTGTACCAACTCCACGAAGAACAGACCCCAGTGACAAGCACACAGATTTTTTTTTTTTTTTTTTTTTGAGACGGAGTCTCGCTCTGTAGCCCAGGCTGGAGTGCAGTGGCACGATGTCAGCTCACTGCAAGCTCCGCCTCCCGGGTTTACTCCATTCTCGTCTCAGCCTCCCGAGTAGCTGGGACTAGAGACGCCCGCCACCTCGCCCGGCTAGTTTTTTGTATTTTTTAGTAGAGACGGGGTTTCACCGTGTTAACCAGGATGGTCTTGATCTCCTGACCTCGTGATCCGCCCGTCTCGGCCTCCCAAAGTGCTGGGATTACAGGCTTGAGCCACCGCGCCCGGCCAAGCACACAGATTACACAGCAGCACGAAACAATCTGCAAGCTTCCTACCAGCTCGCCCTTGCAATCTGGAAAGAGCTGCTGGTGGGGAGGGAAAGTGTGAAAACAATGTATTCCCCAGAGTAACAGGGGTTGTCGGCAGGGGGTGGCTCGGACCTCATGGCAAGGAAAGGTGTTAAGAGTTAGGTACCAACTGGCCAGCACGGTGGCTCATGCCTGTAATCCCAGCACTTTGGGAAGCTGAGGTTGGTGGATCACGAGGTCAGGAGTTCGAGACCAGTCTGACCAACGTCGTGAAACCCCGTCTTTACTAAAAATACAAAAATTAGCCAGGCCTGGTGGCACATGCCTGTAATCCTAGCTACTTGGGAGGCTGAGACAGGAGAATCACTTGAACCCAGGAGGCAGAGGTTGCAGGAGCCGAGATCACACCATTGCACTCCAGCCTGGGCAACAGAGTGAGACTTTGTCTCAAAAAAATAAATTAAAATAAATAAAAAAAAAAAAAAACAGTTAGGTACCAAGTATGAAGCAAATCAACCAACCCAAAAATGCAGGACTCCTCAAAGGTACAGAGATAACTTAGGGGTTGGGGGTGAAGTCTCTTCCAGCTGGGATCTCTGGGAGCCCTGCCATCAGGGCATGCGGAGGCCTCCTGATAATCGCTTCCCTCATAGCTTTGGTGACTGACAGGCCCTCTGGGAGTGGTTGTGGCCGCTTTCTGCCATAGGCTCTGGGCCAGCTTGAAGCCTTTACCACTTGCAAATTATCTGAAGAGTTGGGATAATACTGCCTTCGAGTGCATTCCAAAACCTCGAGCCTGTGTTCAGAACAAGATCTAGCATCCTAAATGCAGGGTTTCCTAAATGTCGCACACTGGGTTCATGTGCTCAGCTGTTTTAGAAAGCAGGTAGGATGTGTCACCATGATGACCAACGAGGGGACTTCCCAGTTTGCAGACTAGGCTGTGGACATGGAAACAAACTTAATGGAAACATGTGCTTGTGTCCTGTTTTTTTTTTTTTTTTTTTTTTTTGAGACGGAGTCTCGCTCTGTCACCCAGGCTGGAGTGCAGTGGCCGGATCTCAGCTCACTGCAAGCTCCGCCTCCCGGGTCCACGCCATTCTCCTGCCTCAGCCTCCCGAGTAGCTGGGACTACAGGCGCCTGCCACCTCGCCCGGCTAAGTTTTTGTATTTTTAGTAGAGACGGGGTTTCACTGTGTTAGCCAGGATGGTCTCGATCTCCTGACCTCGTGATCCGCCCGTCTCGGCCTCCCAAAGTGCTGGGATTACAGGCTTGAGCCACCGCGCCCGGCCCTGTTCTTTTTTTTAATTTTTTTTCTGAGACAGAGTTTTGCTCGTTACCCAGACTGGAGTGCAGTGGCACGATCTCAGGTCACCGCAACCTCTGCCTCCTGGGTTCAAGCGATTCTTCTGCTTCAGCCTCCAGAGTAGCTGGGATTACAGGCACACACCACCACACCCAGCTACTTTTTTGTATTTTTAGTAGAGACGGGGTTTCTCTATGTTGGTCAGCCTGGTCTCGAACTTCCGACCTCAGGTGATCCACCCACCTCGGCCTCCCTAAGTGCTGGGATTACAGGTGTGAGCCACCGTGCCCGGCCATGTGTCCTGTTCTTGCTAAACGGCTGCAACACACCACAGGACGAAATTCTGCAAAGCGGCAGCAGCCTGGAAGAAATTAAAGTGATCGAATGTACACTACAGGATGGCCAATGGGGAAAGACTTCAACTCTGATTTTGGGAGACTGTGTGGTGCCTTAGGTAGAAGTTGAAATGTGTACATCCCAGTCTGGCACATTTAGCATCTTAGAAAAGGGTACTAGGCTTAGTACCTGAGTGATGAAATAATCTGTACAACAAACCCCCATGACAAGAGTTTACCTATATAACAAACCAGCACACACAAAAAAAGAAGACCGGGGCAGTGGCTTATGCCTGTAATCCCAGTACTTTGGGAGGCCAAGGCGAGCGGATCACTTGAGGTCAGAAGTTTGAGACCAGCCTGGCCAACGTGGTGAAACCTGTTCTCTACCCAAAAAAATACAAAAATTAGCCAGGCATGGTGGTGGGCACCTGTAATCCCAGCTACTCAGAGGCTAAGGCAGGAAAATCTCTCGAACCCAGAAGGTGGAGGTTGCAGTAAGCTGACATCATGCCACTGCACTCCAGCCTGGGCGACAGGGTGAGACCATGTCTAAAAAAAAAAAAAAAAATTTGCTCCATTTTTTAATCAACATTTCATGAACCTAAAGAGGAAGTCATTTTTTCCTTTTGCCTCTTCTCAAGTGAAAGACAAGAAATGATGTCATTCGGAAAAATAAATGGTCCCGGCCAAGCCTGTGATCCCAGCATTTTGGGAGGCCAAGGCCTCCCCTCACCTGAGGTCAGGAGTTCAAGACCAGCCTGGCCATCATGGCAAAACTCCATCTCTACTAAAAATACAAAAATTAGCTGAGCCTGGTGGCGGGTGCCTCTAATCCCAGCTACTTGAGAGGCTGAGGCAGAATTGCTTGAACCCAGGAGGCGGAGGTTGCAGTGAGCTTAGATGGCGCCACTGCACTCCAGCCTGGGTGACAGAGCAAGACTGTCTCAAAAAAAAAAAAAAAAAAAAGAGGCCGGGCGCGGTGGCTCAAGCCTGTAATCCCAGCACTTTGGGAGGCCGAGACGGGCGGATCACGAGGTCAGGAGATCGAGACCATCCTGGCTAACACGGTGAAACCCTGTCTCTACTAAAAAATACAAAAAACTAGCTGGCGAGGTGGCTGGCGCCTGTAGTCCCAGCTACTCGGGAGGCTGAGGCAGGAGAATAGCGTAAACCCGGGAGGCGGAGCTTGCAGTGAGCTGAGATCCGGCCACTGCACTCCAGTCTGGGCGACAGAGCGAGACTCCATCTCAAAAAAAAAAAAAAAAAAAAAAAAAAAAAAGAAAGAAAGAAAGAAAGAAAAAGAAATGGTTCCTTAGAGCTCAAAATCCCAAAAGCGAACAAGGTTGGTGGTTTATAGTCCAGGTGGTCTACTGTACCTGCTTACAGGTAGAGATTAAATGACCCATCTCAGGATCTACTCTCATATAAAGAACCAGCATGAACAAACAAAAGTGCTACAAAACCAAAAACAAAAAAAAGGCACTGTCTCTTCTGGTTCTACATACTTAAGATAAAAAGTAAAAATATATAAACCAAAAAAAGACACCATTAAACACAGCATGGAACTTGTGACTGATTTTATCAGTTTGGTCCATAAGATCCTAAGGACACCATCGTGCTAATAAAAAAACAGTAACAGAGACAGTCCATGCAAAAGTCCCTCTTATGGGGTCCTTAAAAATGGTTCCAGATGGGGTCTCACTCTGTCATCCAGGCTGGAGCACAGTGGTGTGATCACAGCTTGCTGCAGCCTCCAACTCCTCAGCTCAAGTGATCCTCCTGCCTCGGCTTCCCAGGTGGCTGGGACTACAGGCATGTGCCACCATGCCCGGATAATTAAAAAAAATTTTTTTGCAGGGCTGGGTGCAGTGGCTCATGCCTGTAATTCCAGCACTTTGGGAGGCCAAGATGGGCAGATCACTTGAGGTCAGGAATTCAAGACTAGCCTGGCAAAGATAGTGAAACCCTGTCTCCACTAAAAATATAAAAATTAGCCAGGTGTGGTAGCGCACACCTATAATCCCAGCTATTAGGGAGGCTGAGGCAGGAGAATCGCTTGAACCTGGGAGGCGGAGGTTGCAGTGAGCAGAGATCACGCCACTGAACTCCAGAGGCTGGGTGATAGAGTGGCTCTGTCAAAAAAATAATTTTTTTTTTTTTTGTAGAGATGGTGTCTTTGTTGTCCAGGTTGGTTTTGATCTTCAAGCGATCCTCCCACCTCGGCCTCCCAAAGTGCTGGGATGACAGGCATGAGCCACTGCGCCTGGCCCCAGGTGAGGTTTTTTAGATGGGTGGCTGTGCTGACTCTACAGAATTCCCCATGTCATGCTTCCTGCCGTCTCACTGCCACTTCAGTGCTCAATGCCTCCATAGCCCCGTCCCTACAGTTCTATGCTTGGATGGAAGGGGCACAGAGAGAGCTGGACCTGGAATCTCAAGTGAGGGGTTACAGCACCAGCTCAGATCCTAATTCCCTAAAATGGCTAAGCTATCACTAATTAGATGTAAACAACGAAGGCAAAACAGCAGGGTGTTATCCACACAGTACACCAGGTACACTGTTGATGAATTAAGTCCCAGGCGCAACACAACGAATGCAGAACCGAACACTGAGTTTTGATACAAGAACTCCGTGTTGAGTCCCAGGACCCAGCCTGTGGCCCCGCTCACTCTGCCACAGACCAGCTGGGTGACCCGGTGGAGACTGACAGCGTGCTCTGAGATCCATGAGCACTGATGTGTAGGGACTCCATGGGAGATACTCACTCTGCGCACGGGCGTGGAGGTGGGGAAGGGACTGGTGCTGCTGTGTCGCTTTGTGGGAGCAGGCGGCCCCTCGGGAGAGCTGGTGGAAGAGGGAGAGCTCAGGGACGAATGGCTGAGTACAGAGTCTTCTTCAGGGCAAGATTCCAGCGCCCCGCTCTCAGGGGTCATGTCCTTGCCTTGGGGTGTGGCTGGAGGGGACTTGGTTTGGGGTGGTCTCACAGCCAAGATGTCCTGCAAGACCACCATGGGCACCTTCCCTCTGAACAGGATGCCCCCAGCTTCACTCCAACTGTCCTGCTCCTTTCTGGAGCACAGTCTCAGACCACTTGTCAGCTCCGGGCAGCTCTGTGGTGAACATTCCTGGGAGTCACCTCTCCTCCCTGCACCTCCACAGCCAACACCCTCCTCCTCTGTTTTGTAAGGAATGTTTGAAAGGGTCTCTCCAGGAAATGCCAACTTGTCATTCTGATTGGCCTTCAACGACCCCTGCTGATCCCTAGTGTCTTCTCGGTTGCCATTTACTGCTTCCCTGGAGGGAGAAGCTTCAGAACTCAGTTTATTGTGGTCCACAAGACTGTCTGGCTGCTCATTTGAGTCCTCTGTCAAATCAATGATGACTGTGCTCTGGCCAACACTGGTTTCGACTCTGTTTCCTAAAAAGTTATCTAAGGGACCCTTCCCATTGACAAGTTTTGGTCTAAAGTCTATGTCAGAACCCACAGGACAGTCGTTTTCCAAGGTGTCCAAAGAGGCCTCCAAATCGGGGCTTTTACTCTGCACAGAAGTAACCTGATCATCTGACATGTCATCGTCTTTCCCCTTTGGGACAAGATTCAGGCGCTTAAACGGCAGACGGGCTGAAACAAAGAGAAAGCCATCTTTAGTGAACGTTTAAAGTTACAACCACTCATGAGCTTGAAAATTATTGACTTGTTGGGACACAGGCGTGGGGGATAATTTTAAAGTTTAAAAAGGGTCTATCTGGGCAGTGGCTCACACCTGTAATCCCAGCACTTTGGGAGGCCAAGGCAGGTAGGTCACAAGGTCAGGAGTTCGAGACCAGACAGACCAAAACGGTGAAACCCCGTCTCTACTAAAAATACAAAATAGCTGGGTGTAGTGGTACGTGCCTGTAATCCCAGCTACTTGAGAAGCTGAGGCAGGAGAACAGCTTGAACCCAGGTGCTGGGATTACAGGCGTGAGTCACCATGCCCCACTTCAACATCCTAATTTAAAAAAAAACAAAATCCTGGCCAGGCGCGGTGGCTCAAGCCTGTAATCCCAGCACTTTGGGAGGCCGAGACAGGTGGATCACGAGGTCAGGAGATCAAGACCATCCTGGCTAACATGGTGAAACCCCGTCTCTACTAAAAAATACAAAAACTAGCCGGGCGAGGTGGTGGGCGCCTATAGTCCCAACTACTCAGGAGGCTGAGGCAGGAGAATGGTGTAAACCCAGGAGGCAGAGCTTGCAGTGAGCTGAGATCTGGCCACTGCACTCCAGCCTGGGCGACAGAGCGAGACTCCGTCTCAAAAAAAAAACAAAAACAAAATCCTGACAAGTCTTTTAGCAGAGCTACTGCCAGAATTTCAAGAGACATTTTTTGATTTCAGATCCAATTCATATTCCAAATTTATTTATAATGGGTGAAAATCTCATTTGATGATAACTGCATCTGGTTCTCAAGTAGAAAATACACAGACATATTTGTGGACAGGGTTTTTTGTTTTGTTTTGTTTTTTTCCTGGCCTCAGCACCCCAGGCTCTGTTAGGCTTTTCTCATCAATCAGACTGTTCTCCCAGAGCCTGCCAGGATTCGGGCTCGTTAGGAGGGACGCAGAAACACTTTAGAGAGTGAACATCCCAAGGAACCTATGTTCACTTACTTCCATGCCAATTCATCTTTTTATTAACTATTTCATCATGTAATAGACCAAATAAAAACCTGGTTTTTTTTGGAGGGGGGGTTGTTTTGAGACAGTCTCACTCTGTCACCAGGCTGGAGTGTAATGGTACACCCTTGGCTCACTGCAACCTCTTCCTCCCGGGTTCAAGCAATTCTCTTGCCTCGGCCTCCCAAGTAGCTGGGACTACAGGTGCCCCCCACCATGCCCAGCTATTTTGTATTTTAATAGAGATGGGGTTTCACCATGTTGGCTAGGCTGGTCTCAAACTCCTGAGCTCAATCTGCCCACCTTAGCCTCCCAAAGTGCTAGAATTATAGGTGTGAGCCACCGTGTCTGGCTTCTCCCTTTTTTTCTTTTAAGAGACAGAGTCGGCCGAGCGCGGTGGCTCAAGCCTGTAATCCCAGCACTTTGGGAGGCCGAGACGGGCGGATTACGAGGTCAGGAGATCGAGACCATCCTGGCTAACACAGTGAAACCCCGCCTCTACTAAAAATACAAACACTTAGCCGGGCGAGGTGGCAGGCGCCTGTAGTCCCAGCTACTCGGGAGGCTGAGGCAGGAGAATGGCGTGAACCCGGGAGGCGGAGCTTGAAGTGAGCTGAGATCCGGCCACTGCACTCCAGCCTGGGTGACAGAGCGAGACTCCGTCTCAAAAAAAAAAAGAGACAGAGTCTTCCTGTGATCCAGGCTGAAGTGCAGTGGTGTGATTATAGCTCACTGCAGCCTTGAACTTCCAGGCTCAAGCAATCCTCCCATCCCAGCCACTCAAATAGCTGGTTTTACAGGTATGCACCCACTGCACCCAGCCCAAGTTTGAAAAACCCAAAACTGGGCCGGGCGTGGTGGCTCAAGCCTGTAATCCCAGCACTTTGGGAGGCCGAGACGGGTGGATCACGAGGTCAGGAGATCGAGACCATCCTGGTTAACACGGTGAAACCCCGTCTCTACTAAGAAATACAAAAAACTAGCCGGGCCAGGTGGCGGGCGCCTGTAGTCCCAGCTACTCGGGAGGCTGAGGCCGGAGAATGGCATGAACCCGGGAGGCGGAGCTTGCAGTGAGCTGAGATCCGGCCACTGCACTCTAGCCTGGGCTACAGAGCGAGACTCCGTCTCAAAAAAAAATAAAAAATAAATAAAAAAATAAAAAAAAATTAAAAAAAAAAAGAAAAACCCAAAACTGTAGTTTCTAAAAATACAATCTGGGCTGGGCACGGTGGCTCACATCTGTAATCCTAGCACTTTGAAAGGCCAAGGCAGGGGGATCACAAGGTCAGGAGATCGAGACCATCCTGGCCAACATGCTGAAACCCTGTCTTTACTAAAAATACAAAAATTAGCTGGGTGTGGTGGCACACGCCTGTAATCCCAGCTACTTGGGAGGCTGAGGCAAGAGAATTTGCTTGAACCCGGGAGGCAGACGTTACAGTGAGTCGAGATGGCATCACTGCACTCCAGCCTGACAAGAGTGAGACTCCGTCTCCAAAAAAAAAATCCGACCACTCATGTGGCCTAAGGGTAAATGCACTCCCCGTTTTACACAGAAGGATTTGGGAACATTTATCTTCCAGGACAACAGTGGTTTTCCACGGGGGCAGTTCTACCTCCCAGGGGACATCAGCCATATATGGAGATATTTTTGGTTGTTACAACCTGGAGGATGCACTTACTGGCATCCAGTGGGAAGACGCCAGGGCTGCTGCTAAGCTCCCTACAATACACAGGACAGCTCCCCAGCTGCAGGTTACAAAATGCCAATTGTGGGTGAGTGGAGGCCTCGGGGTTTACTTGTGGGAATCCCACCAGACATTACTGTGTGAAAAGCATTTTCCCAGCTTCCTAGTCTGAAGAGGGACTGTTTCTCTCCCTTCTAGCTCCACGCTTCCACTGAGGTCTCCAACAAGAGACAAGGAAGACTATAAACTAGGAACAACTCTTTAACCCATTTCCAAATAATTACCTTGTATTAACTTCTTAACTGGAAAAGCTGGTCTATCTTTGCAATCCATGGCTGCAAATAAAAGTGTCAAAGGGTAAATTGTTAAATGTTGCAAATAATCAAGTTAGCAAACACATATGTAGAGCCAATTATGTACAAGGTGGAGGCAATTCTGACCCCTCTGCCCTCGGGGGCCATTTGGCACAGTCTAGAGATGCTTTTGGTTGTCATGATGTGGGGAGGGCTCGAAGGGATGCTTTTCACATCCGATGGGTAGAGGCCAGGGATTCTGCTAAATATCCCACAATGCAATGCACAGCATGCCACAATGAAGAATTATATGGCCAAAAAAAAAAAATTTTTTTTTTTTTTTTTTTGAGACAGAGTCTTGCTCTGTCGCTGAGACTGGAGTGCAATGGTACGATCTCAGCTCAATGCAACCTCCACCTCCCGGATTCAAGTGATTATCCTGCCTCACCCTCCCAAGTAGCTGGGACTATAGGCGCATGCCACCACCCCCAGCTAATTTTTGTATTTGTAGCAGAGACGGGGTTTCACCATGTTAGCCAGAATGGTCTCGAACTCCTGACCTCGTGATCTGCCCGCCTCGGCCTCCCAAACTGCTGGCCACAGCTCCTGGCCTCAAAATGTTAATAGTTCGAGAAATCCTACCCTAGACACACTGTCATGTCTTGTTTTATTTTCTTTGTGGCATTTAATCTGAAACTTTCGTGTTTATTATGTCTCTCCCTAAACAAAATGCCAACTCTATGATAGCAGAAAGATTTGTTCCATGCTGCACCTATGGTACCTGGTTAGGGTCTGGAATACATCAGAAAGCCAGCTAAGAGAGAAACAGGAACTGTTTCATGAAATGAAAGTGGAATGAGTAAAAGTAGGGATGAGAGAAAACATCGGATTACCTATTTCATTCACATGATCCCCAAACATCCTCCTCCAACCCAAGCCCCCACACCACCACCAAATTTGTAAAATTAGAAAAGGGATCCTTTCCTTTTTAAAGAGAATTCATGAAGGTACCACAATTTAAAGCACCTGGAGCATGCCAGGCAGGAGCTGAAGTGCTATCAAGAGATGATAAGACAGAACATTTTACTGCAAAAAAAATCTCAAGAAAAGCATCTAATAATATCAAAGCAGATGCCGAAGTGACCATAAATAGAACCGAGTCTTTAGATAAATACCTTAAACAGAGTAAGTTTAGGAAGTTCACACTTACCAGGACATCTGGCTTGGAAAAACCTAGTTATTTTGGTTAATCTACGTATGTTTTATAAGCGTTATATGAGTATTTTTTAAAAGCAGACTGGAGCTTCCTAAAAAACTTCATCATCCATACATGAAACCACCCCACCCTCTGCCCCAAGCTTAGCGAATAAGTAAAGGTACTGAGAAAATTCGTTTCCTTTCTAGTCACTTCAGAGAATATCATTCTCAAGTTTCCAGTTACCAAAAGACATGGATTTCTACACCCAGCTGAAGGATATGATTTTTAGTCACTTAACTTTATTTTCAGGACAATCACAAAGATCTATTTGTGTGGTTTTGAGTCACTAGCTTTGATGCAAGTGGAACAGAAACAACCTCACTAAAAACAGGACCCCCCTCATTAAAAAATCCTGTATATAAAACAGACACTCCCAATCCAGGGATCCAAAGATACGCACAATTAACACATATGTGTGTATAAAGTTACTAACTGCTCTTTATTCTGCGATTACATCCTAATTTTATTTGGCACTAAAATATACTTTCCTTTCATGATAGTATGGTCCTAGCGAGTAGCAATTTTTTTTTTTTTTTGAATTAAATATCCTGGCCAGGCATGGTGGTTCACACCGGTAATCCCAGCACTTTGGGAGGCCGAGGCGGGTGGATCACTTGAGGTCAGGAGTTCGAGACCAGTCTGCCCAACGTGGTGAAACCCCGTCTCTACTGAAAAATAAAAAAATAGCCAGGCATGGTGGTGCAAGCCTGTAATCCCAGCTACTCAGGAGGCTGAGGCAGAAGAATCACTTGAACCGGGGAGGCAGAGGTTGCAGTGAGCTGAGATCCTGCCACTGCACTCCAGCCTGGGCAACAGAGCAAGACTGTCTCAAAATAAATAAAATAAAATAAAATAAAATAAAGTTAAACATCCTGACTTAAAACATCACAGCTCCAGGACAGTACCAACTTTATATTAATTTCATGTCTCCGTGAAATCCCAAAGGCTAGAAGGAACTACAGCCAAGATTTTCAACCAAGGAGGAATCTGCTGCATAGGGAACACAGGGCAATGGTATTTTTGGTTGTTACTAAGAGTTGGGGAGAGGGGCTGTTACTGGCCTGCAAAAGGCGGAGACCAGGGATGATGCTCAGCACCCTGCAGTGCCGTGCCCAGGACAGCAACAAATATCAACACTGCTGAGATTGAGAAACTGGACTGGTGTCCATTCTAGCCCTTCATTCGTTCACATTATTTAGTGAGCACCTACTATGTGCCAAAGCGTAATGCCAAGCGCTGCCAAAGCGTTATGTAATGCAGAGTCCAGCAAGGGAGAGGAGCAGTCTGGTCTTCCTTGGTTCACCCTCCCACGTTTCGGGAAGGCTTGTTGTGGGATCCAAAGACCCCGTTCCAAGGCACAGGGAGGAGAAAGTCACGGTGCTTATCAGGCAGTAGCAAGAACTTGGGAGTCCCAGCCTCCTGGCCATCCCCACCATCCGGGTCTCTTACCCGGGCTTGCCCCGACCCGCAGAGGCATCGGTCCCGGTCCCCGAGCTCGTGTGAGCTCAGGCCTCAGTTTCCCCACCCGTTGCAAGATCCAACATGGTCAAGGGACACAAACGCACCCAGTAACCTTCAGGGCAAGCCCTTTCGTTTCCCTGGGCCTCAGTTTCCCCTCTCGGCTCCTCCGACCCGTCGCCCCAGAGGGCCCTGGAGGGACGAACTGACCCAAAAGCGCCGGAAACAATATGGTCGCGGCTACAACAATAACGTCAAGCAGGGTGCCCTTGGGGACGCCAGGCCTTCGCTGGGGATGAGAAAACTCCAGGGGGTGAACGCCCGGCCCACAGGACCAGGCTCGGCGCCGGGAGGCCCGTCCGCCTCCCATCGCCGCCTCGGCCCGTCCAGGCCGCGCGCCGCGCCCCCCCTTCCCCTCGGCGCGAGCCCGAACCGACCTGCGGTGGCTCCCCTGGCGCCGGGCGCCCCGCACTCCGGCTCCTCCAGCATCACCCCGGCAGCGGCTCGAGCTCCTCTCAGGCGGCGGAGGCGCGGGCTCCCCTCAGGCGGCCGCTGCTCTTCGCCCTCCCGCCCGCGCCGCAGCTGCTGCCGCCGCGGCCGCCGCGCTCGTATTTGGCGGGAACCGCGACTACCCCAGTGGTCCGCGCGCTAATTGGGCGAGCCCGGGTCACGTGACGGCCCGCCTCGGGAATTGAGGAGCGCCGGGGGCATCCTCGCGAGAGCCGTGACTTCTATTCCTCCCAGGGCTCGCCCATTGACATTTCCGCGGGGGACGGGGCTTCCCCTCGGAGGCCTGTCATTGGCTGGGAGGAGCTGCCCTGCAATTGGGGAAAGAAGGTGTCAAGCTGATTGTCCTGGGCTGTGACTGGCTGATCGCGTGGGATAGTCCCTAAGAGGAGGGAGGCCCAGGCTCTTACGTCACCAGGAGAACGTTTTACGCAGGGCGCAGATGACAACTTAAAAGTGGGATTTAGATGAGGAACCTGGAGTTTTGAGTTTATCCTAATGGGACATCGGCTAAATATAGCAACAGCAATTAAACTTATAAATTGCTTTCTACAAGAACAATAAAACGAAGTCTGGGGAGCGCTTCAGACGTATTTGACATTCAGTAAATAACATGTAGAATGAACGAAATGGACGAAATGGTTTCTGGTTTAATCCTCGGGAAATTGGCACATGTTATTTCTCTGCCTAGAATAATCTTTTCGCAGCTCTTTTCCTGGACAATTTATACTTTTCAGATCTTATATCGGCACCCCAGGAAGCCTTTTCTTCCCCAACCCTGACAAGATCAAGTGCCTACAGCACTGTTCTTTTTCTTAAAGCAATTACAGCTGTGTCTTTGTATTAGTTTGTTATTTGACGAATGAATTAATTTCTGCTTTTGTCATTAGTTCTGACGAGGTAGGACTCATTCCTCACTGGAACCCCAGAACCTGTTAGTAACTGATCATATTTACCAGGTCAATAAATATTTGAGTGAATATATAAATATTTGATTGAACTGTGTAGATCAAACAGATTCAAAGCCTCACACAAAACAGAGAACTTCAGTGTCAGCTTGTGAGTCTAGAAACAGGCTGACTGGCTGGCTGGCTTGCTTGCTTGCTTGCTTTTCTTTCTTTCTTTTTTTCTTTCTTTCTTTTCTTTCTTTCCTTCTTTCTTTCTTTCCCTTTCTTCCTTTTTTTCTTTCTTCTTTCTTTCCTTTTTATTTCTTTTCTTTCTTTTTTCTTTCTTTTTTTTCTTTCCTTTCTTTTCTTTTTTCTTTCTTCTTTCTTTCCTTTTTTCTTTCTTCTTTCTTTCCTTTTTTCCTTTCCTTTTTCTTTCTAAAGTGTTGGGATTACAGGCGTGAGCCACCGCGCCCAGCGGAAACAGGTTTTCTTCCACACCAATTTAATCTCAGAAGGAGAGGTGAGCAGAGAAGATTGGACTTTAGCCCAAGTTTGAAATTCTATTGAAGTAGATTGGATAATTAAGCCAGTAGTGTTTGTTGGGAAAAGTGTGGAGAAATAGAAAATTTGGGGACACAACTTTGGGCAAGTCATATCATTGCTCAATATTTCATTTTCCCTGTCTGAGCTATGAAGATGTTTTCAACCCCTTCTCTGACATTCTGGCATTTTTCATTGATTTACAGCGGTGGATCACAGTTAAGGGCACATGAACAAGCTCTTATCAGAGCTTATCAGAGCACATCAATAAGCTCTTTCAAAGTATTCCTAATAGCCTCATAAAAATCTTGGGAAGTGAGGTTAGGGTGTATATATTCTGAAATAACCCCCTGATTGACCTAGTCTATTACCTTTTTTTTTTTTTTTTTTGAGACAGAGTCTCGCTTTGTAGCCCAGGCTGGAGTGCAGTGGCGTGATCTCAGCTCACTGCAAGCTCCGCATCCCAGGTTCACGCCATTCTCCTGCCTCAGCCTCCCAAGTAGCTGGGACTACAGGTGTCCACCACCACATCTGGCTAATTTTTGTATTTTTAGTAGAGACGGGGTTTCACTGTGTTAGCCAAGATGGTCTCGATCTCCTGACCTCGTGATCCGCCCGTTTTGGCCTCCCAAAGTGCTGGGATAACAGGCGTGAGCCACTGCGCCCGGCCTAGTCTACTACTTTCTTTTGAGGCTTTTGGAAACTTCCAGCAATCTTCTGCTTCAAAAAATCAACAAAATCTCTCAGCGATTTCAACACTTTTTTTTTTTTTTTTTTTTTTTTTTTGAGACGGAGTCTGGCTCTGTCACCCAGGCTGGAGTGCAGTGGCGCGATCTCGGCTCACTGCAAGCTCCGCCTCCCGGGTTTACGCCATTCTCCTGCCTCAGCCTCCCGAGTAGCTGGGACTACAGGCGCCCGCCACCTCGCCCGGCTAGTTTTTTGTATTTTTTAGTAGAGACGGGGTTTCACCGTGTCAGCCAGGATGGTCTCGATCTCCTGACCTCGTGATCCGCCCGTCTCGGCCTCCCAAAGTGCTGGGATTACAGGCTTGAGCCACCGCGCCCGGCCAATTTTCAACACTTTTAAGTACCAAGCTTTTTAACTGTAGTCATTTTCTAGTTTCTCTTTTTTGATTCATTTAGTCATTCCAATTAATTATTTCCAATTCATTTTGTACATTTTTATCAATAACGGTTGATATAAAAATCCATATCAATAACCAGGTGTCAACCTGGGAAGTCTTCCTGGAAGAGGCGACACACCACACAGCGTCCTCTTTAGGTACAAAGGGTGGAGGAAAGACTCAGGAATAATGTAGAAGAGGGAAACGACGTTAGCAGAGTCTCATAGACAGCAAGGATTATGAATTATAGAAGAGGAAGAAAGAATAGTTGAGAAGAATCTATGGGGACTGGGAACGGCGGCTCACGCCTGTAATCCCAGCACTCTGGGAGGCTGAGACAGGTGGATCACGAGGTCAGAAGATCGAGACCATCCTGGCTAACATGGTGAAACCCCGTCTCTACTAAAAATACAAAAAAATTAGCCAGGCAAAGTGGCCGGCACCTGTAGTCCCAGCTACATTCTCCCAGAGGCAGGAGAATGGCATAAACCTGGGAGCTGGAGCTTGCAGTGAGCCGAGATTGTGCCACTGCACTCCAGCCTGGGCGACAGAGCAAGACTCCATCTCAAAAAAAAAAAAAAAAAAAGAAAGAAAGAAAACAGAGACAGAGAGAGTTGATGGGGCCAAATTATGCAGGCTTTGTAAAATATGTTAGGAAGTCTGGAGTGTATCCTAAGGGTGGTAGGCCGAATTAAAACAGGGGACTGGTGTGATCTGAATTGCATTCTTTTTTTCTTTAGATGGAGTCTCACTCCATCGCCCAGGCTGGAGTGCAGTGGTGCGATCTCTGCTCACCGCAGCCTCCGCCTCCCAGGTTCAAGCGATTCTCCTGCCTCAGCCTCCTGAGTAGCTAGGATCACAGGAGTGCGCCAACACGCCCAGCTAATTTTTGTGTGTGTGTGTGTGTGTTTTTTTTTTTTTTTTTTTTTGTAGAAACGGGGTTTCACCATGTTGTCCAGGCTTGTCTTGAACTCCTGACCTCGTGATCCACCCGTCTCTGCCTCCCTCACTGCTGGGACTACAGGCGTGAGCCACTGCGCCCGACCCTGAATTGCATTCTAGAAGCATCTTTCTGGCCGCCATGCCAGGGCATGAAGACAGACCTAGATGTCTCCATGTGTCACGTGGGCAACTGAATGGATGAACACAGGACAGAGAGAGAGGAAGAGAGGTGGCCAGGCACGGTGTCTCATACCTGTGATCCCAATACTTTGGGAGGCTAGGGGAGGAGAGGGTGGATCACCTGAGGTCAGGAGTTCGAGACCAGCGTGGCCAACATGGCGAAACCCTGTCTCTACTAAAAATACAAAAATTAGCCGAGCATGGTGGTGCTCGCCTGTAATCCCAGCTACTCGGAGGGCTGAGGCAGGAGAACCGCTTGAACTCGGGAGGCGGAGGTTGCAGCGAACCGAGATCACGCCACTGTACTCCAGCTTGGGCGACAAAGCAAGACTCCGTCTCAGAAAAAAAGCAAAAAATAAAAAAAAAGAAAGAAGGGGAGGGAGCCTGAACACTTAGAGGAACTGGATTTAGATTTAGCTAAGATGAGCAAACAGGAATCTGGAGAATCGTAACCAGGCAGAGGCCCCTTCTACTTCCCAACCTCCCTGGCCAGGTTTAAACTAAGCGCCTTTCCCAAGACGTTAGGGTCACCTCCGGGACTCCAGAGGGCGCTGAACCTGCTACGGCCCCTCTAGGCTCCCCCGGCTCAACTCACTGACAGAGGCGGTGTATCCCCCGGCAGACAACGTGCACGTGCGCTCTCCAGCCGGCAGAGGGCGCGCGTGCGCAGACGGGGCCGGGGGCGCGCGCGGGGGCCGGCACCGGAAGCGTGCGGTTGCCATGTAATATCCTGGCCGCGCGGGCGCGCGAGCGGCTGAGGCGGCGCCGGGGCGGGCGCGGAGCTGGCAAGCGGCTGGCGGAGGCGGCGCCGACGGGGGCTGCTGAGGCGCGCAGAGGGTCGGCGGCGCCCGGGAGCCTGTCGCTGGCGCGGTCCGGGCGGGAGGCTCGGCGGCAGGCGGCAGCATGTCGGTGGCGGGGCTGAAGAAGCAGTTCTACAAGGCGAGCCAGGTGAGCTCAGGCCCAGGCAGGGGCCGAGTCCTGGGCCCCAGGCTGCCCGGATGAGGGGGCCAGGCCCGACCTGGCTCGGGAGGGGGCCGGAGGGACCGAGGTAGGGACGTTGGTGCGTGTCCCCCGCCGGGTGGGAAGAGCAAGGCACGGACGGGGGCGATGAGGTGGCTCAGGCCCTGCCCGCCATGCGGGCTCCAGAAGCGGGGACAGAACCCCTGGGAGGAGGGGAGAGGCACCCAGGGGCTGCCCAGGGACGCGGACCTCACCCCTCCTCCCCTCCCCTGCAAAGGCGGGGTGCGGGGAGAGAAGGGGAAGAGAGGAGTCCCGAGGCTGTCGACACAGGATTCTTGCCAGATAACCCAGAGCCAGGGAAAATTGCTTCTAGAGCAGTTCTGTTCAAAATCCTCCGGATGGGCAAGGTACAAAGTTGAAAAGGTAGAGGGAGAAGTCAGTTTCCCCTCTCTGCTCCTCGGGCAGCCAGCCCCGTCTCTCTCCCCAGAGACAGGGACTGTCATCGACTCCGTATGTCCCTTTCGTAAGATACGTGTGTGCCTTTCCTTTAAAAACACGTACACTGATAGCATTTGCCACAGAATCCTGTGTGCTGTGGTTTTCATTACTTGGAGGTCACACTGGAGCGAGATTTCTACCCCTCCGTCAGCACTGTTGACATCTGGGGCCGGATTGTTCTCCGTGGTGGGGCCATCCTGGACACTGCGGGGTGCTGAGCAGCGCTCCCTCTCCAGGCCAGGAGCACCCCCAAGTCGTGACAACCAAAAATATCTTGAGACATCACCCTGTGTCCCCTGAGGAATAGAATCAATCTCCTTCCCTCTCTACTTTCCTTCCTTCCTTCCTCCTTCCCTCCCTCCCTGTCTCTCTCCCTTCCTTCCTTCTCTTCTTTCCTTCCTCCCTTCCTTCCCTGTCCCCCAGGACTACTGCACTAGACCATACTCCACACTTCTTGGATTTTTTTTTTTTTTTTTTTGAGACGGAGTCACTCTCTGTCGGCCCAGCTGGAGTGCAATGGTGCAATCTCAGCTTACTGCAAGCTCCACCTCCTGGGTTCAAGCAATTCTCCTGCCTCAGCCTCCCTGGTAGCTGGAACTACAGGCATGTGCCACCGCACCCGGCTACTTTTTGTAATTTTAGCAGAGACAGGGTTTCTCCATTTGGCCCAGGCTGGTCTCGAACTCCTGGCCTCAAGTGATCCGCCTGCCTCGGCCTCCCAACGTGCTGGGATTACAGGTGTGAGCGACTGTGCTTGGCCTACTTGGATCTTTTTAATGGGTACATTGTATTTCATTCCATTAGGTGTACCATAATTTATTTAACCAGTTGTCAGTTGATAGATATTTCTGTTTACCGGAATTTTCTGCTACCATTACTACAATGAATAGCCAGTGAATATCTTTGCTCACCAGTGGGATTCGTTTTATAGGATGAATTCCCGGAAGTAGAATGTTGCATCCCAGCCTAAGTGCATTTGATTTGGACAGATAAAGGGTTTTTTGGAAAGTCCAGGACCCATTGCCCATGAATGTGGTGAAAGCTGTGGATCCACTCTCCATAAAACTGGGCACACTTAAAATTTTCACTTTGCAATTTCAAATCCAGCAAGCCTCAAATTTGGCTGGGCACAGTGGCTCACACCTGTAATCCCAGCACTTTTGGGAGGCCGAGGTGGGAGAATCACTTGAAGCCAGGAGTTTGAGAGCAGCCTGGGCAACATGGCAAAACCCCATCTCTACTAACAATACAAAAATTTTGTATTTTTGCCTGTAACCCCGGCTACTAAGGAGGCTGAGACAGGAGAATCTCTTGAATCCAGGAGGTAGAGGTTGTAGTGAGCCAAGATTGCGCCACTGCACTCCAGTCTGGGTGACAGAGCGAGACTCCGTCTTGAAAAAAAAAAAAAAGCCTCAGATTGTTGAATCCTATTGGTCCATGCACTGCAGGGTGAGGTTGTGTGGAATTTGTGTGGATAGAGTCCACCGAGGAATGAGCAATGATGTGTTTTTTTTTTTTTTTTTTTTTTTGAGATGGAGTCTCTCTATCGCTCAGGCTGGAGTGCAGTGGCGCAATCTTGGCTCACTGCAAGCTCTGTCTCCCGGGTACACACAATTCTCCTGCCTCAGCCTCCCGTGTAGCTGGGACTACAGGTGCCGGCTACCACACCTGGCTAATTTTTTGTATTTTTAGTAGAGATGGGGTTTCACCATATTAGCTAGGATGGTCTTGATCTCTTGACTTTGTGATCTGCCCGCCTCAGCCTCCAAAGTGCTGAGATTACAGGCATGAGCCACTGCGCCCGGCCTGAGCAATGATCTTAGCAAATGCTTGGGCCGAGGTGGCAAACAGGGTTCTCTGCCCACAGTTTGGAGAGGCCCAGTGGGAGCAAAGAGAAACAAGTCCCCAGTAACACCCAGCTGGTACCTTTTGTCCCTGGAAAGAAAAAAGTAAGGACCCTGCCAGGTGCTGTGGCTCATGCCTGTAATCCCAGCACTTTGGAGGCTGAGGTAGGGGTTCCCTTGAGTTCAGGAGTTCAAGACCAGCCTGCGCAATATAGGGAGAACTCATCCCTACAAAATATCGAAAAGTTAGCCAGGTGTGGCGATGTACTCCTGTAGTCCCTGCTACTTGGGAGGCTGAGGTGGGAGAACCACTGGAGCCCAGCAGTTCAAGGCTACAGTGAACTATGATCGTGCTGCTGCACTCCAGCCTGGACAACAAAGTGAGACCCTGTCTCAAAAAATAAAGTAACAACCCTAGTGGTTGTCTAGGGATATAGATACTTAGGGTCTATCTCTAGACCCCAGGTGATGGTTAAACCCTGGAGAAAGATTTAATCCGGATGAATTTTAGGATTGTCGCTGAGAATAGCCCCACCCCCTTGCCCCAGCAGTTTGAAAGCAGATGGCCTGGCCCTGGGTTAGACCTTGCCCAGCAGGCGTCAGACCCTCACCTGCGGATTAGAGCATCGTAGAGCGCTGCTCCCTAGCAGGAAAGATGTTCTCAGAGGTCTCAGAGGAATTCCTGGGCCACTTTGTTCCGTGCCATAGACAGGTTTCTGGAAGCCACCCCCTCCCCCACCCCCAGCGATCAGGGCCTGTGCCCATGTTGTCCTGAGCTGACACCCTCTTTGGAGGAACGAGCCAGGCCTCTCATGCCAGCCACCAGGACTTTGTCTCTCTCGAGGGAAGCAGGATGACCTGCATTCAGATCTGTGAATGGCGCCTTGAAGCCTGGAAAGCACAGTGTGGTGTTAGCTGGGCTTAGGATTGCCTGTTTCCACATCCTGAGGCCTAGTCCCAAAGCACGATGGCCACAGCCCACCGTCAGGGCTGTCGTCTTGGCCTCCTGGTCAATTGTGTCTCGAGTCATGCTCTTAGAAGTCGCCCTGACTGCGTTCCTTGCTCTTCTGCGATCATTGCCATGGTTCCCTCTGACATCTCAGCTGTTATCTGGACATATCCAACTATTTGTGTTTCTTTTTTTGTTTTTAGTATAATAACAACTCTTTCACCCTCTCCTGTGCCTGTTGAAAAGTGACATCTCTCGGGATCTCTCCTTACCTAGTGGTATGAACATTTACTGCATTCTCACCATGTGAACGGGCGGTATGCTTTATACCAGTAGGTCTCAGCTGGTCTTGCTTATCCGGCCTAAGGGTAAAAACATTCCCCCTTTTACACAAAAG
Organism: Macaca thibetana thibetana; assembly: GCF_024542745.1. Taxonomy (NCBI): domain Eukaryota; kingdom Metazoa; phylum Chordata; class Mammalia; order Primates; family Cercopithecidae; genus Macaca; species Macaca thibetana. The sequence continues at coordinate 19,769,564 of NC_065596.1, forward strand.
GATTTGGGGATGTTTATCTTTCTATAAAACAGGGTCACTTCTGTCTTCCAGGGGACATTGACAATGTCTGGGATCTTTTTGGTTGTCACAGCTTGGTGAGGTGCTGCTGGCTACTAGTAGGTAGAAGTCAGGGATGCTGCTCAACATCCTCCTGGGCCCAGGGCTCCCCACTGCCCCCCAAGAATTACCTGGCCCCAAATGTCAATAGTACCAAATTTGAGAAACCCTGCTTTAAGATTTTGAAAAAAAATGAGGATAATTATACCAAAACAAAGGAACAAAAAAATCCCCACTGAGCCATTCTTAAGATTTTCCTAGTTTGGCCGGGTGCGGTGGCTCACGCTTTTAATCCCAGCAGTTTGGGAGGCACTCCAGCCTGGGGGATGAGAGCCAGACTTCGTCTCCAAAAAAAAAAAAAATAAAGTAAAAAATAAAATAAAGATTTTCCTAGTTTGTTAAACACAGATAGCCACAGGCATAGTTTGTTTTTTGTTTTTTGTTTTGTTTTGTTTTGTTTTGTTTTTGAGACAGAGTTTCTCTCTTGTTGCCTAGGCTGGAGTACAATGGCATGATCTCGGCCCACTGCAACCTCCGCCTCCCCTGTTCAAGCAATTCTCCTGCCTCAGCCTCCCGAGTAGCTGGGATTGCAGGCATCCACCACCATGCTCGGCTAATTTTTTTTTATTTTTGGTAGAGACGGGGTTTCACCATGTTGGCCAGGCTGGTCTCAAACTCCTGACCTCAGGTGACTACCTGCCTCAGCCTCCCAAAGTGCTGAGATTACAGGCGTAAGCCATGGTGCCCCGCCCACAGGTAGATATTTACATAAAATTCAACTTCCAGACCCCAAGGTCAAGCCTACCCCCAAGTCTTTAGAAACACTCACGTATCTTTCAGTGTCTGGGCCTCTTTTTTAGCAGGGAGCTAGGTCCATCATAAACGTTTTATGTGTATGTGTACACCGTTTATCGTATATGTATTGTGACAACTTGTGTGTGTGTGTGTGTGTATATATATATATATATTTTTTTTTTTTTTTTTTTTTGAGATGGAGTCTCGCTCTGTCGCCCAGGCTGGAGTGCAGTGGCACGATCTTGGCTCACTGCAACCAACCTCCGCCTCCCAGGTTCAAGCGATTCTCCTCCCTCAGCCTCCCGAATAGCTGGAATTACAGGCACACGCCACCATGCCCGGCTAAATTTTTGTTTTTTTGTGAGACGGAATCTCGCTCTGTAGCCCAGGCTAGAGTGCAGTGGCATGATCTCGGCCCACTGCAAGCTCTGCCTCCTAGGTTCACGCCATTCTCCTGCCTCAGCCTCCCGAGTAGCTGGGACTACAAGCACCCGCAACCACGCCTGGCTAATTTTTTTTTTTGTATTTTTAGTAAAGACGAGGTTTCACCATGTTGGTCAGGCTGGTGTTGAACTCCTGGACCTAGTGATCCGCCCGCCTCAGCCTCCCAAAGTGTTGGGATTACAGGCGTGAGCCAGCATGCCTGGCCTAAACAATTCATATGTATATGTACACTGTTTATCACATACATGTATTGTGGCAACCATATGTATTAATAAGCTTTGAAAAGGTAAGCACCTGTATTTTCTCCTAATTAACAGTGTCAGTTTTGTCTGATATAGTCTCTATGGAATTTCCCTTATATTTGATGACAGAAACAAAGACTGAAAAATGGTTCACAGAGAAACACAGAACATATTACATGAATCTCAGAAGAACCATGTCTCCCGCTGTGTAGGGAACTATTTTAGAGGAAACACTTTCACTCCTGGCCCCAAATGCCACCATCCACTAATGTTCTTCAGTGTGAACCTTCCAACTGATCTTGAGGAACCTTTATCACTTGGGCCTGGGGAGGTCAAGTCTGCAGGGAGCCTGATTATACCACTGCACTTCAGCCTGGGAGACAGAGCCAGACCCTGTCTCCAAAAAAAAAAAAAACACCATTTACAGGGACTTAGAAAAGGGAGAGTTTCCAGTGCTACACACAATGGTTCTATACACAGCTTAAAGGTTTCCAGTTCTTTGCCAGAACTTGATTTGATAGTTGAGAGACACAGGCATCGGGGCTCCTGAAGGAGGTGCACACTCCCATCAGCGCTGTCAGCCGGGGACAGCGCAGACCCCGTCCTCATTCCTCCTCACTCCTCCGCTTGGCGATTGGGAGAGAGTGCTCATGGCATTGAGGGGATGGGGCCAGGGATGCTTGCCAAACATCCTACAATGCATAGGACAACTTCCCCCCGCTGCAAAGGAAGAATTCTCCAGCCCTATGTTAGTAGAGTTGAGCTTAAGAAACCCTGCTTTAAACCAGGCTCTAGACTTCCAAGGGTTCTCACAGTGCCCTTTCTAAATTGAGAAACAGAGGCCGGGAGGATCCGGGAGAGAGTGCTGGGAAAGATAAACTTACTTTCTAGCAGGCGAGGCTGTGTTGTTGGTTCCGAGTTTCTGATCTCATTGCTGGTAATGGTAAGAACCTTAGTGGATTCCAGGCTAGTTCATCTACTTGTTCAAAATTGGTTTGGGCTTGAGTGGGCAGTTTGTGAGTTTTTACTTCTTATCATGAACTGGCCATAGACTGGTTGAAGGCCTGAGCTGGGGAAAGTTGAATCTTCTGGAAGAAAGCGGTAAAAGAAATAGCCATCCATCGTGGTCCCATCTCCCTGGTTCCCTCCTTTCTGCCTGTGTGACACCCACTCCCTCAAGAGCCTCCTGGCATCCGTTCGCAACTAAAATTGGGGGACTAAGGAGGGTTAAAGAACGCCACTAGTGAGAGCTGCTCTCAGAAGTTCCCTTGGTGTGCTGGGGGTTTGGGTGACGTTATTTCCAGGCCTAAGCTGCTAACTGGCTTCCTGATAAATCTTGTGGCCGGGCTGTGTGAGATTGAGAGTGTAACTAGGGATAGAGCTGGCAGCTGCCTGGAATGCTGGCTTTTTTTTTTTTTTTTTTTTTTTTTTTTTTTTGGTGTGTGAAAGGAGGGAGAGGGTTTGAACGTTTGAACGGAAAGATTGCTTCAGACTGAGCTAGGAGGAACATTCACAAGTGTCACCTCCCGTAGCTTTGAAATCTGTCTGATGCTCCTTAGGCCCTGGGTTTGTGCCTAGGAGAAAAAGAGAGGCTGGGGGGTTGAGGGAGAACTGTCTGCTGGGGGATCCTGGGCCCCACCTATTGGGGGGCTGTAGGTCAGAGTAAGCAGTGTCTGGGACATGGCTGGTGTTTCAGAATGTCCACGATACTGCTTGTTCTGACCTATTTTTATTTTTATTTTATTTTATTTTTAAGACAGAGCCTAGCTCTGTCACCCAGGCTGGAGTACAGTGGCGCAATCTTGGCTCACCGCAACCTCCATCTCCTGGGTTCAAGCAATTATCCTGCCTTAGCCTCCTGAGTAGCTGGGATTACAGGCACATGCCACCACGCCCAACTCATTTTTGTATTTTTAGTAGAGACGGATTTCACATGTTGTTCAGGCTGGTCTCGAACTCCTGACCTCATGATCTACCTGCCTTGGCCTCCCAAAGTGCTGGGATTACAGGCGTAAGCCATTATGCTTGGCCTATTTTTATTTCTTTTTTAATTTTTTGTAGAGACAGAGTCTCACTAAGTTGCCTAGGCTGGAGGCTCCTTAAACCTCACCACTCCAGGTCTTGAACTCCTAGGCTCAAGTGATCCTATCTCCTCATTCTCTCAAAGTGCTGGGATTACAGGTGTGAGCCACCGTGCCCGGCCCTGACCTATTTTTAGTTTATTTATTGTGGTTTTTTTTGTTTTTTGTTTTTTGTTTTTTTTGAGACGGAGTCTCACACTGTTGCCCAGGCTGGAGTGCAGTGGCACAATCTCAGCTCACTGCAACCTCTGCCTCCCGGGTTCAAGCAATTCTTTTGCCTCAGCCTCCCAAGTAGCTGGGATTACAAGCGCGTCACACCACATCCGGCTGATTTTTGTATCTTTAGTAGAGAAGGGGTATAACCGTGTTGACTAGGTTGGTCTCGAACTCCTGACCTCAGGTGGTGATCCTCCTGCCTCAACCTCTCAAAGTGCTGGGATTACAGGTGTGAGCCACCATGCCTGGGTTATTATGATTTTTTAAACATTTTATGTATTTGAGATGCAGTCTTGTTCTGTCTCCACTCCCAAGGTGGCGTGCAGTGGCACGATCTTGGCTTACTGCAACCTCTGCCGCCCAGTTCAAGCGATTCTTCTGCCCCAGCCTCCTGAGTAGCTGGGATTACAGGTGCCTGCCTAATTTTTGTATTTTTAGTAGAGACGGGGTTTTGCCTTGTTGGCCAGGCTGGTCTTGAACTCCTCAGGTGATCCGCCCTCCTTGGCCTCCCATTGTGCTGGGATTATGGGCGTGAGCCACCACGCCCAACCCTGACCTCTTTTTTAAAACCTCACTTTGTGGGGCCACTCTTGGTTTTCCTACCAAAGTGCTTGACTTGTTAAGCCATAAACATGGAATGATCTTTTTTTGTGTGTGTGTGACGGAGTCTTGCTCTGTCCCAGGCTGGAGTGCAGTGGGCCGATCTCAGGTCGCTGCAACCTCCGCCTCCTGGGTCCAAGCAGTTCTCCTGCCTCAGCCTCCTGAGTAGCTGGAATTATAGGTGTGCGCCAACACAGCTGGCCAATTTTTGTATTTTTAGTGGAGACGGGGTTTCATCATGTTGGCCAGGCTAGTGTTGAACTCCTGACCTTGTGATCCTCCTGCCTCAGCCTCCCAAAGTGTTGGGATTACAGGCGTGAGCCCCTGGGAATGATCTTAAGATACAAAAATATGGGGTTCATAACCCCTTAACCTTGGCACAGATAAAAACGTATACCCTTGTGCTGGGAGTGACAGGTGATTCTGAGGCCCTTTTGTGTGGGCTGGTAAGGGGCGGTGTTGGTGATTCAGAGGCTGTGCCCGAGACAAGGCTGGTGAGTCCAGCAGCTGCAGGCTGACCTCCGGAAGCCCCGTCTCCCTCGGGGAGGTGCTGGCAACAGATGTAGGAACGGGCTTTGCTTTGTGATGTCCATGTATGATGGGAATGGGGTTAAGTCCACCCTTGCAGGAAGCTCTGGTGACTGAGTCTGGAACGTGCGGCATGTGCTGGTGTGTGCCTTGAGGCATTGGAGCCGGCGGTGTGGACCTTGGGCTCCCCCCAGGACGGGCAGGGCTCACTCTCCCCACTCCGCTGTGTTTCTGGCTTGCAGATGGGTGGAACCAGCAGCTGTGTGGAGGCCTGAGCTGTGTGCTGGCTGGGCTGTGTAGACACAGAGGTTTGAGACTGCCCTTCCTCGAAGGAAGCTGGAGGCTCCTTACACCCTGCTGCTCCTCGGGCCTGTCTGTGCAACCTGGCTCGCCTGGCCCGCAGGGTTGGCTGTTGGTGGTCACTGGGCACTTTGTAATCAAGCAGCATCCTGCGTTTTCCCGTCTAACAAACTCCGGTGTCTGCCCCCGTGACTGCTGTACATCAGGCCCTGGAAATCAAGTCAAGGTCTGAAAGTTCGGCCAAAAGTTCATCTCTGACTCAGAATCCCGTGTTCACCAAAGACCAGTTGGGGCTCTGTGGGTGCCGATCACCCTGCTGATCTGGGTGTGTGTTAAAACCCAGCCCTGCAGTGCATAATTACATTCCGGGTGCCCCTAATAACAACCTGCGAGTGCAAGATGAGGTGTCTCACCTTATCCCGCTCAGCTGAAGACATTGGGGCCTGTCACATTTTGAGACCCCAGACCTATCAAGCACACAGAGAACGTGATACTGCTCACTCCGCCCCTGGCTGCCCAGGGGTGGCCGCTGTCATGTGCGCAGTCCACCTGAGGTCTAAGCTGGCTGTTGGGCCCCTCAGGTGTCTCTGTGTGTTGCATTTTTTTCTCAGAGGAGAAATCTGCGGATTGGGGCCCGTCCTGCTCAGACCTGCCCGTGTCTCTGGTCCAGTGGACTTTGATCCAGGGGCCTAGGGTACAGCCAAGCCTTCACTGCTGCCTTGGCCCTTTTCCGCCTCTGTGATTGTCGCCAGTGTTTTGTAACTGAGCTGATCTGGGGAAACGTCGTGTTGGAGTGTGCTGCCAACGTCCGCAGTAGGATTTCGGAGGCAGCTGCAGGTTTCGCCACTGCCATGGGCATAGCTTAAAGGAGGAGCTCAGAGTAGCCTCCATGTTTCTCCTTTCCAAGCCCCTGAGGTCTCTAAGCTCCAGGAGGGTTGGATGGGGAAGCATTGCCCCGGGGCGGGGGTGGGGTGGGTGTCAGGAAGCTCAAGAGGCTCTGGAGGCATCTCAGCTGGACTTGAGCTCTCCAACTCTAATGGCTTTTTAATGTGTGAGCTGAAGTGTCAGGGGCGGTCTCTTCTGGTTCTCTTTCAAAGCTGTCCCCGGAGAGCGGAGAGCATATGGAAGAATGTGGTGGCCAGGGCTACAGCGGGTTTCTCTCTCTCTCTTCTCTCCTGTCCTCTTCTTCCTCTCTCTCTCTCTCTCTCCCCCCTCTTCTTCCTGTCTCTCTCTGTTCTCACTCTTTCCTTGTCTTTCTCTCTGTCTCTCCCTTCTTTTGCCTTCTCACCCCTTCTTCCTCTCTCTCTCTCTCTTCTCCACGCCTTCTTCCTGTCTGTCTGTCTGCCTGCCTGTCTCTGTCTTTCTCTGTCTCTTGCCTTTTGCAGGGCTGGATTTGGCAAGCACTTTTTCTGAGCGCTGCAGCTTGGTGCATTTCTGCTCATTTCCTGTTAAGCAGTACCCAGGGCTCCCTGAACTCAGGCTCTGGGAGGACGGCCCTGTCTTCCTTTTCCTCTGCACTCCTAGAAAAACCTGCTGACCAGGCCCTGAGAGCGGGGTCATGGGGAGACTTCCTCACCACAGCAGGAAAATAGACCGACCGTTTCCTCCATTGGACCTGACTCAGCAGCGGCCCACTGACCGCCTGGGAGAGAGGGCTCCAACCTGGCGGGCCGCAGTTCCACACGTGGGTAAGGGGACAAAGCACCCAGCAGGGGTCATGCCGCGTGTCTGTAGGGGCGGTGGTCATGGCAGATACCCAGGATCCAGACGGCCTCAGGCCAGCGAGGGCATGGGGTGAGTGGGCCCACTCCCCTCCCTGGGCCGGAAACGGGCGTCTTCTCTGCCCTGGCCCGAGTGGACAGATCCCCACGTAGTTTCAGGCTGATGGGAGTGGTTATTCCATTGCCTTTGCCACTGGATTATGAGCCCATTGCCGTCAGAGCCAGGCATTTCTGCTCATTGCTGCATCCCCAGTGTTCGGTTTAATGGCTAGCCTGCCCCAGGAAGCCAGTAAATATCACATGGAAGGACGGATGGGCCACTGTGACCCCCACCCTACAGCGGATGGCTGTGTGTCAGGTTTATGTGAGCACGCCCTAGAGGAAGAGGAGAAGCATGTCCCCACCTGGCCTGGGGTACAGTTCAAGCTCTCAGCTGACTTTTGGGAGCTTCCGGAGCCCCTGCCTTGGTCCCAGCTTTAAATGCTACTCTTCCCCTGCATATCGAACTCACACAGTCAACCCCTCCCGCCCATCCTGTGTGGGGCCCTGTGCTCTCCTGCCTCCTGTCCATGTCACTGGCCTCTTCTACCTCCCAACCCCACTCTCTCCCCACTTCCTGTCTGCCCTATAATGAATGCGTTTCTATCTCCCCTTATCCTTGGCATCTTCTGGGGCTGCATGTGGGAACTGAGTTCTCAGCCCTTGGAGCATCTGGCCTTGGAGTCCCCCACCCACACACCACACGCTGGTGTTTGTGTGAGGTGCTCTCCTCCTGTCGGATGGCAGCTCCTGAGGCTGGGTTGTGCCCGGGCATGTGTGATGGGCCATGTTCCGCTGGGCACTAGCCTGCTGATGAGGTCGCCAGAGACGCTCCCTGCAGAGGCTGAGCTGGGGGGCTCCTTCTCACAGAGTGGGGGGCTGTCCTCCACGGGGCCCCTGCAGTGTCCCCGTGGTGGTGGCTCAGCAGCAGCCCTGGTCCGCCAGCCAGGCATCTGACCAGGCTGTGACAGAACACCGGGGGGCAGGTGGCTGGCAAGGCCTCGGAGAACTCGGTTAGGAACAGGTCCAACTGCTCTGAAAAAATCAGCAGCTCGGAGAATGTTTCTTGTGGTTTAGGGTGTGTGTCCAGCTCCAGGGCTGCAGCTGACAGTCACCTGAACTTGGCCAGGTCAGAGGGGCCTGACTGTGTCACAGGCAGTTTCTGACCCGGAGCCTGCCTGAGCAGGGTCCCGAGGAAGCCGAGCCCAGACGTCTGCTTCCCCCCTTGACTGAGGCCAGGCTGAAGTGTACCTGCTGCTGCCCGGCTGGGCCAGTCTGCTCAGAGTTGGTGGTTCCCTGGCTTGAATGCTTCCCCAAGCTAAACCATTCCCGGCCTCCCCAGCCCTGTTTGCCAAGATTCTTAGGGCTTTCGCCATGGCTGGGCCTGGCTACTCGTTGTGCAGCTCCTTCCCTGGCCTCGGTGCCCAGGCGCTGCAGTGACTTCTCTCTGATTGCCACAGTCGGCCCTGCAGCTCCTCCCCATTCTTCCTGTGGACGGCCCCTTCTGTCTCTGAGCCTGCTGTCTCTTGTGCGTTCGCCACCCCTCTCTGTACCTGCCTTCTAAGCCTGCATCCCCTGTCCCGGCGTTCAGACGTGACACTCTCATGACTCTCAGACCACAGCATGCAGCTGGCTAGCGGTAATGCCCTGAACCGACAGCCAGGGTTCATCGCCTGTCCTTTAGCTTGAACCCATTGGTTGATTCGGCCTCTTTCCTCTTAAATTACTTTTATTTTATCACTTTTAAAATTTATTTTAAAGGGGATAGTGGTGTTTTCCTTGCTCAATAACAGTAACTGGAATAGGCCGGACACAATGGCTCATGCCTGTAATCGCAGCACTTTGGGAGGCCGAGTCAGGTGGATCACAAGGTCAGGAGTTTGAGACCAGCCTGGCCAATATGGTGAAAACCCCTCTCTACTAAAAATACAAAAATTAGCTGGGCATGATGGCGTGTGGCTGTAGTCCCAGCTACTCAGGAGGCTGAGGCAGAAGAATTGCGTGAACCCAGGAGGCAGAGGTTGCAGTGAGCTGAGATTGCGCCAGTGCACTCCAGCCTGGCAACAGAGCGAGACTTCATCTCAAAAAAACAAAAACAAAACAAAATTCGCCGGGTGTGGTAGTGTGCATATCTGTAATCCCAGCTACTCGTGAGGCCGAGGCAGGGGAATCGCTAGAACCCTGGAGGTGAAGGTTGTAGTGAGCCGAGACAGCACCACTGCACTCCGTCTCAAAAACAAAACAAAACAAACAAAAAACCCACACAGTAAGTGGAATAACAAATACAACAGCAACAAAACAATGGAATAAAATCTTCCTGGATACCCCACCCCTGAGCCTGAGGTGTCCTCTCTTGTGAAAGAGCTGTTCAGGCTGGACGTGGTGATTCTTGCCTGTGATCCCAACACTTTGGGAGGCTGAGGCAGGAGGATTGCATTAGCCCAGTTGTTCAAGCTCATTTGGGCAATATGATGAAACCCCGTCTGTACAAAAATTAAATTAGCCAGTCATAGTGGTGCACACCTGTAGCCCCAGCTACTTGGGAGGCTGAGGTGGGAGGATCACTTAAGTCCAGGAGTTCAAGGCTGCAGTGAGCTGTGATCGTGCCATCGCCCTCCAGCCTGGGCAACAGAGCAAGAACCTGCTTAAAAAAGAAAAAAAAATCTGTGCTATAGTAGTGCCCACCTGGAAGTTCCTTCTTGCCAGAATAAGAAATATGGAAGGGGAATTGCGGCAGTTGTGTTCTGACCACATGATTCGTGTGCCTTGTGCCTGTGTTAGCTGCCACGCTGTGGGAAATGCCTCACAGAAGGCACGTTGCCTTTTCCCTTGGGGCCTGCTGCCATACCCTCTGCAGTCTCATCTCATAGGATCGAGGGATCCCGCACACTGGGATTCAAGCTCAGGAAAGAGGGCTGATGGCTTGGTAACAGCCAGGTCCTGAGTGCCTGGGGAAAGGCATGGAGGCTGGAGACCCTGCAGTCAGCATTCTTAGGGAGTTCCCAAGTATCTCTGGGCACGGTGGCTCACACCTGTAATCCTAGCTCTGAGGGAGGCAGAGGCAGGAGGAGCGCTTGAGGCCGGGAGTTCAAGACCTGCCTGGGCAGTATAGCAAGACTGTGTTCTCCAGGAAAAAAAAAAAAGGTAAAAAAAGAAATAAAAAGAGTTCCCAAACATCACCCAAGCAGTAATGCAAATATCTTCCTCCAGGACCCCCCCATCCAGCCCTGCCTGCTGGAAGCAGAACTGCTGACTGATTATTTTTCTGCTGTCATTTTGGGACTCTACCCCAGTACTAAGCAGAGACCCTTGTTCTCAGAAAGCCCCTGCGGAAGGAAGTTCTGGGAACTTTCTGCCCGCCCTCGCCGCAATCCCCTGCCACCCGCCTCTGTGGGATGAGGCCCCACGGCTGACTCAGGCAGGCATCCATCAGCCTAACAGCCTCACTCATCAGAGTCTCGATTGTTTGAAACAGACGGGCAGCCCTGGCCCTTCAAGACCAGCCTTTGTGGCTCAGAAGAGGGTAGCCCAGGGACCTGGATGGAATTTCTCCATCTCCCAGCCTTCACCCACCCCAGCATAAGATCGTCTTCATCCTCTCCTGAGGCCTCTGACGGTTTTCTCTGAGGTTGAGAATCACCGCTATTATTTTAGGAAGGAAGAACAACCCCCAGAACTGCAGAGCAAGTCTCTTGCTTCTTGCTTACTCTGGTCAAGTCAGTGTTGCACCCATGAGAAACCTTGGAGCTGCCGGCCCCCTGGCTGAGCATAGTGTGGGTGTCCAGGAGGTATGTACTGCCCACTGCAGAGGCCGACTCGGAGGCCGCTGGAATGCTGCCCTGTGGGTGGTTTTGCTCCCCCAGCTTTTACATTTTTATTTCATACTTGCAGAATCCTGTGTATTTTTCCAGTGTTCTCCCACGCCCAGCCTTCCCACAACAGCCTCCCCGGCTAGCCCCAGAGCACCCTGTGCCCGTCAGAAGAAGGCACTAGTGGGCCCCTCTGTTGAGTGGGGTCCCTGTGTCACCATCTAGACTGGCTGAGGGTTCCATAGTGGGCAGCTGCACAACCAGGGAGGGTCCTTGGGGCCCTGAGAGGGAGGGCAGGGGAAAGACCTTTGGTCCGTCTGCTGCAATCACGTTTCTGGAGCCCAGGAGTCCACTCGGCTGTCAAGAGGAGCCGGTAGGGGGTCGCCATCCTTCCAAGAAGGGTTGCTTCTTACTGCATTCAGAACACGTTCCCCGGGCCGCACGCTGGTCGGCACCAATATGTGGCACAGGACACCTCCCTTGTTCAGGCACCTCATAAAGGTTGTATCATAAAGGGTTTCAGATACAGAAAGACACCTAAGAATGACCAGTTGATGACCAGGTGCCCACCACGCCACCCAAATGAAGCCAGAACAGGGCAGGCACACCTTTACTGCGCATGGGGTCACTGCTCCAAAACGTGCGGGGTTGTGTGGCAGTCTACACGGCCTGTCAGCAGGATCATGTGCTTTCTTGCTTGGTTTCTTGTACCCTACTTTTTTTTTTTTGAGATGGAGTTTCTTGTCACCCAAGGTGGAGTACAATGGAACGATCTCAGCTCACTGCAACCTCCCCCTCCCGGGCTCAAGCAATTCTCCTGCCTCAGACTCCCGAGTAGCTGGGATTACAGGCACCAACCACCACACCTGGATAATTTTCATATTTTTAGTAGAGACAGGGTTTTACCATGTTGGCCAGGCTGGTCTCGAACTCCTGAGCTCCATCGATCTGCGTGCCTCGGCCTCCCAAAGTGCTGGGATACAGGCATGAGCCACCGTACCTGGTGACCTGCTTTTTAGGCTGAGCACTGCTTGTGAGTACCATTCACACTGGCACACGAGGCTCTGCTCACATCCGCAGCTGTGTGGCTTTCCCTCGTGATTATTCCACAGCGTGTCTGTCCATTCTCCGGCCAGTGGACATTTAGAGTCTCCAAGTTTCTGTATTTTCGCACAGCCTGGCAGTGAGCAGTCCTTTGCGACACATCTGAGAGCTTCTCCAGCGTGGTACCATACTTAATATGATCATGTACTGTAGTGCTTGATGACTGTGCCCGTGAATAGCCACTGCACTCCAGCCTGGACAACATAGCGAGACCCTGCTTTCAAAAAAAGAAAAATAGCCACATAGGTTTTCAACGGTCCTAGCCTGGAAAAAAACAGCCCGTTCAGTTTGCATGACCCAAAGTCTTGGACCCGTGGCTAGCAATATCATGTGTTGCGCACTCGTAAAGTGTGTTATTTCAGCCCTCCTCCACTGTGCTGTATGTGCCTGGGGCCTTGGCCAGGAAGCCAAGTGGACGGGGAGGAGGCTCCCAGCTCAGGGTTAGCTCTGTGTGGTCCGGAGCGGGATGAACTGGGGTGGCTCCTGCGCCATCACTTCTGAGGACTCTGCTTCTGCCTGGCGCTCTCCTCACAGATGTAACATCCCTTCCAGCCTGTAAATTCCTCTGGAGTCCATGTTTTCAGTTTTGTTGTGCACAGTGAGGCCATGCTTACAGAAAGCACCTAGCACCCAGGCTCGTCACAGAGGGCAGCTCGGGCCAGGACGCACGAACCATCCCCATTCCTCACACGCTCCCCGTGCAAATTCACCTACTTGCTAAGATTTATTTGTAGCAGCCAGGCACGGTGGCTCACGCCTGTAATCCCAGCACTTTGGGAGGCCGAGGCGGGCAGATCACAAGGTCAGAAGATTGAGACCATCCTGGCTAACATGGTGAAACCCCATCTCTACTAAAAATACAAAAAAAAAAAAAAAAAAAAAAAGGCCGGGCGCGGTGGCTCAAGCCTGTAATCCCAGCACTTTGGGAGGCTGAGACGGCGGATCACGAGATCAGGAGATCGAGACCATCCTGGCTGACACGGTGAAACCCCGTCTCTACTTAAAAAAAAATACAAAAAACTAGCCGGGTGAGGCAGCGGGCGCCTGTAGTCCCAGCTACTCGGGAGGCTGAGGCAGGAGAATGGCGTAAACCCGGGGGGCGGAGCTTGCAGTGAGCTGAGATCCGGCCACTGCACTCCAGCCCGGGCGACAGAGCCAGACTCCGTCTCAAAAAAAAAAAAAAAAAAGGCCGGGCGCGGTGGCTCAAGCCTGTAATCCCAGCACTTTGGGAGGCCGAGACGGGCGGATCACGAGGTCAGGAGATCGAGACCATCCTGGCTAACACGGTGAAACCCCGTCTCTACTAAAAATACAAAAAACTAGCCGGGCGAGGTGGCGGGCGCCTGTAGTCCCAGCTACTCCGGAGGCTGAGGCAGGAGAATGGCGTAAACCTGGGAGGCGGAGCTTGCAGTGAGCTGAGATCCGGCCACTGCACTCCAGCCCGGGCTACAGAGCAAGACTCGGTCTAAAAAAAAAAAAAAAACAAAACAAAAAGCAAAAAACTAGCTGGGCGTGGTGGTGGGTGCCTGTAGTCCCAGCTACTAGGGAGGCTGAGGCAGGAGAATGGCGTGAACCCAGGAGGCGAAACTGGCAGTGAGCCGAGATCGCGCCACTGCACTCCAGCCTGGGCAACAGAGCGAGACTCCATCTCAAAAAAAAAAAAAAATTTTTTTTTTTGTCACCCAGTGCGTATGTTCCTAGCCCAGGTCAAACAAAGCCACACTGCCTTCTGCCGGCTCTTGTGCTGTGTTCCGGCATGGATTTGCAGGCTTTTTAGCGCCATGTTTCTCACATTTATGTGGATTTTGTTAGTGATTTCACTGTTGAGAACGGCCCCAGCATCATGCAGCAGCGCTATCTCGTGTTCTTCAGTGCGAGGAGACTGGGATGAGCCTCACAGAGAAACCATGTGTGAGAGCAGCTTGCTCAGGTAGGAGTGATAGCGCCGTGTCCTGGAGTTCAGTGTGGGTGAATCACGGTAGATATGGACTAAGGAAATACGCATAAAGACCAGGTGCAGCAGCTCACGCCTGTCACCCGGCACTTTGGAAGGCTGAGGTGGGAGGATCGCTTGAGCCTAGGAGTTCCAGACTAGCGTGGGCAACAAAGTGGAACCCTGTCTCTAGAAAAATACCAAAAAAAAAAAAAGCTGGGTGTGGTGATGCATGCCTGTAGTCCCATCTACTTCGGAGACTGAGGCAGGAGGATTGCTTGAGCTTGGGAGGTCAAGGCTGCAGTGAGCCATGATCATGCCACTGCACTCCAGCCTGGGCGACTGAGCAAGACCTGTTCTCCAAAAAAAAAAAAAAAAGGCCAGGCCCGGTGGCTCATGCCTGTAATCCCAGCATTTTGGGAGGCTAAGGCAGGTGGATCACTTGAGGTCAGGAGTTCGAGACCAGCCTGGCCTACGTGGTGAAACCCCTTCTCTACTAAAAATACGAAATTAGCCAGGCATGGTGGTGTCATCGCAATTACTTGTAATTACTTGTAATCGCAATTACTCAGAAGACTGAGGCTGGAGACTCACTTGAACCCGGGAGGCAGAGGTTGCAGCGAGCCAAGATTGTGCCACTGCACTCCAGCCTGGGCGACAGAGTGAGACTCTGTCTCAAAAAGAAAAAAGAAAAAATGGAATACACAGAACGGTTACGTAGTGATCATTTGGTGAACATGTTGTGACCAGAGGCTCACAGAAACCTAGCTGTGTGTTTCCCCTGTGAGCAGTGGCTTGGTACTGGCCAACTCTGTGCTTGAGGTAACTTTCTAGAACAGAGCTGCCACGAATAACGAGAAGTGACCAGCTCCTGTGGCAGGCAGGACAGTACTCCTCACAGCTGCCCCTCACCTCCACCCCTGGAACCATGACTGTTCCCTCACATGGCAAAGGGGACTTTGCGGGTGGGACGAAGGGTAAAGACCTGGGGGTGGGAGGTTATCCCGGCTTATCCACGAGGGCCCAGTCCCATCAGAAGGCCCTCAGAAAGCGGAGCACCTTCCCCGCTGTGGTCAGAGGGAGCTGAAACAAGAGAGAACAGAGGTAGCTGCTGAGGGGCCAGTGCCTGCTAGCTCTGACAATGGAGGGAGGAGGGGACTGTGAGCCAAGGGGTGTGGGTGGCCTCTGGATGCTGGAAAAGGCAGGAAAGCCCCAGAACACCCAGAACAGAGTGCAGCTCATAGCATCTCAATCTTAGCCCGGGGAGATCCCTGTCAGGATCTAACTTAGTGAAGACTTTGTGTTGCTTTAGCGTGTTGTTGAAGACGTGTATGTGGCTCTAAGTCACTAGGTTTATGGCGATTTGTTATGGTGGCAACAAGAAACTCACACAGGTTCACACTGTCTTAAAGCCTTGTCCTGATTATGGTTTTCATCTCAATCCTTAAGAGGCATGTGGGGGGAGACAGAGAGAGGCAGGGGAAATGGAGAGAGGCAGGGGAAATGGAGAGGGGCAGGGGAAATGGAGAGGGGCAGGGGAAATGGAGAGAGGCAGGGGAAATGGAGAGAGGCAGGGGAAATGGAGAGAGGCAGGGGAAATGGAGAGAGGCAGGGGAAATGGAGAGAGGCAGGGGAAATGGAGAGAGGCAGGGGAAATGGAGAGGGGCAGGGGAAATGGAGAGGGGCAGGGGAAATGGAGAGGGGCAGGGGAAATGGAGAGAGGCAGGGGAAATGGAGAGAGGCAGGGGAAATGGAGAGAGGCAGGGGAAATGGAGAGAGGCAGGGGAAATGGAGAGGGGCAGGGGAAATGGAGAGGGGCAGGGGAAATGGAGAGGGGCAGGGGAAATGGAGAGAGGCAGGGGAAATGGAGAGGGGCAGGGGAAATGGAGAGGGGCAGGGGAGACAGAGGCAGGGGGAGACAGCAAAAGACAGGCAGACAGAGAGAAGCAGAGGGATCAGAGAGAGACAGGGAAGACAGACAGAGTCAGGGGGACAGAGAGGCAGGGGAGACAGAGGCAGGGGGACAGACAGAGGCAGGGGGACAGAGAGGCAGGGGAGACAGACAGAGGCAGGGGGACAGAGAGGCAGGGGGACAGACAGAGTCAGGGGGACAGAGAGGCAGGGGAGACAGAGGCAGGGGGACAGACAGAGGCAGGGGGACAGAGAGGCAGGGGGACAGAGGCAGGGGGACAGAGGCAGGGGGACAGAGAGGCAGGGGAGACAGAGGCAGGGGGACAGAGAGAGGCAGAGGAGGCCTGTGGAGAGAAAATTGTTTTGTCCTCTGTTAGCTCTCATCCCTGAAATCAACTGAAATCAAGAAAATAGGACCGGTTCACTTTGCTGTGTTGGCTTGAGGTGCCCTGCTAAGAGCTGGGGTTCCATCCAGCCTTCCTTGGCTGTGACGCTCTGTGGAGCTAATCTTCAGCTCCGCAGAAGTTGTTCCCTGGTCTCTGGAATCCCACCTTGGTGACTTAAAAGCTAGTGGACTGATAGGAAATTCAGTTCCTATAATTTAACTTGGATTTTGAAAACCGCCCACTCGTTCAGGTTTACACAGAACATGCTATTGCCTGTCTAAGCCTGAGGGCACCACGCACCCTGGAAACACCAGAGCAGATCATGTTCAAAACCACTGACTGTCCCGAAGACAGTTGACAGTTCCTGAGTTTGACGGCACGTTTTTTCCGATCCAGGAGCTGGAGCCCACACCAGATACCCACCCGTGATGCCCTCCCACATCTTCAAAACGGGCACTTCCGAACCTTGTCCTGGGCTTGTTTCCAAGCCAGCCTCACTGCTGCAGGCCCCGTGTCTCCCCTTCCTGCCTTTCCTCGTGTCGTGCCCCTCTCTCCTGCATACGCCCAGATCCCACCCATCCTTCAAAGCCCACGGCCACAGCCACCTCCTTCCTGACTCACCCTGGCTCCCTCCCCGCTGGCCTCCTGTCTGTCATAAGGCCTTAGGTTCTTGTGTGTGTATGAGCCTGGGTTATACGTCTTTCCTTTTTCACTGTACCTGACACAGGTAAATACTCATTCAACCTGACTTGGACCTCAGTGATGGCTCCTGACCATGGCTTTGAAGGATAGTTAGAATTTGGATGTAGGAAGAAGCAAGGAAAGGAGGGAGAGTTTCTGGTGCAGGGAGAGAGCCCTGCCCTGGGCATCCCCTAGGCAGGTGTTGGAGGGAGGCCCCAGCAGCGTGGGTCTGCCTTGCCGTGTCCCTCCCCTCCATCCTGAGCCCAGGCAGCATCCATGGGGCCAGTCCTTCTAGGGGAGCGGAAGCCGCCCTGGGTGCTGGGAGGAGCCTGGCTAGCAGACTGTGATGGCAGGGTGGGAGAGATTTGAATATTCTTACTGCTCCTAGCTCAGGAAGTGGCAGCACTAGTCCCTTGTTCTCTGGGGCAATGACAACAGAGAAGCAAACCCTAGGGAGAAGGGCTGCGGGCCCGGGAGGCAGGGCTGCTTTCCCCCCAAAATACAAGTAAGCATAAGGCAGGGCTGCAGCATGCTTTGTGTTGGCGTCGCAGCAGCAGACATCCTGGCAGTGAGGGGTCACAGTCACGGCCACAGGCTCGCTCACGCACAGAGGCACGTTCTGGAAGGCAGGGAGAGCGTGGGTGTGCAGAGGTGGAGGGAGGGCGGGACATCCCCAGGGAAAGAGTTGTATTCACCACGGGCAAGGCGGGAAGTCAGGTGCTCAGGAGGTCAGGATGGGCAGCCGTGCCATGTTGCCGGCTGGTAGGAAGACAGGAATGCAGGCTGATTGGGAAACAGGAGAAGGGGCACAGAGGCTGTGGCAGCTGCCTGGGGTGTGACACAGCAGCAGGTATGTGTCAGGGACGTGGGGAATTTTCTACCAACCTTCCTTAAGTCGAGTCATTTCTTTCTTGGTCCTTTGCTTCTTTATTTATTTTTTTTCCTTTTTTTGAGACAGTGTCTTGCTCTGTCACCCAGGCTGGAGTGCAGTGGTGCGATCTTGGCTCACAGCAACCTCCACCTGCTAGGTTCAAGAAATTCTCCTGCCTTAGCCTCCCAAGTAGCTGGGATTACAGACATGAGCCACCATGCCTGGGGTTTCACCATGTTGGCCAGGCTGACCTTGAACTCCCAATCTCAGGTGATCTGCTTCCTTGGTCTTCTAAAATGTTGGGATTACAGGCATGAGCCACCAAGCCCGGCAGTCCTTTGCTTCTTTCCTCCCGCCCTCGTCCCCCAGTAGAACCTCAGAATTTGTGTCACGGCCATTGACAAATATGTCCGGTGCCGTGAGTGTTTCGGAACCGGGACTTGACTCTGTGGCTGATCTGGAGGCGCTCTGGGCGCAGCGTGAGAGTTCGTGCAGTCAGCCAGCTGTAGACGGTTTTTCCTGGTGTGTGTGGTCCTGTGAGTGCCTCACCAGGGTGCCCTGGAGATGGGTGTAACTCAGGGAAGGCGTGTTCCTTTTCTCCCTCTTCTTAAAGAAGGGCCTGCATGAAGCCTCTTGCTCCAGAAAAACTGGGCTCAGAGGTCATGTCACGGGGTGGAGGCGAAGTCCCTGGCCCCACACCCATCATTCCTCGGGACTCAGTTGCTCAGTGCACAGTAGCCTAGGATCGTAGGGTGGTATGTGGTTTCTAAAGCACATCCACGCCTGAGACAGTTGAGGAACCCAAGAGAGAGGGGTTTGCGTTCCTGCTCGGAGTCACTGCCCCGAATGGCAGAGCTGGAACCATATCCAGTCCTGGTGCCGCCCATCCAGGCACCCTCATCCCGCGTCAGCCTGCCTGCCTCGTGACCTCGTGGCACACCTTTGCTCTGATGTGTTACTGGCACACCTGAGCTCCCGAGGGCAGGGCCACTTCTTATTTGTTTGTTATCTCAACAAATAGTATTTATTATCTCAACATGTACTCAGTGACTGACTCCACCTGGATGCCAGGCCCTGTGCTGCCTCTGCTAGTCCTGTCCCCGTGCTCGGCTCTGCTGGCAGGAAGCTCGTGTTTGAGAACAGGGAACTTGGGATGGGTTGGTGACGAGAGCCTGTCCTGAGTGGTGTCCCTCCAAGGATGATGAGCCACAGCGGGGCAGAAGGGGCCCTGGGAAGCAGGCTGTACCCGCCAGCATCTCCCGGGCCTGGGACCCAAACACCAGTCTTCAGAGAGGAGAGGCTGCAGTCTTCTCGCTGCAGGGGAGATGGCGGGGGAACTCGGGCCATGTGCTTGCTTCCTCTGTGCTGAGGCCGTGGTCAGCAATCCTGAGATTCCCAGCCCGGGTTTCCACCACCGACGCCACTGTGTAAGGAGCAGGTGGTGCCTTTGAGCGGCTGGGGGCACCCATGCACCAGAGCCAGTGCACGCGACCTGGCGATGGGCAGGGGTGGCCATTGCAAGGTGACAGCTGCTGGCACCTGACGCTCGTGGAGGGTCCCAGTGCACAGGCACGGCTGGCTGTGTAGAGCTGCTGACCGCCTCTCACCACCACCTGCCCTGCCCCGTGCCGCCTGGGATGACTTCCAGCCTGGGTGCTTTTGGTAGCCACACCTCAGAAAACCAGCCTCCGTGACTGTGAGCCACCGTGGGCATGAGTCACCTGTCACCAGAGCCTGGTGTCCCTGTGCAGGTGTGCCAGGTGGGCAGAGGAGACAGGTGAAGGCACATTCCTCAGAGCCTGCTCACAGCTCTGCCCACCGCGCATTCTGTAGAGAACCTTAGCACCCTCCTCCCTGCTGGCAGCCAGGCAGGGATTTAGGCGGTTTCTGTTTGGCCTCCGGTGCCTGCCTCTCCCATGTGCTATCCGCCCAGACCTCAGACCTGTCAGTGTTCTTGGGCATCTTCCTAGATAAGAAACTGCCCAACTGTGGGAACTGGGTCCCCAGGATGAGTCAGGATCAGCCTGCCTAGCTCACGTTTTATTCTTTCCAAGTTCTCCCAACCTTGCAGCTCTCTGGGGAGGGAGCCAGCTCCAGGCTGGGAATGGGCCTGGTGGCCTCCGTCAGTATCAGCCCAGGTGAACTGTCCATGAGCCACAAAAAAGAAGGTGGTGGGAGGAGTATCATCTGGCTGCCTTCTGGGTCACTGCGGGGAGTTGCTGCCCCCAGAGCTTAGCCGCTGTCAAGGGGTGGGATGCGGCAAGGACCCCCAAGAGATTTCCTGGAGTCCTTCATTCTAGGGCGCTAAGCATTGGAGAGTGCTTCCTGTGTCTGAGACGGGACAGCAGGGGCCCCACAAGCAAGCAAGCAAGAGGATAGCAGGAGGGTGGGACGGGCGGGGTGGGCGGGGCAGCCTGGCAGCCATGGGGACATCTGGACGGACGACGGAGCCCTGGTGACCCAGCTTGGGAAGATCCAGGGAGGCGCAGTGAAGGAGAAGGAGAAGGAACAGAGAGAGCAAAAGCTCTGAGGAGGGGTGGGGGAGCACCCAGGCAGATGGGGGTGTAAGATGAGGTGTGAAGGGGCAGGCGCACGAGAGATGAGGCATCAGGGGTGTGGTGGGAGAGGGTCAGGAGACCAGTGATGGGGATCAATCAGGAGGGCTTCCTGTGGGAGGCCTCTCATTAGTCCTTCAGAAATGGAAGGGATCTTAGAGATAGTGAAGATGGTTTCTGTGTCTCAGGAAGGGCTCTGGGCTTTTGGGCCAGTCACCTCAGCTCTCAGGGAGTGAGGGAACTCACGGCCCCTCGTTGAGACCTGTGCACCTGCAGCCTCCCAGTGCTGTCACCATGCCCTGCGGCTCTCTCTCCAAGCCCCATTTCCAGTCTCTTCAAACTGCAGGGCTGTGCGTTGCCTCAGCTCTGCTGTTCAGAAAAGATCCATTTTTGCGAAAGTCTTGGCCGGGCGCAGTGGCTCACGCCTGTAATCCCAGCACTTTGGGAGGCCGAGACGGGCAGATCATGAGGTCAGGAGATCGAGATCATCCTGGCTAACATGGTGAAACCCCGTCTCTACTAAAAATACAAAAAAAAAAAAAAAAAAAAAAAAATTAGCCAAGTGTGGTGGCGGGCGCCTGTAGTCCCAGCTTCTTGGGAGGCTGAGGCAGGAGAGTGGCGCAAACCCGGGAGGTGGCGGAGCTTGCAGTGAGCCGAGATCGCTCCACTGCACTCCAGCCTGGGCGACAGAGCAAGACTCCGTCTCAAAAAAAAAGAAAGAAAGCCTTATGGTTCCATTGCACGTGGGTGATGTCATCACACTTTGCCCCTTGGATGCAGATCCTCCACGCTGGGTGCTGCCCCCAGTGGGAACACCAGCCTGCGCTCAGTGCTGCAGAGCTGGTGTTTCCCCGCCAGGCGGAGTCTCAGGGGATTTAGCGCCTCATTTGTTTGTGGGTTGGCTTTTTCCTTTTATAAGTTTTCATCGGAAACTGATTTTACCAGTTGTATGTCACACGGCCCTCCTGCCTGGTCCCCAAGCTGAGAAATTACAATGCATGATGCACGAGGCTGATTTTCATGTAGATGTGTTCGCTTGGGCTAGAGCTCCGGGTGTGGCTTGGTCCTAGGAGAGCCCCAAGCACTCACTGGCATCTCCATGTTGGGTGAAACTCTGTGCACGGGCAAGGGCGGGAGCATGTGTCCCACATAGCTGAGCCCCCTGGTCAGCAGGCCTGTCCTCCCATCTCCTGGGAAGGTAGCATGAGCTCCTGGCTCCCACTCCACCTGCTCCCAGATTCCTCAGCCAGCCCTGGGGCTTTGCCCCTCCCCTTCCACCTGCCCGGACTGCATTCCAGGCACAGCCAGGGTTGGTGGGGCCTGCAGTGGGGATCCCTTGACCTCCCTAACCACCCCTGCCATCTGGCCTTGGGCCAGGCTCATCCCTTCTAGGCCCTTAGCTGTCCTGTTTATCATGTGGAGACATCTGCCCAGAGGCGGCTGCTGGGCCCATCTGGCTCTGTCCACTCCTCACGGGGTTGTCCTGGAGCTCTTTGGGGTCCTTCTCGCGCCACAGACAGTAGGTCCCAGCTTTCCACAGCAGAGGGCACCCCTCCTTCACCACGCATGGAGGGGTAGGTGGGTCTCTTAGGTGCCAGAGAGTAGCAGGTCGGGCTCAGTGCTGTTTCCTCCTGGGCAGACTGGTAGCGGTGATGGGAGCCCCAGGGCTGCTGGTCATTAGAGCCCAGCCCAGCTCACCACCCCGCCACCATGTGCTGGGAGAGTGTGTGACCCATGGCTTCTGCCAGATGGGCCGTGATGGAGCCCCCACCATTGGGCAGCGCTGGCCAGCCTGGGACCCATACGGCCGCCGGGCGCAGCCCGCAGCCTCCCCCACACCCATGTGGAGCTGGGCCAGGCAGGGTGCGTCCTCAACAAGGGTTTCCAAGGACTGCTGAGTCACCTTGGGGAGGAGGCCCTTCCCTCAACCAGGGCCAAGGTGCCTTCCCAGCCTTGTTGCAGCTGGAGCTGGATCTGCAGAGAAAGGCCCTGAGCGACCACCCGAGTCCACCTGACCCCTCACTCCCTGCTCCCAGCCTAGTGGTCAGATTCCGTAGCCCGCATCTCGGAGGCCTGTACCACAGCTCTGGGTCGTCTGGGAAGTGAAGGAGAGGCTGGAGTGTGGGACCCTGACCAAGAGCGTAACATTCGTGGGTATCTCCTGAGTGCCAGGCACTGCCCAGGGTGTGGGGGCGATGAGAGGGCCAGTGAGGGCTGTCCCCAGGGCAACTTGATGTGGGGCGGGGAGTGGCCACGGGAGAGAGCAAGACGCAGCCCCATGCTCTGGGGACTGGCCTGCGACTTGGACTGAGGGGACAGACCCGGAGCCCCCATGCTCCCAAGCCCCTCACAGAAGAAACGCAGAGGTCGAGGCCCAGGGGCCAGGCCAGAGCCAAGGGGTCAGCACGGGAGAGGCCAGGCTGCAAGGCCGTGGCATGGGAAGGGCAGCATGTGGACCAGAGGCCGAGCCTCTCAATGCAGATGAGGGCCAGGAGGCCAGGGAGGAGGCTGTCCCGGGAGAAACGCTGATTGCCCCAGCTAGGGCGGACAGGTCAGGTTCGGGCTGGTGGAGGCCTTCTGGGATGCAGGCCCTGCACAGGGTTCCTTGGGGCTTAAAGTCAGCAGCCAGAGCTGGAGGCCTCATCAGAAAGGCAGTGTGGGCTGGACTCCCGCTGGTGACTTCGCTGTCAGCACAGGAGAGGTCCGTCTGGCCCTGGGGCTGCCCTCACAGAGCCTCCGGCCACCAGACCATCATAGATCAGGCCTGACTGTCCCCTTTGTCTCGGGGATGGTGACAGAGCTGCCCCGTGGCCATCACCACTTCGTCTGCGTGACTTCTTTCCGGTGGCTGATTTCCACTCTGCTTCCAGTTCCCCTGATGCGTCGGCCTCAGACTCTTGGATGGAGCCCCCAGGGCCCATCTGGAGGATTTATCTTGCCTAAGTTTTTTTCTCCCCCTCATTTTCATGTACCGGGCAAGAGAGCGGTGGCTGTGACTTCAAATGGTATTGGCTCGCTGCCGCACACACAGCAAAGCATTTATCTCTCTTTTGCCAACCTGAGAGTCCCTTCTCTAGCTCCAAGAGCCAGGAGCCAGGCAGGGCAGGGCCCAGACAACCTGAGAGATGGCGTGAATGGCCAGCACCACAGTTGGCAGAAATGCACTCCTGAGGCGATTTAGATTGCGGTGGCTGGGCCTGACCATGGCCCCCAGTGTCTGGCTCTCTTTCCCTACCATGGCACCTAGCCCCACCTCTGGCCAGGAAGTCTGCGGCAGGCTTGTCCCCACAGGCTGGAGGCCATGGCGAACCCAGGCTCTCAGGGGGCCCTCTGTGGCCTGGTCTGAGGCAGAGCCCATTCTGGTTCCAGTCCAGAGCCAGTATCTCGGTTGCCAGCCCAGGCCCAAGGGACTGCCCCTTTGGCTAAGAGGATGCCTGGGGCTTCCAGAGCCACTGTCCTTTTGCTGCCAGAGCTTCGTTCCCAGAGGAGCCCCTGAACCACCACAGAGGTGGGTCTGTGGCTGTCCCCTGGTGCCCGATCTGGCCATGGTGGCGGCGTCTGGTTTGGGGTTTCCGTGGGAAAATGATTTCAGAAACTTTGTCCCGATTCATTGTTTTCAGTGCCCCCATTCCCAAAGACTGCTTTTTAAAAACCATTCAGCCTTGATGGACAGGAGGGGAGATCTCTGCTGAGAGGCTGGAGGCTTGAAGGACAGTGCAAATGCAGGGCTCTCAGAACGCCCAGATGCTGAGGGGAGCCCCGGCTGTCGGGACCCTTCCCTCCATGCATCACACACAGTGGGTGATGACCCAGTGGGCCCCGGGGCAGAGCCTCCCTCCATCTTCCCTTGGGCTGGGGAGTGGGTTTCTGCCATCTGACTCCTCACTGCCAGGCCATGAGGATCACCTGGCACCCGTGAGGGTCACTTGGCACCCGTGGTGTTCCTGTGGCCCCTCCCACTGCTCCTTTCCCTCCCGCTCCCGGCCTCGTCCCTGCACATGTTCAGGAATGACTACTACTGCTTTCCACCTGGGGATGCCCTGCAGGCTCCTGGACCAGGAGCCCCCGGCCACAACCCCACCCACGCCTGTGCTTACTGCCATGCGAAAGCTCAGAGCTGCTTGCAGCAGTGCAGCCCCTGTGGATAGGTGAGCTTTCATAGTCATCACACAAGGGCCTCAGGTCCGGAGAGTCCCCATGCCACTGGGGCCACTGGAGGTTTCCAGCAAGGACAGACAGACACATTACCAAGCTAGGAGCCTGGGAGCACACATGGAAAAGGGGACACGAAGGCCAGTGGCTTCCTGTGCCGCCGGGCAGCAGGCCGCCTCCAGGCTGTGCGCGTCTTGGACTTTTTGACTCATGGGAAAGAAGCTGTGATGGACCTGAGGAGGTGGCCATGTGTGTTGGGCAATCAGGGAAGGGCATTGCAGTTGTAAAGGGATTTAGAGACACACGGATATGATACATCCTTATATCCTTTGCCTCTGCCCTCATCCCATGTCAGGGCTTTTTCTACGCTGCAGGGATCCTTGCGTCCCTCCCTGGGGCCTCCACCCCAACCCTGCATTCCAGTTGTTCTGCACACAGGTCTGATCAGGATTCTGCTGCTCCTGCAGGCCTTACCCTGACTTCGCCCCATTCCGTGGCCGACCAGGCCTTGAACACGGCTGCAGTGTTAGAACTGCGCCCACTGTGAGGAGGGGCTGAGCCCTCACCTCCTCCACGTCCCCTTCAGCTTTCTCCTCGTGGTGTCGGGCGCCGCGCAGAGTACCTAGCATGGGGACTGTGAATAGTGGCTCTTGTTCCATGTGTCCTGCCTGCCCTGTCCCTGGTCCTGCAGGTGGCTGGGCCTGGACCCTTACTATGGTCCCCAGCTCCCCAACCCGTGCCCTGTCCCAGAGCTGTTGTCCCCTAGTCCTGTAAATATATGGTCTTGGACAGGCACACAGTGTCACCCCTGTAGTCTTAGCACTTGGGAGGCTGAAGCAGGATTGCTTAAGGCCAAGAGTTCGAGACCAGCCTGGGCAACATATTAAGACCCCTGCCTCTTTAAAAAAAAAAAAAAAAAAAAAGATGAGGCTTTCTCACAGGTATTCGCTGTGGTTAACAGCTGTGCCCACCTGCCATTTCACCCTGTGTCTGGCACTGGGTGAGGCCCCTGTGGTCTGTGCGCTCACAGAGTCCGCTGAGGAAGACTGCAGGGAGGGATATGGAGGTGGCTCTGTGGCACAGCGTGGGCACCCCCACAGCACCACCAACGCCAATGGGCAGGTGGACACCAGCCAGAGACGCGCTTCCCAGCCGAGGGAGGACAGGTGACCTCTGCTGTGAACCTAGAAATTACCGAGCGCCCCAGCATGGCTGCCAGTGAGACCTGAGGACCCTGGGGCCGACCCCTCCGCAGGCAAATGTGGCGCATCCCTGCAGGCTGGGCCACAGCAGCCCTCCCCTGCCCTCCCCCATGCTGGCCTTCTCCTTTAAAAGAGAAAAAAAACACAACCCTGTTAATTCATCAGAGCAGATTGTCTGCTGGGGCACCAAGCCTGAGACGGGCGTTTGTGTTCCGTGCCGTGTGGATCAGGTTTCGCGGCTGAGATGTTTAAATCAGCAGCCAGCTCCACTCGGCAGGATTCGGAATTTTCCTCCTGCTCCTGCCAAGCGGCCACCACAGCTGAGCCTGCCGGGCACAGGGCAGCAGCCCACATCCCTCTGGGTAAAACCTGGGATTCTCCTGCCTGCGGCAGCCCTGCCCTGGCTCTCGGTCCACAGCATCTTCACAGTTCATTTCTGCGTTTTTCCACCATGTATTCTCTGTTCTTCTGTATGTCACATCCCTTGCTCCTCTCCAAAGAGAGCCAAAGGTCTAAACTCTAATGAATGCCAGGCTTCAAAGGAATAGCCCCCTTCTCCCAGGGGCACAGGAGTCCCATGCTCTGGGGCAAAACCCCTTCTTCGTGTCCAGCTCTGTCATTTCCCAGGCGCCTGGCTCACAGGTGACAAGTCAGGGTCAGGCAGAAAATGCATGAGGCGTGCAGGTGGTGGGTGCAGGTGGGATGCGTGAGCATGGAGTGGGCAGGTCTCCGCTGGGCGCCTCTGGGCAAAGATCTGAAAGACTACGAGCCAGTCTGGCCAAGCCCTGGGGAAGTGTCTGGCAGGCAACAGTGGGTTCCTTCCCAGAAGCCACTGCCAGGCTTGACTGAGCCGGGGCCTCTCCCATGGTGACTTCTCACCTGGCAGGGTTGGCCAAACCTCACTTCCCCCTGCCCCAGGTGGGGACATGTCACAGCCTCTGTGGGAGGCCAGCATCTGAAGCAGGGGCAGAGTCTTCCCTCTTGGGCCTGGCCTATATTTGTTCCAAGACTGGTGAGAGGAGGCGCTGGTGTCGCTCTGAGGATGGCAGCCCTTGTGGGGCCTGCGGCTCGTCACTTGGGGTTTGCAGCTGGTACTCTGACCCCGTCCAGGTGGGGCCCTTGGGGGAGTGGGGAGGGGTCCCCCACCCATCCTGCTACCCTGATACAGGCTCAGTCAGTGGAGGGTGGTCTTTGCAGTCTCCTTCGGCAGGGCTGGACTGCTGGGACCATGGCCTCGGTCTTCCCTCCCTACCGGCAGGGTCTCTGATGCAGGGGCATCGGGGCTGGGTGCCCCACAACAGGCAGCTCTTGCCGGGTAGATGGCACCAGGGTTAGGAACGCCCACTCCAGACGGCGAGCCCAGAGGCGCTCTCTGCTGAGCCTCCCTGTGGCGCCCAGCTCTGCCACAGACTCTCGGTCCCCTCCGTGCTCAGCAGTGCTGGTGCTGAGGCCGCAGTGAGTAGGGCTCTGACGGGCAGGAGCCCACGCTTGGTTTCCGCGCTTGCAGCTGGCGCTGCACTTGGC
Source organism: Macaca thibetana thibetana (assembly GCF_024542745.1). Taxonomy (NCBI): domain Eukaryota; kingdom Metazoa; phylum Chordata; class Mammalia; order Primates; family Cercopithecidae; genus Macaca; species Macaca thibetana. Next base: position 19,796,715 of record NC_065596.1, read on the forward strand.
CTGGCTGCCTTGCTTTTCCCGTGTTTCCCTTGTGGCCATTCATCCCTGTGTCCATCTGTGCCGGTTTCTAGTTTGTGAGCCTTGGAGAGAAGGGACCTTACAGGGTCGTGTCCCCTGCCCAGTGCCTGGCCCATGGGGGACTATCAGTCACCACAAGGGACTTAGCTGGAGCTGAGCAGAGGGACCTGGGTAGTTAGGACACAGCCTCCTGGGTGTCAGGGGTGCGAGGAGTCAGGTGGTTGTGGGGGTTCAAGAAGTCGTTCTGGGGCTCAGGAAGGCAGGGTCCTGGATTCCCAGGTGAGATGGGCAGGCGGGGCCGGGGCCAGAGCCAGAGGCCACCAGATGGGTCTTTGGTGCCATGGCGGGTCCCCAGCCCCTCCCCTCAGAGGCAGGATGTGGTCCCCGCCGGCAGGGCCTCTCCTCCTGCCCTACGTGAGGCAGGGGGCTGGGGAAGGGCCCTAACGGAGCCGCTCCCGCCAGCCTGCACACCAGGTCCTGCCTGGGCAGGTCATGGGGCCGGGGTGGCCTCAGCCCAGAAGATGTGGTTTCGCGGCCCGCTGGCTTCAGTTCTCCTCCCGGCTTCCCAGAAGAGTCCAGTCTCACATCAGCCACTCATTTCCCTCTCCGGCAGCCGCTGGCTCTGAGCACGCCCTCTCTCGCCACAATCACAAGAAGTGAAACTGTCCCAGGAAATAGAGTGGAACGCCCCAAAAACACCTAGGGAGGGCGGCTCCTTCCTCCTCCTGCCTTCAGCAGAAATGGAGGGCAGCCCCACTCTCCTGCCGTGCAAGGGCCATTTCCTGCCTTTCACCTGTGCCAGAGTCTAGCCCTCCCGCGGTGGGTGTGACGAGGGGGTTTTTAAGAAGCTTCCAAGGTGTTGTGTGGCTGAGTTGAGAACCACCAACTCACAGGCAGGGAAGGGACGGGTCAGAGGCGTGGGGCCTGGAGGTCGTGTGTTCACTGAATGCCCGGCGCACATGAAGGCAGGTGGACAGAAAGGGTCCCGATGCGTGGGTGAGGATAGTCCCGTGGTGTGGGGGCTTCCAGAGCCAAGCCTTGGAGGAGGGCCGGGAATTCCTTGGGAAAGGGGCGGCTGTCTTTTTGGGCAGGATGCCAGGACACAAGACCAGCAGTGTACTCTGGGCAGGCTACCTTTTGCAGAGCTTGGGGTTGGGGGCATTTGCACTCGTGGTGCCCTGGGCTGTGACCTCCAGGCATGGGCTGGAGGGTACAGCAGGTGCCTGGCATGGGCAGAGCCCCAGGCTCAAGCTTCTCCCGCCCCCGCACTTCCTGCTCTTAGGTCCTGAACTCCTGACTGCCCTGCTGGACACCCCCCAGCCCCACACAGCCAACGCAATGTGGCACCGCAGGGACACTCATGACATCCCTTGGCGACATCTTGTGACAGCTCAGGGCAGGCAAGCACCAACCGGACCTGGAGAGCACCGTGGTTGCCTGGTCCAGGGGCACAGGCCATGGCCCGTGTCAATAGTCACCAGCCCACGGCACACAACACCTCCCTCTCCTGCCCAGGCTGTGTGTGCACATCTTCACACAAGTGATCAGACCCGGGACGTTAAAGTTGCCGATGACTTCAGAGATGGCACACCCTGTGACACTTGGCCCCCAGAGGGCAGGGCCAAGCGTGTGACCTCAGGCAGCCTCCCTCTGGGAGCCTCCATTTCTGGCAGGGCCCGGCAGCCACTCGGCTCTTCATGAAGTGCTGTCTGCTGGGAAGGGCCTCACACTATCCCTCTCGCTCTGTTCGGCATCCCTTGGCGCCAGGCACACATGGAGTGCCCGGGGTGAAGAAAGCAGCGCCTGTGCACCGACAGCGGTGCTGGGGTTCAGGGGCTCCTGCTATGTTCCATGGGACATTTCAGGGCTGTTCTTCGCATCCCAGGCGCTGTCAGAGGGAGTGGTTTGGGAGTTCAGTGCCTGCTTCTGCCTTCTCACTACACGAGGAAAGAGATGCTGTAAGTGCCTGTCATTGTCATCGCTTTCACTGTAGCTGAGAGCCATGAGGACTGAGGTGTGCCAGGCCTGTGTCGACTGCCTTGTGAAACTCAGTGTCCACATGGGGCAGGGGCCAGGCTGTCCCATCCTGAGACACGGGCACCAGAGTACAGGAGAGTGGTGGCCTCCCTGCCCAGCCGCCTGCACCTCTGCTCCTGTCAGCTCCTGCTGCCTCTCCCCACCGAGCTGGCAGGATTTTTTTTTTAAGTAGACCCCAAGTACTCAAGGATGGGGGCAAATCCCCACATTGCTATCTGTGGGGATGTTTGTGTAGGCACTTCTGGAAGCAGTGTCTTCTGAGCCATGTGTTCCCAGGCTGAGGTTCTGGACTCCACTGTGGCCGAGATGGGGCCTACTGTGGCGGGGTCCCCAGTGGGCATGTGAGTGGCAGTCAGGACACACACAGGCGGGCAGGCTACCCCCACCCTCACCCTCCCTGTCCTGCAGGCCCGTCCTGCTCCACAGGCAGTGTGTGGCCCTGGGGTGCCCACGGCAGTGCCCGAGGTATGTGTCCTGATCACTTGGCCTACTGCCTCTGGCTGTGGATGCCATGTGGCTGGAAGGCCACCCAGGGCCTCCTGTGCTCTTCTTTCTCCTCCCCCTGGGCTCACAGCGTTTCACCTCTTCTGCCCTCTAGCTGGTCAGTGAGAAGGTCGGAGGGGCCGAGGGGACCAAGCTGGACGATGACTTCAAAGAGATGGAGAAGGTGAGGAATAAACTGCATGCTCTGTGTGGTGGCGGCGCTGCTGGGGCCTGACCTCTGCAGGGCATAGTGGAGGCGGCCAACGCTGATGGGCCTGGGTCTGGACTCCTGGGGCCCTGCAGGCGTGGAGAGCTGGGGTGGTGTGGGGGCCTTGTCAGCTGGACTTGACAGGCACCAGCTCTCTCCCCTGCCCTGGGCAGGCAGCTGTGGGGACATGGCTGAGCTGAAGACATGGAGAGGGGGTTGGGGGGTCCTGGTATGGGCTCCTACGGCAGGAGGTGGTGCAGCAGTGGGGGCCTTGTGTGCCTTGGGCCCCCAGTGGCTGTGGAGTCTTTTTTTTTTTTTTTTTTTGAGACGGAGTCTCGCTCTGTAGCCCAGGCTGGAGTGCAGTGGCCGGATCTCAGCTCACTGCAAGCTCCGCCTCCCGGGTTCACGCCATTCTCCGGCCTCAGCCTCCAGAGTAGCTGGGACTACAGGCGCCCGCCACCTCGCCCAGCTAGTTTTTTGTGTTTCTTTAGTAGAGACGGGGTTTCACCGTGTTCGCCAGGATGGTCTCGATCTCCTGACCTCGTGATCCGCCCGTCTCGGCCTCCCAAAGTGCTGGGATTACAGGCTTGAGCCACCGCGCCCGGCCTTGAGACGGAGTCTTGCTCTGTCGCCCAGGCTGGGGTGCAGTGGCCAGATCTCAGCTCACTGCAAGCTCCACCTCCCAGGTTTATGCCATTCTCCTGCCTCAGCCTCCCGAGTAGCTGGGACTACAGGCACCCGCCACCTCGCCTGGCTAGTTTTTTGTATTTTTTAGTAGAGACGGGGTTTCACCGTGTTAGCCAGGATGGTCTCGATCTCCTGACCTTGTGATCCACCCGTCTCGGCCTCCCAAAGTGCTGGGATTACAGGCTTGAGCCACCGCACCCGGCCTGGCTGTGGAATCTTATATGCTGCTTCTCTCCACAGAAGGTGGATGTCACCAGCAAGGCGGTGACAGAAGTGCTGGCCAGGACCATCGAGTACCTGCAGCCCAACCCAGGTGGGTGTTCTAGCCACTGCCAGGGCCTGCCGCAGGCCCTCTGGCCTCTGTCAGTCAGAGGGAACGTAGGGGATGACAGAACCACCAGGCTCATGGGTGGCAGGCTTCAGGCACAGCTGGATTCAGGGGTGCAGAGACCATCCTTGGCGCCACATGCTGCCTTTCCACCTCAGCCAGCAGCTCAGTCCCCCTGTTGACTTCACTATCATGCCGACTGGTTCCTCGAGGCTGTCCCAGCCTTAAACCCCTCTTCCAACCAGCAGTCCTGGCAGGGAGCCTCTCCCTCAGCTCACTTGTGGGACCTATTTGTATTGGCCGCCCCCTCACCCAGTGCCCCTGGGATGGGTCTCCCTGGCCGAGAGACGGACCTTTCCCCAAGGAAAACCCAAACACTGGCTCCATAGGAGGCCAAGGACAGTGGGTAGACGCACACCCAGCAGCGTCCACTCAGGCCCTGCCAGGAGCAGGCAGCAGAAGGGACACGGCTCCTCACCTACCCTGGGAGCCTTGGCCTCACCACCCCCCACTGCGTATCACTGCTGTGCCTCCTCCCTGGGACCCCCCAGATGAGAGGTATAGCCACATTCCAAGAGGAGCAGCCCTTGGAAGGAGGATGTGTTGCCCCCTGAGGAGCTTGGTCACCTCTCCACCCGCTGCCAGTTCCTTCGAGGCTAGCGGGGGAGCAGGGAAGGGACCCTCTAGGGATTCCACCGTGCTTTGTGTGGCCTGGACTGTCCACAGGCACGGGAGGCAAAGGTGGGGCAGGGGATGTGGGGGCTGCAGCCTGCCAGGGCGGAGGAGTGCAGGCCTCGCAGCCCACACCTACCTGGCCATCCTATCCCAGCCTCGCGGGCTAAGCTGACCATGCTCAACACGGTGTCCAAGATCCGGGGCCAGGTGAAGAACCCCGGCTACCCACAGTCGGAGGGGCTCCTGGGCGAGTGCATGATCCGCCACGGGAAGGAGCTAGGCGGCGAGTCCAACTTTGGTGAGTGGTGCTCTCTGGAAGCCACGCCCACCCTCCCTGGAGGCCACGCCTCAACACAGGCAGGGCAGGTGCAGGTCCAGGTCCAGCCGATGGGGCCCCTTCCTGTAGCTCCAGACCTCAACCCCAGCTCAAGCCAGCTGGTTCCCCAGAGTCTGGACGCACCCCCCGCCCCCAGCATCTATCCTTCCACCACCTTCAGCCTGTTAAGGGCAAACCTAGGCACTTTTAGGAGCGTGGGGAGGGGGCTGGTTTAACATCCAGTATTGATTGGGATTTTAGGATCCTTTGTTTTGTTCTGAGTTCCAATTTCCAGGCCCTTGGCCTGGAGTGTGGGGGCTGTTAGAAGTTGGGATGGGGCTGAGTGCAGTGACTCATGCCTGTAATCCCAACACTCTGGGAGGCCAAGGCAGGTGGATCACCTGAGGTTGGGAATTCAAGACCAGCCTGACCAATATAGAGAAACCCCACCCTGCCTCTACTAAAAAAAACATATATATATATATATATATATATATATGATATAATTAGCCGGGTGTGGTAGCGCATGCCTGTAACCCCAGCTACTCAGGAGGCTGAGGCAGGAGAATCACTTGAACCCAGGAGGTGGAGGTTGCAGTAGCCCAGATTGTACCATCGCACTCCAGCCTGGGCAACAAGAGCTAAACTCCATCTAAAAGAAAAAAAAAGGCTGGGCGCAGTGGCTCACACCTGTAATCCCAGAACTTTGGGAGGCCGAGGCGAGTGGATCACAAGGTCAGGAGTTGGAGCCCAGCCTGGTCAATATGGTGAAACCTCATCTCTACTAAAAATACAAAAATTAGCTGGGTGTGGTGGTGCACACCTGTAATCCCACCTACTCAGGAGGCTGAGACAGGAGAATCACTTGAACCTGGGAGGCAGAGGTTTGAGTGAGCAGAGATCGTGCCACTGCACTAAGTGGCGCGAAACTTCGTCTCAAAAAAAGACGTTGGAAAGGATCCGGGTGTGGTGGTGCACGCCTGTGGCCCCAGCTACTTGGGAGGCTGAGGTGCCAGCATGGCTTGAACCCAGTTCGAGGCTGCAGTGAGCTGGGACAGCGCCACTGTGTTCCAGCCTGCGAAACCCTGTTTCAAAAACAAAGGCTGAGGAGTGTCTTAGTCCAGTGGTCTCAGGCCCGGCTTCTCCCCAGGCGACGCATTGCTGGATGCCGGCGAATCCATGAAGCGCCTGGCAGAGGTGAAGGACTCCCTGGACATAGAGGTCAAGCAGAACTTCATTGACCCCCTCCAGAACCTGTGTGAGAAAGACCTGAAGGAGATCCAGGTGCTGCTGCTGCGCCAGCCCGGGGCCTATCCCTTCCCCCTGCTGGATGGGGCAGCCCCATTCCTGCCACCCTTGGCACTGCCCTCTGGGTCGCGGGCAGGTGGGATCCCCAGTGGTGCAGGGACAGTGGGTCAGGGCCATGCATGGGGCAGGTCTCTGGCCGCTGCTGGCCTGACCCATGTCCCCCACTATCTCCAGCACCACCTGAAGAAGCTGGAGGGCCGCCGCCTGGACTTTGACTACAAGAAGAAGCGGCAGGGCAAGATCCCTGATGAGGAGCTACGCCAGGCACTGGAGAAGTTCGAGGAGTCCAAGGAGGTGGCAGAAACCAGCATGCACAACCTCCTGGAGACCGACGTGAGTAGCTGGGGCTGCCACGTCCTGACAAGCCCCATGCCCTTGGGAGGCCGGAGGCGGCAGTGACCTGGCCTCTGCAGCAGGGGAGGTTGAGGGTACAGGCCCCAGTCCCCTGTCCCCTTTCGGCCCCCTTGCCTCCTGTGGCTTCACCTCGTGAGTCAGGGAAGGCACAGGACAGTGGTGCTGGCAGGAGCCCCTGAGCCCTGTTGTCCCCACAGATCGAGCAGGTGAGTCAGCTCTCGGCCCTGGTGGACGCACAGCTGGACTACCACCGGCAGGCCGTGCAGATCCTGGATGAGCTGGCCGAGAAGCTCAAGCGCAGGTGAGCCTGGGCTGCCATGGGCCTCTGCCAGCACGCGTGGGCAGCACACCTCACTCTGGGGTGAGCGCATGGCATGGCAGAGCAGCATCCTGGATTCTTCCTGGGGACCGAGTGGAATGGCCTGGGGGGCCACAAGGTTGGAGGAGGAGGAGCCTGGGCTGTGAGAACTCTGAGTCAACACGCAGCCCTGCCCCAGATGCAGGCCCTGGCGACTCCTAACCACGTGCCTGTTCCTTCCCTGGCTGCACTTTCTGCTGCCACAGGAACACCCAGGCTCCCTTCTCTGAACACAGAGGCCAGACCTGCTTTGGGGGCCTAGGCATGTGTCAGGCACCAGCTGTGGTAGGGAATGGGGGGTGGAGGTGGGGGGATGCGACTGGGGGCGTTGTAGGTAGAGGCCGTGGCAGGACCCAGCTACTTGGCAGTCTCTGAGATGGCTCCAAGGTGGGGGTCCAGGCTGGAGGCCCTCTGGGTAGACATCCCAGTCTAGCTGTGTCCCAGGGTCCATGTGTCACAACCCCACTGACAGCCTCTTCCTGCAGTCCCAGGCTAGGTTACTAGGCAGCAGCATAAATACAAGGGTGGGGCTGCCTCAGCGGTGACACTCACGGGCTCGGGCCACTCACATCTCTCCCTTCACAGGATGCGGGAAGCTTCGTCACGCCCCAGGCGGGAGTATAAGCCCAAGCCCCGGGAGCCCTTTGACCTCGGAGAGCCTGAGCAGTCCAACGGGGGCTTCCCCTGCACCACAGCCCCCAAGATCGCAGGTAACCGGACATGGAGCCATCTTCTGGAGGCACATGCCAGCGGGTGGGAGTGGCCGAGGGCTGGCCTCATCTTGGCTCTCTTGAGTGCCAGACCCCAGACCCCAGACCCCTGGCTGCAGCTCTCAGCCCTACTCCATCTGGACCACCAAGGCAGATGGGAAGGGCTGGTCCCGGTCCTCTGCAGAAGGGGCCCTGCCCGATTAAGCCCACAACCTCCTCGTTTTGCTTGTTTTAGCTTCGTCGTCTTTCCGATCTTCCGACAAGCCCATCCGAACCCCTAGCCGGAGCATGCGTGAGTGTTCCCAGGCCTGCCTTGACCTCAGTGCTGCCTTCTCAGCCATTCGGGGAGGGTGTTTCTCCTTCTCTGTCCTCTGTCCATCTCAAGCAGGGAGGAGCCAGGCTCAGACAGCAGCGGGGGGCACAGGCCCCACAGCCTGCGAGACGCCACCCCTCTGGGTCTCAGCCTCATTGTGTGAATGAGGGATTGCCAAAGGCACTAGCCCAGTTCTAGGCTATGTGGTGGCTGCAAGGGCTGAGGGCATCTGGTCATTTCTTGTCACCACAGCAGCACTGGGTGTCCCCAGCACCTCCCAGGAGTAGCTTTGGTGACCACTTACCAAGCTTCTCCCATTCTCCCTCCTGGGTGGCAGTAGAGGCCAGACCCCAGAAGAAATGGCAGGGGCAGGGGGTGGCCCAGGCAGGGTGGAGGGAGGCCTCTGCCCACCCACAGTCTCCAGGTCACAGCAGCTTTGAGACCCCAGACTGGGAGGGGTGAGGTGTAGCAGCCCCAGCCCTAGGCGCCATCCCCACAGCCTGCTTCCTCCCCCAGTGCCCCTGGACCAGCCAAGCTGCAAGGCGCTGTACGACTTCGAGCCGGAGAATGACGGGGAGCTGGGCTTCCGTGAGGGCGACGTCATCACACTGACCAACCAGATTGACGAGAACTGGTACGAGGGCATGCTGGACGGCCAGTCGGGCTTCTTTCCGCTCAGCTATGTGGAGGTGCTTGTGCCCCTGCCGCAGTGACTCGCCGGCGCCCCCGCCCCACCCCTCCGTCCACACTGGCTGGCACCCTTTGCTGGGTCTCCTGCATTCCACGGAGCCCCTGCTGCCAGGGCAGTGTCTGAGCCTGCTGGCGCCACTTGGGCCCCGGCCCTCGAGGTACTCCCTTGGCAGGGCCCCACACTTGGGTGAGGGGGTTTATCTGGGTGGGTGGGGATGCCTGTTTACACTAGCGCTGACCCCCAACCGTGACGGCTCCCTTCCCCACTCCATGGCGCCGGCCTCCTCCCCGCTCCCCAACTCCTCGCCCAGCTGGCCCAGGCGGGGCAACACTAAGGTGCTCTCAGAAACACTAATGTTCCTCCAGGGCAGCCCCCACCTCCATCCTGACCCCACAGGGGCCCGGCCCACTGCCTACCCTCGAGTCCCACAGCCTTAACGGGATGGGATCGAGCATCCCTGTGGGGTGGCTCAGAGACAGGACCCTGGTTTTAAATCCCCTCCCAGCCTGGTGCTGGCGATGGGCCCTGGCCCTACTCCAGGGCCACTGCACTTCCGCCTCACACATGCACTCCTTCTCCCCAAGGCCAGGGCAGAGGGCCTCACCGCCTCCCCGGCCTGCTGTTAGCTTACAGCCTGGGGACAGAGGCCAGCTGGGATCTGCCAGAGGACAGAGAACATGGTCTCCTGCAGGGCCCTGCCTCCCAAGCCCCACCCTTACAAAGCCAAGTACCTTTTCAGCTTTTTAACTGCCCCCAGCCAGGCCCATGGAGGCCTGTGTCACTCTGGCACGAGCTGCCATCACCAGCCACCCACACACCCCCCCAGCACACCTCGCATGGGACCACAGCCCCAGCCGCAGCTGCGCCACCAAGGGCCAAGCACAAAGGCTCCAGTGAGCGAGTTCCAGTCCCTGGTGGCCAGGCCTCCCCTTGCCACTGCCACCCCATCCTGTGGGAAGTGGCCCCGGCCATCTCCTCTAGACCAACACAGGCAGCCCCAGGGTCCCCAGACCCCTGCCCAGATCAGCAGGTCTGTAGCCCCAACATCTGCTTCCTGTTGCCCAATCCAAAATCGATGAAATGGGGGCTCCTCTGGGCTGGGCCACATTCACATTCCCCTCCTCCTGTGGCCCAGTGAAGCCTCTGGACCCCAGGCTCTGCCCTGCACCCCCCTCGTCAGAAGTACATGAGGGGCACAGACACCTGGCAGAGGTGAGCACACAGCCTTGGGCATGGTCCAGGGCAAACTGAAATGTACACCTGAATTTTGTAAACAGAAGTATTAAATGTCTCTTTCTACAGCCCCTTGCCTCATCTTGGTGCAGGGGTGGGCCTGCCACCCACCGCCTTCCCGAGGGGCAGGCTCCCCATGGCCACACACACCCCAGGAGGTCCCCCCGGCACCCCACGTGCTCAAGGCAGGTGGGATAGGGCTTGAGGCTTTTGTGCCAGTTCCCAGGTGCAGGGGCTGAGGGGTGCCCTGGAGTTTAATGCCCTGCCCTGGAAGTGAGGAAGCAGGGGTGATGGTACCAGCCTGGGCACCCAGCCACCCTCACCCCAGCCTTGGGGAGACCAGCGTGGCTGGCTGCTGCTTCCATTTCTTTATTACCTGAGCCCATCCGGACCCTCCAGACAACTGGAGCCCACCCTGCCCTGGGAGGCTCAGCTCCCCTGCTTAAGGATGCCGCACACCTGCTCCAGAACGTGGCACAGGCTCTGGTCCTTGGGCGTCCTGCTGGCCAAGGAGATCTGAAACAAGGGGGCTGGGCCTCAGGCTGCACCCGGGGGTCCTAGCCAGCCCGGTACCTCACAGTCTACTGTCCAAGTCCAGCAACCTGAGTGAGCCCCCCTGAGACCAAGGCATAGGGCTGGGGTCCCGCAGCACAGCCTGCTGCTTACCCAGTGGGGCGGTGTGTAACCGGAGGCCTGGCTCCTGGGGGCAGTGGTGCTGTGTGGAGGGTGGAGCTTTCTTGCACGCCCCCGATCCTGCCCCCACCTCAGCCCCTCCCTGCCTGGGTCCCAGACACCCATGGGGATACCACAGCCTCCAGAGCTAGCCGAGAGCTGAGCAGAAGGAGCCCCTTTCTATGCCAGGTGGAGGGAGACCAGGAACTACTACCCTGAGACACTCAGGGGTGGCCAGGACCCTGGGCCCTCTGCAGGGGAAACACTCCCAAACCCGCTGCTGGGACCTCATCCAGCACTGCAGGAGCTTAAAGCTCCACAGTCCAATCAAACCTGGCCTGCACCCTGCTGGGGTGGCTGCGGGGTGACCAGGGTCAGGAGCATTCTGCCAGCTGGGCTGTCCCGGGCCGCTGAGGCCCACAGGGCTCACTGCTGCCACCTTTCAGGCTGCCCGGGGGCCCCTCCTGGAGCTTCGTTAGGAGGCCTGCAGGGACTTGGGGCTCACCTTAAGCTTGTCGAGGTAGGTGTGCTCCTGGCTCCAGGGTTCCTGGAGCCTCACGAGGTCAGGGGCACCCTTGTAGAACTCCACCAGCAGCATCTACAGGACAGGGGAGCATGGACTCCCAGACTCCCTCCCAGCCGGAGGTGCACCAGCCCCTCTCCTGGGGCTCCAGTCTCAGGCAGCCCCGAGACATGAGCCCAGTCACTAAGAAAGCAACCACAGAGATCGGGGAGGCAGCAGCGTTGCCCAGGTGGCTGCCACGAGAGGTCCACCTGGACCTGCACCCACTGAGCCCAGCTCTCCAGAACCACACAGGCCTGACATGGCCCCCTGGTTCGGCCTCATCCCCAGCAGCGACACCTGTGAGGTCACAGGTTTGATGAACTAGTGTGGGTTTTGTTGGGTTTTTTCCTTGAGATGGAGTCTCACTCTGTGGCCCAGACGGGTACAGTGGTGCGATCTCGGCTCACTGCAACCTCCACCTCCCGGGGTCAAGCGATTCTCCTGCCTCAGCTTCCCAAGTAGCTGGGACTATAGGCACCCGCCACCACTCCTGGGCTAGTTTTTCTATCTTGGTAGAGACAGGGTTTCGCCATGTTGGCTAGACTAGTCTCTCCACCTCAGCCACCCAAAGTGCTGGGATTACAGCCGTGAGAGCCACTATGTCTGGCTTAGTTTAGTGTTTTTAAATGCACATTGAACACATAATTGTTAAGTGTTCATCCAGGTACCACCCAAAGTCCCTGGGGTTTCTCTACTGGACAGCCAGGCAGAAGAGGCCAGCGCCTTGGAGAATAGCAGGTGGGGAGGTGAGGGAGAGCAGAAGTTGGGGCCCTGGCAAGGGCCTGGGACTCTGTCCTGAGTGATGGAAGAAGCCCTGACCCAGGCCCCCAAGGCGCCACCAGCCGTAGCTTCCCAAGCCCACCAGTGGGAAGCAGACCAGCCCATCTTGTGTGCCCAGCTGCGCACTGCCAGCCCCCGCCTGCCCACCCTGCAGCGAGCTCACCATCTCGTGAAGGATGTCATTGGTCAGGAAGCTGTCCTGGACGTAGGCCATCTCCACGTCCATGGGGATGCCATAGTCACTGGGCCTTTGCTGGCAGGGACACAGACCAGTCAGAGAAGCCTCACTAGCCCCCAGCCCATAGCAGCTGGGGACAACGGGTAGTGCCTGGGCTGGGAATGGGAGAGTGCACACCTCGGCCCAGCTCTGCACCGGGATCGGCACCTGGCGGTGGGACTAGGGAGGCGGGGTAGCATCTTCCCTCTGGGAGAGGCCCCAAAGAGAGCCAGGGCCCTGAAATGACTTCCCAGGGCTGACCTCTGACTTCAGGGCAGGCTTGGGGAGTGAAGCCAGGCTGGGTCAGGAAGGGAGCCCTCTTTGTGCCAAGCAGCCAGCTACCCATGGAGGTCCCCCGCCCAAGCCCTCACCAAAGCCTCGGCAGGGCAGCAGTAATGTCCCCATTTCACAGACAAACTGGGGCCCCAACTCTCCAGTGGAGCCCGGAACCAGGGGCCCCTGCCTAGTTGTGACCCAAATGCCCCAGTGTCCCTGGGCCCCCCAGGCTCTCCCAGCAGCCCCACCTACCTCGGGAGGAGGCATCACCCAGAAAGGTGAGATCTTGGACTCGGGGCCTGGGTTGCCAGAGTAGTAAGGGGCTGGCAGAGAAGAGGGAGAGAGGGGCTGGGCCTGGGAGGCTCGGCTGGCCCAGCATCCCCCCTCCTTGCTCCCCCCACCGCCCCATCCGGCATACAGCAGAGCAGGGCGAGGCAGGGCTGGAAGCCGTTGCTGGAGCCCTGCAGCCGCAGCTGGTAGTCCATCTGTGCATCGATGTCTTGCAGAGACGGCAGCGCCGGGCTGTGCGGGTGGCTGTGGTACCAGCCCACCAGGGACAGGCCCCGCAGGAACAGGCTCTGGTAGACCTGGGGACAGAGGCGCAGCTCAGGGGGCACAGGGACCTGAATGGCTCTAGTGAGCTCATGCAGCCGGCCAGCCCTGAATAAACTCCTGCTGTGTATCAGGCCTGGGGACTCAGTGATGACCAAGACAGGCCCTGCCCCCACCACCACTGAGTCCAGTGGGAGCTGGAGAGACAGCCAACAAGTACATCTGTTAATATAAAAGGCGCACCCTGCCACAAAGCTGGGACATGGAAGTCGTTTTGTTAACTGCTGTAGCCCAGCTTACGGAATAATGGTCACCACACAGTAAGCACTCAACAAATAGTTAAAAATAGGCTGGGCATGGTGGCTCACGCCTGTAACCCCAGCGCTTTGGAAGGCTGAGGTAGGCAGATCACTTGAGGTCAGGAGTTTGAGACCAGCCTGGCAAACATGGAGAAACCCCTTCTCTACTAAAAATACAAAAATTAGCCAGGTGTGGTGGCACGTGTCTGTACTCCCAGCTACTGTGGAGGCTGAGGCAGGATGATCTCTTGAACCTGGGCAGTTGGCGCTGCAGTGAGCCGTGATTACGCCACTGAAGTCCAGCCTGGGCAACAGAGCAAGATCGTGTCTCAAAAAAAGGAAAAGGCCGGACGCGGTGGCTCACGCCTGTAATCCCAGCACTTTGGGAGGCCGAGACGGGCGGATCACGAGGTCAGGAGATCGAGACCATCCTGGCTAACACAGTGAAACCCCGTCTCTACTAAAAAATACAAAAAAACTAGCCGGGCGAGGTGGCGGGCGCCTGTAGTCCCAGCTACTCAAGAGGCTGAGGCAGGAGAATGGTGTAAATCTGGGAGGCGGAGCTTGCAGTGAGCCGACGCCACTGCACTCCAGCCTGGGTGACAGAGCGAGACTCCGTCTCAAAAAAAAAAAGAGAAAAAAAAAGAATAGCAGCTGGCACTTAAAGTAGCCTTGAATAGATGAGGCCTGGCACTGAGCATTCAATATTGGCAGCCCTTCACTTTTTATTTTTTTAGATATAGGGACTTGCTCTGTCACCCAGGCTGGAATGCAGTGGCACCATCTCAGCTCACTGCAGCCTCAACCTCCTGGACTCAGTCCATCCTCCTGCCTCAGCCTCTCAAATAGATGGAGCATACCACCATGCCTGGCTAATTGTTTTTATCTTTTGTAGAGACGGGGTCTTGCTGTGGCCCCAGGCTGGTGTCGAACTCCTGGGCTCCAGCAAACCTCCTGCCTCAGCCTCCCTAAGTGATGGGATGCCAGGTGTGAACGCCTGGATCCGATGACCTTTCATCGAAGCCACTCATTATACAGACAAGGAAACCAAGGCTCTGAGAGGGGAGGGGGCTGGCGAGGTTTCAGCACCAGGGCTAGGAGATCCAAAAGCAGTGCTCTTAGGCTGGGCGCGGTGGCTCACGCCTATAATCCCAGCACTTTGGGAGGCTGATGCAGGTGGATCACCAAAGGTCAGGAGTTCGAGACCAGCCTGGCTAACATGGTGATACCCTGTCTCAACTAAAAATACAAAAATTAGCTGGTCATGGTGGCGCACACCTGTAATCCTAGGTATTCAGGAGGCTGAAGCAGGAGAATCGCTTGAATCCAGAAGGTGGAGGTTGCAGTGAGCCAAGATCACACCCTACACTCCATCCTGGGCGACAGAGCGAGACTGTCTCAAGGAAAAAAAAAAAAAAAAAAAAGGCCGCGCGCAATGGCTCACACCTTTAATCCCAGCACTTTGGGAGGCTGAGGTGGACAGATCACAAGGTCAAGAGATTAAGACCATCCTGGCCGGGAGCAGTGGCTCACACCTGTAATCCCAACACTTTGGGAGGCCAAGGTGGGTAGATCATGAGGTAAAGAGATCAAGACCATCCTGACCAACATGGTGAAACCCTGTCTCTACTAAAAATACAAAAAATTAGCCAAGTGTGGTGCCACGCGCCTGTAGTCCCAGCTACTTGGGAGGCTGAGACAGGAGAATTGCCTGAGCCCAGGAGGTGCAGGTGGCAGTGAGCCAAGATCGCACCACTGCACTCCAGCCTCAGTAACAGAGCAAGACTCCGTCTCAAACAACAAAACAACAAAAAAAAAGCAGTGTTCTTCACCCTTCACCGTGGGGTCCCAGGCTCAGAGGCAGGCATACTCACCTGCACACTTGCTGGGTGTTGACACTGCCAACCACTGGGCAGTTGCCAGGACAGCTATGTCCCTTCCCAACCCTCCCCAGAATGCCACCTCCCAGGCAGCCCCTCACCTCCTCTTCGATGGCAGCTGCAGTCTCTGCATCCCCAAGCCGACTCCGACAAGGGAAGGCTCTGAGCACCGTCAGCACTGTGGGGAGGGGCAGCTGTGACCCCGTGACCCCGGTCCCCCAACGCCCCCTGCCCACCTGGCCCTGGATACCCACTCTGGCTGTTGATGTCCCAGCGGCCCCCCAGGTAACCCACGACCTCACTCCGCGTCAGATGGCTGTGGAAGTCCTGGGGAAGGGAGCAACAGCAGAAGACTGGCTCAGGCTGTGGCCCTGCCCCAATGCTGGAGCCAGCCTGTGCCCTCATTCTCCTTTTTTGAGACTTGAGTTTTGCTCTGTCACCCAGGTTGGAGGGCAGTGGCACGATCTCAGCTCACCACAAACTCCACCTCCCCAGTTCAAGCGATTCTCCTGTCTCAGCCTCCCAGGTAGCTGGGATTACAGGCATGCACCACCACGCCCAGCCAAGTTTTGTATGTTTAGTAGAGATGGGGTTTCAGTGTTGCTCGGCTGGTCTCGAACTCCTGAGTTCAGGTGACCGGCTGCCTCAGCTTCCCAAAGTGCTGGGATTATAGGTGTGAGCCACCGCGCCTGGCCATGCACCCTCCTTCATACATTTATTGAGCACCCACAGTGTACCAGTAGCAAACAAAGCAGACAAGGTCCCAGGTCTCATGGAGCTGATACGCAGGGGAGCCCTACCCGCTGCCCACTGACTGGGCTCCCCAGGCCCCTGCCCAGGCCTGGGAACCCCTTGCCCCTGGACAAGGTGGGCCACACACCAGCAGGAACAGCACGTTGCTGGAAACAGCCACATTGAACGGCTGGAACTTGTTGATGGCTGCAAAGGATGTTACTTCCACCAGGGTGTGGGGGTTCCTGTAGGGGCCAGGAGGGTCACATAGTCTCAGGAACCCCCAGGCTCTTCCCTCACCCCCATGCTGACTCCCCCCACCCCACAGCTCTGAGGATCTGAGGCTCTGTCCCACCCCCCATCCCTGCCCTTGCTACCCTCAGACCAGCAAGAGATCCAGGTGAGCTGGGGCACGGGCAGAGCTTGAGGTGAGTCTGACCTGGCCGAGTCGCGGCTGCCCAGCATGCAGTAGCGGACCGGGACCTGGATCTTGCTGTCCACCCGCTTCCCTGGGGTTGTGGCCTCTGGGAGGAGAAAAAGGCAGGGTCAGTCCCTCCCCAGCCCAAGTTGGAACAAACTAGGTGGCCACTGGGTGTGGTGGTGCATGCCTATAATCCCAGTGCTGAAGCAGGAGGATCGCTTGAGCATGGGAGGTTGAGGCTGCAGTGAGCTGTGATCACACCACTGCACTCCAGCCTGGGTTACAGAGTGAGACTCTTGTCTACAAAAAAGAAATTTTTTTTCACTTGAAAGCTGAGGTGGGAGGATTGCTCAAGTCCAGGAGTTCAAGACCAGCCTGGACAAGATGATGAGCTCTCTGAAAAAAAAAAATACAGGCTGGGCGTGGTGGCTCACGCCTGTAATCCCAGCACTTTAGGAGGCCGAGGAGGGCGGATCACGAGGTCAGGAGATGGATACCATCCTGGCTAACATGGTGAAACCCCATCTATACTAAAAATACAAAAAACTAGCCGGGCGTGGTGGCGGGCATCTGTAGTCCCAGCTACTCGGGAGCCTGAGGCAGGAGAATGGGGTGAACCCGGGAGGCTGAGCTTGCAGTGAGCCGAGATTGTGCCACTGCACTCCAGCCTGGGTGACAGAGTGAGACTCCATCTCAAAACAAAAAAAAATGGCCGGGCGCGGTGGCTCAAGCCTGTAATCTCGGCACATTGGGAGGCCGAGACGGGCGGATCACGAGGTCAGGAGATCGAGACCATCCTGGCTAACACAGTGAAACCCCGTCCCAACTAAAAAATACAAAAAAACTAGCCGGGTGAGGTAGTGGGCGCCTGTAGTCCCAGCTACTCGGGAGGCTGAGGCAGGAGAATGGCGTAAACCCGGGAAGCGGAGCTTGCAGTGAGCTGAGATCCGGCCACTGCACTCCAGCCTGGGCGACAGAGTGAGACTCCGTCTCAAAAAAAAAAAAAAAAAAAAAAATTAGCCGGGTGTGGTGGCGCACGCCTGTGGTCCCAGTTACTCAGGAGGCTGAGGTGAAAGGATCACTTGAACCCAGGAGGTCGAGGCTGCAGTTAGCCATGATTGCATCATTGTACTCTGCCTGGGGGACAGCAAAACCCTGTCTCAAAAAAGAGAGGTACAGTGGCTCATGCCTGCAATCCCAGCACTCTGGGAGGTCGAGGCAGGTGGATCACCTGTGTTCAGGAGTTCAAGACCAGCCTGGACATCATTGTGAAACCCCGTCTCTACTAAAAATACAAAAGTTAGCCAGGCGTGGTGGCGTGCACCTATATAGTCCCGGCTACTTGGGAGACTAAGGCAGGAGAATCGCTTGAATCCGGGAGGTAGAGGTTGCAGTGAGCCGAGATTGCGCCACTGCACTCCAGCCTGGGCGACAGAGAGAGACTCCATCACAAAAAAAATAAATACATACATATAATAAAATAAAATAAAATCCAGCACTTGAGCTTGAGAAGTCAGGCAGCCAGTGAAATTGGGCAGTGGGACTGTCTCCAGCCCAGGCCTCGCCGGGTTCCAGACTCACGGCCCAGCTGCCTCTCCATGTCGCCATCTTGGGGGTCCTAGGGAAAGATCAAGGCCCAACCTCTCCCCAGCCTCCTCCCCAACCCGAGCTGTACCCGCCCCCCAGCCTGCTTCCCCTACCCACGCCTCTCACCCGGGTGGGCAGGCTCTGAAGGGTTCTTCCCCGGTGGTCTCCGACTCTTGTCCTCTGCTGAGACCCCCGCCAGAACGTCCTCCTCCTCCTCTTCCATCAGCAACTCCTCCTCCTCCCCTTCACTGGCTGGGCTCTGGAGGGGTTAGGGGTCAGGGACAGTTGTGGGACCCTTGGCTGGGTGCCCCCTACTCTCCCTACTAAGTCCCACCCCAGCCCTTCGGCCTAAGCCGTAGGTGCCATTGCCCCAGCTGACCACTAGAGGGAGGGAGGGAGCAGAGAAGGTCTTAAGCTAAGACCTCACATTTTACTCATTTATATATTTGTAATTTATGTATTTATTTTTGAGACGGAGTCTCACTCTGTCACCCAGGCTGGAGTACAGTGGTGCGATCTCGGCTCACTGCAAGCTCCGCCTCCCGGGTTCACACCATTCTCCTGCATCAGCCTCTGGAGTAGCTGGGATTACAGGCGCCCGCCACCACGCCTGGCTAATTTTGTATGTAGAGATAGGATTTCTCCATGTTGGTCAGACGGGTCTCGAACTCCCGACCTCAAGTGATCCGCCCACCTCGGCCTCCCAAAGTGCTGGGACTACAGGCATGAGCCACCACACCCGGCTGACCGCGCATTTTTTTTTTTTTGAGACGGAGTCTCGCTCTGTCACCCAGGCTGGAGTGCAGTGGCGCGATCTCGGCTCACTGCAAGCTCCGCCTCCCGGGTTCACGCCATTCTCCTGCCTCAGCCTCCCGAGTAGCTGGGACCATAGGCGGCCGCCACCACGCCCGGCTAGTTTTTTTTTTTAGTTTTACTAGAGACGGGGTTTCACCATGTTAGCCAGGATGGTATCGATCTCCTGACCTCGTGATTCGCCCGCCTCGGCCTCCCAAAGTGCTGGGATTACAGGCCTGAGCCACTGCGCCCGGCCTGACCTCGCATTTTATAATACAAGCCCTGCAACCTAGGGTGAGCACCGCATTTATGCCTAGTGTTCCATTATTGGAACGCCAAGCATATGGGAGCTATTTACATCCAACTGCTCAAAGTCTTCGCCAAGGTCTGATTGCAAAAATTCAAAGAATTGCAACCTCAGGCATAAATGGATTTAAACTCTCTGAACTCTTTCTTTCTTTCCTTTTTTTTTTTGAGACAGGGTCTCACTCTGTCACCCAGCCTGGAGTGCAGTGGCATGATCTTGGCCCACTGCAACCTCTGCCTCCCGGGCTCAAGCCATTCTCCTGCCTCAGCCTCCTGAGTAGCTGGGAGTACAGTTGTCCACCACCACGCCTGGCTAATTTTTGTCTTTTTAGTAGAGATGAGGTTTTGCCATGTTGGCCAGGCTGGTCTCAAACTCCTGACCTCAAGTGACCCACCCGCCTCGGCCTCCCAAAGTGCTGGCATTACAGGTGTGAGCCCGGCCGCCAACTCTGTTCTTATCTGTAAAAGGGCATAATGACCTCTGACCCCATGAATGACCCCATGGGGTCATTTCATCAGGGTGAAATGAAATCATGCGCACAAATCATTTAGCATACACACAGATGCTCCGTTCATTGAGCGAGCTAGCACCATACATAGATGATTTTAATGTCTTTCAGTAACCTTTCCTCCCAGCCGGGCATGGTGGCTCACGTCTGTAATCCCAGCACTTTGGGAGGCTGAGGTTGGTGGATCACTTGAGGTCAGAAGTTCGAGACCAGCCTGGCCAACATGGTGAAGCCCTATCTCTACTAAAAATACAAAAATTAGTCAAGCGTGGTGGTGCACACCTGCAATCCCATCTACTCAGGAGGCTGAGGCAGGAGGATCACTTGAACCCAGGAGGCGGAGGTTGCAGTGAGCTCAGATCACACCATTGCACTCTAGCCTGGGTGATGGAGCGAGACTCTTGTCTAAAACAATAAAAATTAAAAATAACCTCTCCTCCGGTTCTGTCCTAAACCACCCTTGTGGAGGTGACCTCTCTGGGTCACATCTCAGTTCCTGTCCTCGTCACCTTCTCGGCAGCATCCGACCCAGCGCATCCTCCTACCTACAGGGACATGGTCCTCACATGACCCCCGGATCCCATGCTCGCCTGGCTCCCTCTCACCTCCCCTCTCCCTGTTGCTGGCCCCAAGCTGGGTTTTCAGGCCTCCTCCCTCCACACCCCTCCCAGGTGGCCTCGTCCCCTCTCAGGGCTCCAAATCCTGTCTACACCCAATGTTGCCCAGGGTCCTGTCTCCAGCCCAGGCCTCGCCCGGCTCCAGACTCAGGGCCCAGCTGCCTCTCCATGTCTCCATGTGGGGCCTCACAGGGTCACACTCAACACAGCCATGCTGGGCCCAATGAACACCCAAATCTGCCCTTCCCACATCCCCCAGTTTTGGCAGCTCCATCCACCCACTTGCTCAGGACTCCAGCATCTGATCTATCAGCAAACCTGGCGGATACACTTCCAAAAATACCTGGAACCTGCCCACTTTTTCCCTGCTTCATGGCTGGCCTGGGCCACTCCATCATCCCTCACCTGGACCAGCTCCCTCACCTCTGTCCTAGTCCCTAGATCCCACCCTCACCCCCGACAGTCTAGTCCCCGCAGCAGCCACCAGAGAACGCCTGTGAGCACCTCAGTCAGATCCTGTCCTTCCTCTGCCTGCATCATTCCATGGCTCCCACCTTCCTCCAGATCAAAGCCCAAGTTCTCCCCATGACCCACTAGGACCTGCATGACCGGCCCTGTCCCCTTCCCATCCTCCCCACCTCCTTCTCTCCCCCTTACTCACTCAGCTCCAGCCACACAAGGTCGTCACTGTTCCTCCAACACACCAGGCAGAGTCGTGACCCAGGGCCTTTGCAGGGGCTGTTTCCCAGAAGTCATCATAGCTCCCTCCCTCCCTCCCCACCTTCAGTTCTCTGTTCAAATGTCACCTTCTCAGTGAAGCCTCCCCTGACTACCTTCTTCCCCCACAACACCATCCAAAGACGGGTTTTTTACTTCTTTGCCCTCTGCTTTATGTACAGTGCTTAAAACAGGGCTTGCGCACAGTTGGCGCTTACTGAATACATACTGAAAGAATAGTTTCCTGTGTCAACTTAGCTAGGCAACAGTGCCTGGTAATTTAATGGAACACTGATCTAGGCATTACTTCGATGGCATTTGTTACATGTGATTCACTTCTACAGTAAGGTGACTTTCAGAAAGGACATTGCTCTTGACCAGGCTCCACGGCTCACGCCTGCAATCCCAGCACTTTGGGAGGCAGAGGCGGGTGGATCACCTGAGGTCAGGAGTTTGAGACCAGCCTGGCCAACATGGTGAAACCCCATCTCTACTAAAGATACAAAAATTAGCTGGGTGTGGTAGTGGACATCTGTAATCCCAGCTACTCAGGAGGCTGACAGGAAATCGCTTGAACCCAGGAGGTGGAGGCTGCAGTGAGCCGAGATCACACCACTGCACTCCAGCCAGGGCAACAGAGTGAGACTGTCTCAAAAAAAAAAAAAATTTACGAAAACAGACCCAGCCGGTCTTGGCGGCTCACACCTGTAATCCCAGCACTTTGGGAGGCAGAGGTGGGCGGACCACCTGAGGTCAGGAGTTCAAGACCAGCCTGACCAACATGGAGAAACCCCGTCTCTACTAAAAATACAAAATTAGCTGGGCATGGTGGTGGGAGCCTGTAATCCCAGCTACTCGGGAGGCTGAGGCAGAAGAATGGCCTAAACCCAAGAGGCAGAGGTTGCGATGAGCCAAGATCGCGCCATTGCACTCCAACCTGGGCAACGAGCGAAACTCCATCTCAAAAAAATAAAATAAAATAAAGAAAAGAAAAGTAAAGAAAAGAGACCCAGTCACTGAGCCACTAAGGACTTTGCAGCTTCACCTTGAACACCCTCACTTCCCACTGCTCCATCCATACCACCCACCTTCTCCCACCACCAATGCCTTCCACAGGCCATTCCCACCAAGGAAAAGGAATTGTGGCTGGTTGTGGTGGCTCATGCCTGTAATCCTTGCACTTTGGGATACCAAAGCGGGTGGATCACTTGAGGTCAGGAGTTCAAGCCCAGCCTGACCAACATGGTGAAACCCCATCTCTACTAAAAATACAAAAATTAGCTGGGTGTGAGGGCGCACGCTTGTAGTCCCAGTTACTGGGGAGGCTGAGGCAGAATTGTGTGAACCCGTGAATGGGAGGTTGCAGTGAGCCAAGACCACGGCACTGCACTCCAGCCTGGATGACAGAGCGAGACTCCATCTCAAAAACGGAATTGTATCTTTCGTCCACTATCCAGAACCTCCACTCTTTCGACCCCTTTGCTGATGCAAGTAACAGTGATGACCTGCTTCCTGCTGGCACTGAGGATTGTATCCATATAAGAATTCAACAGAGTCCAGGCGTGGTGGCTCACGCCTGTAATCCCAGCAGTTTGGGAGGCTGAGGCAGGTGGATCACGAGGTCAGGAGTTCAAGACCAGCCTGGCCAAAATGGTGAAACCCCGTCTCTACAAAAAACAAAAAAATTAGCCAGGCGCGGTGGCTCAAGCCTGTAATCCCAGCACTTTGGGAGGCCGAGACGGGCGGATCACGAGGTCAGGAGATCGAGACCATCCTGGCTAACACGGTGAAACCCCCGTCTCTACTAAAAAATACAAAAAAAAAACACTAGCTGGGCGAGGTGGCGGGCGCCTGTAGTCCCAGCTACTCAGGAGGCTGAGGCAGGAGAATGGCGTGAACCCGGGAGGCGGAGCTTGCAGTGAGCTGAGATCCGGCCACTGCACTGCAGCCTGGGCAACAGAGCGAGACTCCGTCTCAAAAATAAATAAATAAATAAATAAATAATAAAATAAAAATAAAAATAAAAAAATTAGCCAGGCCTGGTGGCGGGCACCTATAATTCCAGCTACTTGGGAGGCTGAGGTGGAGAATGGCATGAACCCAGGAGGCAGAAGCTGCAGTGAGCCAAGATCACGACACTGCACTCCAGCCTGGGTGACACAGCGAGACTCCATCTCAAAAAAAAAAAAGAGAATTTGGCCGGGCGCGGTGGCTCAAGCCTGTAATCCCAGCACTTTGGGAGGCCGAGACGGGCGGATCACGAGGTCAGGAGATCGAGACCATCCTGGCTAACACGGTGAAACCCTGTCTCTACTAAAAATACAAAAACTTAGCCAGGCGAGGTGGCGGGCGCCTGTAGTCCCAGCTACTCGGGAGGCTGAGGCAGGAGAATGGCGTGAACCCGGGAGGCGGGGCTTGCAGTGAGCTGAGATCCGGCCACTGCACTCCAGCCTGGGTGACAGAGCGAGACTCCATCTCAAAAAAAAAAAAAAAAAAAAAAAAAAAAAAAAAAGAGAATTCAACAGAGAAATAGAAGGAAAACCCTTACTACTGTCCAAGAGATCAGAGACGATTATGATAAAAAGAAATTAGTGAAGGTGTTTAAGAAGAAATTTAGGCCGGGCGCGGTGGCTCAAGCCTGTAATCCCAGCACTTTGGGAGGCCGAGGCGGGCGGATCACAAGGTCAGGAGATCGAGACCACAGTGAAACCCCGTCTCTACTAAAAATACAAAAAATTAGCCGGGCGCGGTGGCGGGCGCCTGTAGTCCCAGCTACTCAGGAGGCTGAGGCAGGAGAATGGCGGGAACCCGGGAGGTGGAGCTTGCAGTGAGCTGAGATCCGGCCACTGCACTCCAGCCTGGGAGACACAGCGTGAGACTCCGTCTCAAAAAAAAAAAAAAAAAAAAAAAAAAAAGAAATTTAGGCCGGGTGCAATGTCTCACGCCTATAATCTCAGCACTTTGGGAGGCTGAGGGGGGCGGATCACAAGGTCAGGAGTTTGGGAACAGCCAGACCAACATGGTGAAACCCCATCTCTACTAAAAATACAAAAAGTAGCCGGGCGTGGTGGTGCAGGCCTGTGATCCCAGCTACTCAAGAGGCTCAGGCAGGAGAATCACTTGAACCTGGGAGGCAGAGGTTGCAGTGAGCCAAGACTGCACCATTGCACTCCAGCCTGGGCAACAGAGCGAGACTCCGTCTCGAAAAAAAAAGAAAAGAAAAGAAATTTGCAATTTGCCCGCCTGCAATGATGCTGTAATTGAGCATCCAGAATATGGATAAGTCAGCTGGGCTTGGTGGCTCACGCCTGTAATCCCAGCATTTTGGGAGGCCGAGGCGGGCGGATCCCCTGATGTCAGGAGTTCGATAGCAGTCTGGCCAACATGGTGAAACCCTAACTCTACTAAAAATATAAAAATTTGGCCGGGCGCGATGGCTCAAGCCTGTAATCCCAGCACTTTGGGAGGCCGAGACGGGCGGATCATGAGGTCAGGAGATCGAGACCATCCTGGCTAACACGGTGAAACCCCGTCTCTACCAAAAAAATACAAAAAACTAGCCGGGCGAGGTGGCGGGCGCCTGTAGTCCCAGCTACTCGGGAGGCTGAGGCAGGAGAATGGCGTAAACCTGGGAGGCGGAGCTTGCAGTGAGCTGAGATCTGGCCACTGCACTCCAGCCTGGGCGACAGAGTGAGACTCCGTCTCAAAAAAAAAAAAAAAAAAAATTAACCGGGTGTGGTGGTGGGCACCTGTAATCCCAGCTACTCGGGAGACTGAGGCAGGAGAATCATTTGAACCAACCCGGGAGGCAGAGGTTGCAGTGAGCAGGATCATGTCGAGGGTCAGGGGTTTTTTGCCACTGCGCCCGGCAGGTTCATGGGTTTTAAGTGCTTGTGGCTCACTGAAGCTTAAGTGAGGATTGCCTTGCAATGAGTAGAATTTCCTTTCTGTCCTTTGTCACAAGTTTAAAAACCTCACAGCTTGTATAAGGTAAGCAGTTGTGGTCTGCTTTTTTTTGTTTGTTTTTTTGTTTTTTTTGAGACGGAGTCTTGCTCTGTCGCCCAGGCTGGAGTACAGTGGCGCGATCTCGGCTCACTGCAAGCTCCGCCTCCCGGGTTCACGCCATTCTCCTGCCTCAGTCTCCTGAGCAGCTGGGACTACAGGCGCCCGCCACCACGCCTGGCTAATTTTTTGTATTTTTAGTAGAGATGGGGTTTTACCGTGTTAGCCAGGATGGTCTCGATCTGCTGACCTTGTGATCCGCCCGCCTCAGCCTCCCAAAGTGCTGGGATTACAGGCGTGAGCCACCGCGCCCGGCTGTGGTCTGCTTTTAACGGGGACTACTGTTAACGCCTTCATGCAATAAACTTCATACATAAAAAGTTTATAAAAGCATGTACAAAAAGAAGAAAGGACGTTACTCCTGATACTACGGGTGGGCTTCATCCAATCAGTTGAAGGCCATAAGAGCAAACACAGAAAAAGAAACAAGATTTTGCCACAAGACTACAGCATCTGCTCCTGCCTCAGTTTCCTGCCTGCCCTACAGATTTCACACATGGGCATTATTCACATCTCCATTTTGGGGTTTTGTTTATTTTTGAGATGGAGTCTCACTCTGTCGCCAGACTGGAATGCAGTGGCGTGATCTCGGCTCACTGCAACCTCCACCTAGCAAGTTCAAGCGATCCCTCTGCCTCAGCCTCCCAAGTAGCTGGGACTACAGGCGCGCACCACCACACCTGGCTAATTTTTGTATTTTTAGTAGAGATGAGGTTTCACCATGTTGGCCAGGATGGTCTCGATCTCTTCACCTTGTAATCTGCCTGCTTCGGCCTCCCAAAGTGCTGGGATTACAGGCGTGAGCCACTGCACCTGGCCTACCATCTCCATTTCACATAAGGAAAAAAAAACATTGGCCAGTGCAGTAGCTCACGCCTATAATCCCAAGAGTTTGGGAAGCCCAGGTGGGAGGATCGCTGGAGGCCAGGAGTTTGAGACCAGCCTAGGCAAACTCCTAGGTGAAACCTCATCTCTGCTAAAAATCCAAAAATTAGCCAGGTGTGTTGGCGGATGTCTGTAGTCCAGCTACAAGGAAGGCTGAGGTGGGAGGATTGCGTGAGCCCAGGAGGTGAAGGCTGCAGTGGGCCGAGATGGGGGCGCTGCACTCCAGCCTGGGCCACAGAGTGAGACCCTGTCTCAAAAAAAAAAAAAAAAAAAGAAAAAGAAAAAAAACTAAGGTACACAAAGGGTTCTTGGCCAAGTTCACCCGGCTGGTGAACACTCAAAGAACATTTATTATTATAGCATTTGAAGTTCCCCAGGGCCCCTCTGGTCCCTGCCAACATTTCCAGCCCCCTCAGCCACCCACGACACCAGCATGTCTGTCTTCTTGCCTACGTGACTTTGCATATGCCATTCCATCCTTCTAGAAAGCTCTTCCCTAGCCAGGGGTGGTGGCGGGCGCCTATAGTCCCAGCTACTCAGGAGGCTGAGGCAGGAGAATGGCGTGAACCCAGGAGGCAGAGCTTGCAGTGAGGCAAGATCACGTCACTGCACTCCAGCCTGGGCAAGAGTGAGACTCAGTCTCAAAAAAAAAAAAAAAAAGAAAAGAAAAGAAAGCCCTTCCCTTCAAGTTGCTCTGAAAAACTCCTGCTCATCCCTCAAAGCCCAAGCTCCCATGTCCCCTCTCTCCACCCCAGTCTTGGAGGGATGGAAGAGGCATGTCACATGGTAAGGGCTCCATCCATGTTTATATATATTACTATAATACCTCCTCCTGAGACAGCTGTGTCAGGCTGGGCACCCCTCATTCCACAGTGACCTGGGCGGCTTCCTGGAGGAGGCTGCAGCACATACCTCATCAGCAGCAGTGGCAGGCGTGTGCAGCTGGTGCAGCCGGAGCCAGGTGGCCTTGTACTTGTCCAGTTTCTGGCCTTTGTACTTGACAGAGGCCCAGCCACAGCCCGACTTCTTGGCAGGATTCACCAGCTTCTTGCAGTGGGTGGCCCAGGCGCTGGGTGAGTTGAAGATCTGCCCAGTCTCCTGCCACATGATCCTTCCGTCCGGCTGCAGGTCGCCCAGGAACTTCTTCCCCTGCAGTGACAGTCAGCTGGCGGGGCCTGGGACCAACATCCACCATGCCCTCTCTCCCAGGGGTCCTCCCCAGCCCCACACTCCCTGAGGCATCCCTTTACAGGACTTTCAGGAACGCCTCCCAGGACGGCTGCAGGGCCTCCTCAGTGCCTGGGACTCCAGTTCCACACACCTGATCGGCCTGCACGAAGCTGCCAGCAGGTACCTGCACCCCGCCCACCAGGACCAACAAACCCCTAAGATCGGGGACAGGGTCTGTCTTGATCACTGCTGTGTCTCTAGGATGCAACACACTCAGCAGTTGCTCAATTCAGAAACTCCCATTCACAAGGTGAACAACGTGCTCCCATTCACAAACAATAATGATAGCAGTAATAGTAATAACACAGGGCCGGGCGCCATGGCTTACGCCTGTAATCCCAGCATTTTGGAAGGCTGAGGCGGGCAGATCACCTGAGGTCAGGAGTTTTGAGACCAGCCTGGCCAACATGGTGAAACCCCGTCTCAAGTAAAAATATAAAAATTAGCCAGGCGTGGTGGCAGGTGCCTGTAATCCCAGCTACTCAAGAGGCTAAGGCAGGAGAATTGCTTGAACTGGGAGGCGGAGGTTGCAATGAGCCAAGATCATGCTACTGCACTCCAGGCTGGGCAACAGTCTGAGACTCCATCTCAAAAAAAAAAAAAAAAAAATGCCAGGTGCGGTGGCTCAAGCCTGTAATCCCAGCACTTTGGGAGGCTGAGGCGGGCGGACCACGAGGTCAGGAGTTCGAGACCAACCTGGCCAATATAGTGAAACCCTGTCTCTACTAAAACTACAAAAAAAAAAAAAAAAAAAGTGAGCCAGGCGTGGTGGCGCATAGCTGTAGTCCCAGCTACTCGGGAGGCTGCGGCAGAAGAATCGCTTGAACTGGGAGGCAGAGCTTGCAGTGAGCCGCGATAGCGCCACTGCACTCCAGCCTGGGCCACAGAGCGAGACTCCGTCTCAAAAAAAAAAAAAAAAAGTAATACCGACCACAAAGAAAGCGCTTAGCACGTGGCAGGCGCCTGCTAAAGGCTTCATTCATTTAACCCTCCCCTAATTTTCCCATGGTGGGGAAATATTCCATTTTACGGCTGGGAAACTGCAAGAAGGCCGGGGGGTGTTGCCCATCTGACCCTGGGCGGGTGGCGGCTCCTTTCTGAGCCTCAGTTTCTCCTTTGTGGGATGGGGTGTTTGGAAATCTACGTCCTCCCAATCAGAAGGACCCATCTGTGCCTCAGATTCCCCTCTCCACATGGGGCTTGTCCTGCAACAAGAGCTCCGGGCCTCAGTGTCCCCTCCACAGGAGCTCCTCCTGCAGGAAAAGAGCTCCGGGCCTGTTTTCCCTCCCCACACTGGGGCTTGTCCTAAAGCAAGGGAGCTCCAGGCCTCAGTCTCCCCCTCCTCACACCGGGGCTCTTCCTGCAGCCAAGGGAGCTCTGGGCCTCAGTTTCCCCTCCCCACACCGGGGCTCGTCCCTCAGCAGGGACGCTCCGGGCCTCAGTTTCCCCTCCCTACACTGCGGCTTGTCCTGCAGCAAGGGAGCCCCGGGCCTCAGTTTCCTCTTCTTGCCCGAGCCGCGAAGGGACGAGGGAGGCGGGGTGCTCACCAGGTAGTAGATGGACAGCACCCCGGCGCCGGGCTCCAGCAGCGCGTCTTTGAGGAGCACCCGCAGCGTGACCGCGCGCCTGGTGAACGCGCCCCCCGGCCCGCCGCAGCCCCCCGCCCCGGCCCCGCCGCCGCCTCCTCCGCTGCCGCTACTGCCGCCGCCGCCGCCACTGCGTCCGCCGCCCGCTCCCGCATTCGGCCGCTCGGGGTCCTCGGCCTCCGCCTCGTCCTCGTCCTCCTCCGGCGCCTCCTCGCCCGCGCCGCCCGCCGGGGACAGCGGCTCCGGAGCTGCGGACAGCGAGAGGCTGCAGGGAGGCCGCGCGCCCCCAGCAGCTGCAGCCCCGCGCCCCGCGCCTCCGCCCCGCCGGGCCCGCCGTACCTGCCATGGCCGCGCCTCCCCGCGCCCGGAGCCCCAGACTCCGGCTTCCCGGCACGTGACGCGGCCCCGCCTCGGAGAGGGGAGGGGGGCCCCAACCATTGGCCGGCGCCGGGGTCGGGGGAAGGACTCGGTGCGCTGGGGTGGGCGGGGAAACTGAGGCCTCCGGGCTGTCCAAGCGGGAGAGACCGGGAACTCAGCCCTCCGGGAACATTCGGCAAACTGAGGCTTGAAGCACCGCTCCATGGGGACGGGGTGGTGACCGGGAGCTCATTGGTGCTAATAGGAAAACTGAGGCCTCGCTGTCCAGGGATAGAGGTTGCAAGGTGGAAGCCTGGGGCGGGTGCGCGAGTGGCCCAGCCTGCTGCAAGGAGAGGAGAAGCTGAGGCCTGCGGCCACCGCACTTGAGAAACTCAGAGGCCTCGGTCTTTAGGGCCAGGGGAGAAACTGAGGTCCGGGGGAACAATGCGGACTCCAATAGGCAACAGCCTCGCGCAGACACAGGTGGAGTCAAAATGCTCCAGCCGGCCTCAGTTGCTAAAGAATTAACTCCCACCCTTCTGGGCGGCCCTCGACTGATTCCGTGATTGGACCGTAGCGGAGCCGGCCAGCCAATGATAAGAGTCCCATTTATTTCACCCTCAACCAATCGATAACAAGCTGCTGCATTCCCGCACCAACCAATCCGTATTAACTTTCTGATTACACACACTCGCATTTGACCAATGGGCAGACGTCCACATATGCCAATCAGCAGAAACCCTTAGTTCAGAGCGCAAACCATCAGAGGCAGGGACCGGACTTACCAGCCAATCAGCTCCGGGTATAAGGCCAGCCGAGTCCAGCCCTCCATACCCTTGGGCGGAGCAGGGGGCGGGGCCGGGCTGGTTGCGCGCCGGATCAGTGTATCCCCGGCCTTTGTCACCTACCTTGTTTAGGGAAATTCGTCCTCGACCCTGTCCTGGGACCTTCGTCCCCAAGCCTGAGCGCTGGGATTTCCCTCAGTCCCTGGCAGGGCTGAAAGTCCAGGATGGGGACTTCCTAAAGCTCCGGGACGCCGTGGGATGGGCTCAAATACGGGTGGCTTTGCCCAGACCGCAGTCGGGAAGTGGGAACTGGACAGTAGGGGTGCTCGGGAGGCTCTCCAGGGTGCTCGGGAATGTTCTCAGGAAGAAGACTTAACATAGAGCAAGAGCTGGGTACATGTGAACTATTGTTATTATCATTATTATTGTTCAGCCCAGGCACCCTTTAGGGACCCCACCCTGACTGTCCAGCCAACAACCGGCATCCCCAAGGCCTCCAGACGCAGCATGGCCCAAACCGGCCTCAGTTTATTTCCCCAAGTCCTTACACACCTTCTCTTTGGCTTTTGCCCGTCCCCTGGCTTCCAAAACCCTGAGCCACACCTCCAGCCTCTTGCACCCGAATCCTGGCCGAATCCTGGCTGTCGCAATGGGTCTCAGGCCTCCAAACTCATGCCCCACCCTGTCGGTCTTCCACCGTTGCCCCAGAGGGCTCTTTCTAAGATGCACCTGTTACCACTGTTACCACCTGCCTCCCATATTATTATTTTTTCTTTTTTTTTTTTTCTTTTTTTTTGGGATGGAGTCTTGCTCTGTTACCCAGACTGGAGTGCAATGGCAAGATCTTGGCTCACTGCAACCTCCACCTCCCAGGTTCAAGCGATTCTCCTGCCTCAGCCTCCCAAGTAGCTGGGACTACAGATGCACGCCACCACACCCAGCTAATTTTTGTAATTTTAGTAGAGAAGGGGTTTCACCATGTTTGCCAGGCTGGTCTCGAACTCCCAACCTTGGGTGATCCACCTGCTTCAGCCTCCCAAAATGCTGGGATTACAGGTGTGAGCTGTTGCGCCCAGCCTATTTTCTTTTCTTTTGGAGACAGGGCCTTGCTCTGTCTCCCAGGCTGGAGTGCACTGGTGCAAGCATGACTCACTGCAGCCTTGGCCTCCTGGTTTCAAATGATCCTCTTGCCTCAGCCTCCAGAGTAGCTGAGACAACAGGTGTGACCACCATGCCTGGCTAATTTTTAATATTTTTATAAGAGAAGGGGATCTCACTATGTTACCCATGCTGGTCTCCAAGTCCTGGCCTTAAGCAATCTTCCCACTCAGGCTCCCAAAGTGTTTGGATTACAGGTGTGAGCCACCGCACCCTGCCCCCCTCCCATGCTCTAAATCCTCCTGTGGCTCCACATTGCCTTAGACAAATACAATGAAAACTAACGACCCTGGCTGGCCGCGTTGGCTCCCGCCTGTAATCCCAGCACTTTGGGATCACTTGAGGTCAGCAGTTTGAGACCAGCCTGACCAACATGGTGAAACCCCATCTCTACTAAAAATTTAAAAATTAGCTGGGGGGTGGTGGCGGGCACCTGTAATCCCAGCTACTCCAGATGCTGAGGCAGGAGAATCGCTTGAACCTGGGAGGTGGAGGTTGCAGTGAGCCGAGATCATGCCATTGCACTCAAGCCTGGGCAAAAGGAGCGAAACCCTGTCTGAAAAAAAAAAAAAAAAAAAAAAAAACAAAGATAAAACGAAACAAAAACGAACTCACTGACCTTACTTAGTATAGCTGATACTATCAACTTTAACAGACAGTTCAGTGGATGAACACATTGCCCATAGTCCCACGGCCTTTCTGTGGTTTCTAGAACACCTGTTCTGCTACGTATACAAAGTCTAGCCCTGGTAACTATTAAGGAAATTGAATTTGTAATTAAAAAACTCCCAACAAAGCAATCTCTAGGCCCAGATGGCTTCATTAAGGAATTCTGCCAAAGGTTCAAA
Organism: Macaca thibetana thibetana; assembly: GCF_024542745.1. Lineage (NCBI taxonomy): Eukaryota > Metazoa > Chordata > Mammalia > Primates > Cercopithecidae > Macaca > Macaca thibetana. Next base: position 19,828,270 of record NC_065596.1, read on the forward strand.
GAAGAATTAACACCAGTTTCACATAGTCTCTTCCAGAAAATTGAAGGGGATATTTCCCTGTTCATTTTATGGAACTATGACCCTGATACCAAAACCAGGTTTTGGTATCCTTAACAAAATATTAGAAAGTAGAATTCAGCCGGGCGCAGTGGCTCAAGCCTGTAATCCCAGCACTTTGGGAGGCCGAGACGGGCGGATCACGAGGTCAGGAGATCGAGACCATCCTGGCAAACACGGTGAAACCCCGTCTCTATTAAATACAAAAAACTAGCCGGGCGAGGTGGCGGGCGCCTGTAGTCCCAGCTACTTGGGAGGCTGAGGCCGGAGAATGGCGTAAACCTGGGAGGCGGAGTTCGCAGTGAGCTGAGATCCGGCCACTGCACTCCAGCCTGGGTGACAGAGCGAGACTCCGTCTCAAAAAAAAAAAAAAAAAGAAAGCAGAATTCAACAATATATCAAATGAATGATACACCATGACAAGTGGGGTTTACTCCAGGGACCCAAGACTGGTTCAATATTCAAAAATTCATCAATTGTCCACCATCTTAAACAGGCTGTGGTAGGCAGAATAATGGTCTCTTAAAGATATCCATGTCCTAATTCCCAAAATCTGTGAATATGTTAGGATACGTGGCAAACGGGTTTGAAGATTAAAGATAGACGCCAGGCACAGTGGCACACACCTGTAACCCCAGCACTTTGGGAGGCCTAGACTGGAGGATCACTTGTGCCCAGGAGTTCAAGACCAGCCTGAGGGCCAGGCACACTGGCTCACGCCTGTAATCCCAGCAATTTGGGAGGTTGAAGCAGGTGGATCACAAGTTCAGGAGATTGGGGCGATCCTAGCTAACACAGTGAAACCCCATCTCTACTAAAAAAAAAAAAACAAGGCAAAAAATTTGCTGGGCATGGTGGCTTGCACCTGTAATCCCAGCTACTCGGGAGGCTGAGGCAAGAGAATTGCTTGAACCCGGGAGGTAGAGGTTGCACTGAGCCAAGATGGCTCCACTGCACTCCAGCCTGGGCGACAGAGCAAAACTCCGCCTCAAAAAAAAAAAAAAAGACCAGACCAGCCTGGGCAACATAGCAAAAACCTGTCTCTACTAAGTGAAAAAAGTAGCTGGGCGTGGTGGCATGCAACTGTAGTACCACCTACTCTAGAGGTTGAGGCTGGAGGATCACTTGAGCCTGGAAGGTCGAGGCTACAGTGAGTTATGACTGCCCCCCTGTACTCCAGCCTAGGCAACATGGTGAGAACACATCCTTAAAAATGTAACATAAATGGCCGGGCACGGTGGCTCACGCCTGTAATCCCAGCACTTTGGGAGGCCGAGGGGGCGGATCATGGGGTCAGGAGATAGAGACCATCCTGGCTAACACGGTGAAACCCCGTCTCTACTAAAAATACAAAAAAAAAAGAAAAAAAAAAATTAGCCAGGCGTGGTGGCAGGCGCCTGTAGTCCCAGCTACTCAGGAGGCTGAAGCAGGAGGATGGTGTGAACCCGGGAGGCGGAGCTTGCAGTGAGCCGAGATCGGGCCACTGCACTCCACCCTGGGCGACAGAGCGAAACTCTGTGTCAGAAAAAAAAGTAAAATAAATTAGTTGGGTGTGGTGCTGCCACCCTATAGTCCCAGCTCTTCAGGTGGCTGAGGCAGGAGGACTACTTGAGATTGGGAGGTGAAGGCTACAGTGAACTATGATCATCTCACTGCACTCCAGCATCAACAACAGAACGAGACACCGTCAAAAAAAAAAAAAAATTGCAGATGAACTTAAAGTTACTAGTCAGCTAACTTTATTTTTTTATTTTTTGAGACGGAGTCTCGCTCTGTCACCCAGGCTGGAGTGCAGTGGCCGGATCTCAGCTCACTGCAAGCTCCGCCTCCCGGGTTCACGCCATTCTCCTGCCTCAGCCTCCCGAGTAGCTGGGACTACAGGCGCCCGCCACCTCGCCCGGCTAAGCTTTTGTATTTTTAGTAGAGACGGGGTTTCACTGTGTTAGCCAGGATGGTCTCGATCTCCTGACCTCGTGATCCGCCCGTCTCGGCCTCCCAAAGTGCTGGGATTACAGGCTTGAGCCACCGCACCCGGCCTAGTCAGCTAACTTTAAAATAGGAAGATTAGCGTGGATGATCCAGGTGGGCCCAATGTAATCATTAGGGTCCATCAAAGTAAGAGAAAGGGCCAGGCGTGGTGGCTCATGCCTGTAATCCCAGCACTTTGGGAGACCAAGGCAGGCGGAAAACTTGGGGTCAGGAATTCGAGACCAGCCTGAGCCAACATGGTGAAACCTTGTCTCTACTACAAATATAAAAATTAGCCAGGCGTGGTGGCAAGCACCTGCAGTCCAAGCTAGTCAGGAGATTGACGCAGGAGAATGTCTTGAACCCGGGAGGCAAAGGTCACAGTGAGCCAAGATTGCACCACTGCAGTCTAGCCTGGGCAACAGAGTGAAACTCCATCTCAGAATAGAATAAATAAATAAATAAATAAAGAGACAGACAATGTATCTCTCTTTGCAGATATAGCCAAGATTATTCTCCCATTCAAGTAAACTTACACATTCTTGGCTGGGCGCGGTGGCTCACGCCTGTAATCCCAGCACTTTGGGAGGTCCAGGCGCTTGGATCACGAAGTCAGGAGATCAACACCATCCTGGCTAACACAGCGAAACCCCATCTCTACTGAAAATACAAAAAATTAGCCAGGCATAGTGGCGGGCGCCTGTAGTCCCAGCTACTTGGGAGGCTGAGGCAGGAGAATGGCGTGAACCCAGGAGGCGGAGCTTGCAGTGAGCCGAGATTGTGCCACTGTACTTCAGTCTGGGCAACAGAGCGAGACTATCTCAAAAAAAAAAAAAAAGTAAACGTATACATTCTCTTTCTTCTTGGTTCCATGCCAGAGAGGCGGGGATTTCCCTAGGATCATGGACCTGCCCGCCTCAGCCTCTGCCCAGCCCTGGCAGGGGAGGGAGTTGACGGGCTGACACAGGAAACTCCCCTGGAACCTGTTTCTCAGCTTTCTGGCCCAGCTGGGGCACCCACTGGAAGGAGAGGCCAGGCGGAAGACCCTGGCCCTGCCATGGCCTCTGCCGTGAGGCCACCCCGGGTCCCCAAGCCTAAGGGTGTCCTGCCTTCACACTACTATGAGAGCTTTCTAGAGAAGAAGGGGTCCTGTGACCGGGTAAGGTAGGGAGGCGGGGGCTGGCCCTGTTGGGTCACCGCGGGGAGCTGCAGCACCTCTCTGAGCCCCAGTCTCCTCACTCGCCAAGAGGGGTGCAGTGGGTGCTGGATGGGGCAGGGCGCGTGCTGGGGGTTGGCGTGGGTTCTGGCCATCTGCCTCTCTGTGCGTCATCTCTGTTTCCATGTGTCTTTGGTTTCTTTTTCTCCTTCTCTCTCCCTGGCCCTTCTGTCTCTCCCAATGTCCGTCTCAGTCTCTCTCTCTCTCGTCTCAATCTTTGCTTTTGTCTCTCATTCATTCTCCTGAATACAAACAAGATCAGGCACTTTCTCCAGGAAACGGGGAGCCCTCTGACTCCCGGGCTTCCTCCTGCTCCCAGCCCAGGACAAACTCCGGGAACCTCAGCTGCTGGGGTGAAGGCCGGGACAGGTGACATATGAGGACAGTAAGAGCTGGTGGGGGCCACATTCCACAGGACAGATAGTGGCCATGGACAGTGCGTGCATGTGTGTGTGTATCCTTATGTCTCCCCCAGCCCCTCCGTTCTCCCTGAGGCCCCATCTCTCCTTCCCTATGCCCCATATTCATTTTCTTTCTTTCTTTTTTTTAAAGACAGAGTTACTCTGTCACCCAGGCTGGAGTGCAGGGGCATGATCATGGCTCACTGTAGCCTCAAACTCCTGGGCTCAAGTGAACCTCCTGCCCCAGCCTCCTGAGGAGCTGGGACTACAGGCGTGCACCGCCTCTTCTGGCTAATTTTTTGGCCTAATTTTTCTGGCCTAATTTTTTTTTTTTTTTTTTAAAGATGGGGTCTTGCTGGCCAGGTGCAGTGGCTCACGCCTGTAATCCCAGCATTTAGGGAGGCCAAGGCAGGTGGATCACTTGAAGTCAGGAGTTCGAGACTGGCCTGGCCACCACGGTGAAACCCTGTCTCTACTAAAAATACAAAAATTAGCCATGTGTGGTGGTGCGCACCTGTGATCCCAGTTACTCGGGAGGCTGAGGCAGGAGAATCGCTTGAACCCAGGAGGCAGAGGTTGCAGTGAGCCGAGACTATGCCACTGCACTCCAGGCTGGCAACAGAGCTAGACTACGCCTAAAAAAATAAAAAATAAAAAATAAAAATTGGGGTCTTGCTATGTTGCCCAGGCTGGTCTCAAATTCCTGGCCTTAAGTGATCCTCCTGCCTTAGCCTCCAAAAGTGCTGGGATTAGAGGTGTGAGCCACCGTGCCTGCCTCATTTTCTGATACAGATCAAAACAAACACCTCAGCTCTTCCCTGCCCTGCCCATGTCCCCGCCTCTGCCCCTGAGGTTCCCTTACCTGTAGTGGAGTGGACTTCCCTTCTACCTCCATGCATCCAAATCCTCCCCAACCAGCAAACGCTTTGGAGGCAGTGGATCACTGCGGTTAAGAAAGATAATGGGGAAGGCCGGGCACAGTGGCTATGCCTGTAATCTCAGCACTTTGGGAGGCCGAGGTGGGCAGATCACCCAAGGTCAGGAGTTCGAGACCAACGTGGCCAACATGGTGAAACCTCGTCTCTACTAAAAAATACAAAAATTAGCCAGGCATGGTGGCAGGCACCTTAATCCCAGCTACTTGGGAGGCAGAGGCAGGAGAATCATTTGAACCTGAGAGGCGGAGATTGCAGTGAGCTGAGATGGTGCCACTGTACTTCAGCCTGGGTAACAGAGTGAGACTCTGTCTCAAAAAAAAAAAAAAAAAAAAAAAAAAAAAAAAGAAGAAGGCCAGACGCAGCGGCTCACACCTGTAATCCCAACAGTTTGGGAGGCCGAGGCTAGTGGATCACTTGAGGTCAGGAATTTGAGACCAGCCTGGCCAACATATCGTGAAACCCCGTATCTACTAAAAATACAAAAAATTAACCGGGCGTGGTGGCGGGCACCTGTAGTCCCGGCTACTCAGGTGGTTGAGGCAGGAGAATGGTGTGAACCCAGGAAGCAGAGCTTGCAGTGAGCCGTGATCATGCCACTGTACTCCAGCCTGGGTGACAGAGTGAGACTCTGCCTCAAAAACAAAATAAAACAAAACAAAAAACCCAAAACAACAACAAAAAACAAACCAAAACAAAAAAGATCATGGACCCGAATTCAGAAGACCCAGGTTCTAATCCCGGCTCCACACTTTCCTTACTCCCAGGCCTTTTGCAAGTGACTTAATCTTTGAGTCTCAGTTTTTTGTCTTCGGAAATAGGGGAGTTAGGGCTGTAGTCACAGTTCACATGTTGAGGACTCAACTCAGCGCAGGCCCCAGTGCTTCCCATGTGGAAAGTCACCTAATTCTCATGAGATCCTCCAGCTTGGCACCATTGTTATCAACTTGGCACCATTGTTATCACCATTTTACAGCTGGGGAAACAGAAAAAGATGGCTCAAATAACTTGCCCAACAGCACATCGTGGGTACATAGTAAAGCAATATGGTAACTGGTAATATGGTGTTTAATCCCGTATTGATCTAGTCCCAGTGCCCGGAGGAGGGCTAGCACATAAAAAGCCTTCAGCAAATGTTAGGTAAATGCCTGTGTGTACCTGTGCGTGTGTCTACGGATGGACAGGTGGATGAGTAGATAGGGGGATGAGTGGAGGCTTGGTGAATGGATAGATGCGGGCTGGATGGTGGCTGAGAGGATGTGTGGATGGATGGATGAGTGCATATACAAGTGGGTGGATGATGGATGGATGGACAAGTGCGTGGATGGATGATAGATGGGTGAGTAGGTGGATGCATGATGGAGGGATGTATGGATGGATGAGTGGATGGTTGGCTGGCTGGATGGATGGATGGATGAGTTGGGGGATGGATGGATGAACGGGCAGTTGGGTGGATGGGTGGATGATGGATAGATGGACGAGTGCATGGATGGATGATGGAGGGATGAATGGATGGATGGATGAGTAGGTGGATGCATGATGGAGGGATGTATGGACGGATGAGTGGATGGCTGGATGGATGGATGAGTTGCGGGATGGATGGATGAATGGGCAGATGGGTGGGTGGATGGATGATGGATAGATGGACGAGTGCATAGATGGATGATGGAGGGATGAGTGGATGGATGGATGAGTAGGTGGATGGATGATGGAGGGATGAGTAGATGGATGGATGAGTGAATGGATGGATGATGGAGGGATGCATGGATAGATGAGTAGATGCATGTATGGATGCATGGATGAGTGGGTGGATGGATGATGGACGGTGGGTGGATTGATAGATGGATGCATAGATGATGTAGGGATGGATGGATGGACGGATGGGTGGACAGATGGATAAGTGGGTGGATGGATGACTGGATGGATGGTGGGTGATGTATGTATGGATGAATGAGCGGATGGATGGATCATGAATGGTTGGATGATGGATAGATGGATGGGGTGATGGATGGATGAGTGGGTGGATGGTGGGTGGATGGACAGATGAATGGATGGGTGAATGGTAGGTGGATGGATGAATGGGTGGGCGGGTGGGTGGATGAGTAACTGGATGGATAGATGTGTGGATGGGTGGGTGGGTGGACGGATTGGTGGATGGATGGTGGGTGGATGGATAGATGAATGAATGGGTGAATGGTAGGTGGATGAGTAACTGTATGGATAGATGTATGGATGAGTGGGTGGGTGGACGGATTGGTGGATGGATGGTGAGTGGATGCATGGATAGATGAATGGGTGAATGGTAGGTGGATGGATGAATGGGTGGGTGGATGGATGGATAGATGGATGATAGATAGATGGCTAGTGGGTAGCTGGATGATGGAAGATGGATGGGACACCATTAAACCAGTTAGTTCAACTCACCCCTAGAGCCCCCATCTCTATAGATTGGCGGGGGTTGCTCTGGGTCCTTCATCATGTCAAGGTTCCGTCTGGTCCTTTCTCAGAGGAAAACGGATACCCAGAAGCTGGGATGTGGGTGGGGTGGGTCTCCCCGAGAAGGCAACATTTGATCAGAAACTCAAGGCAGGAGGTGATCAAGATCTGGGGGCAGCGTGGGAGAGCACGATCAGTGCAAAGGCCCCGAGGCAGCACTGAGTACATGAGAGGTACTCAGCCTGGCCACCTCACCTCCTCTTTCTGCACCTCTGGTCCCCAGGATTACAAGAAGTTCTGGGCAGGCCTCCAGGGTCTCACCATTTATTTCTACAATAGCAATCGGGACTTCCAGGTAAGATGGGAATGGAGGCTCCAGAGCTGGCCTTCCCTTGACCCCAGAGACCAAGCAGACAATGAGGATGGTGTGGCCATGATGGCTGCTACATCATCCAGGGGGCCTGGAGGCCAAGGAACTGGTGCCCAGACCCCCTGCTTCTGTGCCCCCAGCACGTGGAGAAGCTCAACCTGGGAGCATTTGAGAAACTCACTGATGAGATTCCCTGGGGAAGCTCACGTGACCCTGGCACCCACTTCAGCCTGATTCTCCGGAATCAGGAGATCAAGTTCAAGGTAGGTCCCTCGGTGGAGGGGTGCTGAGGGGAGGTGCTGGCATGAGATGCTCAAATGCCCCTCCCCTCCACTGTGCCAACCACAAAGGGGCAGGTATTACAGGGCCCTGTGGGCCCTGGGTAAGACTTGGGTCTTGACCCCAAAGGAGCTGGTGCTATGGGAGGGTTTATTTTATTTTATTTTATTTATTTATTTTTTTTTTGAGACCAAGTCTCATCCCATCACCCAGGTTGGAGTGTGATGGCACGATCTTGGCTCACTGCAACCTCCGCCTCCCGGATTCAAGCGATTCTCTTGCCTCTGCCTCCCGAGTAGTTGGGATTACAGGTGTGTGCCACCACTCCTGGCTAATTTTTTGAATCTTTAGTAGAGACGGGGTTTCACCATGTTGGCCATGCTGGTCTCGAACTCCTGACCTCAAGTGATCCACCCACCTCGGCCTCCCAAACTGCTGGGATTACAGGCGTGAGCCACTGCGCCCAGCCGAGGGTTTATTTTATTTTATTTTTTTTGAGACAGTTTCACTCTTATCGCCCAGGCTGGAGTGCAATGGCGCAATCTTGGCTCACTACAACCTCTGCCTCCCAGGTATAAGTGATCCTCCTTAGTAGCTGGGATTACAGGCGTGTGCCACCACATGCGGCTAATTTTTGTATTTTTGGTAGAGACAGGATTTCACCATGTTGGCCAGGCTGGTCTTGACCTCCTGACCTCAAGTGATCCGCCCACCTCGGCCTCCCAAAGTGCTGGGATTACAAGCGAGAGTCACTGTGCCTGGCCTATGGAAGGGTTTAGAGCATGACAGGTCTGCGAACTGATCTATGTTTTTCTATTATTTTATTTTATTTATGATTTTATTTTGAGACAGGGTCTTGCTCGTCGCCCAGGCTGGAGTGCAGTAATGAGATCATAGCTCATTGCAGCCTGGACCTCCCAGGCTCAAGCAATTCTCCCACCTCAGCCAAGCACACTCCACTATGCCTGGCTAAGACTTTATTTTTTGTAGAGACGGGGGCTCGCTATGTTACCCAGTCTGGTCTTGAACTCCTAGGCTCAAGTGATCCTCCCACCTTGACCTCCCAAAATGCTGGGATTATAGGGGTGAGCCACTGCATCCAGCCTGACCTATGTTTTTCAAATGTAGATATAATAACATCAAAAATTATAACATCAGCCAGGCATGGTGGCTCACACCTGTAATCTGAGCACTTTGGGAGGCCAAGGCAGAAGGATAGCTTGAGCCCAGGAGTTCAAGACTAGCCTGGGCAACAAAGTGAGACCCTCATGTCTAAGAGAAAAAAAAAAAAAAAGCTGGGCGAGGTGGTGCATGCCTGTAGTCCCAGCTCAGGAGGCTGAGGCAGGAGAATCACTTGAACCCGGGAGGTGGAGGTTGCACTTAGCTGAGATCATGCCACTGCACTCCAGCCTGGGAGACAGAATGAGACTCCATCTCAAAAAAAAAAAAGAAGAAGAAGAAGAAAAAGAAAAAAGAAAACAGCCCTTTGAAGCAGGGACTCTTCCCTAGTCCCATTTCATTGATGAGTAGACTGAGATTCACTGACATGGATTCTTTTCTTTTGTTCCCTAGGTAGAGACCTTGGAGTGTCGGGAAATGTGGAAAGGCTTCATCTTAACGGTGGTGGAGGTAAGAGCAGTGGCTCTCTGCGCCCTCTGTCCCATTCGCCAGATCTCCTCAAAAAGCCTCCTTTTGGCGGGGCGCGGTGGCTCAAGCCTGTAATCCCAGCACTTTGGGAGGCTGAGACGGGCGGATCATGAGCTCAGGAGATCGAGACCATCCTGGCTAACCCGGTGAAACCCCGTCTCTACTAAAAAATACAAAAAACTAGCCGGGCGAGGTGGCGGGCGCCTGTAGTCCCAGCTAATCGGGAGGCTGAGGCAGGAGAATGGTGTAAACCCGGGAGGCGGAGCTTGCAGTGAGCTGAGATCCGGCCACTGCACTCCAGCCTGGGCGACGGAGCAAGACTCCGTCTCAAAAAAAAAAAAAAAAAAAAAAAAAAAAGGCCTTTTTCTTTCCATCTTTCATTCTCCAAACAAGCCTCCAGGGTATAGTACACTGGCCTCAAACCTTGGAGCAAATATACCCCATAAACATCCTTTGTTTTATCAACTGAATGCTAAATTTTGTTTTATTTTTTTGAGACTAAGTCTTGCTCTGTTGCCCAGGCTGGAGTGCAGTGGTACGATCTCAGCTCACTGCAACCTCTGCCTCCCCGGTTCAAGCAATTCTCATGCCTCAGCCTCCCGAGTAGCTGGGATTACAGGCGTCCGCCACCACGCCTGACTAATTTTTGTTTTTTTAGTATACATGGGGTTTCAACCTGTTGGCCAGGCTTGTCTCAAACTCCTAACCTCGAGTGATCGGCCCACCTCGGCCACCCAAAGTGCTGGGATTACAGGCGTGAGCCACAGCGACCAGCTGTATTTCTTATTTTATTTTATTATTATTATTATTATTATTTTTGAGATGGAGTCTGGCTCTGTTGCCCAGGCTGGAGTGCAGTGGTACAGTCTTGGCTCACTGCAAGCTCCACCTCCCGGGTTCACGCCTCAGCCTCCCCAGCAACTGGGACTACAGGCGTCCGCCACCACGCCGGGCTAATTTTTTTTGTATTTTAGTAGAGACGGGGTTTCACTGTGTCAGCTCGATCTCCTGACCTCGTGATCCACCCACCTCAGCCTCCCAAAGTGCTGGGATTACAGGTATGAGCCACCGCGCCCGGCCTATTTTATTTTTTTGAGACAGGGCCTCTCTCTGTTGCCGAGGCTGGAGTGCAGTGGTGTGATCATAGCTCACTGCAGCCTCCAACTCCCAGGCTCAAGCCGTCCTCCTGCCTCAGCCTCCCAAGTAGCTGGGACTACAGGCACACACTACCACATCTCATTAATTTTTAAACTTTTTTGTAGAGCAGGGTCTCACTATGTTGCCCAGGCTGGTCTCCAACTTCTGTGCTCAAGCGATCCACCCTCCTTGGCCTCCCGAAGTGATGGGATTATAGACGTGAGCCACCATGCCTCGCCACAGAGTGCTAAATTTTAAAAAATTAGCTGACGTCATTTATCAACAGGGAATTTTAGTCTACCTTCCCATTTTCCCTCTGATTTGACTGTTTCCTGCCTCGCCCTGGCAGGCCATTGAGTTTGAGACCAGACTGGCCCCTGAAGACTTTAGTTTGAGATTCCAGCATCTGCTTTTTTTTTTTTTTTTTTTGGTGGGTGAGGGGAGCGGGGAACGGAGTCTCACTCTGTCACCCAGGCTGGAGTGCAATGGCGTGATCTCGGCTCACTGCAGCCTCCGCCTTCCCGGGTTCAAGTGATTCTCCTGCCCCAGCCTCCGGAGTAGCTGGGATTACAGGTGTCTGCCACCACGCCCGGCTAATTTTTTGTATTTTTAGTACAAACGGGGTTTCACCATGTTGCCCAGGGTGGTCTCAAACTCCTGACCTCAGGTGATCTGCCCGCCTCGGCCTCCCAAAGTGCTGGAATGACAGGCGTGAGCCACCGCGCCTAGCCCCAGCATCTACTTTCACTCAACTCCTCTGCACCCTCTCGATGCCCTCTTTGCCCTCTGAGGTGTCAGAGTTCATGGCTCTGAGCTCTGGCCTCAGTTTGCCACTCTGTGACTTGGGCACAGCCGTCCATTCCCGGCCGGCCGGGTGCAGTCACTGTCCCTCGATCGCCCCTCAGCTCCGTGTCCCGTCCAACCTGACCCTGCTTCCTGGGCACCTATACATGATGGCTGAAGTCTTGGCCAAAGAGGAGGCGCGTCGTGCACTGGAGACACCCTCGTGAGTGCCCCGCCTGTCCCGAGGGGCTGCAGAATGGGGACGGGAGGTGGGTGTGTGGCTGAGGGTGGGCCGTGAGCTGAGTCCCCTGGAGTTGGGTCTTGGATTTTGCAAGACGATGGCATTGGGGCTGGGGGGTGGGGAAGGGGGAGGGGGAGTTAAGGCACATGCTGGGAGGCGGGGCAGGATCTCCAGGAGCGGGTCTAGGGGCCTAGAGGACTGGAAGGGTCTTCAGAGGCGGGGCCTAGGCCTGAGGAGTGGGGACAGGGTCTGGGGGTGGTCAGTCTAGGTGTCTAGAAGGTGGGGCTTCGTCTCCGGGGAGGGGTTATTTGTAGGAGAGGGTATCCGGGACCCCAGAGGCGGGGCCTGGATTGGGGGCGGAGCATCATCTTTGTGGGCGGTTCTTGGTGATTAGGAAGGCGGGCAGGGCCTCCCCCCGGGGCCAGAATTAGCAGCCTGGCTGGCCACGGTGGCTCGTGCCTGTCATCTCAGCGTTTTGGGAGGTCGAGGCGGGAGGATTGCTTGACCCCAGTTCGAGTCCAGCCTGGGCAACATCGCGAGACCCCGTCTCTAAACAAACAAACAAAAAACCCGGTCGGGTGCAGTGGCTCACGCGTGTAATCCCAGCACCTTGGGAGGCCTAAGCGGGCAGATCATCTGAGGTCGGGAGTTCGAGACCAGCTTGAACAACATGCAGAAATCCCGTCTCTACTAAAAATACAAAAATTAGGCGGGTCTAGTGGCGCATGCCTATAATCCCAGCTACTCGGGAGGCGGAGGCAGGAGAATCGCTTGAACCCGGGAGGCGGAGGTTGCGGTGAGCCGAGATCGCTCCATTGCACTCCAGCCTGGGCAACAAGAGCAAAACTCTGTCTCAAAAAAAAAAAAAAAAAGAAGCCACAAAAACTAGGAGCCCGGAAGGCCAGACTGTGCCTCCATGGAAGGGGCCTGGGTCTGGAGAGCAGGGCAGGGTCTCCTGGGCCTAGGGGATGGGGACGGGGCTGGGTCTCAGAGGAGGCGGGGTTTACGTGCGGAAGAGCGGACTTGGTCTCCGGGGTCCCGAGTGGGTGACGCGGCCCTCCACAGGTGCTTCCTGAAGGTGAGCCGGCTGGAGGCACAACTGCTCCTGGAGCGCTACCCCGAGTGCGGGAACCTGCTGCTGCGGCCCAGCGGGGACGGTGCTGACGGCGTGTCGGTCACCACGCGGCAGATGCACAACGGGTGCGCATGCGCGTCTCGGGAGCCCTGGGTGGGGAGGAGGGTAGGCGGGGGGGCGTGGTTAGAAGCAGGGGCGGAGCCCTACCCGAGCCAGAGCTGAGAAGGGCGAACTGGGGGCGGAGTCAGAGCTGAGCTGGGCGGGTTGGGGGAGGAGTCAGAGCTGGGCTGGGCGGGCTGGGGGTGGAGTCAGAGCTGAGCATGGGAGACTGGGGGCGGAGTCAGACCTCAGCAGGGGAGACTGGGGACCGAGCCAGAGCTGAGCAGAGCACACTGCGGGCGGAGTCAGAGCTGGGGTGGGCGGGATGGGGGTGCAGTCAGAGCTAAGCAGGAGAGGCTGGGGGCGGAGTCAGAGCTCCGGGGTCGTGGGATCCTGAGGTTGGCCTTGCCCCAAGTACGGGGTCAATGCCTGGGGAAGAAGGTAGAGCCCAGGCAGGAGGAGTCAGGTCTTGGGTTAGGAGCTGGGACTCCCTGCAGGTGGAGTCAGACCCCTCGGTTAGGGTCGGCTCCTCCGGAACGTCAGGTACGCAAGGGCCAGGTCTGGGCCACTGGAGGGGATGAAGTCAAATCCAAGGGTGGGAATGGGCTCTTTGGGCAGAGTCCGGATCTATGGGTGGAGTCACGGCCATGACCCTTTGGAAGTTGAATAGGGCTATGGAGGCGGGGCCACCCTAGGGGCGGAGTTAGAGCCTTTTGCCAAATCCTCAAGCCCAGTCCAGGGTTGGGCAAGGCGATGTAGAAGGTGGACTCGGGGCCGGGGGGTGGAGCCACTACAGGGGGAGGGGCCTACCTGGGGCGGAGTCTTTAGGGCCTGGTTCGCCCTAGGCGCGGTGCCAGAATTAGGGGCTGACCTTTCCCAGACTGTTGTCAGTCTGTCCTGGTCCCTCCCTAGAGGTGGTGCCAAAACTAGGGGTGGGGTCTTCTGTGGGGGTGGGTCGGTTCAGTCAATGCTGCGGGAGGATAGAGGGGCTTAGGTCCTTCACAGGGTGGAGCCAGTCAGTGGCTGGACCTTCTGTGGGGACAGAGCCAGTATGGACCTGTTTCTATTGGGGGAGGAGCCTGGAGTCGGAGCGGGGCCTTCCCTGGGGGGCGGTGTGGGAGCCTGGGCTGAGCCACTCACTCGCTTTCTGCTGGTGCAGGACGCACGTGGTCCGGCATTACAAGGTGAAGCGGGAGGGCCCCAAGTACGTGATCGACGTGGAAGAGCCGGTGAGCGTTGGGCCGGGGTCCCTAGAAGTGCCTTTGTGGGATCCGCGGCCCTTCCCCAGCAGCCTGACCCCTCCCCCATCTGCCCCCAGTTCTCTTGCACCTCCCTGGACGCCGTGGTCAACTATTTCGTGTCGCACACCAAAAAGGCGCTGGTGCCATTCCTGTTGGACGAGGACTACGAGAAGGTGCTAGGTGGGTGCGCCTTCGGGGAGTTTGGGGGCCCAGTTCTCACCTCTCCCGCCCCGGCTTGGACGGACGGAGCCGCCCCTGGCCGCCGCGCTTCCTCCAGGACGCCTTCTCTGTTCCAGGCTACGTGGAAGCCGATAAGGAGAATGGCGAGAGTGTGTGGGTGGCGCCCTCCGCCCTGGGCCCAGGTGACGCCCCCTCCCCGCGGGCCGAGGTGGGAGGGATCGAGGACCCCGCATTCAGCCACGCCCCCTCACTCAGCTTGGTGGCTGCACCGCCTGTGTCTGATGTTGTTCCCAAAGTTGCAAGGACAGAAATGACTCAGACCCTGCCATCGGGGTGTGTGTTGGGGGAGAGGGCGGGAGTCCCAGCTTGGGACAGAACTAAACACAGACACTCTCATCCTGTAGGGTCGAATTTGGAGGAAAAACCTGGGCTTGGGGGAGGCGCCTGGAGTTCGGGAGAAGATGGGGGCAGAGCAAGGAGAGCTTCCTAGAAGAGTGGGTCTTTGTAGATGGTCCCAAAGGATCTTCTTAGGTAGAAATGGGCATTGAGGGGGTCAGAAGGTGCATCCAGAGCAGCAGTAGCCCCCCAGGGACCGGGAATCAGGGTGGGTGTTGGGAAAGAGGTGGGAATTGGTCCTGTTTATGGAGTGAGAGGAGGAGGCAGAGAACACACTAGAAAGGAACGTAGCGTGGGTAGTCTGGTCTTCCCTGGGCTGGGCGTATGCAAGGACCCCCAAGTGCCACATCCACACACACATGCATGATCCATGAACTATGGCCACCTGCCTAGCCAGAAGTTGACATACACTTGTGTGGCCACAACAGATCCACACATGCATGAATACACATGTCCCCCAATTCCAGTCACATACACACACTATGTGGCACAGATACACCTGTCTCATCCCACAATCACGTGTGTACACATAAATGCAGACGCATCCATGCACAGGCACAAAATCAGACATGTTTAGATACATGGGCATAACACATTCATCTAGACAAGGACTAAAGCAGCTACCTTAGCAGGCGTGCAGAGTCACACATGTATACACACAACAGGCATGTTTGTACAAACCTGGTACTTTAACTTATCCAGATTCAATTAGTGTACATGCATATGCCATACAAAGACATACAGACCTTTTTTTTTTCTTGAGACGGAATCTCGCTCTATCACCCAGGCTGGAGTGCAGTGGCGCGATCTCAGCTCACTGCAACCTCTCCCTCCTGGGTTCAAGCGATTCTCCTGCCTGGGATTACAGGAGCCTGCTGCCATGCCAGGCTAATTTTTTTTTTTTTTTTTTTTTTTGAGGCGGAGTCTGGCTCTCTTGCCCAGGCTGGAGCGCAGTGGCCGGATCTCAGCTCAGTGCAAGCTCCGCCTCCTGGGTTCACGCCATTCTCCTGCCTCAGCCTCCCAAGTAGCTGGGACTACAGGCGCCCGCCACCTCACCCGGCTAGTTTTTTGTATTTTTTTTAGTAGAGACGGGGTTTCACTGTGTTAGCCAGGATGGTCTCGATCTCCTGACCTCGTGATCCGCCCGTCTCGGCCTCCCAAAGTGCTGGGATTACAGGCTTGAGCCACCGCGCCCAGCCAAGGCTAATTTTTATATTTTTAGTAGAGACAGGGTTTCACCATATTGGCTAGACTGGTCTTGAACCCCTGACTTCAGGTGATCCGCCCACCTCGGCCTCCCAAAGTGCTGGGATTACAGGTGTGAGCCACTGCACCCAGCCCAGACAGACAGACTTATACATGGGGGCACACAGACACACAGGGACATATGCATGTCTCCAGGCACGCACACAGACCCCCCACCAAGGTGTCCCTGTATGATGTGGGTCTTGACAGTGACCACCTTTCCCCATCAGGTCCTGCACCCTGCACAGGTGGCCCCAAGCCGCTGCCACCTGCATCTGTGCCTGTGTCCAGCCAGGACAAGCTGCCCCTGTTACCCCCACTGCCCCCACTACCGAACCAGGAAGAGAACTACGTGACTCCCATTGGAGATGCCCCAGTTGTTGACTATGAGAACCAAGATGGTGGGTGGGGAGAGCTGCTGAGAGCTGGGGGCTGGGGAAGCAGGTTAACAGCTGATGTGACATTACACTTTTGTCCACGCAGTGGCTTCCTCTAGTCGGCCGGTCATTGTGAAGCCAAAGAAGTTGCCAAAGCCTCCTGCAAAGCTTCCAAAGCCTTCCATTGGACCCAAGCCAGGTAGGGGTCCCCCCACAAATCCTGCCCTCACCTGATGGCACGCCAGCCTCAGCCCGCATCTGTCTTTGTTGTTTATTTTTGAGATGGAACCTCACTCTGTCGCCCCAGGCAGCGGTGCGATCTCGGCTGACTGTAACCTGTCTCCCAGGTTCAAGCGATTCTCCTGCCTCACCCTCTCAAGTAGCTGGGATTACAGGCACCTGCCACCACATCCATCTAATTTTTGTATTTTTAGTAGAGAAGGGGTTTCACCATGTGGTCCAGGCTGGTATTGAACTCCTGACCTCAAGGGATCCACCCACCTCAGCCTCCCAAAGTGCTGGGATTACCAGCGTAAGCCACCGCACCTGGCCTCATCTGTCTTCTCTTCCAGAGCCCAGAGTCTTTAATGGTGGCTTGGCCAGGAAGCTGCCAGCCAGCTCAGCCCAGCCTCTCTTCCCCGCAGCTGGTAAGGGGTCTGTGGGTTCAGTGCGGGGCGGGCTTCCCAGGCGTGTGACCATGCAGTCACACAGGGCCTCACACTCCTAAGCACCCTGTCTTTTAAGGCTCTGCTGTTTCTGTCTTGAAATTCCTAATGCCTTTGAGCACACTGTCATGTTGCATGGGGCCCTGCAAATCTGTAGCTGGTCATGGGTGGCTGTCAGTGGGCAGGACATGGACTGGGGATCCCTGGGCCAGCTGCAGCTCCCGGTCCTGAACCCCCAGGGCTGGCGGACATGACGGCAGAGCTACAGAAGAAGCTGGAGAAGAGGCGGGCACTGGAGCACTGATTCGGACACGCCGGGGACCAGTGGGCCAGTCCCAGGGCATGGCCCAGTGGCCAGATTCTTTCTCCCAGGATTAAAACTCTGACCCCAGGACCCATGTGTCTGGTTTGGCTTCGGGGAGTAGGGGACGAGGGGTCCGTCAGATGTCTGCCTACAGATGGCCCCATTTACTCCCAGTGACCCTCAGCTCAGTGAAATCTACCAGCGTATCCTGTGAGAAAAGCCCATTTTACAGCCAGGAAGGCTGAGGTCCCAGTGCCACACAGCAGAGAGGACCACCCAGGCCTGAAGAACCAGCACCGCGGCCTGGCCTGGCCAGTGTTTGACCTTTATTAAGAGGTGAGGTGGGGAGGAGGGCCCGCCAGGGTGCCCGCTCCCTCTTGGTGACCCCCCATCCAGAGTTAAGGCTCCAAGCAGCAAATGACAGAGTAGGGTGCCTGGCTCCAGCAGCCTGGGCCTGGCAGCGGCTCCCCCAAGAACACCCCAGCTGGGTGGGTGCCTGGGGGCCTAGGTGAGGCTGGTGTTGGAGCTGCTGGTAGCACTGCCTCGCTTTTGCAGGCAGCGCACAGAACTGGGGACCTGCAGGCCTGTCGTCACCTGGAAGCTGCCACACCATACCTGAGGGAGAGCAGGGGGAGGTGGGAGGGGCTCCGCTTCGAACCCCAGCGCCCGTACCACCCTCTCTTCCCCCTGGGCCGCGGAGGGCAGCTCACCGTGAAAGCAGGCAGCAGGGGCTGTGTGAACCTGGTCTTGAAAGTGTGCAACACTTGTTTGGTGCGGGCGTTGTAAAAGGACAGGAGGCCTGGGGTGGGGGGGCAGAGTGACAGTGGGAACGGTCAGAAGTGGGATGGGGGAAGAGGGAGGGGACTCAGGCAGGGGCAGCCAGAGACGGCAGCTGGGGCTTGGGGTCACCTTGGTGGAAGTCACAGTGCACACCCAGGCAGTCGGGCACGGGGGCGTCCAGCACCTTGACCTTGTTGGCATGCTTGGCCGTGAAGCTGACCTGCAGCCAATTGTTGACATGCAGGCACCAGGAGGCGGCCGTCTTGCCCAGTTGTTCGAAGCGGCCCAGGCTGCGGTAGGCCACGCCCACACCGAACGCCTTGCTGTCCGGCTCGTAGCGCACCTCCCAGTAATGCTCCCCGCCGTCGATCAGCGTGTCCCCTGTGGCGCAGGGCAGGAGGGGTGAACAGGGGAACTGGATAGAACCGGGCCACAGATGCCCTTCCACAAAGGGCCAGCCCCCAAGGTGCTCCCTACACCACAGCTGCTCCCTTCAGATACCCCTCAGGTTCCTAGCTGTACCCCCCAGATACTCCTCAAGTTCCCATCTATTCCCCCCAGACACTCCTTTGGCCCCAGCTATTCCCTCCAGATACTCCTTGGGCTCCAGTTTTCCCTCCAGATACTCCTTAGGCTCCAGCTATTCCCCCCAGATACTCCTTGGGCTCCAGCTATTCCCTTCAGATACTCCACTGTCCCTGCTATTCCCTCCAAATATCCTCAGACCCCAGTTATTCCCCCCAGATACTCCTTGGGATCCCAGGTATTACCCCCAGATATGCCTGAGAGTCCGAGCTATTTCCCCCAAATACTCCTCGAGTCCAGCTATTTCCCCCAGATACTCTTCAGGGTCCCAGCTATTTCCCCCAGATACTCCTCGGTCCCAGCGATTCCCCTCCAGATACTCCTCGGTCCCAGCGATTCCCCTCTAGATGCTCCTCAAGTCCCAGCTATTCCCCTCCAGATTCGCCTCAGTCCCAGCTACTTCCCCCAGATACGCCTCAGTCCCAGCTATTTCCCCCAGATACGCCTCAGTCCCAGCTATTTCCCCCAGATACTCCTCAGTCCCAGCTATTTCTCCCAGATACTCCTCAGTCCCAGCTATTTCCCCCAGATACTCCTCAGTCCCAGCTATTTCCCCCAGATGCTCCTCAGTCCCAGCTATTTCCCCCAGATACTCCTCAGTCCCAGCTATTTCCCCAGATACTCATCAGTCCCAGCTATTCCCCCCAGATACTCCTCAGTCCCAGCTATTCCCCCCAGATACTCCTCAGTCCCAGTGATTCCCCTCCAGATGCTCCTCAAGTCCCATCTATTCCCTCCTAATATTCCTTGATTCCTGGGTATTCCCCCCAGATACTCCTAAGCTTTATCAACTTCCTCCAGAAATTTAGTAGGCCCAGACACTCCCCAAGCTTCAGTTACTCCTTTCAGATTCTCTACAAGCCCAAGCTACTCCTTCCAGACTCCTCCAGGCCATAGAAACTTCCTTCAGTTCCTCCCCATGTCCAAATGCCCCTCAGTTCTTCCCAGAAACTAGATCATCCTCAAACCCTTGTTCCTGGAAGACTCATAGTGTTCCCACAGCCCTCAAGTCCTCCTCGAGTCCAGATGCTCCCCCTACTTCTTGGCTCTGGCAGAATCTAGAAGCTCCCTCTAGCTCCTGGCTGTGACAGAGTTCAGATACTCCTCAGGACTCAAGACTCCCTCCTCCTGCTCTCTGACTCCAGATTCTATCCAGACCCCAACTCCGCGTGGAAGGCAGGTTCTCCCAGGCCTCAGCTACTGCTGAGGCCAGAAGTTCCCCCAAGGCATTCCTCAAGCCAGATACTCTCCAGGCCTCAGCTCCTCCTGGAATCCAGGTGTTCCTCAAACCTCCATTACACTCTCCAGGAACCCTCTGAATTGGGATACCCCTTGGCTTCAGCTCTGTACACAGTGCAGATTCTCTCCAGAGCTGAGATCCTCTCCAGGCCCCAGATCCAGGTTCTTGCCATCTCAGCTACTCCTTCACCCAGTGCAGGTATTCCACGAGCTTCAGCTTCTCCTCATACTCTTGCCCCTCCCAGATCACAGCTGATCTTTGTATCATATCTCAGCTCCTCTCCAGATACAAAATGAACCTCTACATACATGTCTTCTCCAGGTCTGCTCCTCCCTGATCTCAGCTACTCCCCAAATCACAAATTATCCAGGCCCTTTCCCAAGGGTTATGTCTCTCTCTTTCTCTCTGTTTCTCTCTCACAAATCTCAGCAACTCCAGTGACAACTCCCTGTATCTTCTGCTTCTCCCTAAACCAAACTCTCACCAATCCCTGGTGCTCCCAAGAAAATCTAGATCCCCACAGAACCATAACTTCCCCTCAGGCCCTAGCTTATCCTCATGACCCCAGCTACCCCCTAACTTCCTTCTCCCTAGATATTCCTGACCACACTGACTTCCTCATACTTTAGCCTCTTTCTCCAGCTCTATTCTGAACAGTAGCAGTTCCCCTAAACTCCAGTTCCTCCACTAACTCCAGCTTCTTCTTCACAGGATCCCATCATTCCTATGCTGCTATTGACTTCTCTTCAGGCTGCTCTCTCTGGCTCCTCCACATACCCTCAGACAATCCCCCAAAACTCCTGCCTGGCTTCAGCTTCCCCACAAACCCAGCTGCTCTACAGGCAACCATTCTTTCCAGCTACTCCTCAAATCCCAGCTACTCCTCAAATCCCAGCTAATCCTCAAATTCCAGCTACTCCCCAAGTCCCAGATACTCCACGGAGTTCAGACAATTGCCCCCAAGCTCCTGCCCAGGCACCATCTGATCCACAGTCTCTTTCCTTCACTCCATAAATTCTGGCTTTCCCCAGCAATCCCTTATCCCCAAATATTTCCTTTTCGGCAGTGACAGAACAACCTATTATTCCGGGAGCAGATTTGCTGATGGCTACCTGTTTCCGCAGCCAAAGGCAAAGCTTCTCCCTCAACCCCCACCATTAGGCCCCTGCCCAAAACTCCCCTCTCCCCTTTTTTCTCCCCTTCCTTACCCAGCACTGTGTAGGACTCAGCGGTGAAGCGGTCCCGTCCCCCACGACCTGAGGGCATCCTCTTGGGAGATGGAGTACCTCTGTGGTGGGCAGGGAGTAGGCAGTCTCAGGAGACTCAGTTTAACACTCATCTCTCCCAGGGTATGGCTCCCCTAGTCCACCCCAGCCACTGTGGATGTTGGGTCAATCTCTGGCAGTATTTGGCTCTTTCTATATATCTAGCATCTCATGTTTATGTCAGAATATGCCTGTGCCCTCTGTCATCTGGGAAACTCCTATTTACCCATCAAAACCCCACTCAAAATCTCCTCTCCCCTCATTCCCTCTCTGGGTTCCCCCAGCCCTGGGTCCCCTCTCCACCCCAGCTGTGACCACACTGGGCTCTGTGTCCATGTCCAGATTGATCTTCTCCACCAGAGACTTAGGGAGGGGAGGGGGCAGGCTACCTGGCCGGGGAATTGATGGGAGACGCCGTCCGCCCCTTGCCATCTTTCTCGCGAGCCTTGATATCCTGCACCTTCCCGCCCATAGCGTCCCACTCCACGGAGAGATCATCCACCCGCAGGTTCTGGTGGGATGTGGACGCATCCAGGCGGAACATGAACGCTGGGGCCGGGCAGACGTGGGAGTCACAGAGATGGGAAACCCGGAGAGACACAGAGAGAGACAGAGAGACAGACAGTGACCAAGACAGACCAAGACAGGGACAGAGAATCAGAGAGCCGAGGAGACAAGGGTCCAAGACGGAGACAGAGAGACCAACAAAGGCTCAGAGAGAGACAGATATAGAGAGACCAGCAGAAAGACAACAGGAGAGACGATATGGCAAAGGGCAGAGGGGACAGAACATGGAGCCAGAGGCGCGAAGGCCGAGGGTTGTGGCCTAAAGGCCTCCCTCCCAGGTCTGAAGGCATTTTCTTTTTTTTTGTTTGGAGACGGAGTCTCGCTCTGTTACTCAGGCTGGAGTGCAGTGGCACAATCTTGGCTCACTGCAACCTCCGCCTCCTGGGTTCAAGCAGTTCTCCTGCCTCAGCCTCCCAAGTAGCTGGGACTACAGGTGCCCACCACCACACCCAGCTAATGTTTTTGTTTTGTTTTGTTTTCTTTTCTTTTCTTTTTTTTTTTTTTGAGACGGAGTCTCGCTCTGTCACCCAGGCTGGAGTGCAGTGGCCGGATCTCAGCTCACTGCAAGCTCCGCCTCCCGGGTTCACGCCATTCTCCTGCCTCAGCCTCCCGAGTAGCTGGGACTACAGGCGCCCGCCACCTCGCCCGGCTAAGTTTTTTTTGTATTTTTTTAGTAGAGACGGGGTTTCACCGTGTTAGCCAGGATGGTCTCGATCTCCTGACCTTGTGATCCGCCCATCTCGGCCTCCCAAAGTGCTGGGATTACAGGCTTGAGCCACCGCGCCCGGCCACACCCAGCTAATGTTTGTATTTTCAGTAGAGACGGGATTTCACCATATTGGCCAGGCTGGTTTCGAACTCCTGACCTTGTGATCCGCCCACCTCAGCCTCCCAAAGTGCTGGGATCACAGGCGTGAGCCACTGCGCCCGACCTCTGGAGGCATTTTCAAGCCAACTGCACTACCCTGTGCTTCCATGGAGGGCTAATCCCAAGAAAGGGGCTGGGCTACAGCACGAGGGAGTTAGGCTAGATTTCAGAGGGACTTCCTAGCAGGGCATGCGAAGGTGTCACTGTGAAAGGTTCTGGAATCGGTCTTCACTACTCAAATCTCATCCCCAGCTCTACAGAAGACTTATCTATTTTTGGGCAAAGAGAGGGTGTGTGTGGCTGTATATAAAAACCATCGAGATACACTGGGGTAAACCTCAGAAGCAAAGGACAAAAACAGGGTTATAGCAGATACTCAGGCTAAGGAAGCCACTGTGGATGGAGCTTTGAGCTTCCTGGCAGCCAGGGCAACAAAGTTGCCCTGCTTTGAGGATTCTCATGGTCTCTGGGGGCCGTGGGAGGAAAGGGCCATGGAGTCAAAGGTAGGGCAAGGGTAGAAGCCAGTCACCTGGTGTCTCCAGAGTCACCGGCTCAGAGAACTCTCCTGCAACTGCCTTGTTACAGGCCTTCACGCGGAAGTTCATGTATTTCATGTCAAACTTGAGACCTGGGAGGCAAGAGAGGCATTTCAACACCGTGTATTCCCTGAGACTCTGAGTCATGGGTTAAAGCTGTCATGTCCCACTGTGATTCCCAACGCCATTCAAAGAACCACCTTATAAACACCTTACCTGGCCACACGCAGTGGCTCACGCCTGTAATCCCAGCGCTCTGGGAGGCCGAGGCACGTGGATCACCTGAGGTTGGGAGTTCAAGACCAGCCTGACCAACATGATGAAACCCCATCTCTACTAAAAATACAAAACTAGCCGGGCATGGTGGCGCATGCCTGTAGTCCCAGCTACTCAGGAGACTGAGACAGGAGAATTGCTTGAACCCGGGAGGCAGAGGTTGCGGTGAGCCATGATCATGCCATTGAACTCCAGCCTGGGCAACAAGAGCAAAACTCCGTCTCAAGAAAAAATAAAAAATAAAAAATAAACATCCTATCCCTGAGAAACCATCCTTGCCCTCCTCTCCCTGAGGGGCTATGAATTACTTGACTCTACCTCCAACTCACATAGACCAATCAGGATGCTTTCAGATCCTGTCACAAAATACAGAGATTTGTACTGCACCACTGCACTCCAGCCTGGGCGACACATTTATTTGAGATTCTGTCTCAAATAAATAAATAATAAAACATAAAAAATTAGTCTGGGTGCGGTGGCTCACGCCTGTAATGTCAGCACTTTGGAAGGCCAAGGTGGGCAGATCACTTGAGGTCAGGAGTTCAAGACCAGCCTGGCCAACATGATGAAACCCCATCTCTACTAAAAATACGAAAATGAGCGGCTGGGGGGTGGGTGGTGCCTGTAATCACAGCTACTCAGGAGGCTGCAGCAGGAGAATCGCTTGAACCCGGAGGCAGAGGTTGCAGTGAGCCAAGATCACGCCACTGCACTCCAGCCTGGGTGACAGAGTAAAACTCCATCCCCCCACAAAAAAAGTTAGCCAGGTGTGGTGGGTGCACACCTGTAGTCCCGGTTAATCAGAAGGCTGAGGGAGGAGGAGCATGTGAGCCCAAGAGGTTGAAGCTGCAGTGAGCTATGATTGCATCACTGCAGTCCAGCATGTGCTACCTAGCAAGAACCTGTCTTTAAAAAAAAAAGGTCGAGCACGGTGGCTCACGCCTGTAATCCCAGCTACTAGGGAGGCTGAGACAGGAGAATTGCTTGAACCCAGGAGGCAGAGGTTGCAGTGAGCTGAGATCACGCCACTGCACTCCAGCCTGGGCAACAGAGCGAGACTCAGGTGTCTCAAAAAAAAACAAACAAAAAACAAAACAAAACACAAAAAACTGGTGGCCGGGCGCGGTGGCTCACGCCTGTAATCCCAGCACTTTGAGAGGCCGAGGCAGGTGGATCACGAGGTCAGGAGATCGAGACCATCCTGGTTAACACGGTGAAACCCCGTCTCTACTAAAAATACAAAAAATTAGCCGGGCGCGGTGGCGGGCGCCTGTAGTCCCAGCTACTCAGGAGGCTGAGGCAGGAGAATGGCGGGAATCCCGGAGGCAGAGCTTACAGTGAGCCGAGATTGCGCCACTGTACTCCAGCCTGGGTGACAGAGCAAGACTCCATCTCAAAAAAAAAAAAAAAAAAAAAAAAAAAAAAAAAAAAAAACTGGTAAGATGTGAGTCCACTGCACCCGTGTCCATTTCCCGGGTTTTATGCTAACTACATGGGTCCTCTCTGTACTTTTTGTATTAGTTGTTTTGGCAACTCCCTGTGAATCTATATTTATTTCAAAATACAAAGTTACCAGAAAACAAAACCAAAAGGCGGGGACGCTTGGAGGAGGGATTTGAGGAATCCTATTTACAACAAATAAAAGGGGTGTGTTTATTTTGATTCTCAAGAGAAGGATAAGCCAATAGCTGTTCGCAAGCTCTCCTGCGGCTGGTGACTTTTTCCCCTGCAATTAGCGAGCTCATGATTAACCTTGTATGCTAATTACAGATAACCAGCCGGCTGATTACAGCCCAAAAGCAGCTAGAGAATGTGGACAGTTAACCCTTCAGCCAGCTTCTCCCCGCCCCTGAGGGTTTCCCCGATCAGGATGGCTTTTTTTTTTTTTTTTTTTTTTTTTGAGACGGAGTCTCCCTCTGTTGCCCAAGCTGGAGTGTAGTGGCGCGATCTCTGCTCACTGCAGCCTCCCCTCCCAGGTTCAAGTGATTCTCACTCCTTAGCCTCCTGAGTCGCTGGGATTACAGGCATCCGCCACCACACCCGGCTAATGTTTTTGCATTTTTAGTAGAGACAGGGTTTTACCACGCTGGCCAGGCTGGTCTTGAGCTCCTGACTTCAAGGGATCCACCCACCTCAGCCTCCCAAAGTGCTGGGATTACAGCGTGAGCCACCGCACCCGGCCAGGATGGCTTTTTAATCTCATGAGGCTTTCCCCCTTCAGACCCTACCTCCAACAGCTGAGTGGATTCCTTGGGTTTCCCTCCCTCCCTTCCTTCCTTTTCTCTCTCTCTCTCTCTCTCTGTTTTGGAGAGACAGGGTCTCTCGCCCTGTTGTTCAGGCTGGAGTGCGGTGGTGCAGTCATGGCTCACTGTAGTCTACAACTGTTGGGCTCAAACAATCCTCCCACTTTAGCCTCCCTTGGTAGCTGGGACCACCATGCTCAGATAACTTTAAAAAAAAAATTTTTTTTTATAGATGGGCTCTTGCTTTGTTACCCAAGCTAGTCTCCAGCTCCCGGCCTCAAGCAATCCTCTTGCCTCAGCCTCCCAAAGTGCTGTATTACAGGATTGAGCCCCCATGCCTGGTCAGCTTTCAGTTTCTTTAACTGCCAAGGAGGACCCCAAATACTTGGAGGGTGAATCCAGAATGCTAGCTCCAGGAGGGAAAAGATTACTGTCTGCGTTGTGCCCTGCTCCGAGGACAGTACCCAGCTATTTGGGAGGCTGAGGCAGGACTGCTTGAGGCCAGGAGTTGGAGACCAGCCTAGGGAAATGGCAAGATCCCATGTCTAGAAAAATATATTCATTATTATTATTATTATTATTTCTGAGATGAGTTTCGCTCTTGTTGCCCAGGCTGGAGGGCATCTCGTGCGAGGGCATAGCGTGATCTTGGCTCAGTGCCACGTCCGCCTTCCTGGTTCAAGCGATTCTCCCGTCTCAGCCTCCCGAGTAGCTGGGATTCCAGGTGCCTGATACCATGCCCAGTTAATTTTTTTTGTATTTTTAGTAGAGACGGGGTTTCACCATATTGGCCAGGCTGGTTTGAACTCCTGACCTCAGGCGATCCGCCCACTTCAGCCTCCCAAAGTGCTGGGATTACAGGCGTGAGCCACCGCGCCCGGCCACTGTCTCATACTTCTGATCCGCCTCCTCAGGCTGCTTCCAGACTCTGTGAGTCTTGGGGATCGTGCCCAAGGCCCCCAGTGACTGATGGCGAGACGGCAGCCTGGAAGGGGTTGCTGTTCACAGCTGGGCAGAGCTGGCGCACGCTGCCCTTACCTGTCAGAGTGTACTCTGTCTGCCGGATTCCCTCGATGACCATCCAGGGCTGGTCCTCCTTGAGACGGGGCGGGCCCTCGAAGTTGGTCCGCCGGTACTCCAGCACGTAGTGGTCAATCTTGCTGTCCTCATCCGGCATGCGCCACACCAGGGTCACACAGTTATCTGCCACCAGGGACTCGGCCAGGTCGATCACCGGCGCACTGGGCACTGCCCCGGACGGAAGGGAGAGGGGGTCAGGGTTCTGTGCCTGGTGCAGGGGGCAGGGGGCTTGCTGCAGCGCCGCCCAACTACATGAGGGACACTTTTGGGGGCATGGCCCCCAATTTTGGGGGGGTTCCACGCTTGCGGGGGTGGAGACTTTTTGTTTTTTGGAGACAGAGTCTTTCTCTTGTCACCCACGCTGGAGTCCAGTGGCACGATCTTGGCTCACTGCAACCTCTGACTCCCTGGTTCAAGCGATTCTCCTGCCTCAGCCTCCCGAGTAGCTGGGACTACAGGCGCCCGCCACCTCGCCTGGCTAGTTTTTTGTATTTTTTAGTAGAGACGGGGTTTCACCGTGTTAGCCAGGATGGTCTCGATCTCCTGACCTCGTGATCCGCCCGTCTCAGCCTCCCAAAGTGCTGGGATTACAGGCTTGAGCCACCGCGCCCGGCGTGACTTTCTTTGAGGCTGCATCATAGACAGGTTGGGTTCTCAGCCCATTTCTCCTCCGGCGCATGGCCTTCTCAGGGCTCCACCCCTGCGGACAGGGTTTTCCCAGGAGCTACCATGTGGTGGGTGTGCCCTTCTCATGGCTGTATCCAGGGAGGAGGTCTCGGGAGGACTCCACTCCCCCAAGCACATGGTATCCTCAGGGCTCCACCCTCGGGGGACAAAGTTTTCCCAGGACTGCACCCCTTGGTGGGTGTGGCTTCCTGATGGCTCCACCCATGGGCGGGACTTCATGAGACCCCCCACCAACAGGGTGTGGTGTTCTTATGGCTCCTCCCCTGGGGACAGAGTTTTCCCAGGACCTCACCCCCTGGTGGGTGGGGCTTTCTGATAGCTCCACCCATGGGCGGGGCTTGATGAATACAACCGCCCCCCAACCCGGACGTGGTATTCCCAGGGCTCCATTCCTGAGGACAGAGTTTTCCCAGGATGCCACTACCCAGTGGGTGGGGTCTTCCCATGACTCCACCCAGGGGTGGGGCTTCATGAGGACTCCACCCCCCACCGGGCGTGGAATTATTAGGGCTCCACCTCCCCCAGGTAGAATTCAGACACCTGGCCGTCCACCTTACTCCAGGTCCTGTTTCAGGGCCTCACAGCCTCCCAGGTCATTCCCCGGAAGTCGTGGCCCTCCAGTGCGTGCCCCTCTCACCAGGCAGGAACTTGAGTGCCTGTAGCATCTGCCGCTCTTGTGCGAAGTCCACCATGAGGTGACTCATGTTGTCACTGACCTTCGCTTTCAGTGATAGCCGGAAGGCAGGGGCCATGGTCACTCTGCGGGAAGGAGGTGGCAGACGTTGCGCGGGGGCCCAGACCTGGTCATCTGTGGTGCAAGCGGGCCCCTCCCCAGGGCTCCCGTCTGGGGCTCTGGGCTGAGACACCCTCACCAGGCGGCCCCTGTCTTCACACCAGGGGCAGGGAAGTGGGGTGGGGGCCAGACCCCAGCGTCTTACCCATCTTTGATTTGCTTGGCAGCCTAGAGAGAGGAACAGAACAACATTCAAAGATTTCTTTTTTTTTTTTTTTTTTTTTTTTTTTTGAGACGGAGTCTTGCTGTCGCCCAGGCTGGAGTGCAATGGGGTGATCTCAGCTCACTGCAACCTCCACCTTCCGGGTTCACACCATCCTCCTGCCTCAGCTTCCCGAGTAGCTGGGACCTCAGGTGCCCACCACCATGCTCGGCTAACTTTTTGCATATTTAGTAGAGACGGGGTTTCACCGTGTTAACCAAGATGGTCTCGATCTCTTGACCTCGTGATCCGCCTGCCTCAGCCTCCCAAAGTGCTGGGATTATAGGCGTGAGCCACCGCACCCAGCCAATAACTTTATTTTTTGTAGAGATGGGGTTTCACTATGTTGCCCATGTTGGTCTGAAACTTCTGGCCTCAAGCAATCCTCCTGCCTTGGCCTCCCAAACTGCAGGTATTACAGGCATGAGCCACTGCACCCAGCCTGAACGCTTTCTTTCTTTTCTTTTCTTTTTTTTGTTTTGAGATGAAGTCTCACTCTGTTGCCCAGTCTGGAATACAGTGGCACAGTCTCAGCTCACGGCAACCTCTGCCTCCCAGGTTCAAGCGATTCTCCCACCTCAGCCTCCCAAGTAGCTGGGATTACAGGCGCCCACCACCACATCTAGCTAATTTTTGTATTTTTAGTAGAGACGGGGCTTCGCCGTGTTGGCCAGGCTGGTCTTTAACTCGTGACCTCAGCTGATCCACCCGCCTTGGTCTCCCAAAGTGCTGGGATTACAGGTGTATCCACTGTGCCTGGCCTGGACACTTTCTTGGTATCAGTATGTGCTTTGGCTAAGTATCGCATGGGTGGGCTACACTTACACTAAAAATGTGCTTGTTCACCTGAAATGCGAACGTGACCGGGCGCATCGTTCTTTGCCTGGCAGCATCACAGGCACCCACCTGAGGAAAATCCTCGCGGTCCATGGCCTGGAGAGTCTGGTTGGCTGTCTCCAGAAGCTCCTCGGAGCTCTCCAGGGCCCGCGTGCAGGCAGCCAGCTGGTTCTGTGGACACCAGGCACCAAAGGAGGGGACAACTCACCCCACTGCCTCAGGCCCCCCGAGGGCTCCCCACCCCATTCAGAATCCAGGGTACCACGCCCTTCTCGAACTCCAGGTGAGAGACGGAGATTGGAGCCTCAAGCGCCCCACCAAATGGGGCTGGGCTCCGGGAGCAGAACAGAATCCATGGGGAATTCCTTCCTTAAAAACTCACATAAGGCTGGGTGCGGTGGCTCATGCCTGTAATCCCAGCACTCTGGGTGGCTGAGGCGGGAGGATCACCTGAGGTCAGGAGTTCAAGACAAGCCTGGCCAACACGGTGAAATCCCATCTCTACTAAATGTAGAAAAAATTAACTGGGTGTGGTGGTGTGCACCTGTAATCCCAGCTACTCGGGAAGCTGAGGCAGGAGAATCGCTTGAACCTGGGAGGCAGAGGTTGCAGTGAGCTAAGATTGTGCCACTGATCCAGCCTGGGTGACAGAGCGACACTCCATCTCAAAAAAAAAAAAACAAAAAACAAAAAACAGAACAAAAAAAACTCACATGAGCCAGGTGCAGTGGCTCATACCCGTAATCCCAGCAATTTGGGAGGACAAGGCAGAAAGATCGCTTGAGCCCAGGAGTTCAAGACGAGTCTAGGCAACATGGTGAAAACCAGTCTCCACCAAAAAATACAAAAATTAGCTGGGAGTAGTGGCACCTTCCTGTGGTCCCAGCTACTTGGGAGGCTGAGGTGGGAGGATCGCTTGAGCCTGGGAGGCGGAGGCTGCAGTGAGGCATGATTGCGCCACTGTACTCCAGCCTGGATGACAGGACAAGACTCTGTCTCAAAACACAAACAAACCAAAAACTCACATGCCCAGGCCACACCCAGGCTCCAGGGTGCCAGATTGCCTGGGGACAGGAATCTGGGATGTCAGGAAGTTGCCCAGGAGGTCTGGATGCAGCCTGTGTGACCCCAGCTTGGAGTCTGAGTGAGAGCCCACGGGAGCCATGGGTGGTGTATAAGTGGAGGTGATACCTTCAGATCTGGGGGGCCAGTGGGAAGGGCTGAGAAACCGGAGGCACTGAGTGAAGACAGAAGGGGAAGATCTGAGCCAGACGCGGGGACACCATGATGGAGAAGGGATTCAGAGAAAGCACAGGCAGGCTGGGCACAGGGGCTCACGCCTGTCATCCCAGCAGTTTGGGAGGCTGAGGCGGGAGGATCACCTGAAGTCAGGAGTTCGAGACCAGCTTGGCCAACACGGTGAAACCCCATCTCTATTAAAATTACGAAAATTATCCCAGTATGGTGGCGGGTGCCTGTAATCCCAGCTACTTGGGAGGCTGAGGCAGGAGTATCACTTGAACCCAGGAGGTGGAGGTTGCAGTGAGCCGAGATCTTGCCACTGCACTCCAGCCTGGGTGACAGAGCGAGACCTCCATCTCAAAAAAAAAAACAACAAAAAAAGAGAGAGTACAGGTGGATGGAGCATTGATGGGGCCATGGACAGGGAGGGGTCAGGGGAGAGATCAGAAACTCAAGAAGCACCCAGTTTTGGGAAGAAGATGAGAGCCAGCTACGTTCTGTTGAGTAGGGGGGTGGGCGGGGAGAGGAAGATGCCCCCAGCCCTCACCTGCAGCTCGTAGGTGCGGCTGGCACGGTCCTGTTTTATCTTCATAAGCATGCCTTCTTTCAGCTCCTCCAGGACGGAGAAGAGGGACTGGAACTCTGCTTCGAGGTCCTCCTGCACCTTCGTCGAGTTCGCCTGGGTCGGAACAGCCAGGATTGGCCAAAGCCCGTGTTCAGAGGGGGAAACTGAGACCTCCCACAGGCATTAACAGCAAGAGGCCAGTTCCTATGGCTGCACCCTCCAGGCTCCTCCCCTCCCCCCACCTGCCCAGGACTCCCCCACCACCTTCACCTCCACATTCAGCAGCATCTGTTTCAGGGAATAGATAAAGCTCTGAATTTCTTCATTCTTCATAGCCAGTGTTGTGATGATCTTCCTCAGGGCCTCCTGCACCACCAGAAGTGTGGACAGACACAGGTGCACACACACGCACACACAGGTGTGCAAACAGGTACACACACGTGCACACACGTATACGCACACGTGTACACGTGCACACATATGCACACACATACACAAATGCACACACGCGTGCACACACACACGGCAGGCAGGTGAGTCCCTCAGCCTGGCCGGGCTCCCTGACCCATGCTCCCCTCCAGGGATCCAGAGAGGACATGTGGGGGCTGCCACGTTCTCGAACTTGGGCACCAGCCAGGAGGTGAAGCTCCGGACTGATACAACTCACCTATAGCAGCTGGGCGCCCTAAGCTACCCCATATTACAGGAGAGGAAACTGACGCTCACAGAGAACCTCTCAGGAAGGGACAGACCCCGGCCCGAACCAGGTGTGCTTGAGCACAAAGGCTACAACCCGATACCTACACCCTGAAGGTGGGGCACGAGGGGCTAGCCTGGGGACAGAAAACCCCAGAGGAAAAGGTTGCCTGCTGGAAAATGGGCTAACCTGGGGAAAGGGTTCTCGGTGGAAGAAAAATCCCAGGGAGGTGGGATAGCCTGGGATAGGGGCTAGCCTCAGAACAGGGGTGGGGCCTACCTGGGGGACAAGGACAAGCAAGGAGAAAGAAATTACCTGGGCAAAGGTGGAACCTGCGGGCCAGGGATGCAGGGGCGCCAGGTAAGTGGGGAGGGGCAGGGAGGTCTTGGGGAAGGGCAGGGTATTCTGGGGGGGAGGATCCTGCTCAGGAGCCTCTTGCTCTGACCCAGGCTTCCGACTGGCTCTTTTCCCCGGGGCAGGGTCGGTGGGGTCCGCACTGCGGAGCTGGCGGGGCGTCCTCCGAGGGTGGGGCGGGGGGCCGGGATGCCTGGTCCGCAGCCAGGAAGGAGGGCGTGGGGGATGGGGGTCAGGGATGGGACTGGGATACTGGGCAGGGTGGGGGGCTTAGAAGGCACGTGCCTGGCCCCAAGCCAAGATGTCGGGGGGACTGCGTCCCAAACTGGGGTAGGGGGCTAGATCCGGGCGGGGTCGCGACGGGGTGGGGCCTCGGCCGCAGAGCAGCTGGGGCGGAGGCGGGGAGGGAGTGGGGGCGCTGCGGCAACACCTGGTCCCCTCCCCCGCCCCCGACGCCCCAGAGGGCCCGCCCCGCCCCACCCCGTCCTACCCTCTGTTCTTCCATGGCTGCAACCCAGGTCACCCCGGCCCGGCCCGCGGGCCCCGCGCACGCTGAGTCCCCAAGCTGCCTGTGCCGCGGCCGGTAGCCAATGGCCCGCCGAGCCCTCGCTGCCGCCGCGCCCCCGGTTAGCGCTCCATCACCGCGCGCACTGCGCAGGCGCGCCCGCCGCGGCCGTCTGGGAAATGTAGTTCCGCGCTGGCGTCGCCGAGAGCCCTCACGTCCAGCGCCTGGGGCTCACCGGGCTGTGTCGGTGGTGATATGTGAGCTGGAGAGAGCCTTGGCTCAGAAGACAGGGGGCTCGACCCCCGGCCCTGCCGTGGGACGTCAGAATCATCTCTAGTGCTCCCGTGCCTCAGTTTCCTCACTTGTTCACTCACACAGGTTATCCGTTGCTACTCAAATTGTCTAGCCCGCCTTCTCACGTCTTGCATTTACTGAAAATCTAAGGCTTTTGCCCAAGAGGGTGTTCAGCCTCCAATGCCTTGTTTCCATTTGTCCCTATGTCACAACTAAACTCCTATACACCCCACAAAGCCCCAGGTTCCAACAGCTCCTCCAGAAGTCTCCGTGCCAGCCCAGGCGCGAAGCTAAGAATGTCTGTGTCCAGCTTTGGAAGGACCTGGGACCTAATCTATCCAGGGTCCCTCCACAGACGGTGGGGGGAAGGGTGGAGCTTCAGAATGTTCTGACTACGGGAAGGAGTGGGCAGGAGAGGCTGGGAGGGTGTGTATGTCTGCAGGGGAGGTGCAGGCACAGGCACCGCAGAACCTCACTGTGGTGGAGAGGAACGCTGCGTACGATGCAGGCCTTCTCCGTCCGAGTGAGAAAGGAGGTCACTCTGCAGTTGGGTCTGAGACATTGAGGTCTGTGGGTTCACCACCTCCTCCCAGAAGGCACTACAGAATCAGGGGTGAGGGGTGCAGGGCTGGGAGGAACTCCAGAGCCCATGAACCTCCTCCACGGGACCCCCAAGCTTCTCCAGGCCATGTAATAGGACCCAAAGTTATCAACAGAAATCTATTTCTCTGAACCTCAAAGGAAGACTTTTCTTTTTTTTTTTTTTTTTTTTTTTTTTGAGACGGAGTCTCACTCTGTTGCCCAGAGTGCAGTGGCACGATCTCGACTCACTGCAAGCTCTGCCTCCTGGGTTCACGCCATTCTCCTGCCTCAGCCTCCCCAGTAGCTGGGACTACAGGTGCCCGCCACCACGCCCGGCTAATTTTTTTTTGTATTTTTAGTAGAGATGGGGTTTCACCGTGTTAGCCAGGATGGTCTCGATCTCCTGACCTCACAATCCACCCACCTCAGCATTCCAAAGTGCTGGAATTACAGGCGTGAGCCACCGCACCCAGCCTATTATTCTTTTTTTAGAGACAGGAACGGTTTTGTATCTTTTTTTTTTTTTTTTTTTTTTGAGACAGGGTCTCACTCTGTCGTTCAGGCTAGAGTGCAGTGGCAGGATCTCGGCTCCCTGTAATCTCCATCTCCCCAGTTCAAGCAATTCTCCTGCCTCAACCCCACTGAGTAGCTGGGACTACAGGCACCCACCACTAGGCCTAGCTAATTTTTGTATTTTTAGTAGAGACTGAGTTTTGCTATGTTGGCTAGGCTGGTCTCGAACTCCTGACCTCAGGTGATCCACCTGCCTTGGCCTCCCAAAGTGCTGGGATTACAGGCCTGGGCCAGCATGCTCGGCCTGTATCTTTTTTTTTTTTTTTTTTTTTTTTAATAGAGATGGGATCTCGCTGTGTTACCTAGGATGATCTTAAACTTGGCTAAAGTGATCCTCCCACCTCAGCCTCACAAAGTACTGGGATTACAGGTGTGAGCTACAGTGCCCAGCAAAAGAAAGACATTTTGGGAGCAAAATAATTGAGGTAGGGACCCTGTCATTTAACTCACTGCTCAGGCTTAGGCTGCCTGCCCCTCCCCCACGGAGCCACCTGCTCTCACACTGTCTTCCTGTACCCAAATGTGTTTATGTAGAGCCTTCCAGAAAGCTCACAGGGGTGCATTCCCCCAACTCACTTACGTACACTGCCTTTCTTTTCTTTTTTTCTGAGACAGAGTTTCACTCTTGTCACCCAGGCTGGAGTGCAGTGGTGTGATCTCGGCTCACTGCAACCTCCACCTCCCGGGTTTAAGCCATTCTCCTGCCTCAGCCTCTCAAGTAGCTGGGATTACAGGCATCCATCACCATGTCCAGCTAATTTCTGTATTTTTAGCAGAGATGGGGTTTCATCATGTTGGCCAAGCTGGTCTCAAACTCCTGACCTCAGGTGATCCACCTGCCTCAGCCTCCCAAAATGCTGGGATTACAGACATGAGCCATGTCACCTGGTCTGTACGCTGCCTTTCAGATAGGAAATGCATTGGGGAAACTGAGGCACGAGGTGGCAGGAAGTGGAGCCCCCAGCAGCCTGGAACACCGGACGTCTGCTGTCTGGCCCTGGGTGTCACATCTGTCTCTGCAGCGGGAGGCGGAGATTGTGGCAGGAAGTCTGTCAACTGGGAGGGGGAGAGGGGTCTGATGGGCCAGGAATGGGGTCCCCAGGTATGGTGCTGGGCCTCCTGGTGCAGTTCTGGGGTGAGTATCTGGGTCTCCCTCCCCTCCGAACCCACCTCTTGCTGTCATCCCCGGCTGCCTGCCCCCCCAGCTCAGGGCCCCTCTAAACTTAAGTCTCTCTACTCTGTCAGATAAGGCTCATCTCCCTCCGAGACTCAGAACATGATGGGGGCTGGAGGGTTAAGGAAGGATCTTCTGAGGGCCCCTAGGATACAATCTAAACCTTGCCCTACATACCAGCCTGGCCTGACCTCTCTCATCTTCACCCTCCGCGATGCCTTTGCTCCCTCCCCCTTGCTCCAGCCTGGAAGCTTTTCTTTCTCTGTTTCCCCAGTGGGAAGGTTGGATCTGGCCCTCAAGCCTTTGCACCTGCTGTTCCAGCTGCCTAATACCCTTCTCCAGATCTCATGTCTCTACCCTCCTCTGCAATTGCATCTCAAATGCCGGGAACTTCACATAACCTCACCTTCTCCGGGACTCTAACAGACACGTCAGACTTCTCACAGCTAAAAGCAAACTTTCTACTCCGGCAGCAGCTCCCTCTGTGTTTCAAATTAAGGACAAAAGCTACTGCCCTTCACACATTTCCTCCGGCGAAACCCTCCATTCCTCTTTCCCTCTCTTCCAATTCCAGCCGCTTGCACTTTTTTTGTTGTTTGTTTGTTTCGTATTTTTTTGGTTTGTTTGTTTTTTGAGAAGGAGTCTTGCTCTGTCACCCAGGCCGGAGTGCAGTGACGCGATCTCGGTTCACTGCAACCTCCACCCTCCAGGTTCAAGCGATTCTCCTGCCTTAGCCTCCCGAGTAGCTGGGATTACAGGCGCAGGCCACCGCTCCTGGCTAATTTTTTTTGTATTTTTAGTAGAGACGGGGTTTCGCCATCTTTGCCAGGCTCGTCTAGAACTCCTGACCTCATAATCCACCCGCCTCGGCCTCCCAAAGTGCTGGGATTACAGGCGTGAGCCACTGCGCCCAGCCGTTTTTGTTTTTTAGAGATGGGTTTCACTATGTTGCCCAGGCTAGTCTTGAACTCCTGGCCTCTAGCGATCATCCAGTCTTGAGTACCCAAAGTGCTGAGATAACAGGCATGAGCCACCATGCCCAACCAAGGTCTTTTTTATTAAAACTTAAATTGGAGACTGAGGCAGGTAGATCACTTGAGGTCAGGAGTTCCAGACCAGCCTGGCCATGTTGGTGAAACTCCATCTCCACTAAAAATACAAAAATTAGCCAGGCATGGTAGCGAGTGCCTGTAGTCCCAGCTACTCAAGAGGCTGAGCCACAAGAATCACTTGAACCCAGGAGGCAGAGGTTGCAGTGAACCAAGATCATGTCACTGCACTCCAACCTGGGCAACAGTGAGACCCCGTCTCAAAAAAACAAAACAAACAAACAAACAAAAACTTAAATTGGACTATTTCTACCCTGCTGTCTGATTTTCCATCACACTTAGATTATAACGTAAACTGCTTAATTTTCCAATTTTCCTCATCTCTCCACACCACCCCAAGGCTCACAGGCCCTGATCAACCCTTCCTCCTTCCCTCCTCCCTCTCTCCCCTTCCTCACTCTGCTCCAGCCACACCGACCTCCTCACTGTTCCTCCAACACGTCAGACACAGTCCTGCCCCAGGGCTTTTGCATGGACTGTGCACTGTCTGGAATGCTCTTACCCTCCAATACCTTCCTTCTCACACTGGTTACCCCTTTCCATTAAGATCTGTGGTCAGGCTGGACACAGTGGCATGTGCATGTAATCCCAGCAATTTGGGAGGCTGAGGTGGGAGGATCACATGAACCCAGGAGTGTTTTATTTTGTTTTTTTGTTTTGAGACAGAGTCTCACTCTGTTGCCCAGGCTGGAGTGCAGTGGCACGACCTCAGCTCACTGCAACCTCCGCCTCCTGGGTTCAAGCGATTCTCCTGCCTCAGCCTCCCAAGTAGCTGGGACTACAGGTGTGTGCCACCACGCCCGGCTAATTTTTGTATTTTTAGTAGAGGCAGGGTTTCACCATGTTGGGAAGAATGGTCTTGATCTACTGACCTTGGGATCCGCCCGCCTTGGCCTCTCAAAGTGCTGGGATTGGAGACATGAGCCACCGCACCCGGCCTTGTTTTGTTTTGTTTGAGACAGAGTCTCGCTCTGTCACCCAGGCTGGAGTACACCGGCACGATCTCAGGTCACTGCAACCTCCACCTCCCAGGTTCAAGTGATTCTCCTGCCTCAGCCTCCTAAGTAGCTGGGATTATAGGTGCCTGCCACCATGCCCAGCTAATTTTTGTATTTTAAGTAGAGACAGGGTTTCACCATGTTGGCCAGGCTGGTCTTGAACTCCTGACCCCAGGTGATCCACCCACCTCGGCCTCCCATAGTGCTGGGATTACAGGCGTGAGCCACTGTGCCCAGCCCATAAGCCCAGGAGGTTGATCCTGCAGTGAGCTATGATGGTGCCACTGCACTCCAGACTGGGCAACAGAATGAGATGGAGTCTTTTACTCTTTGATATGGAGTCTTGCTCTGTTGCCCAGGCTAGAGTGCAGTGGCATGGTCTCAGCTCACTGCAACCTTTGCCTCTCAGATTCAAGTAATTCTCCTGCCTCAGCCTCCCATGTAGCTGGGATTCCAGGCGCCCGCCACCACAATGGCTAATTTTTGTATTTTTAGTAGAAACAGGGTTTCACCACGTTGGCCAGGCTGGTCTCGAACTCCTGACCTCAGGTGATCCACCAGCCTCGACTTCCCAAAGTGCAGGGATTACAGGCATGAGTCATGGCACCCAGCCCATGAGCCCAGGAGGTTGAGGCTGCAGTGAGCTTTAATGGTGCCATTGCACTCCAGACTGGGCAACAGAGTGAGACGGAGTCGTTTTTTTCTTATATATGGAGTCTCGCTCTGTTGCCCAGGCTAGAGTGCAGTGGCGTGGTCTTAAGAAAAAAAAAGGCTGGTCATAGTGGCTCACATCTACAATCCCAGCACTTTGGGAGGTGTAGGTGGGAGGATCACTTGAGCCCAGGAGTTCAAGACCAGCCTGGGCAACATAATGAGACCCCCAACCTCTACAAAACCAAAAAAATCAGCCAGGCATAGTGATACATGCCTATAGTCCCAGCTACTTGGGAGGCTGAGGTAGGAGGATCACTTGAGCCCAGGAGTTCAGGGATGCTGTGAGCTGTGATGGTGCCACTGTACTCCAGCCTGGACCTTAGAGCCAGACCCCAACTCTAAAAACATAAAAAAATAAAAAAGTCACCACCTCAAGGAGGCCTTCCTTGATTACTCTCAATGAATAGATGTTCCCTGACCTCACTGGTGTCTTCTGTGGCCACTGCCATTCCTTTCCCCCATTGCAGTTCTCATTTCATGACTTCCTGTGTCTCTTTTACCCTAGATTGTCAGCTTCTGAAGGGCAGGGATTTTCATCTGCTTTGGTCGCCCCTGTGTCTGTGTCCCCCACACCCAGCATAGGGCCTGGCACATGCTAGGCGGTATTTGTGTAGTGGAGTACTGGAGACTATCTCAGAATTCCACAAGCTCTGAGCGACTTATACCCATTTTACAGGTGGGGTTGTTGAGCCTCAGCAAGTCATGACCTTCCAAAGGTCATACAGACAGTGAGGTTCTTTGGGTTTTTTTTTAGTTAAAAAAAATTTTTTTTTTTTTTGAGACGGAGTCTCACACTCTGTCCCCCAGGCTGGAGTGCAGTGGCACCTGATCTCAGCTTACTGCAACCTCCACCTCCCGGGTTCAGGCCATTCTCCTGCCTCAGCCTCCTGAGTAGCTGGGACTATAGGCGTGCGCCACCACGCTGGCTAATGTTTTGTATTTTTAGTAGAGATGGGGTTTCACCTTGTTAGCCAGGATAGTCTTGATCTCCTGACCTCATAATCCGCCCGCCTTGGCCTCCCAAAGTGCTGGGATTACAGGCGTGAGCCACCGCGGGGCCTTTATGTTTAATTTTTAGAGACAGGGTATTGCTTTGTTACCCAGGCTGGAGTGCAATGGTGTGATCATAGCTCACCGCAGCCTCAAATGCCTGGGCTCAAGCGATCCCCTCACTTCAGTCTCTTAAATAGCTGGGACCCCAGGTGCACACCACCAAACCCAGCTACTTTTTAAATATTTATTGTAGAGATGAGGTCTTGCTATGTCCTCAGGCTAGTCTGGAACTCCTGGGCTCAAGCAATCCTCCCACCTCAGGCTTCCAAAGTGCTGGGACTACAGGCGTGAGCCACGGCACCCGGCTTAGGCAAGTGAGGTTTCAAACCCAGACTGCCGGCTCACTAGGGGAGTGAGTTACACAGCCTCACATGCACACCGTCAGAAAGGTTGCCTCTACCTCTTCTGTCTTCCAGCCCTGCAAGGAGCCTCAAGCCTGAGTGTGCAGCAGGGGCCCAACTCCCTGCAGGTGAGGCAGGGCAGTCAGGCCACCCTGGTCTGCCAGGTGGACCAGGCGCCGGCCTGGGAACGGCTCCGTGTTAGGTGGACCAAGGATGGGGCCATCCTGTGCCAACCATACATCACCAACGGCAGCCTCAGCCTGGGGGTCTGCGGGCCCCAGGGACAGCTCTCCTGGCAGGCACCCAGCCATCTCATCCTGAAGCTGGACCCTGTGAGCCTCAACCACAGCGGGGCGTATGTGTGCTCAGCGGCCATAGAGATTCCTGAGCTGGAGGAGGCTGAGGGCAACGTAACAAGGCTCTTAGTGGACCCAGGTACTGAAGCCAGTGGTGAGAGGGAAGGGCGGTGGGGAGGATCCTAAAATCTTAAGACTTTTGAGTCTCAAACTCTGAGAAATAAAAAGCTCTAAATTCTTCATATCAAACTTTTTTTTTTTTTTTCTCTGAGGCAGAGTTTCACTCTTGTTGCCCGGGCTGGAGTGCAATGGTGGTGATCTCGGTTCACGGCAACCTCCACTTCCCGGGTCCCGGGACAAGCAGTTCTCCTACCTCAGCCTCCTGATTAGCTGGGATTACAGGCACGTGCCACCACACCCAGCTAATTTTTGTATTTTTAGTAGAGACGGGGTTTCACCATGTTGGCCAGGCTGGTCTCGAACTCCTGAACTCATGATCCGCCTGCCTCGGCCTCCCAAAGTGCTGGGATTATAGGCGTGAGCCACCATGCCTAGCCCATAATCCAAGAATTCTAGAATACAGAATTGAAAGTCATCAGCCAAGCATAGTGGTTGATGCTTCTAATCCCAGCATTTTGGGAGGCAAAGGTGAGAGGATCACTTGAGCCCAGGAGTTGGAGGCTGCAGTGAGTTATGAGTGCACCACTGCACTCCAGCCTGGGCGACAGAGCCAGACCCTGTCTCTGAATAAAATAAAGCCATCAGCTGGGCATGGTAGCTCATCCCTGTAATCCCAGCACTTTGGAAGGCCTAGGTGAGTAGATCACCTGAGGTCGGGGGTTCGAGACCAGCCTGGCCAACCTGATGAAAACCCCCTTCTCTACTAAAAATACAAAAATTAGCTGGTCATGGTGGCATCAGCCTGTAATTCCAGCTACTCAGGAGGCTGAGGCAGGAGAATCCAGGAGAGGGAGGTTGCAGTGAGCTCAGATCACACCCGCACCACTGCACTCCAGCCTGGGCTACAGAGCAAGACTCCGTCTCAAAATAAAAAAATAAATAAATAAAGCCATAGACTCTCAAAGTTGGGAGAAACCCTCCAGATAGCTCTCCAGACCAGCAACACCAGCTGCCTCATTTTACAGAGGAGACAGGGGAGGCCAGAGAGGGCCAAGACATGTCTAGCGTTACGCACTAGGTAGGGGTGCTCCCCGTGCACTGTGCCCTTTGCCATGTCCCCCACTTATGGACCCACCCTGGGCAGAATCGGGAAACCCAAGGGGATCCAGGCTTTGCCTCCTGCTCTGTGAGAGGTGCTTGTGGGCCCTGGGCCTCTGACCAGCCCCCTCTGGCAGAATGAAGCACCCAGCTCTCAGCCCCTCGAGATGCTCATTCCTCTCCAGCTGGTAGGACCAGCCTGCTGGTGGGGACACGTGCCTGCCTCAAGGGAGGGGCGTGTTATGGTGCGTTGCCCACCTCTCCCCACCCCTCCAATGTCAAAGGGGCCAATTAGCAATTAGAGGAGGCGGGGTGGTGGAGGCACCAGGCTGTGCGTTGGCAGCTGCGAGAATGGGCGCGGGTCCAGCCCCACACAGCTGGCTTCCCCACCCCCCCACCAACCCTGAACAGCAGCTTGGCAGCCTCCAGGGATCGCCTGCCAACCTCAGAGGCTGCAAGAGGAGGGAGTTGGGGTGCTGGACCTTATCTTAATTGTGGCATTCACAGCCTTTAGCTGGGGTTCCTGTAAATTATACAAACCTGGATTCAAGCCTGTTTCATTTACTTGCTGTGTGATTTTGAGCAAGTGACTTGACCTCTCTGTGCCAGTTCTCTTAGCTGTCAAAATACATACAGTGTTTCCTCATCAGGTCAGGTGACTTTAGAGCAGTTATCGCTAAAGTGCTTCCTATCATCCAAGTGCAGTGGCTCACGCCTGATATCTCAGCACTTTGGGAGGCCGAGGCAGGAGGATTGCTTGAGGCCAGGAGTTTGAGACCAGCTTGGCCAACACAGCAAGACCCCATCTCTACAAAAAATTCTAAAATTAGCCGGGCATGGTGGCACATACCCATAGTCCCAGCTATGTGAGAGGCTGAGGTGGGAGGATCACTTGAGCCCAGGAGTTGGAGGCTGCAGTAAGCTATGATCACGCCACTGCCTTCCAGCTGGGGCGACACAGAGCAACCCTGTCTCCAGAAAAACAAACAACAACAAAACAATGCTTAGCACAGGGCCTGAGAC
This sequence comes from Macaca thibetana thibetana, assembly GCF_024542745.1. Taxonomy (NCBI): domain Eukaryota; kingdom Metazoa; phylum Chordata; class Mammalia; order Primates; family Cercopithecidae; genus Macaca; species Macaca thibetana. The sequence continues at coordinate 19,870,019 of NC_065596.1, forward strand.
ATAGTAAGTGCTCAAGGAAACTAAGTGTTAGGATCTCTGAGCTGACGTGAGGCAGGGCTTTGTTCAAAGCTGGTCCCCGCTGCCGTCTGGGTAGGGGACCCTAGACAAGTGACTTAGGTTCTCTGAGCCTCGGTTTCCCAGTCTATAAAATGGGCATGGCATGGAGTAGAGGCTCAAACAAAAACAAAAACAAAAACAACCAAACAGGATCCGGAGAGTGATAAATCCCAGGATAAAGATGGAGGAATACGGAGTCTTGCTCTGTCGCCCAGGCTGCAGTGCAGTGGCACGATCTTGGCTCACTGCAAGCTCCGCCTCACGGGTTCACACCATTCTCCTGCCTCAACCTCCCGAGTAGCTGGGACTACAGGAACCCGTCACCTCGCCCGGCTAATTTTTTTGTATTTTTAGTAGAGATGGGGTTTCACCGTGTTAGCCAGGATGGTCTTGATCTCCTGACCTCATAATCCGCCCGCCTTGGCCTCCCAAAGTGCTGGGATTACAGATGTGAACCACTACGCCCGGCCTTCTTCTTCTTTTTTTTTTTTTTCGTCTTTTTTGAGACGGAGTCTTACTCTGTCGCCCAGGCTGGAGTGCAGTGGCACGATCTCAGCTCACTGCAGCCTCCCCCTCCTGGATTCAAGCGATTCTCCTGTCTCGGCCTCTTGAGTAGCTGGGATTACAGACGTCCACCACCATGTCCGGCTAATTTTTATATTTTTTGTAGAGATGGGGTTTCATCATATTGGCCAGGCTGGTCTCGAACTCCTGACCTCAAGTGATTCTCCTGCCTCAGCCTCCCATAGTGCTCGGATTACAGCCCTGAGCCACCGCATCCTGCCGAGCCTCATTTTTCAGAAGAGGAAACTGAGGTTCAGAGTGAACACCTGCCCAAAACCACAAGACCTGGCAGGAGGAGGAACACTTAGGTCCCCCCACGTGAGCTCTGTTCTTGGAGGGTGCAGAAGCCTGGCACCCCCCATGACATAGATTTCTTCTCTGCAGATGACCCCACACAGAACAGAAACCCGACCCCAAGCTTCCCAGGTGAGCCCTGCCCTGTGTTCCTCCCCCAGCATCTTCCTCCCCCACCACCACCCCTTCCCCTCCTGCTCAGACCATCTCTTCGCCCCGGCACAGGACTCCTCTTCATGCTGCTGGGGGCGGGAAGCGTGGGTATGGCGATCGTGCTGGGCGCCTGGTTCAGGGGCCGCCGCTGCTGCCAGCAAAGGGATTCAGGTAACAGCCCAGGTAAGGGAGGGTGGGGCAGAGGAGGTGGAGGTGGGAACTGCAGCTGCTTGACAAAGACCCATTGCATCTGTGCTCCCACCCAGGGGAAGGAGGGAGGAGGGATGGAAGAGAAGCCTGGCTCCTATATCCTATACTCATGTTTTTCAGAAATAGAGACAAAGCCCCTAGCCTGGGCAACCTAGCAAGATCCCATCTCTACAAAAAAAATTAAAAATTGCTGGGCGTGGTGGCTCATGCCTGTAATCTGAGCACTTTGGGACACCGAGGTGGGTGGATCACCTGAGGTCAGCCTGGACAACATGGTGAAACCTTGACTCTACTAAAAATACAAAAAATTAGCCAGGCATGGTGGCGGACGTCTGTAATACCAGCTACTTGGGAGACTGAGGCAGGAGAATCGCTTGAACCCAGGAGACAGAGGTTGCATTGAGCCAAGATTGCGCCACAGCACTCTAGCCTGGGTGACAGAGCAAGACTTGGTATCAAAAAAAAAAAGAAAAAAAAAGAAAAATTAGGCTGTGCATGGTGTCTCATGCCTGTTATCCCAGCATTTCGGGGGGTCGAGGCAGGTTAGGAGTTTGAGACCAGCCTGGGCAACATGGTAAAACCCAGTCTCTACTAAAAATATAAAAATTAGCCAGGCTTGGTGGCCTGTGCCTGTAGTCCCAGCTGCTTAGGAGGTTGAGGCAGGAGAATCACTGGAACCCAGAAAGCGGAGATTGCAGTGAGCCGAGACTGCCTCACTGCACTCCAGCCTGGGCGACACAGCAAGCTCCATCTCAACAACAACAAAAAAATTAGCCAGGCTTGGTGGCACACGCCTGTGGTCCCAGCTGCTCAGGAGGCTGAGGGGTGAGGATTGCTTGAATCTGGGAGGCAGAGGCTGCAGTGAGCTATAGTTTCCCCACTGCACTCCAGCCTGGGTGACAGAGAGAGATCCTGTCTCAAAAAACAAACAACCAACCAAAGTTTGAAAAAAAAAAAAAAAAAAAAAAATGGCCGGGCGCAGTGGCTCATGCCTGTAATCCCAGCACTTTGGGAGGCCAAGGTGGGCGAATCACGAGGTCAGGAGTTCAAGACGAGCCTGGCCAACACGGTGAAACCTCATCTCTACTAAAAATACAAAAAATTAGCCAGACATAGTGGCAGGGGCTTGTAATCCCAGCTACTAAGGAGACTGAGGCAGGAGAATCACTTGAACCTGGGAGGCGGAGCTTGCAGTGAGCTGAGATCACGCCTCTGAACTCCAGCCCGGGTGACAGAGTAAGACTCTGTCTCAAAAAAAAAAAAAAAAAAAAAAAAAGGCCAGGTGCAGTGGCTCACACCCGTAATTCCAGCACTTTGGGAGACCAAGGTGGGTGGATCATGAGGTCAGGAGATCAACACCATCCTGGCTAACACGGTGAAACCCCATCTCCACTAAAAATACAAAAAATTAGCCGGGCGTGGTGGCGGGCGCCTGTGGTCCCAGCTACTCAGGAGGCTGAGGCAGGAGAATGGCGTGAACCCGGGAGGCAGAGCTTGCAGTGAGCGGAGATCGCGCCACTGCACTCCAGCCTGGGCGACAGAGCGAGACTCCGTCTCACACATACACAAAGAAAAGAGAGATAAATCCCCCTGAGGTTAGCCGGAGAGGGCTGGGCTGTCTTTAGTGACTGTTCCCTCTCGATCTGTGTTATCCATCCTAGGAAATGCATTCTATAGCAATGTCCTATACCGGCCCCGGGGGGCTCCAAAGAAGACTGAGGACTGCTCTGGAGAGGCGAAGGACCAGAGAGGCCAGAGCATTTATTCAACCTCGTTCCCGCAGCCGGTCACCTGCCAGCCGCACCTGGCTCCCAGACCCTGCCCCAGCCCCAGGCCCGGCCACCCCATTTCTATGGTCAGGGTCTTTCCTAGCCCAGGCCCCACCCAGCAGCCGAGGCCAAGAGGGTTCCCCAAAGTGGGAGAGGAGTAAGAGATCCCAGGCGACCTCGACGGGACCCCACCCATAGGTACACACAAAAAAGGGGGATCGAGGCCAGGGACGGTGGCTCACGCCTGTAATCCCAGCAGTTTGGGAAGCTGAGGCGGGTGGAACAGTTGAGGTCAGGGGTTTGAGACCAGCCTGGCTTGAACCTGGGAGGCAGAGGTTGCAGTGAGCTGAGATTGCGCTACTGCACTCCAGCTTGGGCCACAGAGTGAGACTCCGTCTCAAAAAAAAAAAAAAAAAAAAAAAGACGCGGGAGGATTGGGAGCCCGACAGCCCCATCCTGAGACCCCGTCCTCATTTCTATGATGATGGATCTCGCTCCCACTTTTCCCCCCAAGAACGCTTAATAAAGACTTGTGAAGAAAAAGCAAAGCTGGTGTGTGTGTGGTGATTTGGGAGTGCTAAAAAGATCTGAAGAAACCAGGTGCGGTGGCTCACGCCTGTAATCCCAACGCTTTGGGGGCCGAGGTGGGCGGATCACCTGAGGTCGGGAGTTCGAGACCAGCCAACATGGAGAAACCCCATCTCTACTAAAAATACAAAAGTTAGCCAGGCGTAGTGGTGCAGCTGATGTCTGTGGTCTCAGCTATTTGGGAGGCTGAGGGGGGAGGATCACTTGAGCCTCAGAGGTTGAAGTTGCAGTGAGTTATAATTATATCACTGTCCTCCAGCCTGGGTGGTAGAGTCCCTGTCACATACATGCACCAAAAAGATTTAAGGGGTCATGTGGGGGTCCCAGAGCTCCCAGGGGTGGCTGGAGAGGCCCACTGGGGCCAAGGGACTTGGTGACAACTCAAAGCCCCCCTCCCACCTTATACTTGTAGGGACAAATCCAAGGAGCAGGAAATGGTGCTCTGGCTTCCAAACGGTCCCCTGCCCTGGAAGACCCCGTCCGCAGCTGGCATCACCCCCAGGCAGGCCTGGAGGTAGGGGGAGGAGCGGGCAGGGCAGGGGATTCGTGGTGTTTACCAGCCCCCCGGGTCTTCTGCCTGACTGTCACCTTGAAGTGACACCAGCTAGGCCCAGCTCCCCTCCCCTACTTCTGCTGTTTCCATGGGGACAGATGTCCTTTCTGCAGATCAAGCCCCTGCTGCCGGGAGGAGGGAGCGGGGCTGGTCCGAGAGCCTGGCCCCCTCAGTTTCTCCATCTTTGTGTGTCGGTTTCTATGGAGTGCGGTTTTCATCTTCTGTCTTTCTTCAGCACTAAGAGACTGCTCTGTCTCCTACTCTCTGAGCTCTGATCCCTCCCTATGGGAGATTCAGGTTCCAATCCCAACTCTGCCCCCAAAACAAAGAGCTGGGGATGTGCTTGGCCCGTGAGGCCTCGAGGTTTTTTGTTTGTTTGTTGTTTTGTTTTTGAGACAGAGTTTCGCTCTCATTCCCCAGGCCGGAGTGCAATGGTGTGATCTCAGCGCACTGCAATCTGCGCCTCCTGGGTTCAAACGATTCTCCTGCCTCAGCCTCCTGAGTAGCTGGGATTAGAGGCACGCGCCACCACGCCCGGTTAATCTTGTATTTTTAGTAGAGACGGGGTTTCTCCGTGTTGGTCAGGGTGGTCTCGAACTCCCAACCTCAGGTGATCTGCCCGCCTCAACCTCCCACAGTGCTGGGATTACAGGCGTGAGCCACCGCGCCGGGCCTCCTCCAGGGTTTCAATTACCCCATCATCCCCCTCTCCAGCACTGCCTAGGGCTTTCCCGCTGGGAGTCAGCGATCCCACTTCCCTCTGCAGCCCAGAAAGGAAACTAACAAAAACAATAACTTATTTATTTTCTAGGCCATGGGACGGCTTTGGGATACAATTCTGGGTCCGAGGACTCAAAAGGGGGCCGAGGGTCACTGTCAGGGGGTCTGCGTGACCACGGGGTACAGCAGAGCCAGATGCTCAGCGCCCTGCACCGGCAGTGGGCGTGAACTGTAGTGGAGGACGAGCTCGGGCACGCTGGGGAAGGGCCCGCTGTGTTGACCCAGCACCACCTGGTTCTCTCGGGTCCGTGCGAACTTCAGATGCAGGAAGCCCTGGCTGCTCCTGGGTGATGAGGGAGAAAGGGACTCCTAGCACCCCAGACACACCCAGAAAGCCACCATCCCCAAAGCCACCTCCCACAGTGCCCAGGGCCAGGTGCTCATGCGTCTCCATTCTCTGGTAAACAGCAGTGTGCTGGCTGGGATAGTTGCTCACACCTGTAATCCCAGTGATATGGGAGGCTGAGGCTATAGGATTGCTCCAAGCCAGGACTTAGAGACCAGCCCGGGCAACAGAGTGAGACCCCATCTCCACAGAAAAACATTAAAAAATTAGGCGGGCACGGTGGCTCACGCCAGTAATCGCAGCACTTTAGGAGGCCAAGTCAGGTGGATCACTTGAGGTCAGGAGTTTAAGACCAGCCTGGCTAACATGGTGAAACCCCGTCTCTACTAAAAATACAAAAAACAGGCCGGGCGCGGTGGCTCACGCCTGTAATCCCAGCACTTTGGGAGGCCGAGGCGGGCGGATCACGAGGTCAGGAGATCGAAACCATCCTGGCTAACACGGTGAAACCCCGTCTCTACTAAAAATGCAAAAAAAAATTAGCCGGGCGAGGCGGCGGGCGCCTGTAGTCCCAGCTACTCGGGAGGCTGAGGCAGGAGAATGGCGTGAACCCGGGAGGCGGAGCTTGCAGTGAGCCGAGATCGCGCCATTGCACTCCAGCCTGGGCGACTAAGCGAGACTCTGTCTCAAAAAAAAAAAAAAAAAAAAAAAAAAAAAATACAAAAAACTAGCCGGGCGTGGTGGCGGGCACCTGTAGTCCGAGCTACTCGGAGGCTGAGGCGGGAGAATGGTGTGAACCCGGGAGGTGGAGCTTGCAGTGAGCCGAGATCGCGCTACTGCACTCCAGCCTGGGCCACACAGCGAGACTCCGTCTCAAAAAAAAAAAAAAAAAAAAAAAGACCAGCCTGGCCAACATGGTGAAACCCCATCTCCACTAAAAATACAAAAATTAGCCGGGCATGGTGGCAGGCACCTGCGGTCCCAGCTACTCCGGAGGCTGAGGCAGGAGAATCCCTTGAACCTGGGAGGCAGAGACTGCAATGAGCTGATATTGTGCCACTGCACCCCAGCCTGGGTGACAGAGTGAGACTCCATCTCAAATAATAATAATAAAAATGATAATAGTAAGAGGCCAGGATGGCCGGGCGCGGTGGCTCATGCCTGTAATCCCAGCACTTTGGGAGGCCGAGACGGGCGGATCACGAGGTCAGGAGATCGAAACCATCCTGGCTAACACGGTGAAACCCCGTCTCTATTAAGAAATACAAAAAACTAGCCGGGCGAGGTGGCGGGCGCCTGTAGTCCCAGCTACTCGGAAGGCTGAGGCCGGAGAATGGCGTGAACCCGGGAGGCGGAGCTTGCAGTGAGCTGAGATCCGGCCACTGCACTCCAGCCTGGGCGACAGAGCCAGACTCCGTCTCAAAAAAAAAAAAAAAAAAAAAAAAAAAAAAAAAGAGGCCAGGTACAGTGACCCTCACCTGTAATCCCAGCACTTTGGGCGGCCGAGTCAGGCGGATTGCTTGAGACCGGGAGTTTGAGACCAGCCTGGCCAACATGGCCAAACCCTGTCTGTACTAAGAATACAAAAATTAGCCGAGCATGGTGGTGTGTGCCTGTAGTCTTCCGTCTCCCGAGTTCAAGCAATTCTCCTGCCTCAGCCTCCGACGTGGCTGGAATTACAGGTATGCACCAGTATGCCCGACTAATTTTCATATTTTTAGGAGAGAAGGAGTTTCACCACGTTGGCCAGGCTGGTCTCGAACTCCCGACCTCAAGTGATGCGCCCTCCTCGGCCTTCCAAAGTGCTAGGTTTACAGGCATGAACCACCATGCCCAGCCCCAATCTTGTGCTTTTAGATCTTACACTCAGACACCTAGCAGAATCTTAGGAGTGGTTTATAATTAGACAGAATTTTAGGGACGGAAGTGCATACAAACAGGGTCTCAACCTAAAACGCTTACAGGCACACCCTGAAATTTTGGCTTCAGACAGACACAAATTGATATACCTCCATTTTTGGACAAGGGAAGTCCAAAGGAATCTTGTGCACCTAGTTCCTCGTCTTACCTGAGGCCTGGACCTCCTCTGTGCCTTCCACTCCATCTTCTTGTATACCTCCAGTGATGGGGAGCTCATCCTCAATTTGCAGCCAGCTAATGGCCTCCCCGGAAGTCCCACCCCTTCTCCTAGAAGTCCCACCCACTGGCCTGGAAGCCCTTCCCAATGGCTGCTGGAGCCACACCCTCCCGTTCCCTGTGAATTAACCCAAAAGGGTGACTCATACAATCCTGTGACCCATGCAATCCCTGTGAGGCTGAGGGCTCACCTGAGAGACAAGGAGCAGTCCTGGGGGCTGGTCTCGCTGAGCCGCACTAGGTAGCTGCCTTCCTTGCAGAGGGACAGGAGGCTCTCTGCATCCGCCCTGTTCAGGGGGCCATGAAACCACCTACGGAGTGCAGACAGACGTCTCATCAAGGACTGTTCCCCTTCAAACACACTCTGGGGCCCTGTAATCCCAGCACTCGGGGAGGCTGAGGTGGGCGGATTGCCTGAGGTCAGGAGTTGGAAACCAGACTCGCCAACATGGTGAAACCCCATCTCTACTAAAAATACAAAAAAATTAGCTGGGCGTGGTGGCGGGTGCCTGTAATCCCGGCTACTCCGGAGGTTGAGGTAGGGGAACTGCTTGAACCAGGGAGGTGGAAGTTGCAGTGGGCTGAGATCCAGCCACTGCACTCCAGTCTGGGCAACAGAGTGAGACTCCGTACAAAACAAACATACAAACAAACAAACAAAACACATTCTGAGATCAGTCGGGTCCATGCACAGCTTGTGCGTGGGCTTGTGGCGTCGGGGCAAATGAAGAAGGAAAATTCCCTTGGATTTTTTTTTTTTTTTGAGACAGAGTCTTGCTCTGTTGCCAGGCTGGAGTGCAGTGGTGCAATTTTGGCTCACCTCAACCTCCACCTCCCGGGTTCAAGCGATTTTCCTGCCTCAGCCTCCCAAGTAGCTGGAACTACAGGTGCGCAGCACCACACCCAGCTAAGTTTTGTATTTTTAGTAGAGATGGGGTTTCACCACGTTAGCCAGGCTGGTTTGGAACTCCTGACCTCAGGTTATCTGCCCTCCTCAGCCTCCCAAAGTACTGGGATTACGGGTTTGAGCCACCGCGCCTGGCCGATCCCCTTGGATTTTTCAAGAAGAGGCCTGGTTATAATATACCTGACATTGATTTTCACAGCCTCCCTAGTGTCCTTGTCAACTTCAATCACTTTCACAAAAGCAGTGCTTCATCTTGTACCTCACCCACCTGTCCCTTTTTTTCTTTTTTCTTTTGAGACGGAGTCTCATTCTGTCTCTCAGGCTAGAGTGCAGTGGCACGATCTTGGTTCACTGTAACCTCTGCCACCCAGATTGAAGTTATTCTCATGGCTTAGCCTCCTGAGTAGCTGGGACTACAGGTGCCAGCCCACAACTGGCTAATTTTTTTCTATTTTTAATAGAGACAGGGTTTCACCATGTTGGCCAGGCTGGTCTCGAACTGTTGACTTCAGGTTATCTGCCTGCTTCGGCCTCCCAAAGTGCTGGGATTACACGCATGAGCCACCGCACCCAGCCCCTTTCTTAATTTTTTTTGTTTTGTTTTGTTTTGAGATGGAGTCTCTCTCTGTCACCAGGCTGGAGTACAGTGGCGTGATCTCAGCTCACTGCAACGTCCACCTCCTGGATTCAAGACATTCTCCTGCCTCAGCCTCCCAAGTAGCTGGGATTACAGGTATGCACCACCATACAGAGCTAATTTTTGTATTTTCAGTAGAGTTGGAGTTTCACCATGTTGGCCAGGATGGTCTCGATCTCTTGACCTCGTGATCTGCCCGCCTCGGTCTCCCAAAGCGCTGGGACTACAGGCGTGAGCCCCCGCGCCCGGCCTAATGTTTTGCTTCAATGTGCTCACAAAGGGGTCTGCAGTTGCAAGCAAGGTATCAAAGACAGAGAAGCACCAGAGCCTTTGCTGTTGTTCATAATGAAAGAAATCTGAAAAGAGAATAAGCACATATGGCGCGCCTGTGGTCCCATGGAGGAGGCGAAGGCAGGAGGATGCATTGATCCCAGGAGTTCAGGGGTACAGTGAGCTATGATTGTGCCACTACACTTCAGCCTGGGCAACAGAGCGAGACCCTGTCTGAAAGAAAGAGAAAGAAAGAGAGAAAGAGAAAAAGAGAAAGGGAAAGGGAAAGGGGAAGGGGAAGGGGAAGGGAAAGGGAAAGGGGAAGGAAGAACAGAGGGAGGGAGGGAGGGAGGCAGGGAGGGAAGGAAGGAAGGAAGGAAGGAAGGAAGGAAGGAAGGAAGGAAGGAAGGAATGAAGGAGAGGAAAGAAGAAAGGGCAGTGGCTCACGCCTGTCATCCCGACACTTTGGAAGGCCAAGGCAGGCACATCACCTGAGGTCAGGAGTTTGAGACCAGCCTGGCTAACATGGTGAAACTCCATCTCTACTAAAAATACAAAAATTAGCCAAGTGTGGTATCAGGAGCCTGTATTTCCAGCTATTTGGGAGGCTGAGGCAAGAGAATTGCTTGAACCGGGGAGGCGGAGATTGCAGTCAGCTGAGATGTACCACTGCACTCCAGCCTGGGCGACAAGAGCAAGACTTTGTCGAAAAAAAAAGGGAAAAGAGAAGACAGAAGAGAGGAGAGGAGAGAAGAGAAAAGAAGGAAGAGGGAAGGGCCGGGCGCACTAGCTCACACCTGTAATCCCAGCACTTTGGGAGGCTGAGGTGGACAGATCACGAGATCAGGAGTTCTAGAACAGCCTGGCCGACATACTGAAACCCCGTCTCTACTGAAAACACAAAAATTAGCTGGGCGTGGTGGTGCAGGCCTGTAGTCCCAGCTACTCTGGAGGCTGAGGCAGGAGAATCACTTGAACCTGGGAGATGGAGGTTGCAGTGAGCCGAGATGGCGTCACTGTGCTCCAGCCTGGGCGACGGAGCAAGACTTGGGGAGGGAGGGAGGGAGCAAGGGAGGAAGAGAAAGAGAAAAAGAGAACAATCTTCACTCCCTAGGCCTCAGAGTTAAATAGCCAGTTCTGTATTGCCCACCGAAGAGATTTAGGGGTGACTGATAACATGGCCTGGATTCTGGGGACTTGGGCAGTCCCTCAAGGACCTCCCAGGCTGGAAGGGAACATAGTCAGCGTCTCCCAGCTCATGTGTGACCCCAGCACGGAGTTGCGAGCCCACCAAAATGCTGTGCCTCCTGGCTCCATCCCAGGAACCAAAAACTTCGGGCTGAGAATGATTTCTGTCTCTTGGCTCTGAGGCTGTAAGTCCCACCCAGGTTAAGGAAGGAAATTCCCTTTTCTGTTGGAACCTGAGGCTCAGAGAGGTTAAGTGACTTGCCCCAGGCTACACAGCCAGGAGGGGAGAGCGGGGATTTGAACCTAGAACTTGATACCAGAGGGAAAGGGACCCCATCAGATTCGGTTTTGTGTCTAGCTGGGTGCCTGGCACAGAGCAGGCTCTGGCGCCCAGTAAAGAGTAGCTGAAGAAATGAAATAAGTGGATGAATGAATCGAAGTTCTCCCAGTTCCTCTAATCTGGGAAAACGAAAAAACTTCTGCCTGATACATTGGAGTCTGCAGATAACGTTCAACGGGGCTCCTCCACCTTCAGCTTCCCCACTCACGGCTGTTTCTCCAGGGGCAGGGCTGGGTCCACACGCTCCGCAGGCTGGGGGCTTCTGGGTGGGGGTCTCCGGAGCTCCTTGGCTGAGCCTGGAGTCCTCTCCCACTCTGGACTGTCAAACTGCACTGGAAGGGAGATTTAGAGAGGAAAGGGTTAAGTCCAGCCTATCTTGGGGGGGCGGGGCAGGGGCAAGCCAATGGAATCTCAGTAGGAAGGCAGGGCCAGCTTGGGACAACCTATCAGAGCCCAGGGGCTGGGCTTAAGGCAGGGGCTGGATTGGCCACAGGTGTAACCTATTGGCCTTCAGAAGAAATAGGTGTGGTCATTTATAAATCTGGTGGCAAGGCGCACAAGGATCTTGGCTAGAGGGGTAGTTTAGAAGTTTCCAGAGGCCGGGCGCGGTGGCTCAAGCCTGTAATCCCAGCACTTTGGGAGGCCGAGACGGGCGGATCACGAGGTCAGGAAATCGAGACCATCCTGGCTAACACGGTGAAACCCCGTCTCTACTAAAAAATACAAAAAACTAGCCGGGCGAAGTGGCGGGCGCCTGTAGTCCCAGCTACTTGGGAGGCTGAGGCAGGAGAATGGCGTGAACCCGGGAGGCGGAGCTTGCAGTGAGCTGAGATCCGGCCACTGCACTCCAGCCTGGGCGACAGAGCATGACTCCGTCTCAAAAAAAAAAAAAAAAAAAAAAAAAAAAAAAAAAGACGTTTCCAGAGAGAAGCCCTACTTCCTAAATCCCTTCTGGGTTCAGGCTAGACTGGAGCCAAGTCCTAAAACTGGAAAATCACCCCCAATCTACAGACAGGTGGACCAAGGCACTGAGCTCTAAATACCCTCCCAGTAATAACACTTTGGGGGCAAAGTCGTGTTTGGGGGCAAAGTCGTGTTTGCACAACTAGAATCTGGTCCAAATGCTATGCTATGCTATGCTATGCTATGCTGTGCTGTGCTGTGCTGTGCTGTGCAAGTTTAGCTGTTGTCGCCCAGGCTGGAGTGCAGTGGCGCGATCTTGACTCACCGCAACCTCCGCCTCCTGGGTTCAAAGCAATTCTCCTGCCTCAGCCTCCTGAGCAGCTGGGATTACAGGCACGTGCCACCACGCCCGGGTAATTTTGTATTTTTAGTAGAGACGGAGGTTTCTCCATGTTGGTCAGGCTGGTCTCGAACTCGTGACCTCAAATGATCCACCCGTCTCGGCCTCCCAAAGTGCTGGGATTACAGGCGTGAGCCACCATGCCTGGCAACTATTTTATTTATTTATTTATTTATTTATTTATTTATTTATTTATTATTATTATTTTTACACGGAGTCTCGCTCTATCGTCCAGGCTGGAGTGCAGTGGCCAGATCTCAGCTCACTGCAAGCTCCGCCTCCCGGGTTCACGCCATTTTCCTGCCTCAGCCTCCCGAGTAGCTGGGACTACAGGCGCCCGCCACCTCGCCCGGCTAGTTTTTTTTTGTATTTTTTAGTAGAGACGGGGTTTCACCGTGTTAACCAGGATGGTCTTGATCTCCTGACCTCGTGATCCGCCCGTCTCGGCCTCCCAAAGTGCTGGGATTACAGGCTATTTTATTTTTTAAAGCTGATTTTATCATTATCTCTTTTACAGAAGAGAAAACTAAGGTTCAGAGACTTGTCTAAGCTCATCCAGTTCAGCTGGAAATTAACCTGTAGTTTACCAGCAGCTAGTAAGAAACGCTGCCCCTGCCACCCCCACATCCTATTCCAAAAGCAAGCCATATTCCCCGCCCCACACCACACTGAGCAGGATAAGTAGGTTCCATTCCACTCTAAAAAGCATTTGCGTTTCCAAGGAAGATGTAGGTTGTCTTGGAAGAAAGAATTTAGGACTATCAGTCATTCACACTCTAGTGAGAATTAATAAACTACCAAAGTGGCAAGTGATTGGACTCTACTTTTTTTTTTTTTTTTCCTGAGACAGAGTCTTGCCCTGTCGCCCGGGCTGGAGTGCAGTGGCGCGATCTCGGCTCACTGCAAGCTCTGCCTCCCGGGTTCACGCTATTCTTGTGTCTCAGCCTCCCGAGTAGCTGGGACTACAAGAGCCCACCACCACACCCGGCTAATTTTTTTTTTTTTTTTTGGTATTTTTTAGTAGAGACGGGGTTTCACCGTGTTAGCCAGGATGGTCTCGATCTCCTGACCTCGTGATCCACCCGCCTTGGCCTCCCAAAGTGCTGGGATTACAGGTGTGAGCCACCACGCCCGGCCAATTGGACTCTACTTTGTAAACTGAAACAGGAGACATGACGGGTGAGGAAATGCAGGGATGGGGCATTCAGATGTCAGAGTGTGGGTCTGAGAAGCACCTGCAAACGCCCTGGAGATGTGGTCTTTCTTCCACTCCCAGGGCTGATCATACTCATCTGCTGGCCGTTCATCCTCCTGGGGCATCCGGCTCTGCCGAGGCTTCTGCCCAGAAGGGGGTCCATCTGCTGTCTCTGGGTCCTGTTCCTCATAAGGGGTGTCATAGAGTTGCACCCCTCTGCCGGGCAGTTCTAGGAGGTCGGGGATACTGTTCAGCTCCTGCTCCCATCTGGGACCCTGTTACCTTCTCCCAAGCCCTGCCCACTCACCACTCATGACCCGTTGGGCGTCGTAGGGCTCCATGTACCCATCATCCGGGGGTGTAGGATGAGGCTGAGCATCAAAGGGGTCCGAATACTCAGTGTCAGCTTCCAGCTGTGGAGAGAAGGAAGGCGAGAAGACAAGGACTCAGAGGGGCATCCCTGCTAAGTGATGCTGCACCTCTTGCCTGCTCACAGGGCCATCTGACACCTCTCCAAGAATTTTTTATTTATTTATTTATTTATTTATTTATTTATTTATTTATTTATTTTTTTTTTTGAGACGGAGTCTTGCTCTGTAGCCCAGGCTGGAGTGCAGTGGCCGGATCTCAGCTCACTGCAAGCTCCGCCTCCCGGGTTTACGCCATTCTACTGCCTCAGCCTCCGGAGTAGCTGGGACTACAGGCGCCCGCCACCTCGCCCGGCTAGTTTTTTGTATTTTTAGTAGAGACGGGGTTTCACGGTGTTAGCCAGGATGGTCTCGATCTCCTGACCTCGTGATCCGCCCGTCTCGGCCTCCCAAAGTGCTGGGATTACAGGCTTGAGCCACCGCGCCCGGCCTTTATTTATTTTTTATTTTTATTAGTTAATTTATTATTTATTTTTATTTTTTGAGACGGAGTCTCGCTCTGTCACCCAGGCTGTAGTGCAGTGGCGCGATCTCAGCTCACTGCAACCTCCGCTTCCTGAGTTCAAGCAATTCTCCTGCCTCAGCCTCCTGAGTAGCTGGGACTACAGGCGCCTGCCACCTCGCCCGGCTAGTTTTTTGTATTTTTAGTAGAGACGGGGTTTTACCGTGTTAGCCAGGATGGTCTCGATCTCCTGACCTCATGATCTGCCTGCCTCGGCCTCCCAAAATGTTGGGATTACAGGCATGAGCCACCACGCCCTGCCGAGTTTTTATTTTTAATTAATTAATTTTTATTTAATTAATTTATTTTTCGAGATGGAGTCTCGCTCTGTCACCCAGGCTGGAGTGCAGTGGCCAGATCTCAGCTCACTGCAAGCTCCGCCTTCCGGGTTCACACCATTCCCCTGCCTCAGCCTCCTGAGCAGCTGGGACTACAGGCACCCACCACCACGCCCGGCTAATTTTTTGTATTTTTAGTAGAGACGGGGTTTCACTGTGTTAGCCAGGATGGTCTCGATCTCCTGACCTCGTGATCCGCCCGCCTCAGCCTCATAAAGTCCTGGGATTACAGGCATGAGCCACTGCACCTGGCCCTAATTAATTAATTAATTAATTTAGAGATGGAGTCTTGCTCCCTCGCTCAGGCTGGAGTGCAGTGGCGTGATCTCGGCTGACTGCAACCTCTGACTTCCAGGATCAAGTGATTCTCCTGCCTCAGTCTCCCAAGTAGCTGGGATTACAGGTGCCTGCCACCACACCTGGCTAATTTTTGTATTTTTAGTAGAGATGGGGTTTCGCTATGTTGGCCAGGCTGGTCTCGAACTCCCAACCTTAGATGAACCGCCCGCTTCAGCCTCCCAAAGTGCTGGGATTACAGGCAAGAGCCACCGCGCAAAAATAACTTTCCAAGAGTTCATTTTGGGGGTTGGAGAGGGAGTCTATTACCCAAAAGTGCTTGCAAACAGATGATGGCTTCCCACGTCTCCCTCTATGTTGATCCCATTTCCCCCAAACAGACACCTGCCTCCCTCCTTCGCCCACTTCAATGCGTCTCAGGTGCCAGCACTGTTGTCAAGGTTTTACCTGTGCTGATTTGTAATACCAACACGTAGTAAGCACACCGTCCCCATTTTCCAGACAAGGAAGCCAAGGCACAGAGTGTTTTGCTCAAGGACGCACAGCTGGTAAGTAAGAGGCAGAGTTTGATCCCGTGTAACGGGTTTCCTCGAGTCCCTGGCTCTTCTTACCAACGTCTTACTTCTTATTTATTTATTTATTTGTTTATTGAGACAGAGTCTTGCTCTTGTCACCCAGGCTGGAGGGCAGTGGTGCGATGTCAGCTCACTGCAACCTCTGCCTCCTGGGTTCAAGCAATTCTCCTGCATCATCCTCACGATTAGCTGGGATTATAGGCGACCCGGCTAATTTTTGTATTTTTGGTAGAGACCGGGTTTCACCGTGTTGGCCATGCTGGTCTCAAACTCCTGACCTCAGGTGATCCACCTGCCTGGACCTCCCAAAGTGCTGGCATTACAGATGTGAGCCACCACACCCAGGCTTTTTGTTTGTTTGTTTGTTTTTGTTTTTTTGAGACAGGGTGTTGCTCTGTTACCCAGGCTGAAGTGCAGTGGCGCAATCATGACTCACTGCAGCCTTGATCTTCTAAGGCTCAAGCGATCCTCCTGCTTCAGGCTCCTGAGTAGCTGGGACTACAGGTGTGCACCACAACTGGCTAATGTTTTGATTTTTTTTTTTTTTTTTTTGTAGAGACGGGGTCTCACTCTGTTAGCCTGGGCTGGTCTCCAACTCCTGGGCTCAAGCAATCCTCCCACCTCAACCTCCCAAAGTGCTGGAATTACAGGTATGAGCTACTGCACCTGGTGGCCTGAGTTCAAATCCTAGTAAGCTAGAACCCCATGAGACCTTAGGCAAGTCACTGCCATTCTGCGAGTCTCAGTTTCACGTACACAAAATGGGAACATAGTGGCAGGAAAGGGCAGCGTCATCGGGGGGATGTTTAGGTGCCCTGCAGGGGAGCAACTCCCTCAGATCTATTTTAGGAAGATCCCACCAGGTTCGTAGGGAAGGGGTGCTGAGGGGAGGGGGCTGGGGGGGCACGGGGGATGGCCATGGAAGAGGAGGATCCAGAGACCAAGCAGGGTGGTCAGAGAGGCAGGAGGATAACCAGCATTATGCATTGAAAAGGGACAGATATCGACCTGGGCACAGTGACTCACACCTGTAATCCCAGTACTTTGGGAGGCAGAGCCGGGAGGATCAACTGAGGTCAGGAGTTTGAGTCCAGCCTGGCCAGCATAGTGAAACCCGTCTCTACTGAAAATACAAAAATTAGCCGGGTGTGGTGGTGCACCCCTGTAATCCCAGCTACTTGAGAGGCTGAGGCAGGAGAATCGCTTGAACCCCAGGAGGTGGAGGTTGCAATAAGCCGAGATCCCACCACTGCGCTCCAGCCTGGGTGACAGAGGGAGACTCTGTCTCGAAAAATAAAAAAATAAAAATAACAGACCTCCCCAGGCAGGTGGGGGTCTGGAGTACTGGGAAGGGTCTGTCTGCTGTCCGGTTCCCCGCTGTGCTCACACATAAAACAAGCTCTCCAGGATCCAGAGAGCCCAGCCTGAGCCTCCCCTCCACCCAGTCTCCCGGGGCCACCCAGCCACGCACCTCCTCCCCGGGGCCGCCCAGAAGGGCCTTGGCTCTGGCCATATCCGCAGCCTCCACCTTGATGAGCCGGTGCTTGGGAGAGCCGTACTTGGCATCTCCGGGGTTCTTGGAGTCCCCAGGGCCCGCTGGGTCCGGCTCCAAGCGGCTCTCCGCGTCCTCATAGGGGTCTTCGAAGTCCAGGTTCTTCTGCGCGCGGTAGGCCCTCAGGATGTCGCTCTCGGTGTAGTCTGGGGTGGGCGGCTGCGGAGGGGGCCTCCGACCGCCAAAGCTCAGGTAGTCCCGTAGCCACTTGGCCATTTGGGCGCCTGTCACCCCAATCGGGCCACTGTCAGAGGGGCCCCCACATACCCTTCTCCAGGCCCCTTTCCTCAGGGAGGATGAGGAGGAGGAGGAGGAGGAGGAGGAGGAGGAGAGGAAGGGAAGAGCAGGGAAGGAGGAGAAAGATCAGGTGCGCCCTTTGGCGGGGTTCTGGATGGATAGAGGCAAGGAAAAGGTGAAGGGGGGGGGAAGGAGGCGACAGAGGAGGGAGGGAGGACAAGCCCGCTTTAGCCGGGTTTGGCAAGCACCGCAGGGGAAGGGGGCGTCCCGCAGGGCCCTGAGTGCCGCGCGCTAGGGGCTAGGGCGAGGGGCATCCGCGGAGGCGCGCGGAGTTTCCGCGGGCAGCGCGGTTCCCTGGAGCAACTCGGCCGCCCGCCGCCTCCGGGAAGCTCCGGGATCCCTTCCTGGGGTCGGGAGATCGGGGCCAGCGCCACCTGCGGACGCTCCCGGCCCCTCGCCCAGTCCGGACGCCTGGGTTCTCAGCGCAGCGGGCGGGCTCCCCAGGGGCGCAGGCGCCGCGCGCAAAGTTGGGCCGCGGAGACGGTGACCCCGGCGGGACGCATCCTTTGTCGCGCTCCTCTCGGCTCAGCGGGGAGCCCCCAATCCCGCGGTCCCCGGCCGGGCCGCCTCGATCCGGCCCCAGCCACCCGCACAAAGGGAAATAAAAACCTCCTCCAATCCCTCTTCACGCTTTCAGAGACACTTTCCCCGCCGCCGCCAGGAGGTGGGACGCTGGGGAGGGGAGAGCGCGGGAGGACGCCCCGGTTCCCACCAGCCCCGGGCCGCGTCCCGGGCAGCAGCGTCCAGGCTCCCCCGCCTCCCCTCGGCCGCGTCCCCCGCCCCTCCCCTCCCCCTGCGCTCCCCTCGGAGGTGACTGAGACCTTCAGCTGTTCTGGGGAGGGAGGGAGCCGCTGCCCGCGGAGGGAAGGGGGGCTGGGGGCGGGAGTCGCCGGGGCCGAGGCCGCGGCAGCTGGACACTGACCCGGACGCCCGAGACTGGCCGCAGCGAGCGCGGAGCGCGGGAGGTGGGGACCGGCTGGGAGTGACACTGCTGGGGAGGGAGAGAGGGAAGAGAGGGGAGGGGGAGAAGGAGGGGAGGGGGAAATTGCCCGGGAAATGGGGGACTGGACTTGACCGCCAGAAGGGGTGAAATTGACCAGCAGAGGGGGTGGGAATGACCGCCACTGAGGGTCGAAATGGAACCGATGTCTGGCGGTGAAACGGACCGGCAGAGTGGGGGTGTGGAAATTGGTGGAGAGGTCACTGGTTGAAATTGATATTGATGCAGCAGAAGGAAGAGGGGGGCAAAGGAAGGGACGGTGGGGATCAGGCTTCCCCTCCCCCAAGAGGGCTCTGCTCTGTTCCCCGATCCCTTCCCAGGGGACTAATTGCGGGCAGGGGGAGGGTTGGGGGCAGCTGGCCTGGGGAAGGGAGATGGTATCTGTGCCTGGCGCCTGTCCTCTGCATCTGTCCCTTTGTGGCTTCTGGGGGGCGGGGGGCGGGAAGAGGGGCAGAAGTGAGAGGGGCCTGGCCTGAACTGGCTGCCTGTTGTCAGCTGCTGCTGCCGTTGTCTGGGGGTGAGGGCACTGAGAGGTTTGGGGGGTGGGAGAGGAAAAGGAAGCCACTGGCCAATTTTCCAGTGCAGAACCATTTTTTTTTCTTTCCCCATAAAGGGGCTTGCCCAGCTCCCCCTAATGACTGGAGTGAGGGGTGGCCAGGAAGGATGGGACCCCAGATTCTCTCCTCTGGTGGCCAGCCCCCCCGTTGGGCACAGGTCATAGCTTGGAGGCGACAGCTGGAGGACGAGACAGCAGTCAGAACTAACACTGCTATGACTGGGCCCTCCTAGCAGCCCGGCGGGGCTCAGGGCAGGGTCTGTCACCCCCTGAGTCTTGGTTTTCCTTATTTGAAAGATGTGGTTTCTAACAGGAAAAGCCAGACAGCTCTAGGAAGGATTCCAGGAGGGACCGAGTTATCACCTGGATTCCTCGTTTTATGGATGGGGAAACCGAGGCACAGAGATGGGAGGGACTTGTTCAGAGCCACTCCACAGCTCATTCTGCCTGGACACTGCCATGGGACCTGGCCTAGGGTGGCACTGGAATCTCTTTTTTTTTTTTTTTTTTTTTTTGAGACGGAGTCTCGCCCTGTCACCCAGGCTGGAGTGCAGTGTTGTGATCTTGGCTCACTGCAACCTCCGCCTCCCGGGTTCAACCGATTCTCCTGCCTCAGCCTCCTGAGTAGCTGGGATTACAGGCTCCTGCCACCACGCCCAGCTAATTTTTGTACTTTTAGTGGAGATGGGGTTTCACCATGTTGGCCAGGCTGGTCTTGAACTCCTGACCTCAGGTGATCCGCCGGCCTCGGCCTCCCAAAGTGCTCTTCATGGAATCTGTTCTGCAACTCCTTTTCCATGATGAGCTCCATTATCCAGATGGGAAAACTGAGGCCTGGAGCCAAC
The DNA here is from genome assembly GCF_024542745.1 of Macaca thibetana thibetana. Classification (NCBI taxonomy): domain Eukaryota; kingdom Metazoa; phylum Chordata; class Mammalia; order Primates; family Cercopithecidae; genus Macaca; species Macaca thibetana. Next base: position 19,889,639 of record NC_065596.1, read on the forward strand.
AAGGCAAAGCCCCTGAAGGATGCAGGTGTCTAGACCCTTCTGTTCCTCCCCTTCCCTGCACTGGCTGTGTTCCCCAACACACACCTGTTGAACTCCTTCCTCCCTCCTGAGGTGCATGGTCACCCCCGCTTCCCCCCACCCTTTCAGATCAGCGACAAGGCGGCGTCCCACGGGGCGGCCAGGGAGCACAGCAGATAATTGTCGTGCTTTCTGTCAGCCGCAAGGCAATTCCAGGGCGCGGGGATGAGCTGTTGACAGATCTCATCAAATCCGAGTCGTCTCCCTGCCGGATAAGACTAGATGTCTGAGGTATAAATATTTGAAAGGGGCCTTCTAATTACAGTCTGTGCCAGGAATAGCAATTAGAGGCCCCCGGGCCAGAATCAAACGGCACTTGACTTTCCTGTGCTTTGGAGCTGGCTTCTCCTGGGGCTGCACCCCCACCCTACCCCAAGGAGGGGAGAGGGGAGAGGCTGGCAGGAGAGGCAGGAGGAGGAGGTAGAAGAGACAGAGATCCAGGCTGGGGGTCCAGTCACCTTGCCTTGTGACCTTGAATCAGCCACGTAATCTCGTGAGCTTTGGATGGCTTTCTTTTTCTTTTCTTTTCTTCTTTTTTTTTTTTTTTTTTTTTTTTTTTTTGAGACAGGGGTCTCGCTCTGTTGCCCAGGCTGGAGTGTAGCATTGCAATCACAGCTCACTGCAGCCTCAACATCCTGGGCTCAAACGATCCCCCCATCTCAGCCTCCCAGTAGCTAAGATTACAGGTGCACACCACCACACCTGGCTAATTTTTTTTGTTTGTTTGTTTGGGGGGCAGAGTCTTGCTTTGTTGCCCAGGCCTGGAGTGCAGTGGTGTGATCTCGGCTCATTGCAACCTCCGCCTCCCAGGTTGAAGCAATTCTCCTGCCTCAGCCTCCTGAGTAGCTGGGATTATAGTAGGCATGCACCACCATGCATGGCTAATTTTTGTATTTTTAGTAGAGATGGGGTTTCACCATGTTGGTCAGGCTCGTCTCGAACTCCTAACCTCATGATCCACCTGCCACAGCCTCCTGAAGTACTGAGATTACAGGCATGAGCAACCGCACCTGGCCAACACCTGGCTAATTTTTTTTTATAGAGATGGGGTTTCGCTATGTTGCCCAGGCTGTACTTGAACTCCTGTCTTCAAGCAATCCTCCCCGCTCCCAAAGTGCTGGGATTACACTCCCTTTGGCCTCCCAGAGTGCTGGGATTACAGGACTGAGCCACTGCACCAGCTTTGGATTTCTGACCAGGAGAGGAGGGAACCAGGGAGGGCTACCAGGAGGTGGGTGCTGAGTGGGTAATAACAAGGAGGTGGGCGGGGCAGCGGGGACCCTCCTTCCCCAGCATTCTGGGTCTGAGAGGCAGCTCATGGGGGGCTCCTCCAGGGTGGGTGGGGCCCAAGGAACTATCCTCAGGAGGTTCTCCCAGGTTCCAGAATCCCAGCCTGTCAGACACTGGCCCATGACAGTGGGTAAATGAGAGAATAACAGCTCACCCCTGTTAAGCACTTATGGCCAGGCACTGATTTTGGTGCTTTTTGCTTGGTTTCCTTGCTCTTTTTTTTTTTTGAGGTTGAGTCCCGCTCTGTCGCCCTGGTTGGAGTGCAGTGGTGCGATCTCAGCTCACGGCAACTTCTGCCTCCCGGGTTCAAGCGATTCTCCTGCTGCAGTCTCCCAAGTAGCTGGGTTTACAGGTGCCCGCCACCATGTCCAGCTAAATTTTATATTTTTAGTAGAGATGGTGTTTCACCATGTTGGCCAGGCTGCTCTTGAGCTCCTGACCTTGTGATCCACCCGCCTTGGCCCCCCAAAGTGCTGAGATTACAGGAGTAAGCCACCATGTACAGACTTGCTGTGTTTTTTTGTTGTTGTTGTTTTTTCTTAAAGATATAATTCGGCCGGGCGCGGTGGCTCAAGCCTGTAATCCCAGCACTTTGGGAGGCCGAGACGGGCGGATCACGAGGCCAGGAGATCGAGAGACGATCCCGGCTAACACGGTGAAACCCCGTCTCTACTAAAAAATACAAAAAAACTAGCCGAGCGAGGTGGCGGGCGCCTGTAGTCCCGCTACTCGGGAGGCTGAGGCAGGAGAACGGCGTAAACCCGGGAGGCGGAGCTTGCAGTGAGCTGAGATCCGGCCACTGCACTCCAGCCTGGGTGACAGAGCAAGACTCCGTCTCAAAAAAAAAAAAAAAAAAAAAAGATATAATTCACATCGGCTGCGGTGACTCACACCTGTAATCCCAGCACTTTGGGAGGCCAAGGTAGGTGGATCACCTGAAGTCAGGAGCTCGAGACCAGCCTGGCCAAGATGGTGAAACCCTGTCTCTACTAAAAATACAAAAATTATCCAGGTGTGGTGTCGGGCACCTGTAACCCAGCTACTCGGGAGGCAGGAGAATCACTTGAACTCGGGAAGCGGAGGTTGCCATAAGCCAAGATTGCACCACTGCACTCCAGCATGGGCAACAGAGTGAGACTCCATCTCAAAAAAAAAAAAAAAAACAAAAAACCCAAAAACCATGACTCACATATCCTACAATTCACCCATTTAGAGTGTACAATTCAGTGATTTTTTAGTAGAGACTGGGTTTCACCATGTTGGCCAGGATGGTCTCCATCTCTTGACCTCGTGATCCACCCGCCTCAGCCTCCCAAAGTGCTGGGATTATAGGCTTGAGCCACTGTACCTGGCCAGGCCTGTGTTTTTTAATTTTTAAAATTCTTCTAGAGGGTCGGGTGTGGTGGCTCACACCTGTAATCCCAGCACTTGCAGAGGCTGAGGCAGGTGGATCACCTGAGGTCAGGAGTTTGAGACCAGCCTGGCCAACATGGTGAAACCCCATCTCTACTGAAAATACAAAAATTATCCAGGCTTGGTGGCGGGCACATTGTAATCCCAGCTACTCGGGAGGCTGAGGTTGGAGAATCGCTTGAACCTGGGAGGCAGAGGTTGCAGTGAGTTGAGATCGTGCCACTGCACTCCAGCCTGGGCAACAGAATGAGACTCCATCTAAAAAAAAATTTTTTTTTCTAGAATTGGGGTCTTGCAATGTTACCCAGGCTGGTCTTGAACTCCTGGCCTCAAGTGATCCTCCTGCCTCGGCCTCCCAAAACTTTGGGATTGCAGGTGAGAGCCACCACACTCAGCCATCTTTCTTTTTTTTTTTTTTTGAGACGGAGTCTCACTCTGTCACCCAGGCTGGAGTGCAGTGGCATGACCTTGGCTCACTGCAACCTCCGTCTCCCAGGTTCAAGCAATTCTCCTGCCTCAGCCTCCTGAGTAGTTGGGATTACAGGCGCATGCCACCACACAAGGCTAATTTTTGTATTTTTAATAGAGACGGGGTTTCGCCATGTTGGCCACGCTGGTGTTGAACTCCTGACCTCAGGTGATCCGCTCGCCTCGGCCTCCCAAAGTGCTGGGATTATAGGCGTGAGCCACTGTGCCCAGCCAGCTTTGCCTTTCTTAACTCACAGTCTGATGGCAGAGACATGGCCTTGTCCACAGGAGCCCCCAGTCTGATGGAGGAGTTGTGGGTCTCACTTCAGGAACTTCCATTTGATGGGAGAGATGCGGCCCTACCTTGAGGGGTTCCCACTCTGATGAAGGAGACATGAACCTGTCTTCGGGAGTCTCCAGTCTGATGGGGGAGGCAGGTCCAACCTTCAGAGGCCCCCTGTCTAATGCAGGAGACATAGCCTTGACTTCAAGCATCCCAGAGTAATGGAGGAGACACAGGCCTGCCTTCAAGGGTCCCCAGTCTGAAAAGGGAGGCATAGTCCAAACTTCAAGCGTCCCCAGTCAGATGGCAGAGGCATGGTGTAAACTTCAAGGGCCCCAGTCCAACACGGAAGGCATGGCCCCAACTAACTCACAAGGTCTCAGTCTATTAGAGGAGACGTGAGCCTTCCTTCTAGAGGCCCCTATCTGATGGGGGAGGCATGATCCAGCCCGTCCAGGACTCCAGTCTGACATGCAGGCAATTGCAGTGAAGTTGCAGTGGGGTGGATAACCAAAGGCATGGCCTTGGAGCCTGGAGATTCAAACCCGGGCCCTGTCCCTCCCTCACCCTGGAGATTGAGAAGCCTCCCTTACCCATAAATGGGGCAGCAACAGAGCGTGTCCCCGGGGGTGTTTGTGGACCGAGTGGGTGGTGTCATCCCATTCCCAGATAAGGAAACAGGCTCAGGGAGCCCCAGGTTCACACGGCGTGGGCCCCTCTTCTCCTGTAAGCCCAGGCTGGGGTGGCAGTGGGCTCCAGCGGAAGGGGATCCCATCACCCCTCCTCCCCATCCCTCTGATGTGCTCCGGCAGCCAGGCAGCCCCGGAGGAGTTGATGGAGGAGATCTCAGATGAAGGCTGACAGCTCCCGAAGACAGGATGACAGACGCGGGCTGGTGGGGAACGGGTACTGTCGGCAGGGATGGGGGAAGGGCAGGCTTCAGAGGGTGAAGGTAGGGGGTGCTGGGAGGTGGGGCAGGGCAGGGAGGGGCCCCCACTGGTCAGGAAGGACAGAGCCCGATGCATGGCTGTGCCTGCCCCTCGACTCCCTCAGCCCTGGGAACCCCCAGGAGTGAACTGGGAGCCGACAGCAGAATTGCCCCTGGGACACAGGGTGAGAGAACAAAGCTTCCCAGGAGAAAAAAAAAGAAATAAAAATAAAATTCCAGTGATGTATGAAAGAGTGGCGTGTGGGAAGGGAGGAGGTGAAACCTGGGGCTCCCTGAGCCTGCTTCCTCACCGAGGAATGGGGTGATGCCCACTCAACCCATTTGTGAGCACGCACAATGTGCCAGCTGGTTTCAGTGTGCTGGGTTGCACCAATTTTTTTGAGATGGAGCCTCACTCTGTTGCCCAAGCTGGATGGAGTGCAGTGGCACGATCTTGGCTCACTGCAACCTCCGCCTCCTGGGTTCAAGTTACTCTCCTGCCTCAGCCTCTGGAGTAGCTGGGATTATAGGCGCCTGCCACCACACCCAGCTAATTTTTGTATTTTTAGTAGAGACAGGGTTTCACCATGTTGGCCAGGTTGGTCTCAAACTCCTGACCTCAAGTGAAACACCTACCTCGGCCTCCAAAAGTGCTGGGATTATAGGCATCAGCCACCACGTGTGGCCCAAATAAACTTCTACTGTGCATAATTTACCCCATCTGTGGTGTTCTGCGAAAGCAGCAGCAGATGGACAAAGATAGAAGCTGCAGACAAGGTCTGTGTAGGTAAGAAACTGAGAGTGTCTTGTGGCCAACAGCCATGAGGGACTGAATTCTGTCAACAACCACAAAGGTTTGGAAGCAGGTCCTTCTCCAGTTGAGCCTTCAGATGACACCCCAGCCCGGGCCTGTGTCCTTTTTTTTTTTTTTTCTTTGAGACAGAGTCTCACTTTGTCCCCCGGGCTGGAGTGTGATGGCACAATCTTGGCTCACTGCAACCTCCACCTCCTGGGTTCAAGTGATTCTCCTGTTTCAGCCTCCCAAGTAGCTGGGATTACAGGCATGAGCCACCCACGCCCAGCTAATTTTTGTATTTTTTGTAGAGACAGGTTTTGCCATGTTGGCCAGGCTGCTCTTGAACTCATGACCTCAGGTGATCTGCCTGCCTCAGCCTCTGAAAGTGCTGCGATTACAGCCGTGAGCCACTGTGCCCAGCCTGGCCTCTGTCTTGATTGAATCCTTGCTAAACCTTAAAGCAGGAGACCCAGTGAAACCACACCCAGCTTTCTGTTGTTTTTAAGTTGCTCAGTTTTGGAATAATTTGTTATGCAGCACAAGAAAACAAACAGAGGAAGAGGTGAGCAATAAACACGCCCCCCAAGGCATCCTCTCTGCACCCTCTTAGAACTCACTTACCTGCTTTATTTTCATCATAGTCATCACCACTTTTGGTATACATTATTTATTTGTATGTTATTGTAAAACAATACATAGAAGTTTTTTTTTTGGCTGGGCGCAGTGGCTCACACCTGTAATTCCAGCACTTTGGGAGGATGAGGTGGGCAAATCACTTGAGGTCAGGAGTTCGAGACCAGCCTGGCCACATAGTGAAACCCCATCTCTACTAAAAATAGAAAAATTAGCCATGCATGGTGGTGTGTGCCTGTAATCCCAGCTACTCTGGAGGCTGAGGCATGAGAATCATTTGAACCCAGCGGGCAGAGGTTGCAGTGAGCCAAGATCATGCCACTGCACTCCAGCCTGGGTGACAGAGTGAGATGCTGTCTCAAAAAAAAAAAAAAAAAAGTTAACATAAGAAGGGGTGTCGGGACTGGGCGTGGTGGCTCAAGCCTATAATCCCAGCACTTTGGGAGGCTGAGGCGGGCGGATCATGAGGTCAGGAGATCGAGACCATCCTGGCTAATATGGTGAAACCCCGTCTCTACTGAAAATACAAAAAGAATTAGCTGGACGTGGTGGCGGGCGCCTGCAGTCCCAGCTACTCAGGGGGCTGAGGCAGGAGAATGGCGTGAACCTGGGAGGTGGAGTTTGCAGTGAGCCGAGATAGTGCTACTGCACTCCAGCCTGGGCGACAGAGCGAGACTCCATCTCAAAAAAAAAAAAAAAAAGAAAGAAAAAGAAAAAAAAGAAAAAAAATTTAAAAATTAGGTAGGTGTGGTGGCTCTGCCTCTAGTCCCAGCTACCTGGGAGGCTGAGGTGGGAGGATCACTTGAGCCTGGGAGATTGAGGCTGCAGTGAGCTGTGACTATACCACTGCACTCCAGCCTTGGTGAAAGACCAAGATCCTGCATGAAAAAGGTGGGGGTTGGGTGAGGGAAGCTAGGCCCAGGATAGGAACTGCGGCATGTTCCTGTAATCCTAGGATTTTAGGGGACTGAGGCAGGAGGGTTGGTTGAGGACAGGAGGTTGAGTCCAGACTGGGCAACATGGCCAGACCCTGTTTCTCAATTTGTTTTTTTTAAAGAAAGAAAGAAAGAAAGGCCAGGCATGGTGGCTCACACATGTAATTCCAGCACTTTGGGAGGCCAAGGCAGGCGGATCACCTGAGGTCAGGAGTTCGAGACCAGCCAGGCCAACATGGTGAAACCCCGTCTCTACTAAAAATACAAAAGTTAGCAGAGTGTGGTGGCAGGTGGCTGTAATCCCAGCTACTCGGGAGCCTGAGGCAGGAGGACTGCTTGAACCCGGGAGGTGGAGGTTGCAGTGAGCCAAGATCGCACCACTGCACTCCAGCCTAGGAGACGAGAGCGAGACTTCATCTCCAAAAAAAAAAAAAAATAAATAAAAATAAACGTAAAGAAAGAAAAAAAATAAATAAAAGAAAAAAGATAAATAAAAGAAAACAAGGCCGGGCGCGGTGGCTCATGCCTGTAATCCCAGCACTTTGGGAGGCCGAGGCAGGCGGATCACAAGGTCAGGAGATCGAGACCACGGTGAAACCCCGTCTCTACTAAAAATACAAAAAATTAGCCGGGCGCGGTTGTGGGCGTCTGTAGTCCCAGCTACTCGGGAGGCTGAGGCAGGAGAATGGCGTGAACCCGGGAGGCGGAGCTTGCAGTGAGCTGAGATCGCGCCACTGCACTCCAGCCTGGGCGACAGAGCGAGACTCCGTCTCAAAAAAAATAAATAAATAAAATAAAATAAAAGAAAACAAAAAAAGCCCAGATGGTAAGCCTGGGCACACTTAGGCGACAACTAAATATAAATATCTGGGCTCATGCCTGTGACCCCAGCACTTTGTGAGGCCGAGGCAGGAAGATCGCTTGAGCCCATGAATTCAAGATCAACCTGGGCAACATGGCGAAACCCAGTCTCTTCTAAATATACAAAAAGTTAGCCAGGAATGGTGGCACACACCTGAGGTTCCAGCGACTCACGAGACTGAGGAGGGAGGATCACCTGAGCTCGGAAGTTCAAGGCTGCAGTGAGCCAAGAATACGCTACTGCACTCCAGCCGGGGCAAGAGTTAGATCCTGTCTCAAAAAACAAACCTCTGTGAATGCCCCTCGAATTGTGCTAACAGAGCCTTGTCCTGGGGCCTCCTCAGACTCTGGGAGAGAGAAGGGGCCCGGGCGGTTGGCAGATTTCCTTTTATTGGTTCTAGACAGTTTGTGGAAGGAAGAGATGAGGCCGTCTAGAGGCCAGTGGGCTCGCCCAGTGCCCCAGACACTGACACCCTGAAGTAGTGTTGGAATCTGAGACGCACTAGGGATACTGCAGCCCTAAGCATGGTGACAGGTGGAGGCAGGAGCAGCAGGTGTCCCCGATGTGTTGAGAGGCTGGTGAGGGCAGAGAGAAGCGACCTCCCGGGGTTGAGGTCCCTGTTGGCCCTACGTGCTTGGAGCACGCTGGCACTTGTCTATAGGGTCTCCGGTTACGCCAAGGCCTCCTGCCCCGACCACCAGCAACGCTGGCCTCAATGTGGCTGAAGCTGGATGTGTGGCCCTGACCCAGGGCAGGGGTCCTAGGAGGGCTCAGTTGCTGCCGTTGCTGTCGTCACTGTCCAGGTACGCACCCAGCTGGCTCAGGGAGGACGCGCCAGGCGTCGGGGGTGCAGGGTCGGCCTCCTTCCTGCTCTGCGGGGCTCCTGGGGGGAGAGGGAGAGTTAGCTCATCTCAGCTCCAGAGCAGACGGGCCAGGGACAAGGCCTGGAGCACAGGACCGGCCACCTCTGCAGGTTTGCAAAGCCCAGAGGCGACAGCATGTGAATGGCCTGGCCTTTCCGGATGGCACCTGATGGGACCCATCGCAGATTTACGTCTGCACACCTGGGACTCAACAGCTTCGCTTCCGAACAATGGCCCATGCAAACCCTGCCCAGGCAGGCAACGTGCACTGTCAAAAATGGAAATGGCGCAAAGTTCAAAGTCCAGTCACTGTGGACTTAATCACCTTAGGAAAAATCATACTAATGCAATTAAGAGGGGCAGATTCTATGCCCAGCTGTGAAAGCCACTCTGACTCTCGGTCTTTTCCTCTGACAAATGGGATAATTTTTTTTTTTTTGAGACGGAGTCTCGCTCTGTCACCCAGGCTAGAGTGCAGTGGCGCGATCTTGGCTCAGTGCAACCTCCGCTTCCCAGATTCAAGAAATTCTCCTGCCTCAGCCTCCCAAGTAGCTAGGATTACAGGCACCCGCCACCATGCTTGGCTAATTTTAGTAGAGATGGGGTTTCATGATGTTGGCCAGGCTGGTCTTGAACTCCTGACCTCAAGTGATCCGCCGGTCTTGGCCTCCCAAAGTGCTGGGATTACAGGTGTGAGCTACTGCGCCTGGCCAGACGGCATAATTTTTTTTTTTTTTTTTTTTTTTTTTTTTTGAGTCACGCTGTTGCCCAGGCTGGAGTGCAGTGGCGTGATCTCAGCTCACTGCAAGCTCCGCCTCCCGGGTTCCCGCCATTCTCCTGCCTCAGCCTCCTGAGTAGCTGGGACTACAGGCGCCCGCCACCTCGCCCTGCTAATTTTTTGTATTTTTAGTAGAGACGGGGTTTCACTGTGGTCTCGATCTTCTGACCTTGTGATCCGCCCGCCTCGGCCTCCCAAAGTGCTGGGATTACAGGCTTGAGCCACCGCGCCCGGCCCAGACGGCATAATTTTTACCAGCACTGATAAAAATGTCTCAAATGTCTCACAGTCTCGTCGTGTGCCAGGGTCTACTCAAGTGCCACCGCTCACGGAATCAACCCAAACCGGGAGCCGACTCTACCTACGTGAGGTAGGTCCCCTTGGCTGCATTTTACAGGACACGACACTGAGGCCCCGCTGGGGGGAAAGTCCCTTGGCCAAGGCCATAGGACAAGCAGGTAGGGGTGCAAAGTACCTGCCCCCCGGATGCTTGGCTCTGAATTCTGGTCTTAACCACCTGGCAATGCTGACCCCACTCCCATCCTCCATCCCCCAGGGCTGGGGGTGTGGGACTCTCGTCCCTACAGAGCACCAGGTGTGTGACAACAGAGACACACATGCCATACAGACAGCCCCGGAGGTGGGACGGGGGATCCTGGCACCTGCTGGCAGCGAAGGCTGGGCAGGGAAACACGGATTCAACATTGATTTTATACATTCCCACAGGATTTGGGCTTTAAAAGCAAGCACTGGCTCTTTTTGTAATTGAAAGACAAAAAGAGGCCGGGCGCGGTGGCTCACACCTGTAATCCCAGCACTCTGGGAGGCCGAGGTGACTAGATCACCTGAGGTCGGGAGTTCAAGACCAGCCTGACCAACATGAAGAAACCCCGTCTCTACTAATAATACAAAAGATTCGCCGGGTGTGGTGCTGTAGTTCCAGCTACTTGGGAGGCTGAGGCAGAGAACTGCTTGAACCGGGAAGGCGGAGGTTGCAGTGAGCCGAGATGGCACCACTGCACTCCAGCCTGGGAAACAGGGCAAGACTGACTCAAAAAAAAAAAAAAGAAAGAAAGAAAAAAGACAAAAATAAGCTGCCCGCCTTCTCTGCTCACTCCACTAATTGGTCCTGTGGGGGTTGCAGGCCACCCTCAACCCACCCCATGAAGCTTCTGTAATTGCACAGGGAGCGCTGCCACCACCTGGAGGTCACTATGGAAACCGCGCCCGGCTCTGGGAACTCTTGTGACCTTACCTGGGGCGGGGGCCGCCTGAGGCTGCCCATTGCCGCAGTCCAGGTCGGCCTTTGCCTTCTTCACCACGACCAGCCTCGACAGCGGGGGCCGGCTGCCCAGGCTGCCAACGCTCTGCTCCCAGACCTCCACCTTCCTCTTGGGCTTTGGGGCCTGCAGGTGATGGGGACATGTGTGGGGGTCTGGCCCGGATCCAGGGCCCAGTCAGGCCCCTCTGCCCTCAACCCCTGCTCACTGCCCCATGCACACTCTTCCACTGCTGGCTGCACTGACCATGTTCCTCCTCTGCTCTAAACTCCTCTATGGCTCCCCACTGCCCCAGGCTTGGCACTCAAGGTCTCTGTCCATTCTCCATCCCACATAGCCTGCCCTGGCACTTCCTGAATCATACTGTGAATTCTCATCTCCACGCCTTTACCTATGCTATTCCCTTCACCAGGGATGGCCCCTTTTCCATGCACTCACTTGGTGAACTCCTACTCACCCTTCAATACCCAACACAAGACACCCCTCCTGAGAAGCCCATCATGGTTCAAGCTCACATGCAGGCTGCATGTCCACGCTCACAGTGCCCACAGTGCCCTCTGCTGGCTGTTATAACTCTCTCGCCAGCTCTGCCGTGAGCTCCTGTCTTCCCCACTGCTGGCTCTGTGGTGCCACAAACAGTTCCTGGCACAAGGAGGTGCTCAATGTACTTGAGAGAACGCATGAAAATGGAGGAAGCCGCCTTGGGAAAGAGTTAGGGGCAGATAGAAAAGACTTCCAGTTCCTTCACTGGAACAGAAGGGACCTGTTAATCTATTTTATTTATTAAATTTTTTTTTGGAGAAGGTCTCACTCTATTGCCCAGGCTGGAGTGCAGTGGTGCAATCATACATAGCTCATTGCAGCCTCGAACTCCTGGGCTCAAGCGATTCTCCTGACTTAGCCTCCTGCAGGTGCACGCCACCATGCCGGGCTAACATTTTTAATTTTTATAGAGACAGGGTCTCACTCTGTTACCCGGGCTGGTCTCGAACTCCTGGCTCAAGCAATCCTCCCATCTCAGCGTTCCAAAGAGCTGGGATGATAGGCGTGAGCCACTGCATCTGGCCTCTTTAATCTGTTTTATGTTTAAATAGAGGAAGTGGTAACCACTGGGTTAAGGAAGTCCCAATGGGTGCTCTACCCTCACGGAGCTCACTGTGGGGAGGGAGAGGAACAAGGAGACCAACACGCAGGACTACATCCATCTGGGTGAGAGAGAAGCCAGGGGGCATGAGCTTGAATTGTGAGGATGAGCTTCTCAAAGGAAGGGTGTCTTGCATTGGGTATTGAAGGGTGGGTAGGAGTTCACCAAGCGAGAAGGAAAAGGGGGCATCCCAGGTAAGGGGAATGGCACAGGTAAAGGTGTGATGAGAAGTCACCGTGTGATTCAGGAAGTGCCAGGGCAGGTTATGTGGGATGGAGAATGGGCAGAGGCCTTGAGTGCCAAGCCGATGGTGTGAGGGGCGGCCACTGCTAAGGTGGTGGAGAGGCCTCCTTAAAGTTGTGGCTCTGGGCCGGGTGCGGTGGCTCACGCCTCTAATCCTGGCACTTTGGGAGGCCAAGGTGGGTGGATCACGAGGTCAGATCGAGACCATCCTGGCTAACACAGTGAAACCCCATCTCTACTATAAATACAAGAAATTAGCCAGGCTTGGTGGCACATGCCTGTAATCCCAGCTACTCGGGAGACTGAGGCAGGAGAATCGCTTGAACCTGGGAGGTGGAGGTTGCAGTGAGCTGAGATTGTGCCACTGCACTCCAGCCTGGGTGACAGGGCGAGACTCTGTCTCAAAAAAAAAAAAAGTCGTGGCTCTGGGCTGATGTTAGAACCAGGAAAACAAGTCAAAAGGCACAGATGGCCAGGTGCAGTGGCGCACACCTGTAATTCCAACACTTTGGGAGGCTGGGGCGGGTGGACCACTTGAGGTCAGGAGTTCAAGACCAGCTTGGTCAACACGGTGAAACCCTGTCACTTTATTAATAAAAATAAAATACAAAACAGCCAGGTGTGGCAGCACACGCCCGTAATCCCAGCTACTGAGGAGGCTAAGGCAGGACAATTACTTTAGCCTGGGAGGCGGAGCTTGCAGTGAGCGGAGACTGTGCCACTGCACTCCAGCCTGGGCGAAAGAACGAGACCGTCTCAAAAATAAAAATAAGATACCTAGGTTAGTTCCCAAACCTGTTTCTACAGGTGGTACTCATCATCATTAAACTAAACGAAGGATTGGGAGGCCAAGGTGGGAGGACTGCTTGAAGACAGGAGTTTGAGACCAGCCTGGACAACATACAGACTCATCTCTAATAAAAAAAAAAAAAAAAGGCCGGGCGCGGTGGCTCAAGCCTGTAATCCCAGCACTTTGGGAGGCCGAGACGGGCGAATCACGAGGTCAGGAGATCGAGACCATCCTGGCTAACATGGTGAAACCCCGTCTCTACTAAAAAATACAAAAAACTAGCCGGGCGAGGTGGCGGGCGCCTGTAGTCCCAGCTACTCGGGAGGCTGAGGCAGGAGAATGGCATAAACCCGGGAGGCGGAGCTTGCAGTGAGCTGAGATCTGGCCACTGCACTCCAGCCTGGACGACAGAGCCAGACTCCGTCTCAAAAAAAAAAAAAAAAAAAAAAAAAAAAAAAGAAAAGAAAATTAAAAATGAGCTGGCTGTGGTGGCATGCACTTGTAGTCCCAGCTATGTGAGAGGCTGAGGTGGGAGGATCATGTGACCCCAGGAGTTGGAGGCTGCCGTGAGCTGTGATCACATCACTGCACTCTAGCCTGGGTGACAGAGCAAGACCTCATCTCTAAAATAAACCAAGAAAATGCAAGTGTGGAGATATTCCTTCCTATAAAAGTTAGGGTGAAGGTTTGAAAAGTCTTGATGAAGGTGTATCATGTAAAACCAAATAAAACACCTGCGATAAAATCAGGTACAGGCACAAGACTGAGGGAATACATCATAAAAGGTTGGACTGCTTTCAAAGTAGCTTTACTCTGTTGATTCATTTTAAAAAAAAAAGAGAGAGGAAGTAGTAGACAATGAATTCTGGGAGTGGTTTATGCAAGAACCACAGTGTGAGAACTCGAATCAGGGGATATAGCTTCAAAGAAAGGATCTTTTAGAAAACTGTCTTGGGGTCAGCCATGGTGGCTGATGCCTGTAATCCCTGTGCCTTTAGAGGCCAAGGCAGGAGAACTGCTGGAGGCCAGGAGCAGGAGACCAGCCTGGGCAACACAGCCAGACCGCATCTCTGCAAAAACAATTTGAAAAATTAGGGGCCAGGCGCAGTGGCTCACGCCTGTAATCCCAGCACTTTGGGAGGCCGAGGCAGTTGAATCACCTGAGGTCAGGAGTTCGAGATCAGCCTGGCTAACATGATGAAACCCCATCTCTACCAAAAAGGACAAAAAAATTAGCCGGGCGTAGTGGTGGGTGCCTGTAGTCCCAGCTACTCGGAAGGCTGAGGCAGGAGAATGGCGTGAACCCGGGAGGCGGAGCTTGCAGTGAGCCGAGATCGCGCCACTGCACTCCAGCCTGGGCAACAGAGCGAGACTCCGTCTCAAAAAAAAAAAAAAATACAAAAATTAGCCAGGCATGGTGGCAGGCACCTGTAATCCCAGCTACTTGGGAGGCTGAGGCAGAAGAATCGCTTGAACCCGGGGGGCGAAGGTTGCAGCGAGCCAAGATTACACCACTGCACTCCAGCCTGGGCAACAAGAGTGAAACTGTCTAAAAAAAGAAAAAAGAAAAGAAAAATTAGTCAGGCATGGTGATGTGTGCCTGTGGTCCCACCTACTCAGGAGACTGAGGTGGGAGGATTGCTTGAGCCCAGGAGGTTGAGGCTGTAACGAGCTGGGACTGCACCACTGCACTCCAGCCTGGGCAACAGAGCAAGACTCTGTGTTTAAAAAAAAAAAAAAAAAAAAAAAAAGAACAATCGTTTCTGTGTGTCTGTGTTATTGGTTTATGAGCCCCTACTTTTACCACCTTCTTCAATGAACAAACCAGAGTGGCTGAGGCCACCTTGGATGAGTCAGCTGTGGTGGAAAATGCTGGTCATCTGCCAAAGATCCTGCCCCCCTTCTTTTTTTGTTTTTTGAGATGGAGTCTCACTCTTTCACCCAGGCTGGAGAGTAATGGTGCAATCTCGGCTCACTGCAACCTGTGCTCCCAGGTTCAAGTGATTCTCCTGCCTCAGCCTCCCGAGTAACTGGGATTACAGGCATGCACCACCATGCCCGGCTAATTTTTGTATTTTTAGTAGAAATGGCGTTTCCCCATGTTGGCCAGGCCAGTCTTGAACTCCTGATGTCAGATGATCTGCCTGCCTCAGCCTCCCAAAGTACTGGGATTATAGCACTTTAAGCCACGGCGCCCGGCCTCCCTTCGTTCTAGTTAGCAGCACAGCCAGGCACAGACCAGCTGGAGGACGCATCTCAGTTTCCTTCGCAGCCAGATGGGGCCTTGTGCCTGTGCTGTGGCCTATGGCATGAGAGAAGAACTGAGCTGGGCCGCATCTGAGGCTGAGTGGTCCTCCACGCACCTTTTGCCTTCCCACAACCAGACCCTGAAGGTGCTCTGAGCCAGCTGTGAACACAGCGCAGGAAGCCGTGCTCCAGGAGAAGGAAGGAGCCTGAATCCCTGAATGGCTCCATGGAGCAGAGCTGCCTGGAAGTCCTAGAGTGTCAGCCCAGGGCTCTTACATGATTGAGAAATAAACTTCTATGTTCTTTCTTTACATTCCCTTATTTCAGCAGCTTAAACAGGGGTTGGCAAATTACAGACCCATAGGCCTGGCACAGGTTTTAGTAAATTAAGTTTTTTTTTGAGACAGAGTCTCACTCTGTCACCCAGGCTGGAGTGCAGTGGCACGATCTTGGCTCGCTGCAACCTCCGCCTCCCAGGTTCAAGCGATTCTCCTGCCTCAGCCTCCCGAGTAGCTGGGATTAATAAGCGTGAGCCACTGTACTCAGCCTTAATTTTTATTTATTTTAGACAGGGTCTCACTCTTGCTCAGGCTGGAGTTCAGTGACACTGATACAGCTCACTGTAGCCTTGACCTTCTGGGCTCCAGCAGTCCTCCTGCCTCAGTCTCTCAAGTAGCTGGGACCACAGACATGCACCACCACCCATGACTAATTTTTGTAATTTTGTAAAGAAAGGGTCTCACTTTGTTGCCCAGGCTGGTCTCAAACTCCCGGCCTCAAGCGATCCTCCTGCCTTGGCCTCACAAAATGCTGGGATTACAGGCAAGAGCCACTGCACCCACCCTATAAATAAAGCTTTTATTGGCACCAGGCAACGCCCACTTATTTACACCTGATCATGGTTGTTTTGGGCTATAGCCACACAGTGGAGGAGTTAGGATGCAGACTGGCCTTTTAAGAAAAAGTCAAGCTCTGGCTGGGTACAGTGGCTCAGGCCTGAAATCCCAACACTTTGGAAGGCCGAGGCAGGCATATCACGAGGACAAGAGATTGAGACCATCCTGCCCAACATGGTGAAACCCCGTCTCTACTAAAAATACAAAAAATGAGCCGGGTGTGGTGGTGGGCGCCTGTAGTCCCAGCTACTTGGGAGGCTGAGGCAGGAGAATCACTTAAACCTGGGAGGCGGAGGTTGCAGTGAACCGAGATTGTGCCACTGCACTCCAGCCTGGTGATAGAGCAAGACTCTGTCTCAAACAAACAAACAAACAAACAAACAAACAAAAGAAAAAGTCAAGCTGACCCCTGGCTTCAGTTATCCCTAGTTCACCTGGGAGTCCCCGGGACTCAGGCAGCCCCCCTCACCTCGTCCAGGATGGCGGTGGGGTTGGGCCGAAGGGCTGGCTGCAGGGGCGCGGGGGCAGCCTCATCCTCTGAGTCGGAGTCCTCCAGCAGCCTTCGCTTTCTGGCTTCCTCCAACAGGGCTCTGTGGGATGGAAGATGGGAACCTGGACGTGCTCTGCACGGGGAACAGGGCCTGGGATGCGCCTGCTGGGGTGGCGAGGGGCCTGGGTGCCCAGAGATCTCTTTCTGTCCTCAGTGAGCAGGGGTGGGAGGGAGTGGGGGCACACAGATTACTGTCTTTTTTTTTTTTTTTTAAAGAGACAAGGTCTAGGCCGGGCGCGGTGGCTCACGCCTGTAACCCCAGCACTTTGGGAGGCCGAGGCGGGTGAATCACGAGGTCAGGAGATCGAGACCATCCTGGCTAACACGGTGAAACTCCGTCTCTACTAAAAATACAAAAAATTAGCCGGGCACGGTGGCAGGCGCCTGTAGTCCCAGCTACTCGGGAGGCTGAGGCAGGAGAATGGCGTGAACCCGGGAGGCGGAGCTTGCAGTGAGCCGAGGTCGCGCCACTGCACTCCAGCCTGGGCGACAGAGCGAGACTCTGTCTAAAAACAACAACAAAAGACACAAGGTCTCACTCTGTCACCCAAGGCGGGGTGCAGTGGCACAATCATAGCTCACTGCAACTTCCACCTCCTGGGCTCAAGTGATCCTCCCCACGCAGCTTCCTGAGTAGCTGGGTCCACAGGCGTGTGTCCCTATGCCTCATTAATTTTCATTGCATTTAATTTTTGAGACAAAGTCTCGCTCTGTGGCCCAGGCTGGAGTGCAGTGGGGCAATCTTGGCTCACCGCAACCTCTGTCTCCTGGGTTGAAGCGATTCTCCTGCCTCAGCCTCCCGAGTAGCTGGGACTACAGGTGCCTGCCACCATGCCTGGCTAATTTGTGTGTGTGTGTGTGTGTGTGTGTGTTTTTTTGAGATGGAGTCTTTCTCTGTCGCCCAGGCTGGAGTGCAGTAGTGCGATCTTGGCTCACTGCAACCTCCACCTTCTGGATTCAAGCAATTCTCCAGCCTCAGCCTCCCAAGTAGCTGGGACTACAGGCAGGCACCACCATGTCCAGCTAATTTTTGTATTTTTAGTAGAGGTGGGGTTTCTCCATGTTAGCCAGGCTGGTCTCAAACTCCTGACCTCAGGTGATCGCCCGCCTCGGCCTCCCAAAGTGCTGGGATTACGGGCGTGAACCACCGCACCCAGTCTGCTTTTTAATTTTTAACTTTTTTTTAGACGTAATCTTGCTCTGTCGCCCAGGCTGGAGTTCAGCGGCACCACCTTGGCTCACTGTAACCTCCGCCTCCTGGGTTCAGGCAATTCTCCTGTCTCAGCCTCCGGAGCAGCTAGGATTACAGGCATCCACCACCACGCCCAGCTAATTTGTTTTTGTATTTTTAGTACAGATGGCCCTTGGCCATGCTGGCCAGGCTGGACTCAAACTCCTGACCTCAGGTGATCCGTCCACCTCGGCCTCCCACAGTGCGGGATGGGGGGCAGGAGGCCCCGTGCCTGGCCCCTTCTACATTTTTACATTAACTTTTCCATGTCCATTGAGGGCAGTGGTGGGGTTAAGCGCCTGGATGCTGGAACCAGCCTGTCTGGATGGAGCCTGGAGGGTCATCTTGGTGGGGCCCATGTCTGGACCTCCCTGGACCTCAGCCCTCCTGCCCATGACGAAAATCACACTGACTCCCAGGGCTGTGTGGGTAGTGAGGTTAGAGCCGCGCCCGGCGCCCGGAAGGTACGGGATGAATGCAGGCTCGCAACACTGTTCTGCACGGCATCGCTGATCTGTGCACCAATTATGCACTGATGAGGAACCTACCATAAACCCAAACCTGCTGGAAGCCCTGGGGATGCAGGAGAGGCCACCACATCCCTGTCCTTACAGCTCAGATTCTAAAGGACGGAGGGGAGACGAGGTACCAGGAAAGGAGGGGATCAGCATGTGGGCTCAGAGGTGGTCGGCGTCAAAGGCATTCACCAGCCAGCCGCAGGGGCTCACACCTGTCATCCAGCACTTCGGGAGGCTGAGGCGGGAGGATCGCTTGAGGCCGGGAGTTCAAGACCAGCCTGGCCAACATAGCGAGGTCCCGTCTACAAAAATAAAAACAGTTAGCTGGGCATGGTAATGTGCCCCTGTGGTCCCAGCTACCCAGGAGGCTGAGGCAGGAGGAATGCCTGAGCCTGGGAGATGGAGGCTACAATGAGCTATGGCTGCAGTACTGCACTCCAGCGTGGGTGACACGGCAACACCCTGTCTCAAAGAAAAGAAGAGTGTTCACCCGGGAGGCCTGAGGCTGTGTCCTCAGAAGGCGGCTGGTGAGGGTGGCCCTTGGTGGGTGTCTGGGAGCCTGTGCGGGGGACCTCCCACCCTCATGGATGGGACGGGCTCTGGGGCCTCAGCTGTTCCGGCAAACACCATGGTTTATGCCGGAGCCCTGTTTTCCTGTCGAGTCTGGAATCCCGGCATGGGCCAGGCAGCGGGGCCTGTGGGACCTCCCATAGGAACCCCACGCTGGGTCTCTAGGAGCTTTCCTGGGGATGGCGCCTCTCTCGAGTCCTCCCAGCTCGGGCTGGGGGATGAGGCGCGTCCTGCGAAGCTGCACCAGGAGAGGATCTGGAAGTCCCGGCCCCCAACACATCCCAAATGCCTTTTCCCTTTGCTGAATCTGCTGTGTCCTCTCACTGTGACAAACCGCAGTCATGCGGGTGACCACGTGCTGAGTCACCGTGCCTGGCAGTGGGCTGGGGACCCCTGAGACAGACGCCACAAGGGAGAAAGTGAGATTGGCTGTGGGAAAGGGGTCCCTGAAAAGGCGACACTGCAGAGAGCAGGGGAAGGGTTTGGGGCAGAGGCAGCGCCTGCCAGTGCAGAGGCTGTGAGGTGGGGCTGGGTGGGACCGGCCCAGACTCACGCGGTCTCCTGCTCGTCCTCTTCCTGCTCCTGCCTCCGCCGCTCCTCCTCGGACAGGCGGTGCTGCCGCAGCATGGCCTCAAAGTCCACGTGTGCCTGCCGCTGGTTCAGGTCTTTCAGCTCCTGGAGGTTCTCTAGCACCTCCATCTCCAGCTTGGAGTCCTTGGTCCGGTTCTCCAGCACCTGGTGGGGGCAGGGTGGTGGGGCTGAGTGCATGGGGATCACACCCCGGGGCAAATCCTGCCCGGCCTCGCGGGCCACCACGGGCCAAGGGAGGAATCCCCTACCCACATGTTTCCATCCTGCTCAGGGAACCCCCTGCCCACGCCCAGAGCTCTGTGTCCATTTCACAGGTGAGAACATTCAGGTCTGGGGAGGGAAAGTGACCACATGGGGCTGAGCAGTGGTGGAGCCAGGATCTGAGCCCCTGGACAGGGTGGGGTGGAAAGAGGCTGGCTCTGGACTCAGGTGGCCTGGATTTCCGGCCTGGTGCCATCTTTCAGTAAGAATAATAAAGAAAAATTTGGCCAGGCGCGGTGGCTCATGTCTGTAATCCCAGCATTTTGGGAAGCCGGGGGGGGCAGGGGCGGATCACCTGAGGTCAGGAGTTCGAGACCAGCCTGGCCAACATGGTGAAACCCCATCTCTACTAAAAATACAGGCTGGGTGTTATTGGTCACGCCTGTAATCCCAGCACTTTGGGAGGCTGAGGCGGGCGGATCACTTGAGGTCAGGAGTTCGAGACCAGTCTGGCCAACATGACGAAACCCCATCTCTATTAAAAATACAAAAATTAGTCGGGCGTAGTGGCATGTGCCTGTAATCCCAGCTTCTTGGGAGGCTGAGGCAGGAGAATTGTTTGAACCCAGGAGGCAGAGGTTGCAGTGAGCCGAGATTGCACTGATGCACCCCAACCTGGGTGACAGTGAGACTCCATCTCAAAAACATAAATAAATAAAAATAAAAATACAAAAATTAACCAGGCGTAGTGGCACACACCTGTAATCCCAGCTACTTGGGAGGCTGAGGCAGCAGAATCACTTGAACCCGGGAGGCAGAGGTTGCAGTGAGCTGAGATCATGCCAATGCATTCCAGCCTGGGTGACAGAGTGAGACTCCATCTCAAAAACAATAATAAAAAGGAAAAATTGTAAAAGACAAACTGAGCACCTACTGTACACTGGGCCCTGGGCTAAGATGTTTCCATATGCCATCTCATTTAATCCTAACAACCCCTATTTTACAGAAAAGGAAACTGAGGCTGAGGGAGGCAAGTCTGGCGGCCACAGGCCCCTGAGGAGCCAGGCAGGGCTGGGAGTGAATCCCGCCTGGCTGCTTCCCAGTGCTGTGACCTTGTCGTATTTGCCCTTTGGAAAATGGCAATTCTGACAGTTTAAAAATACGTCCACAAACTCTGATGCTCCTCCTTCTAAGGGGTGGAGGTGACTCCCCTCCCCTTGAGCAGGGGCTGGCTCTAATGAAATATGACAGAAGTGACGACATATTAACTTCTGCGACTAGGAAGTAAAAGCACAAGGCTTCCTCCTTGCTCTCACTCTTGGGTCACGTGCTCTGGGGTAGGCAGCAGCCATGTTGTGAGGATGCTCAAGCAGCTCCCCACACAGTGAGGAACTGAGGCCGACAGCCAACAGCCAGTAGAGGGAGCCAGTTTGTGAGTGGCTCCTCCAGCCCCAGTCCAGCCTTCAGATGATACTGCCCTGGCCAACACCTTGACTGCAACCTCATGGGAGCTCCTAAGCCACAACCATCCAGCTCAGTTACTTCTGGATGCCTGACACTCAGAAACTGTGGGATGATAAATGTTTGTTGTTTTAAGTCACTAAGTTTTGGGATAACCTGTTATGTAGCAATAGCTGACTAATACCAGGGTAAGAGCCCCTTGCTGTCAGTGTAACTAAATTCACACGCAGACAGCAGTGCGACAGGCCCAGGCACACACCAAACCCTCGCCAAGGCTCATTTCCCTCCCAGTTGTTCCACATGGCCATAGAAAATGTTGGATCTGCTCTGATGTGGCTTGCTCAGAAAACTCACATTTGGCAAAGGTGGGTGGGTCTAGGAATAGATAGGAATGGATGGGAAATAGGGAAGCAGGACGGGACAGCAGGGAACAGTCATTTAAAATTTATTATATATACACATGTATATACGTATGTGTGTGTATATGTATGTGTATATATATGTGTGTGTGTGTGTGTGTATATATATATATTTTAGTGACAGTCTGGCTCTGCCTCCCAGGCTGGAGTGCAGTGGTATGATCATAGCTCACTGCAGCCTCAACTTCCTGGGCTTAAGTGATCCTCCTGCCTCAGCCCCCCAATAGGTGGGACCACAGGTGCACACCAGTGCACCTGCCTAATTTTTGTTGTTGTTATTGTTGAGATAGAGTTTTACTCTTGTCGCCCAGGCTGGAGTGCAATGGCGTGATCTCGGCTCACTGCAACCTCCACCTCCTGGGTTCAAGCAATTCTCCTGCCTCACCCTCCTGAGTAGCTGGGATTATAGACATGGGCCACTATGACCGGCTAATTTTTGTATATTTAGTAGAGACAGGGTTTTGCCGTGTTGGTCAGGCTGGTCTTGAACTCCTGACCTCAGGTGATCCACCTGCCTCGGCCTCCCAAAGCACCTGGCTAATTTTTTTTTTTTTTTTTGAGACAGAGTCTTGCTCTGTCGCCCAGGCTGGAGTGCAATGGCATGATCTCAGCTCACTGCAACCTCTGTCTCCTGAGTTCAAGCAATTCTCTGCCTCAGCCTCCCAAGTAGCTGGGATTACAGGTGCCTGCCACCATGCCCGGTTAATTTTTTGTATTTTTAGTAGAGATGGTGTTTCACCATCTTGGCCAGGCTGGTCTTGAACTCCTGACCTCGTGATCCACCTGCCTCAGCCTCCCAAAATGCTGGTATTACAGGTGTGAGTCACCGTGCCTGGCCAGCACTGGGCTAATTTTTTAATGTTTCATAACGACAGAGTCTCACTATGTTGCCCAGGCTGGTCTTGGACTCCTAGACTCAAGTGATCCTCCCGTCTCAACCCCTAAAGTAGCTGGGACTACACGTTCAAGCCACTATGCCTGGCTCATTTTATTATTTCTGAGAAAAAACAAAATTGTCCTATTGGAAGTGAACATAATTTCTTTTTTTTTTTTTTTTTTCAGATGGAGTCTTGCTTTGCTGCCCAGGCTGGAGTGCAGTGATGTGATCTCAGCTCACTGCAACCTCTGCCTCCCAGGTTCAAACGATTCTCCTGCCTCAGCCTCCCAAGTAGCTGGGATTACAGGCATGCACCACCATGCTTGACTAAACTTTTTTTTGTTTTTGAGACAGAGTCTCACTCTGTCACCCAGGTTGGAGTGCAGTGACACCATCTTGGCTCCCTGCAACATCCGCCTCCCCGGTCCAAGTGATTCTCCTGCCTCAGCCTCCTGACTAGCTGTGATTTCAGAAGCGCGCCACCACGCCCAGCTAATTTTTGTATTTTTAGTAGAGACAGGGTTTCACCATGTTGGTCAGGCTGGTCTCAAACCCCTGACCTCATGACCTGCCCACCTTGGCTTCCTCCCAAAGTGCTGAGATTATAGGCGTGAGCCACAGCACCCAGTGTTTTTTTTTTTTTTTTTTTTTTTTTTTTTTTTTGAGACGGAGTCTCGCTCTGTCGCCCAGGCTGGAGTGCAGTGGCCGGATCTCAGCTCACTACAAGCTCCACCTCCTGGGTTTACGCCATTCTCCTGCCTCAGCCTCCCGAGTAGCTGGGACTACAGGCGCCCGCCACCTCGCCCGGCTAGTTTTTTTGTATTTTTTTAGTAGAGACAGGGTTTCACCGTGTTAGCCAGGATAGTCTCGATCTCCTGACCTCGTGATCCGCCCATCTTGGCCTCCCAAAGTGCTGGGATTACAGGCTTGAGCCACCGCGCCCGGCCAGTGTTAATTTTTTAAAATTTTCGTAGAAACAGGGTTTTCCATGTTGGCCAGGCTGGTCTAGGACTACTGACCTCAAGTGATCCTCCCACCTCAGCCTCCCAAAGTGCTAAGATTACAGGCATGAGCCACTATGCCTGGCCTCCTGGGGACATCTTGAAGTTTTGCCAACCACGTCCCCCACCCCATCTTCCTTCCTTGGGGACCTGAGGCAGGAAGGGCACACTCCCCAGCACACACATGCACCCCCACACACACACAGTGCTCATGAACATCTGCACGGCCCCCAACTCACCTTCATGGGGTTGTTCAGCTCCTCATCCTCCCGCTCCTTCTGCACCCTCTTCTCCTCCTCCTCCAGGAGCTTCTCAGCCTGGAAATTCCGCGTGGCTCCGTGCTCCATGGTGTAGTCTGTGTTTTCAGGGTCTGTCTGGGGGGAAGATAGACAGACATCAGCTCCTACATCCCCAGGCACCGGAATCTTCTAAAGCAGCGCCAGCAGTTCAGGGCCCCTAGTCTCTGATTTTTACTGGTTCTACTACCTTTTCTTTTTCTTGTCTTATTGCTTTGGCCGGTGAGATTTCTTTCTAGTGCTCCTCCCATCTCCTTGGGCAAAAATGCCCAACGCCCTGGCATGGACTTTAAGACTCTTCTCATCTGCCCACTGCCTCCCCGCAGCCTCCACTCCCTACCCTCAACATGACTGCAAATAAAATCTCCAACAAGGCGGGCAGATCACTGGAAGTCAGGCATTCAAGACCAGCCTGGTCAACATGGCGAAACCCCGTCTCTACTAAAAATACAAAAATTAGGCAGGGCAAGGTGGTACATGCCTGTAATCCCAGCTACTCTGGAGGCTGGGGTATGAGAATCGCATGAACCTGGGAGGTTGAGGTTACACTGAGCTGAGATTGTGACACTGCATTCCAGCCTTGGCTACAAGGTGGAACCCTGTCTCAAAAAAAAAAAAAAAAAAAAAGATCTCCAAGGCTCTGCACATGTTGTGATTTCTGCCCTTTGTATTTATTAACACCTTTTCTTTGATTATAAACCCTATGTACGAATATGTATAGAGCATGCCCCTGTTATTGTTTATTGAACAAAGAGGCTAAATACACCCTGGTATCTTCAATTACACACTGGAACAGAAAAGTGACATTAGCAGAAAAACTGAAATCTACCTTCGGTCTAAATGCTAATAGTAACACTACGTTTTTTTGGTTTTTTTTTTTTTTTTTTTTTTTTTTTGAGACGGAGTCTCGCTCTGTCACCCAGGCTGGAGTGCAGTGGCCGGATCTCAGCTCACTGCAAGCTCCGCCTCCCGGGTTTACGCCATTCTCCTGCCTCAGCCTCCCGAGTAGCTGGGATTACAGGCGCCTGCCACCTCGCCCGGCTAAGTTTTTGTATTTTTAGTAGAGACGAGGTTTCACTGTGTTAGCCAGGATGGTCTCGATCTCCCGACCTCGTGATCCGCCCGTCTCGACCTCCCAAAGTGCTGGGATTACAGGCTGGAGCCACCGCGCCCGGCCGTTTTTTTGGTTTTTTTGGGAGAGGGTCTCGCTCTGTTGCCCAGGCTGGAGTGCGGTGGCAGGATCATGGCTCACTGCAACCTCAGCCTCCTGGGTTCAAGTGATCCTCTCACCTTAGCCTCCCGAGTAGCTGGGACTACAGGTATGCATCACCACACCTGGCTAATTTTTACATTTCTTTTTGGTAGAGACACGGTTTCGCCATGTTGCCCAAGCTGGTCTCGAACTCCTGACCTCAACTGATCTGCTTGCCTTGGCCTCCCAAAGTGCTGCAATTATAGCTGTGAGCCACTGTGCCCAGCCCAAAATGTTTTTTTTAATCAAAGAAAGAAAGTTTATGGCAAAAAAGTACTCAAAGAGTACTTAAGCATAGGAAGAGAAAATTTTAAGTTCTCTTCAGCCTTTCCTCAAATCCTCAGGGTAACAATTAAAAGTCAAATTGTGATTTTTATTGGCTGCGTAATATTCCATTGCATGCTAATTTTTTTTTTTTTTGACACGGAGTTTCACTTTGTTACACTGGCTGGAATGCAATGGCGCAATCTTGGCTCACTGCAAGCTCTGCCTCCCGGGTTTAAGCAATTCTCCTGCTTTGGTCTCCCAAGTACCTGGGATTACAGGCAAGAGCCACCACGCCCGGCTTGTTTTTGTATTTTTAGTAGAGACAGGGTTTCACAATGTTGGCCAGGCTGGTCTTGAACTCCTGACCTCAGGGGCTCTCTTTCCTGCCTTGGCCTCCCAACCTGCTGGGATTATAGGCATGAGCCACTGTGCCCGGCTTTTTTTTTTCAGATGGAGTCTCACTCTGTCGCCCAGGCTGGAGTGCAGCGGTGCAATCTTTGCTCACTGTAACCTCTGCCTCCCAGGTTCAAGCGATTCTCCTGCCTCAGCCTCTTGAGTAACTGGGATTATAGTCCGCCACCATGCGCAGTAATTTTTGTATTTTTAGTAGAGACGGCATTTTGCCATGTTGGCTAGGGTGGTCTTGAACTTCTGACCTCAGGCAATCCACCTGCCTTGGCCTCCCAAAGTGCTGGGATTACAGGTATGAGCCGTGCCCAGCCTGCAAGCTAATTTGTTCTTCTCATGCCTTATTATTATCTATCTAGGTCGCTTCTGTTTTTTTGCCTTTATATAGAATGCTGCCATGAACATCTCCCCCAAACTGTTGTCTGTTAATTGGGGATAAACTGAAATAAGATTCCCTGCATGGAGAGGATCGGAGTAAGGAACCCCAGGGCCTGCCCTGATCTGAGGTGTGCTGGGAGAGAGGGACCGGCTTGGCTGGCCGTCTCGTCTACCTTGAAGGTGATCTCTGCCAGGCAGCGCGTGCACTTGATGTAGAAGCGGAAGATGGGCAGGCCCAGGTAGACCTCGTTCTGCACCGTCTCCTTCCGAGCGTTGAATTTCTTCCCCTTGTAGATGTATTCTCCGCACGTCTTACACCTGCGGGGCGGGATGTAGGGGAGCGAGCTGTCTTGGAACTCTGGCTCCCACTGGTGGGCTGTCCCTGCGGCATCCTGCAAGATCACTGCTTGCTTGCCTCCAGCGACGGGGAGCTTCCTCCTTCACGAGGCAGGCTGCCCCACCCTGTGTCCAAATTTGTTCTACCTGAGAGCTTTGTGTTCTCATTCATATCTTTCTGGGGCTCGGTCCAAGGGTCGCCTGCTTGGGAAGCCCCCGGAGTAGGTGACGCCTGCCTGTCATGCACTGCTAGAAGCAATCTTGGTGTTTACGGGGCATCCCACCCCCCAGGAGGAAAGACGCTGCACAGAAAAATGCCGCCCCACCTCCCTCTTCCGCTCCTACTCGGGGCTCTGCTCCCCAGCCCAGCACGCCTGCCTCCTGTCTGAGCCTGCAAACACCCCCCGCTCAGTCCCAGCTCAAGGCCTTTGCTCCTACGGTCCCATGGCCGGTGACGCCCTTCATCCTCAGACCTCAGTGCCATCAGCAATTTGCCTGATGTCGCCCTGACCACCCCCGCTACCTACAGCCCTCCCTCCTCCGCCACTGCCCCAGGGGCTCCCTCTCCTGCCTGACTTCCGGGGCCCGTGCACCTGCCTGACTACCAATGATCTCCACTTCCCAGTAGACTGCGGGCTCCATGAGGCCAGGGACTTTGTTTCTAGTGCCCAGTACAGACCCTGGCACACAGCAGGTGCCCAATAAATGAGAGCTGAATGAATAAATGAATGAAGGAGGGGGAGGCGCAGACAGGCCATCAACACATGGGCATGAACCAGATTTCACTGACCCAGATGGCTCTTTCCTCGTCAGGTGTGTGATTTCAGATACGCTACAGCATGAAGAGGTGTGGGGTTTAGAGTTGGTGAAATACAATAATTCTAAAGTGCTACAAAGGGCAAGATGTGGGTACCGTGAGTGGGGACAATGGAGGCCTCCCGGAGGGGGTGAGATTGGAGCCATGACCTATGGCAGACAAGAGGAGCCCACCACGTGTAAGTAGAAGGAGAAAGCCAGGCGTGGTAGCTCATGCCTGCAATCACAGCACTTTGGGAGGCCGAGGAGGGCAGATCACCTGAGGTCAGGAGTTTGAGACCAGCCTGGCCAACGTGGTGAAACCCCAACACTACTGAAAATACAAAAATTAGCCGAGCATGGTGGCGCACACCTGTAATCCCCGTTACTCAGGAGGCTGAGGCAGGAGAATCGCTTGAAGCCGGGAGGTGGAGGTTGCAGTGAGCCGAGATCACACCACTGCACTCCAGCCTGGGCAACATAGCAAGACTCTGTCTCAACAACAACAACAACAAAAGAAAGAAAGTAGAGGGAGAGAGTTCCAAGCAGGGGCAGCAGTGTGTGCAAAGACCCTGGGATAGGATGAACTTGGCTGTTGGAGAAGCTGAAATATATCTATGGGGCTGCAACTCTGTGGGGTCCTATCCTCTCTGCTCATATGTTTACTAACCACCAAGATCTCAAGGCAGGCACTGGCGGAGGCGGAGGTTCTAAAAGGTCCAGAGCTTAATTCCAAATGGTGAGGCGAAGGAGGGCCAGAGTGGTCAATGTCTGAGCCAGGACCAGTGATCTGGTCTGAACACAGGACGAATCACCTCTGTCGATGTCAGGCACTGCGTCCTTCAGCCACGGCTGGTGTGTAGGGTCTCGCGGGGGGTGCTCACCTCATGTTGAAGGGGGCCATCAGCCGCACCACGTACTGCCGGTCTTTGGGGAGCTTGAGTTTGGGGATCTTTGACGGGTCAAAGTCCGGCGGGTAGTATTTCTGCGGGGGAGGAAGGAAACATTGGGGGAGTTATTTTCAGAAGCAGGGGCAGGACATGGCAGAGGGAAGGGGCTCTGGGGAGCTGTGTCGGGGGTCCCCAAGCCCACCCTAGGTTCTGCGATAGGCAGAGAGGACTGGCAGGACTCAGTACAGTCGGAGGGAGGCCAGGCACAAGCTTCCTGACTCTCTCTCAGTGGAGACATACAGGATGCATTTGATTCTCCTAAATACCAGTCACGACAATACACATGAAATGTTATCTACACGGGAAGCTCTAAAAAGCCAGTTTTTTTGTTTGTTTTTGCTTTGAGACGGAGTTTTGCTCTTGTTACCCAGGCTGGAGTGTAGTGCCGTGATCTCAGCTCACTGCAAAACTCCGCCTCCCGGGTTCAAGCGATTCTCCTGCCTCAGCCTCAGCCTCCCGAGTAGCTGGGATTACAGCCACCCACCACCACACCCAGCTAATTTTTGTATTTTTAGTAGAGATGGTGTTTCACCATGTTGGCCAGTCTGGTCTTGAACTCCTGACCTCAGGTGATCCACCTTCCTTGGCCTCCCAAAGTGCTGGTATTACATGTGTGAGGCCCCATACCCTGCCCTTTGTAGAGGTTAAGCTTTGCTTAGTGCTTCTGTTGTTCCGGCAGGAGACTGAGTTCCCCAAGGTGTCCCAACTCCCCAGCAACTCTGTAGAGGTTAAACCAGGACACTGTTAGCTCAGCCTCCCAATTACTATACTACATCGTTTCCTACACAGTCATGTCCCTGGATCTGAATCCTAAGTAGCTGAAACCTGCGGGGCTCAGTTTACTCCTCTGTGAAACGGGCACATTGTCTTCTGTCTCCAAGAGTCTTTACACAGGTTCCTTGAGGCAAGGGGGATAAACTGCTCTTTGCAGTGTCTGGTACCCAGCAGGTGCTTCAAACACAAAGTGCTTTATTTTCCAGTGGTGCAGTAGAGTTATCTGTCATAATCCATACTCACACTGCCTTTGTATCCCGGGGCTCCTGTTTCCCAGGAGTTCCTACAGCAAGCCTGGGACCGCTCTCCTAGAAAGACCTGCGTGCGGCCGGGCACGGTGGCTCACGCCTGTAATCCCAGCACTTTGGGAGGCTGAGGTGGGCGAATTGCCTGAGCTCAGGAGTTCGAAACCACCCTGGGCAACATGGTGAAACCTCATCTCTACTAAAATACAAAACAAAAATTAGCCGGGTGTGGTGGCGGGCACCTGTAATCCCAGCTACTCAGAAGGCTGAAGCAGGAGAATCGCTTGAACCCAGGAGGCAGAAGCTGCAATGAGCCAAGAACGTGCCACTGCACTCCAGCCCGGGCAGCAAGAGCAAAACTCAGTCTCAAAAAACAAAAAAACAGAACTGTGCCAACACTATGGTTTATACTGAACCTCTGCTTTTCTTCTGGAAGTCTGGAATCTTGGCCACTGTCAGGCAGAGAGTATCTGCATGACCAGACCCCAACAAAAACAAACACACACACCCCTCTCCAAAGAACACGATTGGCTACAGGCCCCAAGAGGGGCAGGGCTTCATACGGCCACGCCCCTCAAAAAGTTGGCACAAGACCGCCAGTATTTTAAGGAAGCCCCGCCCCCAGATAACATGATTGGATCATTCCCTCCGGGAAAAACCCTATCTGGTGAAGTGATTGGGTAAAAGCCCAAGCCACGCCCCACAGGTGATGGCTACACCCCTGCCCGGAAGGGAAGACTTAGCGAAGGCCCACCCCCCACGGAAGGCGATGGGGAGGAGTCTGGGGAAGAGTCTGGGAAGCCCCATCCCATGGAGGGCCGTTGGGAAAGAAGGGTTCCAAAGAAGAGATACCAGGAAGCTCCTCCCTCTCCCGGAGTTCCGGGATGTCCCGCTCCGATTGGAAAGCCCCAGTCGCCCAACACTTACGTTTAATACTTTTCGCTCCGACATCTTTGCCTCCTAATCACCTCGCAAGCACCTGAGAAATGCTAAGCCTAAGTACCAAGCTTGTCCGACGGAAGCCTCACTTCCGTAAACGTCACTTCCTTCATCCTGTTATTGGCTGCAGCATACATAGTCGACTTCTTTCATTGGTTCCAATCCCCGTCTATCAAGCTGGAAGTCCCGGCGTCTTCCCTCCGGAGTTGCAACCTGAGTAGCGTGAAATAAGGGTTCCGGGATCCATACGGAATTGGAGAGTTTTGTAGAGTGCGCTGCGCCCCCTAGAAGCGGGCAGCGGCTCATTAAAATTTTGTAACGTGACCTGGCTGCGGGTCGCGACAGCCCTTGTTCTTCATTCTTTTATTCAGCAAATATGTATTATGCGCCTGCCTTGTATTCTGGGCTCTGGGAATCCACACATCGTTCCTGTGCCCGCAGCTTTCACATGGGGTTGGGGCCACATATAGGATGACTTAAGAGGACCCTGGACGCCTCTTGAGTCACAGACATTGACTTAAAGATCAGGCTCCAAACCCACTTCCTAAACATACGCAGTGTCTCCCAAATGTCCCTCCATTGCCCACCTGTGCCTTCCCTTTAAAGAGGACTTCCCGGCCGGGCGCGGTGGCTCAAGCCTGTAATCCCAGTACTTTGGGAGGCCGAGGCGGGTGGATCACGAAGTCAGGATATCGAGACCATCCTGGCTAACATGGTGAAACCCCGTCTCTACTAAAAATACAAAAAACTAGCCGGGCGTGGTGGCGGGCGCCTGTAGTCCCAGATACTCGGAGGCTGAGGCAGGAGAATGGCGTGAACCCGGGAGGCGGAGCTTGCAGTGAGCCGAGATCGCGCCACTGCACTCCAGCCTGGGTGACACAGCGAGACCCCGTCTCAAAAAAAAAATAAATAAATAAATAAATAAAAATAAAGAGGACTTCCCATCCCATTCCTTCTCCAGCCTCCTCCCCACCTTTCATGGACGTTTCCTCTATGTCAGATTGTTCCAGGAAAGGGGTCCGGATCCAGACCCCAAGAGAGGGATCTTGGATCTCGTGCAAGAAAGAATTCCGGGCGAGTCCACAGTGCAAAGCAAAAGCAAGTTTATTTAGAACGTAGATGAATAAAAGAATGGCTACTCCATGGACAGAGCATCCCCGACGGCTGCTGGTTGCCCATGTTTATGGTGATTTCTTGATGATATGCTAAAACAAGGGGTGGATGATTCATACCTCCCTTTTTTAGACCATATAGGGTAACTTCTTGACGTTGCTGTGGCAATCGTTTATTTATTTATTTATCTTTTGAGAAAGAGTCTTGCTCTGTTGCCCAGGCTAGCGGGCAGTGGTGCGATCTTGGCTCACTGCAACCTCCGCCTCCAGGATTCAAGTGATTCTCCTGCCTCAGCCTCCCAAGTAGCTGTGATTGCAGGCGTGTTCCACCATGCCTGGCTAATTTTTGTGTTTTTAGTAGAGACAGGGTTTCCCCATGTTGGCCAGGCTGGTCTCGAACTCCTGATCTCAAGTGTTCCACTCACCTCAGCCTCCCAAAGTGCTGGGATTACAGGTGTGAGCCACCACGCCCAGCCTGCCATAGTATTTGTAAACCGTCATGGCGCTGGTGGGAGTGTAGCAGTGAGGACAACCACAGGTAATTCTTGTTGCCATCTTGGTCTCGGCCGGCTTCTTCACTGCAATCTGTTTCATCAGCAAGGTCTTTTTTTTTTTTTTTTTTTTTTTTTTTTTTTTTTGAGACGGAGTCTGGCTCTGTCACCCAGGCTGGAGTGCAGTGGCTGGATCTCAGCTCACTGCAAGCTCCGCCTCCCAGGTTCACACCATTCTCCTGCCTCAGCCTCCCGAGCAGCTGGGACTACAGGCACCCACCACTTCACCCGGCTAGTTTTTTTCTTTGTATTTTTTACTAGAGAGGGGGTTTAACTGGGTTAGCCAGGATGGTCTGCATCTCCTGACCTCGTGATCCGTGCGTCTCAGCCTCCCAAAGTGCTGGCATTACAGGCTTGAGCCACCACGCCCGGCAGCAGGGTCTTTATGACCTGTATCTTGTGCCAAACTTCTGTTTTATCCTGTGACTCAATATGCCTTAATCGTCTGGGAATGCAGCCCAGTAGGTCTCAGCCTTATTTTACCCAGCCCCTACTCAAAATGGAGTCACTGCTTCGAATGCCTCTAACAAGATGACTTGCTCACTAAATGCGGACCCATGAGACAACAAGACCTAAGACTCCAGCCAGGCAAGGTGGCTCACCTCTGGAATCCCAGCACTTTGGGAAGCTGAAGTGGGAGGAGTGATTGAGCCCTGGAGGTCAAGACCAGCCTGGGTAACATAGCAAGACCCCGTCTCTACTTTAAAAAAGAAAAGACACAAGATTCCTGCCCTCACAGGGATCACTGTCTGATGGGACAGACAGACAATAGATTAAAAAGGGTCATTTCAGGGCATGAGGAATGATCAGAATGTTAGGGAAACAGGAGCATAGGAGAGCCGGGTGACACCATTTTAAAATCAACTCCATTTTTTTTTTTTTTTTTTTTTTTTTTTTTTGAGACAGAGTCTGCTTCTGTCACCCAGGCTGTAGTGGAGTGGCGTGATCTCTGCTCACGGCAATCTTCGCCTCCCAGGTTCAAGTGATTCTCCTGCCTCAGCCTCCCAAGTAGCTGGGATTACAGGCACTCACCACCACATCTGGCTAGTTTTTGTATTTTTAGTAGAGATGAGGTTTCGCCATTTTGGCCAGGCAGGTCTCGGACTCCTGACCTCAGGTGATCTGCCCACCTCTGCCTCCCAAAGGGCTGGGATTACAGGCATGAGCCACCACACCCGGCCACAAATCAATTCCATCTTAAAAGTAACAAGGCACATTTGCTGCCAGTCACGACCCAGGGTCATAAGATGTTTACAATTGAGAAAACATCTTACAAATGCCTGGGAGGATGCACTCCTACAACAATGGAAGGTCCAGAGGTCCTGATATCGTGCAGCAATATATGCTTTTACGATCGTTATAGTCGCCGGGCGTGGTGGCTCATGCCTGTAATCCCAGCACTTTGGGAGGCCAAGATGGTCGGATCACCTGAGGTCAGGAATTTGAGACTAGCCTGGCCAACATGGCAAAAACCCAACTCTACTAAAAGTACAAAAATTAGCCAGGCGTGGGGCAGGCGCCTGTAATCCCAGCTACTCCGGAGGCTGAGGCAGGAGAATCACTTGAACCCGGGAGGCGGAGGTTGCAGTGAGCCAACATCACACCACTGCATTCCACTGTGGGCAACAAGAGTGAGACTCTGTTTCAAAAAAAGAAGAAAGGGCCAGGCGCGGTAGCTCACACCTGTAATCCCAGCACTTTGGGAGGCCAAGGAGGGCGGATTGCCTGAGCTCAGGAGATCGAGACCATCCTGGCTAACATGGTGAAACCCCATCTCTACTAAAAATACAAAAAATTAGCCGGGCGTGGTGGCGGGCACCTGTAGTCCCAGTCGGAGGCCAGAAGAATGGCTGAACCGGAGGCGGAGCTTGCAGTGAGCCGAGATCGCGCCACTGCACTCCAGCCTGGGGGAAGATTCCACCACCAAAAAAAAAAAAAAAAAAATGGCGTGCTCACGCCTGTAATCCCAACTTTGGGAGGCCGGTGGATCACAAGGCAGGAGATCGAGACCTTGAAACCCCGTCTCTACAGAAAAAATTAGCCGGGCGCAGGGGCGGGCGCCTGTATCGCGCCACTGAGGCAGGAGAACGTCCAGCGGAGCTGCAGGGAGACGAGATTGCGCCACTGCAGAGCCTGGGCGACAGAGCGAGACTCCGTCTCAAAAAAAAAAAAAAAAAAAAAAAAATTAGCCAGGCACGGTGGTGAAGGTCGGGAGTTCAAGACCAACCCGACCAACATGGATAAACCTCGTCTCTACTAAAAATACAAAATTAGCCAGGTGTGGTGGTGCATGCCTGTAATCCCAGCTACTTGGGAAGCTGAGGCAGGAGAATCACTTGAACCCGGGAGGCAAGGGTTGCAGTGAGTCGAAATTGCACCATTGCACGCCAGCCTGGGCAACAAGAGCGAAACTCTGTCTCTAAATAAATAAATAAAACCTGCTTTGCAAAAGTGGAAGGTTTAACAGACTTTATTTTATTTTATTTTATTTTAGAAGGGGTCTCACTCTGTCACCCAGGCTGGAGTGCAGTGGCACCATCCCGGCTCACTGCAAGCTCCGCCTCCCAGGTTCACGCCATTCCCCTGCCTCAGCCTCCCGAGTAGCTGGGACCACAGGCGCCCGCCACCACGCCTGGCTAATTTTTTGTATTTTTTTAGTAGAGACGGGGTTTCACCGTGTTAGCCAGGATGGTCTTGATCTCCTGACCTCGTGATCTGCCTGTCTCAGCCTCCCAAAGTGCTGGGATTACAGGCTTGAGCCACCGCGCCCGGCCAACAGACTTTAAAAAGAAAGAAAAAGAACCCCTAATATTCTCTGCTCAGCTCATGGAAACATTCTGAAACTGGTCCAATTGTTCCATAGAACGAACACTTATGATTATTTGAATAAACAAAGAAATGGATCCTCCCTAGTCTTAAAACTTGAAACTTCGGTGGCTCAAACCTGTAAAACTTAACATTTGTCTCATCTTGGTCAGGAGATTCCTTCCTCAGGAAACCCCAAACTAAAAAAAAATGACCATACTCGGGAGGCTGAGGCAATGGGAACCCTGAGGAGGAACTCCGGCCACTGCACTCCAGCCTGGGTGACAGAGCAAGATCTTAACATTTGTCTCATGACCATCAGGCAAGGAACTGAAACTCATCAGATCATCATATCCAGACAATGAGAGTCCAGACCCCATCATCCATCAAGATTATTTCCTTAACATCCTCCCTGAATTTGTTTTCTCCCATTCCCCAGCTATGTAAACTCCCCAATTTTAGTTGGTCAGGGAGACATATGGGACTTTACCACCCCTTCTCCTTGATTGCAGCCCCAGGATAAAGCATTCCTCCCTGGCAATCCTTGTTGTCTCAGTGATTGGCTTTCTGTGCAGACGGCAGCAAGACCTAGACCAAACAGCTGGCGTTTTAGTAGCTAATTCGATCTGATGAAATGAGGTGTTGCCCGATTCCAGAATTGCAAAGAAAACCCAATTAAGATCTCTGAACTATATAGGTTGCAGCATTTGTTTTGTTTTGAGATGCAGTCTTACTCTGTTGCCCAGACTGGAGTGCAGTGATGTGATCTCACCTCACCACAACCTCCACCTCCTGAGTTCAAGCAGTTCTCCTGC
Source organism: Macaca thibetana thibetana (assembly GCF_024542745.1). Classification (NCBI taxonomy): domain Eukaryota; kingdom Metazoa; phylum Chordata; class Mammalia; order Primates; family Cercopithecidae; genus Macaca; species Macaca thibetana. Next base: position 19,924,908 of record NC_065596.1, read on the forward strand.
CTCAGCCTCCCAAGTCGCTGGGGCCACAGGCCTGTGCCACCACACCAGGCTCATTTTTGTATTTTTAGTAGAGATGGGGTTTCACCATGTTGGCCAGGCTGGTCTTGAACTCCTGACCTCAAGTGATTCACCTGCCTCAGCTTCTCAAAGTGCTGGGGTTACAGGTGTGAGCCACTGTGCCTGGCCAAGGTTGCAGCTTTGTCTTTTGACCATGGATAGTGATGGAAAGGGGGCAATTGTAGGTGATGCTTGAGGGGCTTATGGCTGTTGTAACAAATGGCTACCAACTCAGTGTCTGAGAACAACACGCATTTGTTTTATGTATTTATATTTTTTTCTAAGACAGGGTCTTGCTCTGTCACCCAGGGTGGAGTGTGGTGCTGTGATCACAGTGACTGCAGCCTCGAGCTCCCAGGCTCAGAGATCCTCCCCCTTCAGCCTCCTGAGTGGCTGGGACTAAAAGTGCATGCCAGCATGCCCAGCTACATTTTAAATTATTATTTTGAGAGACAGGGTCTTGATAGGTTGCCACGGCTGGTCTAGTACTCCTGGGGTCAAGTGATCCTCCCACCTTGGCCTTCCAAAGTGTTGGGATTATAGACATGAGCCACTGCGTCTGTCTACAACATTCATTATAGTTTTACAGGTCAGAAATAAAAAATGGACTGGGCATGGTGGCTCATCAGCCCTGTAATTCCAGTACTTTGGGAGGCCAAGGTGAGAGGATTGCTTGAGACTAGGAGTTGGAATCTAGTCTGAGGAACATGGTGAGACCCCATCCCTATTAGTCTTTTTTTTTTTTCTATTGAGACAGGGTCTCACTGTCTCACCCAGGCTGGAGTGCAGTGGCACGATCATAGCTTACTGAAGCCTCAACCTCCTGGGCTCAGGCAATCCTCCTGCCTCAGCCTCCAGAGTAGCTGGGACCACCGGCATGTGCCACCATGCCTGCCTAACTTGTATTTTTTGTAGAGATGGTGTCTCACTGTGTTGCCCAGGCTGGTCTCAAACTCCTGAGCTCAAGCAATCCAGCTGCCCCAGCCTCTCAAAGTGCTGGGATTATCAGCGTAAGCCACTGTGCCTGGCATCTATTAAATTTTTAGAAATACTTTTTTTTTTTGAGACAGAGTCTCACTCTGTTGCCAGGCTGGGGTGCAGTGGCACGATCTTGGCTCACTGCAACCTCCACCACCTGGATTCAAGTGATTCTCCTGCCCCAGCCTCCCAATTAGCTGGGACTACAGGTGTGTGCCACCACATCTGGCTAATTTTTTTTTTTTTTTGTATTTTAGTAGAGATGGGGTTTCACCATATTGGCCAGGCTGGTCTCAAATTCCTGACCTCGTGATCTGCCCACCTCAGCCTCTCAAAGTGCTGGGATTACAGGCGTGAGCCACTGAGACCGGCCAATTTTTTTTTTTTTTTTTTTTTTGAGACAGGGTCTTGCTCTTTTGCCCAGGCTGGAGTGCAGTGGTGAGATCATAGCTCACTGCAGCCTTGATCTCCTGGGCTCAAGAGATCCTCCCACCTCAGTCTGATTAGCTGGGAGACTATGAGTACATGACATCACACCTGGCTAACTTATTTTATTAAATTTTATTTTATTTTATTATTATTTTTTTGAGACAGAGTCTCGCTCTATTGCCCAGGCTGAAGTGCAGTGGTGCGATCTCAGCTCACTGCAACCTCTGCCTCCCAGGTTCAAGTGATTCTTCTGCCTCAGCCTCCTGAGTAGCTGGAACTACAGGTGCATGCCACAACGCCTGGCTAATTTTTGTATTTTTTAGTAGAGACAGGGTCTCACCATATTGGTCAGGCTGGTCTCGAACTCCTGACCTCATGATCCTCCCGCCTTTGATTCCCAAAGTGTTGGAATTACAGGCATGAACCCCCATGCCCGGCCTGTTTTATTTTTTTAGAGATGAGGGTCTCACTATGTTGCCCAGGTTGGTCTGGAGCTCTTGGCCTCGAGCAATCCTCCTGCCTTGGCCTCATAAAGTGTTGGGATTACAGGCGTGAGCCACCATGCCTGGCCCATTTTCATTAATTTGATGAAAGATCTTTAATCTTTAAAGATCTTTGAGATTATTAATGTAATTACTCCCACAAAGTTCCTTTGGCTGCGTCAGGCAAAATATTCATGACCTCTGGAGATTGGGACATGGATGTCTTTGAGGGACTGCGGAGTGTTACTCTACCTGCCACAGATGGGGTAGTCAGGGAAGGCTTCTTGGAGGAGGTGACTTTTGACTGGCGACCCAAGTGGAACCCACAGACAAGCCCAAGGCTGTTTCTCTCTCCTTCAGGGCCTGGCTGCCTTCCTTGCCCACTGTTCAGTTAAATCTCCCCAGAGCCACTCATACCTTATGGGTGTCTATCCTCAATGGGGCTGACATCTGGGCAGGTTTTCAGGAAGTGAACCAGCTGGGCGCAGTGGCTCATGCCTGTAATCCCAGCACTTTGGGAGGCTGAGGTGGGCAGATAACTAAGTCAGGAGATCAAGACCATCCTGGCTAACACGGTGAAACCCCGTCTCTACTACAAATACAAAAAATTAGCCGGGCGTGGTGGAGGGCTCCTGTAGTCCCAGCTGCTGGGGAGACTGAGGCAGGAGAATGGCATGAACCCGGGAGGTGGAGCTTGCAGTGAGCCAAGATTGCGCCACTGCACTCCAGCCTGAGCAATAGAGCAAGACTCCATCTCAATAAAAAAAAAAGAAAGAGAAAAAGAAGGAAGTGAATCAACCTAACTGCTAATCTGAATGGATTCTTTTTTTTTTTTTTTTTTTTTTTTTGAGTTGGAGTCTCACTCTGTCACCCAGGCTGGAATGCAGTGACGCGATCTTGGCTCACTACAACCTCCGCCTCCCGGGTTCAAGCGATTCTCCTGCCTCAGTCTCCTGAGTAGCTGGGACTACAGGCAGACACCAACATGCCTGGCTAATTTTTTGTATTATTATTTTTAGTAGAGATGGGGTTTCACTATCTTAGCCAGGCTGGTCTTGAACTCCTGACCTTGTGATCCACCCGCCTTGGCCTCTCAAGTGCTGGGATTACAGGTGTGAGCCACCATGCCTGCCCCTGAATGGACTCTACTGTCCCACTCCAGGTGGAACCTCCAGCCCCCCACCCTGACATCCCCAGGCCCATGATGTCCCCTGGTCTAGCCCTGACAGTATGGCAGTGGGGATTTGTGGTGTCTGTGTCCTTTGGTTTAGGGCTGAGTCCTCGCCGGATCTCATCTAATCGAAGGGAGGAATCTTCATTTCTTTGTATTTTTTTTCCGACGGAGTCTTAGTCACTCTGTCGGCCAGGCTGGAGTGCAATGGCACAATCTTAGTTCACTACAACCTCTGCCTCCCAGGTTCAAGCAATTCTCCTGCCTCAGCATCCCGAGTAGCTGGGATTATAGGCACCCGCCACCACGCCTGCCTAATTTTTGTATTTTCAGTAGAGACACGGTTTCACTGTGGTGGCCAGGCTGGCCTTGAACTCCTGACCTCAAGTGATCCACCTGCCTCAGCCTCCCAAAGTACTGAGATTACAGGCATGAGCCACCATACCCAGCTGGAGTTTTCATTTTAACTATGATTTCTTTGTTTTTATTTTGAGACAGAGTCTCACTCTGTTGCCCAGGCTGGAGTGCAGTAGCGCAATCTCAGCTCACTGCAACCCCCGACTCCCAGATTCAAGCAATTCTCCTGCCTCACCCTCCTGAATAGCTCGCATTATGGGCATGCGCCACAACGCCCAGCTAATTTCTGTATTTTTAGTAGAGATGGGGTTTCACCATGTTGGTCAGGCTGGTCTTGAACTCCTGACCTCATGATCTGCCTGCCTCGGCCTCCCAAAGTGCTGGGATTACTGGCGTGAACCGCCAGGCCCGGCCTCAACTATGATTTTTTTTTTTTTAAACAAGGTCTTGCTCTGTTGCCCAGGCATGAAGGCAATGGTATGATCACAGCTCACTGCAGCCTTAACCTCCTGGACTCAAGCGATCCTCCCACCTCAGCCTCCCAAGCAGTTGGGACTGTGGGTGTGCCACATCACACCTGGCTAATTTATTTTATATTAATTTGTCAGAGATGGGGTCTCACTGTGTGGCCCGGGCTGGTGTCGAGCTCCTACCTCAGGCCACCCTCCCACCTTGGCTTCCTGATAACTGGGATGACAGGTGCGATCCACGGTGCCCAGCCCAACAATAATTCTTTTCTAATTAAACAATAAAAAAGATCTCACAGTGATGGTTCAGTAAGCCCCGCACTGTGGTAAAGGAGAGAGTAGTACATCTCCATTTCTCAGCTAGAGAAACTGAGGCTCAAAGGAAAAAGCTGGTCATCTGAGGTTGCCCAGCAGCTGAGCAGCAGCAAAGCAAGGACTCCAGCCCAGCCTGGGCAGAGCCCATCCACCCTCCAACAGGTGTCCCGGGGCTTAGGGTGGCGAGGACCCAGGTCGTGTCTGGAGGCAGCGGGAAGCCCTCACTACTTGCCCGGGCTCATCGGGGTAGTGGCGGGGAGACTCCAGTCACTCAGCTCCCCGTAGTCTGTGAGGTCCTGAGCCGCCACTTGGACGCAGTACCTGGCTCGGGGCCGCACAGCCCTGAGGATGAAGGACGTGGCTTCAATGGGCCCCACCTGAGGGAAGAGAGAGCGTCAGGTCACTAGAACGAGAAGATGGAGAGGGGCCACTGTGCACAGAACCACACCACAGACCCCGCAGTCCTCCCTGCCCGCTGCAGGCTCCAATCCAGGACGCTGGCCCCAGCTGTACGGCCCCACCCCAAATAGCATCATGGGTTCCTCCCAATCCCAGCCTCTGTCTGTTTGGCCCCCAGAGCCACTTCTCTCACGAATCCTTCCTGGACCACACCAGCCCCTGCGGATGTCCCACCCATGAGGGTCTTTGTTCATCAGGACACCCCGATCCCTAGAATCCTCTTCTTTCTCCTCCTCGGAACTCAACTAGGATCTATGGGCTAGGACCCCATACCTCCCTTTACCCCTGGTCCCACTATATTAACTATGTTTTTTGTTTTGTTTTGTTTTGTTTTGAGACAGTCTTATTCTGTCGCCCAGGCTGGAGTGCAGTGGGGCAATCTTGGTTTACTGCAACCTCTGCTTCCGGGCTCCAGCAATCCTCTCACGTCAGCCTCCCAGGTAGCTGGGATTACAGGTGCCCGCCGCCAAGCCTGGCTAATTTTTGTTTGTTTGTTTTGAGGCAGTCTCGCTCTGTCACCCAGGCTGGAGAACAGTGGCGCAATCTCAGCTTACTGCAAGCTCTGCCTCCCAGGTTCAAGTGATTCTCCTGCCTCAGCCCCTTGAGTAGCTAGGATTACAGGTGCCCACCACCACACCCGGCTAATTTTTGTATTTTTAGAGTAAAGGTGGGATTTCACCATGTTGGTCAGGCTGGTCTCAAATTCCTGACCTCGTGATCCACCTGCCTCAGCCTCCCAAAGTACTAGGATTACAGGCATAAGCCACCGCGCCCAGCCCTTTTTTTTTGAGACGGAGTCTTGCTCTGCTGCCCAGGCTGGAGTGCAGTGGCGCGATCTCGGCTCACTGCAACCTCTGCCTCCCGGGTTCACACCATTCTCTTGCCTCAGCCTCCGGAGTAGCTGGAACTACAGGCGCCCACCACCACGCCTGGCGAATTCTTCATATTTTTAGTAAAGACGGGGTTTCACCGTGTTAGCCAGGATGGTTTCAATCTCCTGACCTCGTGATCTGCCCGCATCAGCCTCCCAAAGTTCTGGGATTACAGGCATGAGCCACCATGCCTGGCCAACTTTTGTATTTTTAATACAGACAGGGTTTCACTTGACCTCCAGTGATCTGCTTGCCTTGGCCTCCTAAAGTGCTGGAATTCCAGGCATGAGCCACCACACCCAGCCTAACCATGCTTTTTATTTTATTTAATTTATTTAAGTTGGTAGACAGAGTCTCTCTCTGTCGCCCAGGCTGGAAGGCAGTGGTGCCAACACGGCTCACGGCAGCCTCAATCTTCCAGGCCCAAGTGATCTTCCCACTTCAGCCTCCTGAGTAACTGGGGGCACAGGTGTGTGTCACCACACCTAACTAATGTTTAAATTTTTTGTAGAAATGGGAGTCTCACTATGTTGCCCAGGCTGGTCTCCAACTCCTGGACTCAAGCAGTCCTCCCACCTTGGCCTCTCAAAGTGCTGGGATTGCAGGTGTGAGCCACCCTGCCCGGCCAGAGTTGTCCACTTTAAAATGGTTAATTTGGCCAGATGAAGGCCTCACACCTGTAGTCCCAGCACTTCGGGAGGCCCAGGCAGGCAGATCACCTGAACTCATTGGTTTGAGACCAGCCTGGGCAACATGGCAAAATCTCATCTCTTCTGAAAATATAAAAATTAGGTGGGTGTGGTGGCCTGTAGTCCCAGTTATTCAGGAGGCTGAGGCAGGAGAATCATTTGAACCTGGGAGGTGGAGGTTGCAGCGAGCTGAGATCGCGCCACTGCACTCCAGCCTGGGTGACAGAACGAGACCTTGTCTCAATCAATCAATCCATCAATAAAGTGAACAATTCGGTGGCTCACGCTTGTAATCCCAGCACTTTGGGAGTCCGAGGCAGGCAGATCACCTGAGAGCAGAAGTTTGAGACCAGCCTGGCCAACATGGTGAAACCCCATCTCTACTAAAAATACAAAAGTTAGCCGGGCGTGGTGGCACGTGCCTGTGATCCCAGCTACTGCGGACGCTGAGGCAGGAGCATCGCTTGAACCTGGGAGGCAGAGTTTGCAGTGAGCCGAGATTGTGCCACTGCCTGGGCGACAGAGCGAGACTCTGTCTCAAAACAATAACAAGAACAACAACAACAAAAGCGGGTGTGCAACTGCTTGTGCGAGCCCCTGCTTTCCATCTGTTTAGTCAGAGGCCCAGGAATCAGATTGCCGGACTGCTTTTTTTTTTTTTTGAAACGGAGTCTCGCTCTGTTGCCCAGGTTGGAGTGCAATGGCTGGATCTCAGCTCACTGCAAGCTCCGCCTCCCGTGTTTACGCCATTCTCCTGCCTCAGGCGCCCGCCACCACGCCCGGCTAGTTTTTTTTTTAGTTTTTTTTTGTATTTTTTTTGTATTTATTTAGGGGTTTCACCGTGTTAGCCAGGATGGTCTCGATCTCCTGACCTCGTGATCCGCCCGTCTCAGCCTCCCAAAGTGCTGGGATTACAGGCGTGAGCCACCGCACCGGCCTGGACTGCCCTTATTTAATGCACCTGGAATCCGAAGCGCTACGCGAGAGCCCAGCACACCTGGTGGTCTTGGTAGAAGCCATTCCCTCTGCGGGGCACCGCGCTTCCCGGCCTCCCCCTCATCCTCCTCACCTGGTGGAAGCGGGCAGCTCCCTGACGCTTGTAACGGATCCAGTACTTGAGTGAGAAGATCTCCGGGAAGGGCCAGGACCTGGGAGGTTCCCACTGCACCTGGAGCTGGCGCTCAGCCAGGGGGCTTAGGCGCACGCCTTCTGGGGGGTCGGGCTTGACTGACGGACAAGCAAGAAGCAGCGTTAGGGGACAATAAGTCCAGTCATTCATTCACTCACTCATTCATTCAACCAACCAACATATTATATATATATTTGGTTTGGTTGTTTTTTGTTTTTGAAACGGAGTCTCACTCTGTCACCCAGGCTGGAGTGCAGTGGCACGATCTCAGCTCACTGCAACCTCTGGCTCCCACGTTCAGGCAATTCTCCTGCCTCAGCCTCCCAAGTAGCTGTAAGCCACCATGCCTGACTCAACCAACAAATATTTATTTATTTATTTATTTATTTATTTTTGTGACAGAGTCTCGCTCTGTCGCCCAGGCTGGAGTGCAGTGGCCGGATCACAGCTCACTGCAAGCTCCGCCTCCCGGGTTCACGCCATTCTCCTGCCTCAGCCTCCCGAGTAGCTGGGACTACAGGCGCCCGCCACCTCGCCCGGCTAGTTTTTTGTATTTTTTAGTAGAGACGGGGTTTCACCGGGTTAGCCAGGATGGTCTCGATCTCCTGACCTTGTGATCCGCCCATCTCGCCTCCCAAAGTGCTGGGATTACAGGCGTGAGCCACCGCGCCCGGCCAACAAATATTTATTGAGAAACTGTGTGCCTGGGGCTGCCACAGAGGGGACACAGCAGTGACCTTAACTGACCTACCCCTGTCCTCATGGAACTCGTAATCCCTCAGAGGGAAGGCAGGAAATGAGAAATCCGTAGTCACACAGAATAGAGGAGAAAGCTGGGGAGTGCAAGAACGGCAGTGGCTGCATTTTTTATTTTGTGTTGTTTTTTCAGATGGAGTCTCGCTCTCTCGCCCAGGCTGGAGTGCAGTGGCACGCTCTCAGCTCACTGCAAGCTCCGCCTCCCGGGTTCAAGTGATTCTCGTGCCTCAGCCCCCTGAGTAGCTGGGATTATAGGCACCTGCCACCACGCCCAGCTAATTCTTATATTTTTAGTACAGGCAGGGTTTCACCATATTGGCCAGGACTGGTCTCAAACGACCTCAGGTGATCTGCCTGCCTCGGCCTCCCAAAGTGCTGGGATTACAAGTGTGAGCCCCCGCGCCTAGCCAGGGCTTGCAATTTGTAATAATCTACTCAGGAGAGGCCTCACTGAGGAGGTGATGTAGGCACAGAGACCCGAAGGAGGTGAGGGAATAAGTCATGGGGACAGGTGTTCCACGTAGAGGACACTGCCCATGCAGAGGCCCTGGGGCAGAACCGTTCCTGGCATGTTGGAACATCGAGAAAGCCCATGTGGCTAGAGAAGAGTGAGCAAGGGGGAGACAGGGAGGAGGGGAGGGCATGGAGGAGACAGGGCAGGTTGTCCAGGGTTTGGTGAGCAGTAGGAAGGACTTGGGCTTTGACCCCAAGGCGGGTGGGAGCCATGGAGGACTGTAGGCAGAGGGGCGGGCCCTGACGCAGGTGCTCTCAGGCGCCCTCTGGTGGCTGCTGTGGGAAGGACAGACTGTGGGGCCAGGGCTCAGGAGGGAGGGGACTGGGCTGTCAATGATGGGGGTGCTCCACGTACTGGTAGAGGAGGAGGAAGAAGGAGTCAGATTTTTGCTGAAGTGTGAAGGTGCAGCCGCAGGACTGGAGGACAGGTGGGAAGTGAGGTGGGGTGGGGGGAGCTGGAAGGAGACGGCAGCTCCGCCCCCACGCCCAGGGCCGCCCGCACTCACTGATGTGCTCCGCTATGAAAGGCACGAAGCTGCTGCTGGAGCCCCAGGGGTGGACGGCAGTGACATTGAGCACGTAGGGCGCCATGGAGAACAGCCGAACATCCGCGATGGTGCAGCTGGTGGACGCTGGCGTCTGCTGCAGGCAGGGCCAGCTGTGGCCCCGGGCAGCCATGCCGAACCTGCACAGGGTGGGGCTCGCTGAGCGTCTCGGGGAGCGCCTGTGGCCTCAGCACCTCCTGCTGCCGGGCCTGACCCGGGACCCCAAGGAGAGGCAGGAACAGGAAAGGGCAGCGGATGGGCATCCCAGGGTGGGGTCCTGGTGGTGGCCGTGCCACCCTCCTGGGAGCGGGGCATGGGCCCCAACATCACAGTGCCCCTGATGGCTCAGGTCGGGGATTACAACCCAAGCTAGATACTAGGGTCCCGTATTCTAAAGGTTTCTGGGATGTCAGCATTCATTCATTCATTCATTCATTCATTCATTCATCCATCCATCCATCCGTTCATTCATTCTTTCATCCGTTCATTCATTCATTCACGACAGGGTCTCCCTCTGGCGCCCAGGCTGGAGTGCAGTGGCAGGATCCTAGCTCATTATAGCCTTGAACTCCTAACTCAAGGGATCTTCTCTGTCTCAGCCTCCAGAGCGGTTGGGACTACAGGTGCCTCATTACCACTCCTGGCTAATTTTTACATTTTTTTACTACAGACAGGTGTCTCAGTATGTTGCCCAGGCTGGTCTCTAACTTCTGGGCTCAAGTGATCCTCCCACCTCGGCCTCCCAAGTAACTGGGACTACAGATGTGTGCCACTACATCCAGCTAATTTTTTTGATTTTAAGTACAGACAGGATATTGCTATGTTGCCCAGGCTGATCTCAAACTCCTGGACTCAAGTGATCCTCTCACCTCAGCCTCCAGAGTAGCTGGGACTACAGGCAGGTACCAACATACCCAGCTAATTTTTTTTCTTTTTCTTTTCTTTTGAGACGGAGTCTCATTCTGTCACCAGGCTGGAGTGCAGTGGCACGATCTTGGCTCACTGCAACCTCCACCTCCTGTGTCAAGTGATTGTCCTGCCTGCCCCAGCCTCCCGAGTAGCTGGGACTACAGGCGCCCGCCACCACACCTGGCTATTTTTTTTGTTTTTTTTTTTTTTTTTTTTTTTTTTTTGAGACGGAGTCTTGCTCTGTCGCCCAGGCTGGGGTGCAGTGGCCAGATCTCAGCTCACTGCAAGCTCCACCTCCCGGGTTTACGCCATTCTCCTGCCTCAGCCTCCTGAGTAGCTGGGACTACAGGCGCCCGCCACCTCGCCCGGCTAGTTTTTTGTATTTTTTAGTAGAGATGGGGTTTCACCGTGTTAGCCAGGATGGTCTCGATCTCCTGACCTCGTGATCCACCCGTCTCGGCCTCCCAAAGTGCTGGGATTACAGGCTTGAGCCACCGCGCCCGGCCTTTTTTTGTATTTTTAGTAGAGACAGGGTTTCACCATGTTAGCCAGGATAGTCTCCATCTCCAGACCTCGTGATCCACCCACCTCGGCCTCCCAAAGTTGTGGGATCACAGGCATGAGCCACCATGCCCAGCTAATTTTAAAAATTGTTTGTAGAGACAGGATCTCACTATTTTGCCCAAGCTGGCCTCAAACTCCTGACCTCAAGTGATCCTCCCATACCAGCCTCCCAAAGTGCTGGGATTATAGGCATGTGCCACGGTGCCCAACCCAGGAAGTATTTTATTTTATTTTTTTTGAGATGGAATCTCGCTCTGTTGCCCAGGCTGGAGTGCAATGGCGCCATCTCAGCTCACTGCTACCTCTGCCTCCTGCGTTCAAGCAATTCTCCTGCCTCAGCCTCTGGAGTAGCTGGGATTGCAGGCATAAGCCGCTGCACCTGACCAATTTTTAAAATTTTTCGTAGAGATAGTGTCTCACTATGTTGCCCAAGCTGGTTTGAAACACCTGACCTCAAGCAATCCGCCCTCCTCAGCCTCCCAAAGCGCTGGGAGTACAGGCATGCACCACAGTGCCTGGCCCTGAAAGTATATTTCTATTTGGCAGGGCTGCCCTAGAATTCCATCGGCCTGGGGTTCAGGATGTCTGGGTCTCCAGTTCTCCTGACCCCAGGGCTCTCAGGGCCAGAGTTCTAGGCTCTCCAGGAAGTCCAGTGTCCCTGAGGCCCCCTTCCAGGCTCTCCGACCTGTACGTGGCAATGAAGGACACGGGGCTGGTGGAGTTTGGAGCAGGTGGTAGGGTCCAGGAGCAATCCACAGCGATCGGGTACCGAGGGGCTCGGCACTGCACCCGGGGCAATGTCAGAGCTGCTGGGGGCCCTGCAGGGAGACAGAAAGAGTGAGCTTCTGGTTTACCCCCAGATTGTCACAGCCCTCCTGTGCGCTGGGCTCCTGCCACGTTGCCAGCCAGTGCCAGGCACATGGTAGGTGCCTATTAAAGGCTTGTGGAATAAATAGGTACATGGACGAAAGGCGTCTGTCATCTTTTATCCCCAATGCAGTGCATCAAAGTGAGAACTATTAGCCCATTTTCCAGATAGGGAAGCTGAGGTTTAAGCATCTACAGAGAGGAACTTGGGTAAAAGGGAGAGGTTTTACTGTGTTCTCTCTTTTGTAATTTTTTTTTTTTTTTTTTTTGAGACGGAGTCTTGCTGTGTCACCCAGGCTGGAGTGCAGTGGCCGGATCTCAGCTCACTGCAAGCTCCGCCTCCCGGGTTCACGTCATTCTCCTGCCTCAGCCTCCCGAGTAGCTGGGACTACAGGCGCCCGCCACCTCGCCCGGCTAGTTTTTTGTATTTTTTAGTAGAGACGGGGTTTCACCGTGTTAGCCAGGATGGTCTCGATCTCCTGACCTCGTGATCCGCCCGTCTCAGCCTCCCAAAGTGCTGGGATTACAGGCTTGTACTGCCATGCTAGGCTAATTTTTGTATTTTTAGTAGAGATGGAGTTTCACCATGTTGGCCAGGCTGGTCTCAAACTTCTGACCTCAGGTGATCCACCTGCCTTGGTCTCCCAAAGTGCTGGGATTACAGGTGTGAGCCACCAAACCCAGCCTATAAATTATTATTATTATTATTATTATTATGTTGGAGACAAGGTATCCCACTCTATCACCCAGGCTGGAGTGCAGTGGCACAATCACAGCTCACTGCAGCCTCTAATTCCTGGGCTCAAGCGATCCTCCCACCTCAGCCTCCCAAGTAGCTGGGACTACAGGCACGTGCCACCACATCTAGCTAATTTTTAAATTTTTTGTACAGATTGGTGGGGGCCGGTCTCACTATGTTGCCCAGGCTGGTCTCGAATTCCTGGCCTCACGTGATCCTCACGCCTTGGCCTCCCAAAGTGCTGGAATTACAGGCATGAGCCACCATGCCCTGCTGTAACCATTTTGTCTTCAAGGACATGGAAATGTTCTCTAGTGCAAAATGAATGTCGGCCGGGCGCGGTGGCTCACATCTGTAATCCCAGCACTTTGGGAGCCCGAGGAGGGTGGATCACCTGAGGTCAGGAGTTGGAGACCAGCCTGGCCAACATGGTAAAACCCTGTCTCTACTAAAAATACAAAAAGTAGCCGGGTGTGGTGGCAGGCGCCTGTAGTCTCAGCTACTCGAGAGACTGAGGAAGGAGAATCTCGCTTGAGCCCAGGAGGTGGAGGTTGCAGTGAGCCGAGATGGTGCCACTGTACTCCAGCCTGGGCAACAGAGACTCCGTCTCAAAAAACAGAAACCTGGTCGGGTGCGGTGGCTCAAGTGGGTAATCCCAGCGCTTTGGGAGGCTAAGGCAGGTGGATCATGAGGTCAGGAGATCGAGACCATCCTGGCTAACACGGTGAAACCCCGTCTCTACTAAAAATGCAAAAAATTAGCCAGGCGTGGCGGCGGGCACCTGTAGTCCCAGCTACTCGGGAGACTGAGGGAGGAGAATCTCGCTTGAGCCCAGGAGGTGGAGGTTGCAGTGAGCCGAGATGGTGCCACTGCACTCCAGCCTGGGCAACAGAGACTCCGTCTCAAAAAACAGAAACCAAAAGAAACAAAATGAATGACTATGACTTGAATTCGTACTTATGTCTGTGCAGCTCTATGGATACCTCTAAGCTGTGACTGCCAGTCCCTATCACCCACAAGGTGACATGCTTCCACCCCTAATGTGGCACTGCCTCTCTGTGCCTCAGTTCCTCCATCTGTACAATGGGAGGGTAACCCCATCCCACCAGTGGGCACACAGGAGGCCTGTGAGTTCCCACCTCAGACATGATCCGAGGCTAGTCCGCGCGTCATGTCCGTCTGCCTGGGTCCCCCAGGCCCCCCAGGGACCCCACATACCTTTCCTTCCACTGCAGGGCAGGCAGCCAGCCCAGAGGACAAGGGCCAGGAGAAGCTGCGAGGTCATGGCTGCGGCCAGCTCTGCTCTCAGGAGTGGGGGTGGGAACGTCATGGGAGACTTGAGAGGGGAGGTGGTGAGGACTTGGGACCTGCCCAGGGGAAAGCCCAGTCCAGGGTCAAGGACCCCCTTCGACTTCCTTCAGGTCTGACTCACTGGCCGGGCTCCTAGGGAGATGAATTAGGGTGCGGAGGAGCCCCAGCCCCCTGGGGAGTGCAGGCCACCCCTGCGCGGAAGGCCCCGAGGGTGGGGGCAGGGGGAGGAGGCTGTGAAAGGGAGAAGTGGAGACCTGCTGGTTTTTCCCAGCACAGCGTGTCCTGCTGGCCTTCCTTCCGCTGCCCTGCAGTCGGGGAAACCCCGGGCAGGCAGGCAGGGGCTCGGGGACATGGAGGGAGACAGAGGCAGACACTGGAGAGAGAGGCAGAGAGACAGAGAAGACAGGAGGAGGACACTGAGCTAGAGGGACGGGGAGATGACAGAGACAGACACAGAGAGAGACAGATGAGAGGCAAGAGACAGATGAGAGGAGGACACAGAGGTAGAGGGATAGAGAGACAGGGAGATGACAGAGACAGAGACACAGAGATGAGAGAGGCAGAGAGACAGAGATGAGGGGAGGACGCAGAGAGAGAGAGACAGGGAGATGATGGAAACAGAAAGAGACACACAGAGAGCAGACAGAGGAAGAGAGACAGAGGGACAGAGATAAGCGAGGAAGACAGAGAGATGAGAGACAGAGATAAGCGAGGAAGACAGAGAGACAGAGATGAGAAGAGTCAGAGACAGAGAGACAGAGATGAGAGAGTAGGATGGACAGAGATAGAGAGATGGTGGGGTGCAGTGGCTCACGGCTGTAATCCCAGCACCTTGGGAGGCTGAGGCAGATGGATCACCTGAGGTTGGGAGTTCGAGACCAGCCTGACCAACATGGTGAAACCCTGTCTCTACTAAAAATACAAAAATTAGCTGGGCGTGGTGGCGGGTGCCTGTAATCTCAGCTACTCTGGAGGCTGAGGAAGGAGAATCACTTGAACCTGGGAGGCCGAGGTTGCAGTACACCAAGATTACACCACTGCACTCCGGCCTGGGTGACACAGCAAGACTCCGTCTCAAAAACAACAACAACAAAAAAGATAGACTGATGGCGAGATGACAGAGACAGAGAAAGAGAGACAGAAACAAGAGAGGAAGGCAGAAATAGAGATACGGGGAGATGAGACACAGAGAGAGAGAGAGAAGAGAAGAAGACAGAGGGCCGGGCGCGGTGGCTCATGCCTCTAATCCCAGCACTTTGGGAGGCTGAGGCGGGCGGATCACAAGGTCAGAAGTTTGAGACCAGCCTGGCCAATATGGTGAAACCTCGTCTCTACTAAAAATACAAAAATCAGCTGGGCATGGTTGTGCACACCTCTAATCCCAGCTACTTGGGATGCTAAGGCAGAAGAATCGCTTGAACCTGGGAGGCGGAGGTTGCAGTGAGCTGAGGTCGCGCCACTGCACTCCAGCCTGGGAGACAGAGTGAGGCTCTGTGTCAAAGAAAAAGAAGACAGAGATAGAAAGAGCCAGAGAGATGGGAGATGGGGAGATGAGAGAGAGAGCAAAAGAGACACAGAGAGACAAGAGGTAAGAGAGGAGAAAGACACAAAGGTAGAGGGAGACAGAGATGGAGACCAAGACATAGAGACAGAGACATGGAGGTTGGGCACAGTGGCTCACGCCTGTAATCCCAGCACTTTGGGAGGCCAAGATGGGTGGATCACCTGAGGTCAGGAGTTCGAGACCAGCCTGACCAACATGTGAAACCCCGTCTCTACTAAAAATATAAAAATCGGATGGGCGTGGTAGTGCGTGCCTGTAATCCCAGCTATTCTGGAGGCCGAGGCAGGAGAATCGCTTGAACCCGGGAGGTGGAGGTTGCAGTGAGCCCAGATCGCGCCACTGCACTCCAGCCTGGGCAACAAGAGTGAAACTCCGTCTCAAAAAAAAAAAAAAAAGAGAGAGACATGGAGAAGAGAGACAGAGAGACACACAAGTGCAGGCCTGGGGAAGCAGCTGCCACCACAGATGTCCCAGTCATCAGTACGCCCAGAATAAAGGAAAGCCCCAGGGGCAGGCTGGACAGGCTCGGGGATCTCCACTCCCACTCCCACCTCCCCTCCCACCTCCCCTGTGTTTGCTGAAAAATGCCAAGAAACTCGTGGGGATTTCGAGGGATTTGCCAAGGGGCAGGGAGAGGTTGGGGGGAGGGGCTCCCACCATGGCCAGGCTTAGGATTTAGGAGAGTGTCTTTTTTTTTTTCTTTTTTCCCGTTTTTAGAGGCAGGGTCCTGCCCTGTCACCCAGGCTGGGGTGCAGTAGTGCGATCATGGCTTACTGCAGCCTCTTAACTGCTGGGCTCAAGAAATCCTCCCTCCTCAGCCTCCTGAGTAGCTGGCACCACAGGTGCACACCATCATTCCCAGCTAATTCTTGTATTTTTGATAGGGATGGAGTTTCCCCATGTTGCCCAGGCTGGTCTTCAACTCCTGGGCTCAAACAATCCTCCCACCTTGGTCTCCCAAAGTGCTGGGATTACAGGCAAAAGCCACTGCACGCAGCCAATCCTGCCTTTCTTTGACATTTCCATACTTAGTTCATCATGCACTTTTTTTGCTCCCATTTTGCCTTTTTGAAATATTGCATTAAGATGGAGTTTATCGGGCTGGGCGCGGTGGCTCACGCCTGTAATCCCAGCACTTTGGGAGGCCGAGGCGGGCGGATCACAAGGTCAGGAGATCGAGACCATCCTGGCTAACACGGTGAAACCCCGTCTCTAATAAAAAATACAAAAAAAAAACTAGCCGGGCGAGGTGGCGGGCGCCTGTAGTCCCAGCTGCTCGGGAGGCTGAGGCAGGAGAATGGCGTGAGCCTGGGAGGTGGAGCTTGCAGTGAGCCGAGATCATGCCACTGCACTCCAGCCTGGGCGGCAGAGCAAGACTCCATCTCAAAAAAAAAAAAAAAAAAAAAAAAAAAAAAAAAAAAAAAGATGGAGTTTATCCAAAGGCCGGGCACAGTGGCTCATACCTGTCATCCCAGCACATTGGGAGGCCGAGGCAGGTGGATCACCTGAAGTCAGGAGTTTGAGACCAGCCTGGCCAACGTGGTGAAGCCCCATCTCTACTAAAAATACAAAAACGAGCCAGGCGTAATGGTGTGTGCCTTGTAATTCCAGCTACTGGGGAGACTGAGGCAAGAGAATCACCTGAACCCAGGAGGCAGAGGTTGCAGTGAGCCGAGATCATGCCACTGCATTCCAGCCTGGGGACAAGAATGAAACTCCGTCTCAGAAAAAAAAGAAAAAATACAAAAATTAGCTGGGCGTGGTGGCAGGCGCCTGTAATCCCAGCTACTTGGGAGGCTGAGGCAGGAGAATCACGAGAACCCGGGAGGCAGAGGTTACAGTGAGTTGAGATCGCTCCACTGCACTCCAGACTGGGTGACAGAGGGAGACTCCACATAAAAAAAAAATAATAATAAAACAGGTGCAGTGGCTCATGCCTGTAATCCCAGCACTTTGGGAGGCCGAGGCGGGCGGATCATGAGGTCAGGAGATCGAAACCATCCTGGCTAACACAGTGAAACCCTGTCTGTACTAAAAATACAAAACTTAGCTGGGCGTGGTGGCGGGTGCCTGTAGTCCCAGCTACTTGGGAAGCTGAGGCAGGAGAATGGCGTGAACTCAGGAGGCGGAGCTGGCAGTGAGCCGAGATCGCGCCACTGCACTCCAGCCTGGGCGACAGAGCCAGACTCTGTCTCAAAAAAAGAAAAGGAAGAAAAAAGTTGGAGTTTATCCTGATGGTTGATTTGTTGTGCTGTGGGGCAGGTGGGGAGGGGTGTGAGTGCTTCCTTTTCTGGGCCACCCCCTTCCCTCCCCACAGGGGAAGCCCAGCAACCAGACGGCACGCATTGGTCCTGTGCACAGAATGCCTTTATTCCTGGGCTGGCGTCTGGATGTGGAGGACACAGGGACTCACAGATTCTCCGGTGGTGGGGGAGGGGCAGTGACGCCCCGGGTCCAGACTGACCAGTGCCTGCGTGCAGAGACCAGGTGGGGCGATGGAGCCAGTTGGGGACGGTCGGGCAGGGACCCAGGCTGGTCTCCAAGTGCATGGGTCCGGATGGGGCCAAGTGAAGCCGGTCTGCAAGGGGCCTTCAGGGGCGTGAGGCCCCTGCATGGGTGTGGTCAGTGTAGCCACTGGGCCTGGCCTTTCTCAGCGGCCCTGAGCCTGGAGTCTCTGCATCTGCAGAATCTGGCTGAGAATCTGCTGCACGTCTTCATCCATCTGGCCCTAGGGTGGGGGGAGTAGAGGGGGACCCTGAGTGTACCCCCGACGGCTGCCCCAGGCCCCTCCACCACTCCCAAAGACCAAGCCAGCCAGGAGGGAAATGCACACAGGTGGGCTCCCACCTGCCACGAACCTCTCCCCAGGACCAGCCTCCCACTGTACAGAAGGGGAAACTGAGACCGAGAGAACAATCGTGGCCTGCCCAAAGCCACCGGGCACCCGGGAGCTGGCCACTCACCTGAATGGCGTAGAGGAGGTGGCTTCTGTACAAAGCCACCACGCTGGAGTGGTCCCTGGCAGCTTCCTGGAGGTATGAGGGAGGGGTGCTCAGAAGAACAGGACCACCTCCCCCCACAGCAAAACACACCAAAAAGTGCCCTTTGCTCCCCAAGCCTGTATTTTGATGGACGACTGCTAAAATATGAAAGGATGGCCGGACACAGTGGCACACATTTGTAATCCCAGCACTTTGGGAGGCTGAGGCTGGCGGCTCACCTGAGGTCAGGAGTTCAAGACCAGCCTGGACCAACATGGTGAAATCCTGTCTCTACTAAAAATACAAAAATTGGCTGGGTGCGGTGGCTCATGCCTGTAATCCCAGCACTTTGGGAGGCCGAGGTGGACGGATCACGAGGTCAACAGATCGAGACCATCCTGGCTAACACGGTGAAACCCCGTCTTTACTAAAAGTACAAAAAATTAGATGGGTATGGTGGTGGGTGCCTGTAGTCCCAGCTACCCGGGAGGCTGAGGCAGGAGAATCGCTTGAACCCGGGAGGCGGAGGTTGCAGTGAGCTGAGATTGTGCCACTGCACTCCAGCCTGAGCAACGGAGCGAGACTCCATCTCAAAAAAAAAAAAAAAAAAAAAAAATTCCCAGGCAAGGCGGCTCACACCTATAGTCCCAGCTAGTCAGGAGGCTGAGGCGGGAGAATCACTTGAACTTGGGAGCTGGGAGGCAGAGGTTGCAGTGAGCCAAGATCACCCGCTCCAGCCGGGGTGACAGAGTGAGACTGTCTCAAAAAATCTATCTGTCTGTCTGTCTATCTATCTATCTATATCTATATATATATTTTTGTCTTTTTACATAGATATAGATATAGATATAGATATATGGAAATATGGCCAGGCACTTTGGGAGGCTGAGGTGGAGAACTGCTTGAGGCCAGGAGTTTGAGGCTGCCCAGTGAGCTATGATTGCACTACTGCACTCCAGCCTGATAGCACAAGATCCTGTGTCCAAAAAAAAAAGGGGGAGTGGGTACCAGGAGCAGTGGCTCACGTCTGCAATCCCAGCATTTTGGGAGGTCCATGTGAGCCCAGGAGTTTGAGACCAGCCTGGCCAACATGGGGAAACTCTGTCTCTAATAAAATACAAAAATTAGCTGGGTGTGTGGTGGTGCGTGTCTGTAATTCCAGCTACACAGGATGCTACGGCACGAGAATTGCTTAAACCCGGAAGGCTGAGGCTGCAGGGAGCCGAGACTGTGCCACTGCACTCCACCTGGGTGATGGAGTGAGACCCTGTCTCAAAAGAAATAAAGGAAATATTTCCTGGCCGCACCGTGCAGGTGATGTGGACGCCACCGACCCACCCCAGCCCCTCTCCTGGGATCCCCACCCATGCTGTGCTGATTGGTAAATATTTGGACTCCTCCATCCTGATGGTCCCGCGGCCCCCGCCCGGCCCGGCCCTTACCTGCAGCTGCTGCTGTAAATCCTTCACCTGGTCACGGAGGGCCTCCACCTCGGGGGTGGCCAGGGCGGCCGGCTGCTCCTTCAAGGCCTCCTTAAGACTGAAGACTTCTTTGGAGAGTTCTGTGATCTGGGGGTGCGAGTGCTGTCAGCCATCACCCTGGGCCCAGGGCTGGGGGCTGAGGACCTCTCTGCAGCCGCAGGAAAAGGCCAGGGATAAAGGCCTTCGAGGGAAGGTCCTGTCCCAGGCAAACTCTGGCCTGAGTGCCACGTCTGGCCCACAGCCTGTTTTAATTTCATTTATTTATTTATTTATTTATTTATTTATTTATTTATTTATATTTTAGATGCTTATGGTTACCAGCACAGCCTGTTTTTATACAACCCACAAGCTAAAATTGGTTTTCATGTTTTTTGTTTTTGTCTTTTTTTTTTTTTTTGAGATAGAGTCTCGCTCTGTCACCCAGGCTGCAGTGCAGTGCACTGGTGTGATCTCCGCTCACTGCAACCTCCGCCTCCCAGGTTCAAGCAATTCTTCTGCCGCAGCCTCCTGAGTAGCTGGGACTACAGGTGCCCATTACCACGTCTGGCTAATGGTTATATTTTTAGTAGAGACGGGTTTTCGCCATGTTGGCCAGGCTGGTCTCGAACTCCTGACCTCAGGTGATCCACTTGCCTCGGCCTCCCAAAGTGCTGGGATTACAGGCGTGAGCCACTGTGCCCAGCCAAGTTCTTAACTTAGTAGTAGCTGTGATCCTCCACAGAAAGTATGTTTAAACTGTGCCTGGTCAACAGTAGGCACTCAATAAATGCAGGGCCTTATTATTACTATACATCAGGAGCTTTCAACTTGAGGCAATTCTGCCCCCCAAGGGGACACTGGGTGTTGTGTGAGGACAACACGACCTGGAGGAGCTCTTGGCATGGAGTGGGTGGAGGTCAGGGATGCTGCTCAGTCCCCCCCAATGCCCAGGACAGCCCCAGCCCAGGAAACGATCCTGCCTCACGTCCAGAGTGCGCAGGGGAAGAAACCAGGCTATAGATAAACCATCGTCCTAACTGCAATTTTGCCCTCTGTTTAGAGGCGGAAACTGAAGCTCAGAGAGGTGAAGTGTCTGGTCTAAGGTCACACAGTGAGTCGAGGCTGGGTCATTCTTTACGCTGAAGCGCCTGGGACTCTGGGTGTCTCATCTCCTGTCCAGTGACATGTTGCGTGATTTTGAGCCACTAACTTCATCTCTTAAAGATTCAGTTTGCTCATCTGGAAAATGGGGGCAAAAATACTTTCTGAAACCAGGTGCAGTGGCTCACATCTGTCATCCTACCACTTTGTGAGGCTGAGGCAGACAGATCACATGAGCTGAAGAGTTTGAGACCAACCTGGGCAATATGGCGTTTGAAACCCTGTCTCTTACCAAAAAAAACAAAAACAAAAACAAAACAGGCTAGGCATGGTGGCTCACGCCTGTAATCCCAGCACTTTGGGAGGCTGAATCACCTGAGGTCGGGAGTTCAAGACCAGCCTGGCCAACATGGTGAAACCCTGTCTCTACTAAAAATACAAAAATTAGCTGGGTGTGGTGGTGCATGCCTGTAATCCCAGCTACTCAGGAGGCTGAGGCAGGAGAATCTCTTGAACCCAGGAGGCGAGGTTGCAGTGAGCCGAGATTGCACCACTGTACTTCAGCTTAAGCGACAGAGTGAAACTTTCTCTCAAAAAAAGAAACAAGGCCGGGCGCGGTGGCTCAAGCCTGTAATCCCAGCACTTTGGGAGGCCAAGACGGGCAGATCACGAGGTCAGGAGATCGAGACCATCCTGGCTAACACGGTGAAACCCCGTCTCTACTAAAAAATACAAAAAAAACTAGCCGGGTGAGGTGGCGGGCGCCTGTAGTTCCAGCTACTCGGGAGGCTGAGGCAGGAGAATGGTGTAAACCCAGGAGGCGGAGCTTGCAGTGAGCTGAGATCTGGCCACTGCACCCCAGCCTGGGCAACAGAGCCAGACTCCGTCTCAAAAAAAAAAAAAAAAGAAGAAACAAAAAAATTAGCCAGGTGTGGTGGCACACACCTGTAGTCCCGGCTACTCAGGAGGCTGAGGCAGGAGGATCGCTTGAACCCAGGAGGTCAAAGGTCCAATGAGCTGAGATTGTGCCACTGCATTCCAGCCTGGGTGACAAAGTGAGACCCTGTCCCCAAAAAAAAAAAAAAAAAAAAGGCTTTCTGGCTTTTAGAGTTGCAGGAAGATTAAAAATGGTAACGTGTAAGGCCGGGCACAGTGGCTCACACCTGTAATCCAGCGCTCTGGGAGGCCGAGGCGGGTGGATCACGAGGTCAGGAGATCGAGACTATCCTGGCTAACATGGTGAAACCCCATCTCTACTAAAAACACATAAAAAATTAGCTGGGCGTGGTGGTGGGCACCTGTAGTCCCAGCTATTGGGGAGGCTGAGGCAAGACAATAGCGTGAACCTGGGAGGTGGAGCTTGCAGTGAGCCGAGATCGCACCACTGCACTCCAGCCTGGGCGACAGAGCGAGACTCTCTCTCAAAAAACAAACAAACAAACAAAAAAACAAAAGTAATGTGTGAAAAATTCCCAATCTAACAACTGGAGGCTGCTGTTATCATCATTGTTTAGGAACAAACGTGGGAATGTGGGAGCGTGGGTACAAACCCAGCTGAAAGACTGCATGGCTGTGTGACCCTGGGTAAGTGACTTCCCCCCTCTGTGCTTATGTTTCCTCAAATGGGGATAATAAAAGCACCTATCCTGTGAGAACTGGATATGATTAAATGCATCAAGTCCATAAGGTCTGGCATGCAGAAAGCACTCAACAAATGTAACTGGGCTGGGCGCGGTGGCTCACACCTGTAATTCCAGCACTTTGGGAGGCTGAGGTGGGTGGATCACGAGGTCAGGAGATCGAGACCATCCTGGCTAACATGGTGAAACCCCGTCTGTACTAAAACTACAAAAAATTACCCAGGCGTGGTGGTGGGTGCCTGTAATCCCAGTTACTCGGGAGGCTGAGGCTGGAGAATGGTGTGAACCTAGGAGGTGGAGCTTGCAGTGAGCCGAAATCACACCACTGCACTCCAGCCTGGCCAACAGAGCGAGACTCCGTCTCAAAAGTAAATAAATATATAAAAAATAAATGTAACTGTGGGGACAGATGCGGTGGCTCACGCCTGTAACCCCAGCCCTTTGTGGGGCTGAGGCAGGCAGATCACTTGAGCTAAGAAGTTCGAGGCCGGCCGGGCGCGGTGGCTCAAGCCTGTAATCCCAGCACTTTGGGAGGCCGAGACAGGCGGATCACGAGGTCAGGAGATGGAGACCATCCTGGCTAACACGGTGAAACCCCGTCTCTACTAAAAAATACAAAAAACTAGCCAGGCGAGGTGGTGGGCGCCTGTAGTCCCAACTACTCGGGAGGCTGAGGCAGGAGAATGGTGTAAACCCAGGAGGCGGAGCTTGCAGTGAGCTGAGATCTGGCCACTGCACTCCAGCCTGGGTGACAGAGCGAGACTCTGTCTCAAAAAAATAAATAAATAAATAAAATAAAATAAAATAAAATAAGGCTGGGTGCAGTGGCTCATGCCTGTAATCCTAGCACTTTGAGAGGCCGAGGTGGGCAGATCATGAGGTCAGGAGAACAAGACCATCCTGGCTAACACAGTGAAACCCCATCTCTACCAAAACTACAAAAAATTAGCCAGGTGTGGTGGCGGGCGCCTGTAGTCCCAGCTACTCGGGAGGCTGAGGCAGGAGAATGGCGTGAACCCGGGAGGCAGAGCTTGCAGTGAACCGAGATGGCGCCACTGCACTCCAACCTGGGTGACAGAGCGAGATTCCATCTCAAAAAATATATAAATAAAATAAAATAAAAGTAACTGTGGTTATAATTAGTAGCTGGAACAGCAGCCTCTGTGTGTCTGACTTATCAGAGGCTGTAACCAGGTCCCCTTCTGTTTCTGAGCCTCAGTTTCCCTTCTGGAAAATGGGTTGATTTTCCAAGGCCCTTACAGCGGGGACCTTCATAGACTGTCCTCAACCTTTGCTGAGTGAATGCCTCCCTGACCGGGTGTGGGAGAGGGGGCACCCACCTTCTTGTCCTTCTCCTTGGCCTTGTCCAGAGCCTCCTGGGCCCGGCTCTGGGCCTGGCGAGCCCTTTCCGCCTCGGTCCGTAGCCCCCGTAGCTGCTGCTCTGCTGTGGCCAGCTGCGCCTCGGCGGCATGTCGCTCACTCTTCATGAACAGGGCCTCACGCTGCACCTGCGGCCCAAGCCCACGCGTGACTCTCAGGACACTAAAGACTCCAATGATGCTAGACCCCAGAATTCATATGACCCTTCTACTTTGTTTTTGTATTTTTGTATTTTTTTTTTTTTTTTGAGACGGAGTCTTGCTGTGTTGCCCAGGCTGGAGCGCAGTGACCAGATCTCGGCTCACTGCAAGCTCCGCCTCCCGGGTTCCCGCCATTCTCCTGCCTCAGGAGGTGCTGGCTCAGTGGACTCCCTCTCAAAAAATAAAAAATAAAAAAAATTAAATTAAAAAATAAAATAAGTCTGTTCAAGTAAAATCGATGGGGTCAAAACACCTCAGGGCTGGGGGGCTAAAAAAGGGCCGCCACGTGGCTGCTGGGGTGCTGGGTGGGGGCCAGCCTGCTCACCTGGAAGACCTCTGCACTGGTCTTCTCATGCCGCCGTCCCAGCTCCTCCAGCTGCCCCTCCAGCTGTGCCACGTTGGCCTGCAGGACGCCCACAATGCGTTCGTGCTCGGAGAGAGCCACGCTGCACACACGCTCCCGCTCCAGCTCCGCGCGCAGCCGGGCGGCCTCCTTGCCCGTGGCCACCACCTCCTGCTCCAGACTGGCTGCCCGGCCCCGCAGCTCCAGGGCCTCCTCCTGCAGCCGGCGGTGCTCAGTGGCCGGCACCACGGACTGGCGGAGGGCCTCGGAGGCCTCCCGCAGCTCGGCCAGGCCCTGCCGCGCCTCCTCGCAGGCCGCAGCCAGCTCAGCCACTCGGGCTTCGGCCGCGTCCCGTGCCCGGCCCAGCTCCGCGGCCGCCGTGCGCTGCTGCTCCCCCGTGGCCTTGGCCGTGGCCAGCTGCTCCCGCAGCACCTCCAGCTCCCGGCTCTGCTCCAGCCGCGCCTCCTCCCGCTGGGCCAGCTCCGCCCGCAGGCCCCGGGCCTCCTCCTCGGCGAGTAGCCGGCTGGCGCGAGCCTCATCCAGGCAGGCCGAGGCCGCCTCCAGCTCCCGCAGGCGGGAGTCCCGGTCTCGGAGATCCTCCCGGGCCTGCTCCAGGGCGGCCCGCAGCTGTGCAGTGTCGCCGCCACCCCTCTCCACGCTGGCCCCGCTGCCCTCGGCCTCGCGGACGCGCTCTCGCAGCCGGCCCGCCTCAGCTTCAGCGGCCTCGCACTTCCCCAGGGCCGCCTCCAGCTCCGCAGCTGCCTCCCGCTCCCGCTGCCGGAGCGCCTCCTCCAAGCCGCGAATCCTGGTCTCCAGCTCTACTTGAAGCTTTTCCGAGGCCTCTGCAGCACCAGGATGTAGGACAGGGCCAGCAGAGACCCCCAGGGCCATGGCCTCTACCCCGGGGTTCTCTACACCTGTGGCACCGAATCCTGTGGCTTCTACCCCCGTGGCCCTAGAGCCTGTGGCCTCCATGTTTGTGGTCCCTGTGACTGGGGGCTCTGGTTGCCCAGCACCCGCTCTGCAGGCCAGCACTTCTGCTTCCTCTGCTTTTGTTTTTGTGGCCTCCACTCCCATGGCCTCCACTCCTGTGGCCTCTGTGTCTGTGGTCTGCACTCCTGTGGGCTTAGTTTCCATGTTTGCTTCCTCTTCTACAGTCTCCATTTCTCTGACCTCAGCCCCTGTGGGTTTTGTCTCTATGGCCGTGGCTCCCGTGGCCTCAGCTGCCGTGGACGTGGCTTCCATAGTCCTGGCTTCCATGGTTTCATCTCCTGCAGCCTTCTCATCTGTGGTCTCAGCTCCATTAACTTTGGTTTCTGGAGCCACTGAGCCATTTAGCTCCATGTGGGTTGGCCCGTTTTTGGTGGCTGTGGCTCCAACACCCTCACTCTCCCCATAGGCCGCCCTCTCTTCTCTGGGGACCTCTCGTGTCTCCTGCTGCCTCAGTGCCTGCAGGGCCTCAGCGTGCTGCCTGCGCAGCTGGTCAAACTCGGCCCGGAGAGAGTCATAGAGGGCAAGAGGGATGACCTCTGCTGAAGCTTCCACTTCCATCTGTGTCTCATCCTTCTCAAAGTTCTCCAGGATCTGGGGAGTGGGGTGGGGGGCAGGAGTCTGGCAGGGGTTGATGTGACCGTGGGGACACAGGGCAGCTTTGCCACTTTCCCTGCCCACCCTGACCTCAGGGAACCAGCCCTAGGTCCTCAGATCTGTCCCCAGCCTCACTTTCCCTACCTGGACCTTCTCCATCAGTTCCTGGTTCTGTCTGGTGAGCACAGCCACCTGTTCCTGCAGTGAGGCCAGGCGTTCCTGGGCCGACGGGCTGAGTTGCCTGGACAGCAGCGCCTCGGCCCCTGGAGGGGGACACAGAGTCAGGCCCCGGGGGCCTGGGCCACAGGGGACAGGAGGTGGAGGGCTGGAGTGGTGGATCAGGGTCCCCAGGGCAGACTTAGGCAAGCAGAATTTAAAAAACGGAAGAGTACATACCTCCCTCCCAGCTTCAAACTCCCCCACACCTAGAGGTCCAGGCTCCGTCTCCCAGGGCCCCAGGGGACAAGGCGGCCAGGAGTGCGTGGGGAGGTGGGGGCTCACCTGGAAAGTCAGGCAGCTCACCCTCCTCATCCTGCAGAGTGGTCACATCATAGCTAGTATTCTCCCGCTCGTTCTGGGGGTAGGGAGCAGAGTCCAGCTCGGGGTTCTGCTCTCAGCCCCTGTGTGTTCCCACCAAGACTCCAGTGGGGACTGGGCTGTTCACATATCTGTATGTCTCCCATGAGTACCAGATGGCTGCATTTGGCCCACTAGATTTGGCCCACAAGGATTTAGTGAGCGCCTTCTATGTCCTTTGCCACTCCCCTTTCCCCTGCTTTTTTAAAATTATTATTTTGGAGCCAGGGTCTTAATCTGTCACCCAGGCTGGAGTGCAGTGGTGCGATCATAGCTCACTGCAGTCTCCAACTTCTGGGCTCAAACAATCCTCCCACCTCAGCCTAACAGGCAGCTGGGACTATGGGTGTGCAACACGACACCTGGCTAATTTTTAATTTTTTTTTTTGCAGAGATGCAGTCTCGTCACGTCGCCCAGGCTGGTCTCGAACTCCTGGGTTCAAGCCATCCTCCTGCCTCAGCCTCCCAAAGTGTTGGGATGACAAGCGTAAGCCACTGTGCCTGGCCCCATTTTTTTTCTTTTTCCCAGGCTGGAGTGCCGTGGCACGATCTTGGCTCACTGTAACCTTCGCCTCCCAGATTCGAGCGATTCTCCCACCTCAACCTCCAAAGTAGCTGGGATTACAGGCATGTACCACCATGCCCGGCTAATTTTTGTATTTTTTAGTAGAGATGGGGTTTCCCCATGTTGGCCAGGCTGGTCTCGAACTCCTGACTTCAGGTGATCCACCCGCCTCGGCCTCCCAAAGTGCTGAGATTACAGGTGTGAGCCACGGTGCCCGGCCTCATGCTTGAGTTTTAGGCGGGTGTGTGTGGCTGTGTGTTTTTTTTTTTTTTTTTTTTGAGACGGAGTCTCGCTCTGTCGCCCAGGCTGGAGTGCAGTGGCCGGATCTCAGCTCACTGCAAGCTCCGCCTCCCGGGTTCCCGCCATTCTCCTGCCTCAGCCTCCCGGGTAGCTGGGACTACAGGCGCACGCCACCTCGCCCGGCTAGTTTTTTGTCTTTTTTGGTAGAGACGGGGTTTCACCGTGTTAGCCAGGCTGGTCTTGATCTCCTGACCTCGTGATCCGCCCGTCTCGGCCTCCCAAAGTGCTGGGATTACAGGCTTGGGCTGTGTTTTTAATGTGTCTGTGGATCTCTGTGTTTGTGTCTATGGTTGTCTGTATGTATATATGTTTGCATAATTATGTGTTTTCAGAAATACTGGCGGGGCACAGTGGCTTATGCAATCCCAGCACTTTGGAAAGCAGAGATGGGAGGATTACTCAAGGCCAGGAGTTCGAGACCAGACTGGGTAACATAGTGAGACGCCATCTCTCCAAAAAAAAAAAAAATTAGCCAGGTGTGGTGGCACACGCCTATGGTCCCAGCTACTCAGGAGGCTGAGGTGGGAGGATTGCTTGAGGCCAGGGAAGCCAAGGCTGCAGTGAGCCATGATCATGCCACCGCACTCCAGCCTGGACAACAGAACAAGATCCTGTCTCAAAAAAAAAAAAAAGAAGTATTTGTTGCATGTGTATGTATCTGTGGGCATGTTGTCTGTGCGCGACTGCATGAGACGGATGCATACACAGTGCCTGCGTGTGTGATGATGTATTCTTGGATGTGTTTCTTGCGTGTCTGTAAACTGTGTGTTTGTGGGTGTGCCTGCTGTTATGTATGCTCTGCCACGTGCCTAGAGAGTGGTTATCCATCCCTGTGTGTATACGTATGCTTAAAGAAAAGTCCTTTCTGGGTCTGGGTGCGGTGGCTCACACCTGTAATCCAGCACTTTGGGAGGCCAAGGTGGGCGGATCACCTGAGGTCAGGAGTTCAAGACCAGCCTGACCAATATGGTGAAACCCCATTTCTACCAAAAATACAAAAGTTAGCCGGGCGAGGTGGCGGGCACCTGTAGTCCCAGCTACTCGGGAGGCTGAGGCAGGAGAACGGCATGAACCCGGGAGGCAGAGGTTGCCATGAGCCGAGATCACACCATTGCACCCCAGCCTGGGTGACATAGCAAGACTCTGTCAAAAAAAAAAAAAAGGAAGGAAGGAAGGAGGAAGGAAGGAAGGAAGGAAGGTCGGTCTCGATCTCCTGACCTCGTGCTCCACCTGCCTCGGCCTCCCAAAGTGCTGGGATTATGGGCGTGAGCCACTGCGCCCGGCTGTGACTATGGGTTTGTGAGTGCATGTGTCTGGTGGGTACGTTTGCATGTGTGTGAGGCTGTGCGTGCACTGGTGTGGCTGTCTTTTCACTGCTGCAGGAGAGAAGTTCCCCCACCCAGCCCCAGCCCCAGCCCAGCCCGACTCATCACTGCTCCTACCTCCAGCAGGGACAGCCGGCTCTGCAAACTCTCCACCTCCCGTCCCAGGCTCTCCTTCTCCTCCTGTCTCTCCACCAGCAGCTGCTGCAGCTCTTGCACCTGTGAGCAGCAGTGGACGCTCAGCTGCCTCTGGCAGGAAAGGCTGGGCAGGGGGAGGCCGGCTCCTCCCCACCTTCCCACCTACCTGTCTCTCCAGGCTGTGCAGGGAGCTGGCCTCCGGGGACTGATGGGAGAAGCAGGAACAGGGGGTTGGATCTGGGCAGAAGGTCTCCCTGCCCCACCTCCTGCTTCATAGCCTCCATTCCATGCACATTCACGCAGGCCATGTGCAACTATTGAGCACCTACTGCATTCTGCCTGCTTACTCATTACTATTTATTGAGTGGCTGCTGTGTACCAGGTACCATTCTGTTTAATGACTCATTACTAAGTATTTATTGGGCACCTGCTGTATGCTGGGCCGCATTCATTCCTATTTATTAAGTGCCTACTTTGTGCTAGCTATTGTTCTGACCTTTCACTCAGTATTTATTGAGCACCTACTGTGTGCCACCATGCACCATTCTGACCAGTCATTCATTTCTAAGTATTTATTGAGTGCCTGCTGTGTGCCAGTATGCACCATTCTGGCCATTCATTACTAAGTACTTATTAAGCACCTGCTGTATGTCAGGCACTGTTCCATCCGCTCATTCATTCACTCGACAAGTTTATTTTGTTTTTTGTTGTTGTTGTTGTTGAGACGGAGTCTTGCTCTGTCACCCAGGCTGGAGTGCAGTGGCGCGATCTTGGCTCACTGCAACCTCTGCCTCCCAGGTTCAAGCAACTCTCCTACCTCAGCTTCCCATGTAGCTGGGATTACAGGCCCCTGCCACCAGGTCCAGCTAATTTTTTTTGTTTTTGACATGCTCTGTCACCCAGGCTGGAGTGCAGTGGTGCAATCTCAGGTCACTGTAACCTCAGCCTCCTGGGTTCAAGCGATTCTCATGCCTCACCCTCCCAAGTATCTGGGACTACAGGTGCGCACCATCACGGCTGGCTGATTTTTTGTACTTTAGTAGAGACAGGGTTTTGCCATGTTGACCAGGCTGGTGTCGAACTCCTGATCTCAGGTGATCCACCTGCCTTGGCCTCCCAAAGTGCTGGGATTACAGGCGTGAGCCACGGTGCCCGGCATAGCTAAATTTTTTTGTATTTTTAGTAGAGACAGTGTTTCACCATGTTGGCCAGGCTGATTTCCAACTCCTGACCTCAAGTGATCCGCCCACCTCAACCTCTCAAAGTACTGGGATTACAGGTGTGAGCCACTGCGCCCGGCCAGAAAGTTTTTACTGAGTGCCTCTTCTAGGGCAGACCCTGGTTTCGGCCATTCATTCATCCACTCACTTGAATATTCATTCACCCAATCAATATTGATGATGCCCATACTGTGACCCAGGCACGACCGGCCATGCCTGCCCTCACAGGCTCATAGTCAAATGGGTGGACATACATAAAATAAATGGATGCCCAATAGCAGTAAGTGCTGCAAATAAAAATAAAGAGGCCAGGCACAGTGTCTCACACCTGCAATCCCAGCACTTTAAGAGACCGCGGTGGGTGGATCACCTGGGGTCAGGAGTTCGAGACCAGCCTGACCAATGTAGTGAAACTCCGTCTCTACCAAAAATACAAAATTAGCTGGGCGTGGTGGTGGTCGCCTGTAATCCCAGTTGCTTGGGAGACTGAAGCAGGAAACTTGTTTCAACCTGGGAGAAAGAGGTTGCAGTGAGCTGAGATTGTGCCATTACACTCCAACCTGGGTAACAAGAGTGGCAACAAAACAAAACAAAAAATAAATAAATAAAAAATAAAGCGAACTAGCGAGTTGGCAGGGGGGAGCGGGTGTTACAATTTTTTTTTTTTAAGATGGAGTTTCACTCTTGTTGCCCAGGCTGGAGTGCAATGGCACGATCTCGGCTCACAGCAACCTCCGCCTCCCAGGTTCAAGCGATTCTCCTGCCTCAGCCTCCTGAGTAGCTGGGATTAAGGCATGTGCCACCACGCCCGGTTAGTTTTGTATTTTCAGTAGAACTGGGGTTTCTCCATGTTGGTCAGGCTGGTCTCAAACTCCCAACCTCAGGTGATCCACCTGCCTCGGCCTCCCAAAGTGCTGGGATTACAGGTGGAGCCACTGCGCCTGGTTGGGTGTTAACAATTTTAAGAAGTGGGCATGGGAGGTGTCTTTGGCAAGGGGCCTATAACGTAGGTGAGGTAAAGAGCTGTGGGAACATCTGGGGCTACAGCATTCCAGGCAGAGGACCCAGGCCGTGCAAAGGCCCTGAGGCAGGACCGCGCCTGGTGAGTTGGAGGAACATCGAGGAGGCCCAGGTGGCCGCAGCAGAGTGGGGAGGGGGAGAGACGGAGGAGGGAAGGTGGGAGAAAAGTAGGGGGCTCTTCATGCCTGCATTGACCCCACCCGGGCTTGGCCCCACACCCAAATCTTGGAGGCCTCCTAACCTCCTGCTGCCTCCGTTCCTTGTGCTGTTCCAGGCCCCGGATCTTCTGCAGGAGGCGGCCCCTCTCCTGGCGCAGCCTCACGATCTCCTCATAGGCATCTCGATCATCCTGTTCCCCTCCCGGCCCGCGGCCTTTAGATGGGGCCTAAAGTTTCCCCATCCCAGGCCTCAGCCAGAGCCCCACCCTGTGCCTGGGGCTCCCCACGCCTCCTCCCGTACCCGGAGCATCTCTCACCGGCATGGGGATGCTGGCGGGAGGTGGAGGCGCCTTCCGCTTCTTGGGGGCCCCCTGCTTTCCATGGCTGGACATAGAGTTCTGGGAAGGGAGGGGAGAGAGGGTGAAGGGGGCAGATCGGGGTCCATGCCAGCCTCCCCGACAGTAAACCAACCTAGCCAGCCCCAGTCATGTCCTGACTTCCCGTAAACACGGAACCAGCCCCTGCCTCCTCCCCCTTGCTTATCCCAGCAAAATGCAGACAAGACCACCTCCCTGTAAGTTCCAGATCTTACTCTTCACTCTCTGCTCCTCTCTGTGCCTCAGTTCTTTGCCCAGCTAGACCACAGTGCCCACATGTTTTCACTCCTCTGTGGAACAGAGATGCTTTAAAACTGGGAGAGGGGCTGGGCGCGGTGGCTCACACCTGTAATCCCAGCACTTTGGGAGGCCAGGGCGGGTGGTCACTGGAGGTCAGGAGTTTGAGAGCAGCCTGAACAACATACAGTGAAACCCTGTTTCTACTAAAAAATACAAAAAATTAGCTGGGTGTGGTGGCACCCAGCTACTCAGGAAACTGAGGCAGAAAAAGCACTTGAACTCGGGAGGTGGAGGTCGCAGTGAGTTGAGATCACACCACTGCACTGCAGTCTGGGTGACAGAGCGAGACTCCATCTCTCAAAAAATAAACAAAACAAAAAACAAAAAACAAACAAACAAAAAAACTGGGAGGGGCTGGGCACGGTGGCTCACGTCTATAATCCCAGCACTTTGGGAGGCTGAGGCGGGTGGATCACTTGAGGCCAGGAGTTTGAGACCAGCCTGGCCAGCATGGTCAAACCCCGTCTCTACTAAAAATACAAAAATTAGCCAGGTGTGGTGGGTGCATGTAATCCTAGCTACCAGGGAGGCTGAGGCAGGAGAATCGCTTGAACTCAGGGGGTGGAGGTTGCAGTGAGCCAAGATTGAGCCACTGCACTCCAGCCTGGGCAACAGAGCAAGACTCCGTCTCGCAGGGAAAAAAAAAAAAAAACTGAAAGAGGGGAAGAGGCCAGATCTGCTTCCCTCCCTGAAGACAACAACCCTCAACAACCTCAGTCCCCACTGCCCTCCCACCCCAGCCCCATAATTTGGCCCCATCCCCCCAGTATTCTCACCCAGTTCTGGGAGTTAGGCTGGGCACACTGCCGCCACTTGGTGGCAGCATACCCTGAAGGTAGGATTCTTTCCAAACAGGTTTTCCCAGGTCTAACTTCCTTCTCTTCTCACAGAGCTTGGGGCAGGGGAGAAGTTAGTGTGGTTGCAGGGAGGAGGGGCTCCTTCACTGCTTAGGGGTCCATACCTGAGATGACGCCTCGCCTGAGTCATCCTCTGTGAGGGCCGGGGAGAGAGGGAAGCAGGGTCAGACATTCTGTTCCCAGCCCCAGGAAGGGCATTGGTGGGCCCCAGGGACTTGTAGGGGGTTCCTGATTTCCCCAAGAATCAGGGCCTTTAAGGTAGAAATCTGGTGCTTGGGTAGAGTGCTGATAGAGCAACTTGGGACTCTTAAAAAGAGAGGACAGGCCGGGTGTGGTGGCTCATGCCTGTAATCCCAGCATTCTGGGAGGCCGAGGTGGGTGGATCACCTGAGTTCAGGAGTTCGAGACCAGCCTGGCCAATGTGGTGAAACCCCGACTCCACTAAAAAAACAAAAATTGGCCAGGCGTGGCGGCAGGCACCTGGAGTCCCAGCTACTCAGGAGGATGAGGCAGGAGATTTGTTTGAACCACGTGTGGCTAATTTTTGTATTTTTAGTGGAGACAGGGTTTCACCATGTTGGTCAAGCTGGTCTCGAACCCCTGACCTCAAGTGATTCGCCCACCTCGGCCTCCCAAAGTGCTGGGATTACAGGCATGAGCCACCTTGCCTAGCAGGGATGCCCTTCTTAGGAGACACAAAGTTTTGTTTTGTTTTGTTTTTTGGGTTTTTTTTGTTTTTGTTTTTTTTGAGATGGAGTCTCGCTCTGTCGGCCAGGCTGGAGTGCAGTGGCCGGATCTCAGCTCACTGCAAGCCTTGCCTCCCGGGTTTACGCCATTCTCCCGCCTCAGCCTCCCGAGTAGCTGGGACTACAGGCGCCCTCCACCTCGCCCGGCTAGTTTTTTGTATTTTTTAGTAGAGACGGGGTTTCACTGGGTTAGCCAGGATGGTCTCGATCTCCTGACCTCATGATCCGCCCGTCTCAGCCTCCCAAAGTGCTGGGATTACAGGCTTGAGCCACCGCGCCCGGCCTTGTTTTGTTTTTTGTTTTTTGTTTTTTTTTTTGAGACGGAGTCTCGCTCTGTGGCCCGGGCTGGAGTGCAGTGGCCGGATCTCAGATCACTGCAAGCTCCGCCTCCCGGGTTCCCACCATTCTCCTGCCTCAGCCTCCCGAGTAGCTGGGACTACAGGCGCCCACCACCTCGCCTGGCTAGTTTTTTGTATTTTTTAGTAGAGACGGGGTTTCACCGTGTTAGCCAGAATGGTCTCGATTTCCTGACCTCGTGATCCACCCGTCTCGGCCTCCCAAAGTGCTGGGATTACAGGCTTGAGCCACCGCGCCTGGCCTTGTTTTGTTTTTTAAGACGGAGTCTCGCTCTGTTGCCCAGGCTGGAGCGCAGTGGCACGATCTCGGCTCACTGCAAGCTCCGCCTCCCGGGTTCACCCCGTTCTTCTGCCTCAGACTTCCAAGTAGCTGGGACTACAGGCACCCGCCACCGCGCACCCCCATTCTCCTGCCTCAGCCTTCCAAGTAGCTGGGACTACAGGCGCCCGCCACCACGCCCGGCTCATTTTTTTGTATTTTTAGTAGAGATGGGGTTTCACCATGTTAGCCAGGATGGTCTTGATCTCCTGACCTCATGATCCACCCACCTTGGCCTCCCAAAGTGCTGGGATTACAGGCGTGAGCCACCAATGGCCAACAAAGTTCTTAGTGTACAGATGACCCATGAAAGGAGAAGCAGACCCCCTCCTAGACTACTCTAAATGCCCTGGGGCTCCATGAAACTGTTCTGAGTAGAATTGGGTAAGCTCTGGGACCTCCTAGAATGCAGACAGTCGGGGGTACCTTGAAACTATTCACGATAAAGAAAAGGGGTGACAAGAAGCTGCCAAGAAGCAAATGCAGCCGGGAGATGGGGCTTGCATACCACTGGGTGGGGAGGGGCGCTGGGCCGCCTCTTGCAGAAGGTGCAGGATGAGCTTGTCCCCCGCCAGCGCGCCATAGTGAGCCGCGTCCTGCCCCAGCGCATCGGTGATGCCCGGCTGGGCTCCGCCCTGCAGCAGGACTTCCACTGTTTCCGGGCTGGCCCCCTCACAGGCCAGCATCAGGGCCGTCCTACCAGGGGAGGGGGCTACTGAGGAGATGAGAACATCCCCCAAGCCCCCACACCCACCTCAGCACCCAGGCCGGGCTGGGAAGAGGAGGCTGGCTAGATCGCTTTACTCAGAGAGGTTAAGAGTCTTGCCCAAGGTCACACAGCATAGGGTGGACTGGCTGGGAGGGGAGATGCTCACCTGCCTTGCAGGTCCTGATCATTCGCGGCAGCCCCTTGCTGCAGTAGGAGACGGCACAGGTCTGTGTGACACATCTGAGCTGCTATAATGAGGGGTGTTGCACCTGACTGGTAGGGAGGAGGAGGGATGCGATGGCATGAGAAACTGACCCCCGGGAGGTGCAGAAGCCTATATAACCGCCCTTGAGTTTTCACCTTGAACTTTCTCAGGCTTTCAAAGGGTGCCTGAGATACTGCCACTTGGTGGCAGCATACCTCAAGCATAACATCTTCCCCAAAGAGATCCCAGAAGCTTACCCGATCTTGGGGGTTTAGATGTGCCTTAAAGGAGCAGAGCACCTCTGAACAGGAGAGACAGCCACCAGCCACTGCAAAAGAGAAAAGGTTGTCTGGTGTGGTAGCTCAACCCTGTAATCCCAGCACCTTGGGAGGCCGAGGCAGGAGGATCACTTGAGCCCAGGAGTTCGAGACCAACCTGGGCCAACATAGCAAGATCCTGTCTCTAAAAAAAAAAAAAAAAAAAAAAAAGCAAAAATTATCTGGGTGTGGTGGCATGTGTCTGTGGAACCAGCTACTCGGGAGGCTGAAGCAGGAGGACTGCTTGAGCTCAGGAGTTCAAGGCTGCAGTGAGCCATGATGGCGCCACTGCACACCAGCCTGGGTGACAGAGTGAGACCTTGTCTCAAAAACCAAGAAAAGAAAGGAAGAAAAACAAAAGGGGGAAGAGTAGGGGTAGAGTGAGACTTCAACCTTTTCTGGGGACTTTCTGCCTGGGTGTGACCCTGCCCCTTTATTTCATGAGAAATTCCCACGTACCCTGGGAGATTTGTAACAAAGGCAAATTTTGCATTTTACAGATGCAGAAAGCGAGGCCCAACCAGGCCTGGGGTCACCCAGTGGGGTCACAGGAAGAGTCAGATCTAGGATCTAGGTCTGCCAACTGCTAGTCCCAAGCACTGTGGTTCCCTCTACTTTCTGTAGAGACGGGGTCTCACTGTGTTGCCTAGGCTGGTCTCGAACTCCTGGGCTCAAGCAATCCTCCTGCCTCGGCCTCCTGAGGGGCTGGGATTACAGGCATGAGACCCACACTACAGGCATGTGCAACCATGACTGGCTAATTTTTACTTTATTTTGTTTTTTTAGAGACAGGGTCTTGCTATGTTGCCCAGGCTTTTCTTGAAGTCCTGGGCTCAAGCAATCTGCTCGCCTTGGCCTCCTGAGTGGCCGGGAGTGTGGGCATGCACCACCACTCCTGGCTAATTTTCTTTTGGATTTTTTATTTTATTATTATTATTATTATTTTTGAGACGGAGTCTTGCTCTGTCACCCAGGCTGGAGTGCAGTGGCCGGATCTCAGCTCACTGCAAGCTCCGCCTCCCAGGTTCACGCCATTCTCCTGCCTCAGCCTCCCGAGTAGCTGGGACTACAGGCGCCCGCCACCTCGCCCGGCTAGTTTTTTGTATTTTTTAGTAGAGACGGGGTTTCACTGTGTTAGCCAGGATGGTCTCGATCTCCTGACCTCGTGATCCGCCCGTCTCGGCCTCCCAAAGTGCTGGGATTACAGGCTTGAGCCACCGCGCCCGGCCTTGGATTTTTTTTATGGAAATGGAATGTCACTATATTGCCCAGGCTGGTCTCAAACTCCCAGGCTCAAGCAATCCTCCTGCCTCTGGCTCCCAAAGGGCTGGGATTATAGGGTGGAGCCACCACGCCCGGCCCCGCTTCTGTATTTATTTATTTTATTTTATTTTATTTTTATTTTTATTTTTTGAGACAGAGTCTCCCTCTGCACCCACACTGGAGTGCAGGGGTATGATCTTGGATGACTGCAACCTCCGCCTCCTGGGTTCCAACGATTCTCCTGCCTCAGCCTCCCGAGTAGCTGGGATTATAGACATGAGCCATCACACTTGGCTAATTTTTATATTTTTAGTAGAGATGGGGTTTTGCCATGTTGTCCAGGCTGGTCTCAAACTCCTGGGCTCAAGCAATCCTCCCACCTCTGCCTCCCATAGCGCTGGGATTACAGGCCTGCACCACTGTGCCTGGCCTATTTATATTTTAAGAGATCCCTCCTACTGCCATTTGCGCAGGACCAGAGTGGAGACAGGGAGGCTCCCCAGGAGGCTGTGCAGCTGAGACAAGAACACAGTCTCTGGAATCCCTGGGTGTGAATTCCAGCAGGTTGACATACAGTCTATGCACAAAAATCCATTTTTTAGTCAATAAACTCTATTTGGGTACCTGCTGTGTGTCTGAGGGAGTATGAGGTTTTGATTGCTGCAAACCTTATCTAAAACATGTAGAACAGTGCCTGACACACAGTAGGTACTCAATAACTGTTTTCTGTTGTTGTGTGTTTTTTTTGAGATGGAGTCTTGCTCTGTTGCCCAGGCTACGCAGTGGTGCGATCTCGGCTCACTGCAACCTCCGCCTCCCAGGTTCAAGCGCTTCTCCTGCCTCAGCCTCCCGAGTAGCTGGGACTACAGGCGCCTGCCACCACACCCAGCTAATTTTTTGTATTTTTAGTAGAGACGGGGTTTCACCAGGTTAGCCAGGATGGTCTCGATCCGCCCGCCTCGGGCCCCCAAAGTGCTGGGATTACAGGCGTGAGCCACCGCGCCTGGCCTTAATTTTTTATTATTAGTAGAGACAGGGTTTCACCATGTTGGCCAGGCTATTCTCGAACTCCTGACCTCCAGTAATCTGCCTGCCTGGGCCTTCCAAAGTGCTAGGTAACTGTTGAATGACAAAAACCAACGGGCTCCTGTATTGTGACCAGAGGCATTGCTGCCACTAGGTGGCAGCATACTCCAACTGCAGGGAATTCTCACTCAGGGACTAAAATCCCAAAAGCCCAATTTTATTCTGAGTTTCCAAAAGAACAGATGTTTCGTGAGTCGGCAGCGAAAGCCACGCCTGAATTTCATGGGCACAGCGGACAGATCGGGGGCTGTGGGTTCTGGTGCACATCCGTGGGCCCCTTTCCCTCCCTCTGGGAAGGAGATTGGATTTGGTGATTATGAGGGTGCCAGCTGCCTGAAGTTATGGTTTTCCTGATATCTCCTAGGAGCTCCTCAAAGGAAATTAAACCCTAGGGACCTCTCCTCATCCTCACAAAGACCAGGAGTACAATCGGCTGCTCCTTGAGGTCAGATGACCTGGATTCCCTACGACTTACCTGCAGACAAGTTAAGCCTCATCTGTGCAATGGGCTAAAAGCCTGCAGTTCAAAGGGTAACTGGGATTTATGATGGGCTCCAGTGCCTGGCATACAGTAGGTAATAAAAAAGGAGGAGAAGGGCTGGCATGGTGGCTCACGCCTGTAACCCCAGCACTTTGGCAGGCCGAGGCGGGCAGATCACCTGAGGTCAGGAGTTCAAGACCAGCCTGGTCAACATGGTGAAACCCTGCCTCTACTAAAAATACAAAAAAATTTTAGGCAGGTGTTGTGGCACAGGCCTGTATTCCCAGCTACTCAGGAGGCTAAGGCAGAAGAATTGCTTGAACCTGGGAGGTGGAGGTTGCAGTGAGCCGAGATTGCACCATTGAACTGCAGCCTGAGCGACAGAGGGAGATTCTATCTCAAAAAAAAAAAAAAAGGAGGCTAGGTGGGGTGACTCACGCTTGTAATTCCAGCACTTTGAGTGGCTGAGGTGGGAGGATCACTTGAGCCCAGGAGTTTGAGATCAGTCTGGGCAACATAGCAAGATCCTGTATCTACAACTAAATTTAAAATATTAGCCAGGCATGGTGGTGCGTGCCTGTGGTCCCAGTTACTTGGGAGGCTGAAGCAGAAGGATTGTTTGAACCCAGGAGGTCAAGGATGCAGTGAGCCATGATTGCACCACTGTACTTCAGCCTGGGCAACAGAGCAAGACCCTATTTCATAAAAAGAAAAGGAATGCCAGGAGTGGTGGCTCACGCCTGTAATCCCAGCACTTTGGGAGGCCAAGGCAGGTGGATCACCTGAGGTCAGGAGTTCGAGACCATCCTGGCCAACATGGTGAAACCCCGTCTTTACTAAAAATACAAAAAAATTAGGAGGCGTGGTGGCAGGTGCCTATAGTCCCAGCTGCTGGGGAGGTTGAGGCAGGAAAACTGCTTGAACCTGGGAGGTGGAGGTTACAGTGAGCTGAGATCTCGCCACTGCACTCTAGCCTGGGCAACAGAGTGAGACTCTGTCTCAAAAAAAAAAAAAAAAAGAAAGGAGGAAACAGAAAGCTTCACAGCATGTCAGATCCCTTGGGTCCTGGGTAGAATAACCCCCAAGTCTAGCACCCTCTGGGCTACGGGGTCAGGGCAGGGCTGGGCTGCACCCACCTGCATGGTGTAGGGCAGTCCACCCGCTGCTGTCCACGACGTCCACCACGCAGGAAGCCTGGGGATGGGGCGAGTCCTTTGAGGCGGAGCCATCCTTCTTGCTGCCTGATTTCTCTAGGACTGTCTTCCCCACCCTGGGCTCTGCTATACTTCAGCCCCACCTTTCCCTGGTCCCCACGTGACTCCATTTTCATGAAACTTGGTGAGAAAAGAAAATAGCTGGGAGCTGAGAAGCAGCTGGGAATTTGGGGAGTAGCTGGGAACTCTGCGAGTGTCTGGGTCTAAGAAAGGACCTAGGGCTTGGGGAGAAACAGAACTCAGGAAATACCTGGCACTGGGAGTATATGTACATATATATATATATTTTTTTATTAGATGGTGTTTCACTCGTTGCCCAGGCGGAGTGCAATGGCGTGATTTTGGCTCACTGCAACCTCCGCCTCCCGAGTTCAAGGGATTCTCCTGCCTCAGCCTCCCTAGTAGCTGGGATTATAGGCACACGCCACCACTCCCAGCTAATTTTTTGTATTTATAGTAGAGACAGGGTTTCACTATGTTGGCCAGGCTGGTCTCGAACTCCTGACCTCAGGCGATCCACCGGCCTCAGCCTCCCAAAGTGCTGGGAGTACAGGCCTGAGCCACCACGCCCGGCTTGGGAGTATATCTTAAATAAGAGAAGCATGTGGATGGTCTGAGAGTATCTGGTTATCCAGGGAGTAGCTAGGGTTCTGGAGTAAAAGGGGCCAAGGAATATCTAGGATTCATAGAGCATCTGGGGGTTCAAGGAACTGCTGGAACTCAGGAGTAGTAGGGGCCAACGGAGTAGCTGAGATAAGAAAGTAAATGACCTGCAGTAGTTGCTTCAAGCACTGTGGGTGCCCGTATTTGGCAGCCAGGTGGAGGGCATTGTAACCTGGGGAAGGAAAGAAGATTTACTGGAGCTCCAGCTATTCAAGTAGCTCCCAGCTGCTCCCCAAGCCATGTCAATGACTTGTGATGAATTTCTGTATCTAGCAAAGCCCCTGAACCCTAGTATTTCTCTCTTTTTTCCCTACAGACAGGATCTTGCTCTGTCACCCAGGCTAGAGTGCAGTGTGACCATAGCTCACTGTAGGCTTCAACACCTAGGCTCAAGCGATCCTCCTGTCTCAGCCTCCCGAGTAGCTGAGACTACAAGCAAGTGCCACCATGTCCGGCTACTGTATTTGTATTTTCTGTAGAGACGGGGGTCTTGCTATGTTGCCCAAGCTGGTCTTGAACTCCTTGGCTCATGCGATACTCCCATCTTAGCCTCCCAAAGTGCTGGGATTAACAGGCATGAGCCATTGTGCCCCACCGTCAGGTGCTTCTCAAAACCATGCTATTCCCTGTACCCAGAGACTCTCCAAGCCGTGGCTAGTCTGTATTCCAGACAATCCCACCTCAGTGACTCTCCACACCCCCCTATTCCTCAAGCCCTACTGCCTCAGCTACTCCCCATATCCCCAGATACTCTACAGGGTCAACTACACCAAAGTTTCAGCTCTGCCCTTCAAAACCCACAGTTGCCGTACATGTTCTTCCAATCCACATACCCTTGCTCTTCCACATGCCAACTCTGTCCCTGTTTGATGCTCCAAGAATCCCCAGCTACTCCATATACCCTGCCCATCATGCCTGTGGCCCTAAAGCTTCAGATTTAACTGTGTCCCCATGCTAGTTGCCTCCTGAGCCCCAACTAGTCCTTTTGGCCACACATTTTTATCTCAGTTATTCCCCCCAGGTCCCCAGGTAAGTCATACATACATACAAGTTCTCCTTGTACCCCAGCTACTCCAAGAGCTCAAGCTACTCCCACAGCTCCACCTGCTCCCACAACTCCAGCTACTTCTAGATCCCAGCTATCCCACATACCTCAGATATTCCCCAAACTCTACTTGTTATTCTCCTGCCCCAGATACTTTGCAAGCTCAGCTACTCTCACGAATCCAGTTCCTCTTCCAAACTCCAAGTAATTCCCTTCAGTCACTTCCTTGATCTCGGATACTCCCACATCCCAGATACACCTCAAAGCTTAGTTCGTCCAATAGTCCCAGTTATCTCCCAAGCCCCAGGTTCTTCCTCTGCCTCAGTCACTTTCTAGAAACTTCCCCAGGCTGGGCATGGTGGCTCACACCTATAATCTCAACACATTGGGAGGCTGAGGTGGAAGGATCACTTAGAGCCCAGGAGTTCAAGACTGGCCTGGGCAACACAAGGAGACCATATCTTTACTAAGAATAGAAAAATTAATTGGGCCCGTGGTGGTGTGCGCCTGTAGTCCTAGCTACTTGGGAGGCTGAGGTTGGAGAATCTCTTGG
Organism: Macaca thibetana thibetana; assembly: GCF_024542745.1. Classification (NCBI taxonomy): domain Eukaryota; kingdom Metazoa; phylum Chordata; class Mammalia; order Primates; family Cercopithecidae; genus Macaca; species Macaca thibetana. The sequence goes on from NC_065596.1 coordinate 19,966,563, forward strand.
GCCCGGGAGGTGGAGACTGCAGTGAGCTGAGATCATGCCCATTGCACTCAAGCCTGGGTGACAAAGGGAGACTGTGTCCCTCCCCTAAAAAAAGAAAAACAAAACAAAACAACAAAACCCCAGAGACTTTGCAGCTATCCCCCAAGCCCCAGCTACTTCCCTGTGCCAGCTATTTCCTCAACCAACTGAACCAATACCTGAATCCTAGTCACTCCCCATCCACAAGCTGTCCACTCGCTTTGCTCGGTGCCAGCCACAGTCTCTGTCTTTGGACACCCCATCCTAACATGCCCCTGTGTGTCTCCCCGGGGCCAGGGGAGGGGTGCCAGAGGGAGCCTCCCCCATTTTCAGCGGGCAACATTGAGGCCTGGAATCAGGGCCTGGCTGGATGCTCAGACTGGGCACCTGGGCTGAGTTCCTCCTCCCTCCCTGGGGCCCAGCTGGCAGTACCTGCCCCATCTGTGCTCATGACATTGGCACCATGAGCTATCATCACCTCCAGACAGCTGGCTGCACCCCGCATGGCTGCCAGGTGGAACCTGGAAGTGAGAGACAAGGGTTCAGCCAGCAGGTTGCACCCCTCAGCCATCTCTCTCCCGGGTCACGGGCACTCACGCGGACTTGCCCTCGGGGTCTAGCTTCGTGGGCACCAGTCCCTTGCGGGCGATGAGGGTGGCCACCCGAGGTGCATCGTTGTTTTCCACAGCTTGTAGCAGCCTCTCGTCACTCTTGCCCCAGTCTTGACTCTGCAGGGCACACCCAGAGGTGCGTGGGGCAGGGTTGGCCCCTGCCCCCTCCCCGTGCCCCCTGACAGGGCCTCCGGGCTCTCACCACCTGCCCCTGGGCACTTGCCTGGCGCCTGCCTCTGGCTGCCGGCTTCGGGATGGGGCAGGGGCCGCAGGGCGGGCAGGAGCCAAGGTCAGAGGGGCTGAGCCGCAGCTGCAGGGGGAGGTGGTCCTGGGCGAGGGGGTCCTCAGACAGTGTTCCCCAAGCCTGCGACCCCCAGCATCTGCCCCCAGGCCCATCACCCCAGTTGTCCAACAAAAGCCCACCACCAGCATCATCCCCTGAGCAGCCCCCTGGCATCTGTTTCCAAAAGGTTGTTCCCTGGACCAGGCGCGGGGGCTCACGCCTGTCATCCCAGCACTTGGGGAGGCCAAGGTGGGAGGATTGCTTGAGCCCAGGAGTTTGAGACCAACTTGGGCAACACAGTAGGACCCCGTCTCTACAAAAAATAAAAAAAGTCAGCAGGGCGTGGTGGCTCATGCCTGTAGCTGCTTGGGAGGCTGAGGTGGGAGGATCATTTGAGCCCAGGAATTTTGAGACCAGCCTGGGCAACACAGCAAGACCCCTTGTGTGTACAACAAAAAAAGTTGTCCCACAACTCATCCGTTAGTGAAAACCACCCCTGCAACATCGCCCCCAGCAAATGGATCCATCAGTCTTTTCCAAACTACCCTCCAAAGTCCCATCTGAACCCCTAAAAGGCCCCCTAAACGTCTCTCAGGATCATTCTCTGCACTGTTTATCCACAACTGCCCTGAAATGCCACCACTGTCCCCTAAACATCCCGAGGCTTCTCCTCCCAAAACTATAGCCTGAAATGCATTACAAAATGTCTCCCCGAAATTCCTGAAGTGTTCTGTAAAACCATCCTTCCCAATGAGCCCGTCATGTCCCAAAAATATCCTCCAAAAACATCTCTCAACTGTTCTTCAAAACTGTTCTCCAAACCATTACCTCTTCGCAAAATCGGCTCTCCCAAAATAGCCTCCAAGTTGTCCCCTCAGTGACCCCATCTGTCTCCAAAATGTTTTCCCAAAACTGCACCCCCCAATGCCCTCTAAATGCTCCTAAATGTCCCCGTTTGTTTCCAAGTGTCTTCCACAACATGTCCACATGTCTCCCCAAATGTCTCTTCCATCCCCCCAAAAGCTGCCCCAACCTCTGTCCCCTCCCCCGCCCATCTTTCCCGGGTCTGGAATGAGGGGGTGGTCCAGGTCAGCCGGGGACTGGGAAGAGAGGGAAGAGGAAGTACCCGCGCCCCGCCCGCTCCCGCGCCCCCTCCCCAGGCCCTACCGCGAAGGAGGCGGCTGCGCACAGACACAGCTGCTTCATGGCGTCCGGGGCGCGGGGCGCGGGGGGCGCACGGGGTTCCAGGATGAGGCGGCGGCCGGAGGGGCTGGAGGGACCGCGGGGAGCGGCCGGAAGGCGGGGCTGGGCGCTGCCGGAGCTCCCCGCCCCGCCCGCCCGGTCCCGCCCTCCCTGGTGCCGCCCCCTCCCCCTCGCCCCCCTCGACAGCCCCCTCCCCCACGGGATGGAATGGGAAGACCCAGGAAGGGGGCTGGGCGCTGAGGGAGGGGGCGCCGCCCCGGCCCCTCCTGACCTTGTCGCCTGGAGGAGGATGAGGACGCGGCGCCGGGGGCCGGGTTCCCTCACCCGCGCAAGCGGCTGGCTGCATCTCCAGGGGACCCGCGGGCGTCCATCTCCGCCTCCTCCGAGTCCGCCAAGGGCGCGCAGGTGCCTCCGGGCCTCCGCAGCCTCGCACCGCCAAGCGGCCGGCAGGCTCTCGCCACTCACGCTTTCATTCATTTACTCACTCATTCGTTCAACCATTCGTTCATTCATTCACCGTCCCGCCCATTCATTCATTCACTCACCCATTCGTTCATTCACTTATTCGTTCGTTCATTCACTTATTCCTTTATTCACTAGTTCATTCGATCAACCACTTGTTCATTCCTTCACCCATTTGTTTATTCGCTTACTTTCATTCATTCACTCACCCATTCATTCATTCACTTATTCATTCGTTCATTCACTTGTTCATTCGTTCATTCATCCATTTGTTTATTCGCTCACCCTTTCAGTCACTCATTCATTCATTCGCTCGTTCATTCATTCACGGGCTCAGCCATTCATTCATTCACTCACTCATTCGTTCATTGGTTTATTCATTCGTTCATTCACTCAGTCATTCGTTCACCCACTCGTTCATTCCTTCACCCATTTATTTGCTCACCCTTTCATTCATTCACTGGCTCATCCATTTGTTCATTCTTTCATTCTTGTATTACCCACTCATTCATTCCCGCACCATTCCTTCCTGCATTCACTCATTCCTGCATTCATTCATTCACTCATTTGTTAATTCATTTGTTGGCTCACCCATTCATCCATTCATTTGTTCACACACCCATTCATTCATTTGTTCATTCCCGCACCATTCATTCATTCTCACATTCATTTGCTCATTCATTGGCATGCCCATTCGTTCATTCATTCACCCACTGGCTCACCCATTCATTCATTCATTCATTCATTCATCAATGGGGATCTGCAGTCCTACACACCTGAATTTGAATCCAGCACCCCGCCCCTGCCCCAGCCTTTCCTGCCTATAGGACTGGGCCAACAGACTTACCAGTTTTGGACTTCACTTTCCTCCTCTCTAAAATGGGTTTCATAATAAATAGTTCCTACGGCGGAGGGTTACTGGGAGGATTCCCAAGTACTACGCAGCACTCAGTCGACCGGTGCCTGGCATACAGTAAGCGCACAATAAAACTTTGACTCACAGAAACAGCTAGCTGGCCCTGGCGCAGCTCTGACATTCTCTAGCCATTTCCGGTCCATTTCCGCCACTCCCGGGACCCGCAGCTCCTCCAGCAGAGGAGGAGCCATGGGTTCCTCTTAGTCACTGCTGCGTACCCAATTGCCTGGCCCACGGCAGGTGCTCCGCAAATATGCATCAGATGAACACTTGGGGGAGTGCTCCTTCATGCAATAAGTATTTATTGAGCACCTACTGGATGCCACGCAGCATTCGCAGGCCTGGAGACTCTGGGAGCACAACCAAGACCCTTACAGGTAGCTGGCATTTTAGAAGGAGCCCTGGAGGTCAGGAGCGGTGGCTCACGCCTCTAATCCCAGCACTTTGGGAGGCCGAGGCGGGCGGATCACCTGAGGTCAGGAGTTCGAGATCAGCTTGACCAACATAGTGAAACCTTGTCTCTACTAAAAATGCAAAAATTAACTGGGTGTGCTGGCGGGCGCCTGTAATCCCAGCTACTCAGGATGTGAGGCAGGAGAATTGCTTGAACCCGGGAGGCAGAGGTTGCAGTAAGCCGAGATGGCGTCACTGCACTCCAGCCTGGGTGACAGAGCGAGGCTCCATTGCAAAACAAACAAATAATAACAAAAACAAACAACAACAACAAAAAACGAGGACTTCCGGAGCCAGAATTTAAGAACGACCCAGCAGACAGGCGACAGGGGCTTGAATTCAGTTTGGTTATATCATCCTTGCTGTGTGACCTTGAGCTAATCGATTTCCCTCTCTGAAATTCTCCCTCTCAATTTCTTAACAGTTAAATTAGATAGATAATGGGACAGGCACCAAGGAGGCACTGTGGGCACTTGAGGCTGGATCTTTCTCTAGGGTGGGGCTGTCCTGGGCACTGCAGGGTGCTGAGCAGCATCCCTGGCCTCCACCCACTCCACATCCGGAGCACCTCCAAGTTGTGACAACCACAGATGTCCCAACATTGGCAAGTGTCCCTCTATTAACACACTGACCACTGGCTTAGGGCTGGGTGAGCATTGAGCATTCATTCACATGTCGGTGTGGTCTGTGATTATTCTTAGACATTATTTATTTATTTATTTATTGAAAAGGAGTCTTGCTCTGTCGCCTGGGTTGGAGTGCAGTGGCATCATCTCAGCTCACTGCAACCTCTGCCTCCCAGGTTCAAGCAATTCTCCTGCCTCAGCCTCCCGAGTAGCTGGGATTACAGGCACGAGCCACCACGCCTAGCGAATTTTTGTATTTTTTTTTTTTTTTGAGATGGAGTCTCGCTCTGTCGCCCAGGCTGGAGTGCAGTGGCGCAATCTCAGCTCACTGCAAGCTCCGCCTCCCAGGTTCATGCCATTCTCCTGCCTCAGCCTCCCGAGTAGCTGGGACTACAGGCGCCCGCTGCCACGCCCGGCTAGTTGTTTGTATTTTTTAGTAGAGACGGGGTTTCACCGTGTTAGCCAGGAGAATGCTATCGATCTCCTGACCTCGTGATCTGCCCGTCTTGGCCTCCCAAAGTGCTGGGATTACAGGCTTGAGCCATCGCGCCCGGCCACGAATCTTTGTATTTTTAGTAGAGACGGGGTTTCGTCATGTGGGCCAGGCTGTCTTAAACTCTGACCTCGTGATCGGCCTGCCTTGGCCTCCCAAAGTGCTGGGATTACGGGCATGAGCTACCGCGCCTGGCCCTCTTAGAAACCTTTGGACAAGAGGAGGGAGGAGTGGGAACCAAGACAGGAAAATGGAAAGTGACAGGCATTTGAGAAGGAGGGTGTCCTTGGAACTCCTCTCTCTTTTCACCTCAGTGGGGAGGTCCTCTGAGCTTCTCCAGAGAAGAGACTGAAATGGATCTCTGAGCTCAGGGATTCAGTTTCCAATTGTCTCCTGCACTTGTCCTCCTGGATGCCATACAAGATCAGAGCAAATGGCCAGGCGCGGTCGCTCACGCCCGTCATCCCAGCACTTTGGGAGGCTGAGGCAGGCAGATCACCCGAGGTAGGGAGTTCGAGAACAGTCTGGCCAACATGGCAAAACCCCGTCTCTACTAAAAATACAAAAAACTAGCCAGGCGTGGTGGTGTATGCCTGTAATCCCAACTACTTGGGAGGCTGAGGCAGGAGAATCACTTGAACCCGGGAGGCGGAGGTTGCAGTGAGCCGAAGTTGCGCCATTGCACTCCAGCCTGGGTGACAGAGTGAGACTCCGCCTCAGAGGGGAAAAAAAAAAAAAAAAAAAAAGGCTGGGTGCAGTGGCTCAGGCTGAGAGCACGCCACTGCACTCCAGCCTGGGAGACGGAGCAAGACTCCATCTCAAAAAAAAAAAATCAGAGCAAATGCCCCTCGGAGCCCACTGAGGTATACCATGGATAATGCCATCCCTCCAGGATTCATCCAAGCCCTGGCATCACCTTGATGCCTCTCTCTTGCCCTGTATTCGGTCCACCGGCCAAGCCCATTGGCTGCACACTGGGTCCTGTTCTGCCCCTTCTCACCCCTTCCATGGTCACCACCGTAGTCTAGCCCCATCACTGCAGGTTCTGCCTCTGGGATGCATCCCTCCCAGTCTCCAGCCTCTGACCTTGTCGCCTTGTCCCTTCTCCCCCAGCAGCCAGAGGCGGCTTCCTAAACCCTGCATCAGACCTCATCTCTCTCTCCTGCACAGCAGCCTCCAGAGACCTCACTCAGCTTAAAATGCAAACTGCTCACAGCAGCCCAGATCCTGCCCACTGCCTGTTTCCGCAGAGAATGGTATTTACACGTGTGAGTCGTTGGGGGGGCGGGGGAAAGCAAAATAAGAATCATCCTTCCTGACACGTGAAAAATGATATGAAATTCACATTTCTGGCTAGGCACAGTGGCTCATGCCTACAATCCCAGCACTTTGGGAGGGCAAGGTGGGCTGATGGCCTGAGGTCAGGAGTTTGAGACCAGCCTGGTCAACATGGTGAAACCCCGTCTCTACTAACAATACAAAAATTAGCCGGGCGTGGTGATGCACGCCTGTAATCCCAGCTACTCATGAGGCTGAGGCAGGAGAATCACTTGAACGTGGGAGGCTGAGGTTGCAGTAACCCGAGAGCACTCTAGCCTGGGCGACAGAGCCAGACTCTACCTCAAAACAAAACAAAACAAAAAAACTCACATTTCAGTGTCCATAAATAAAGTTGTATTGGGGCCAAGCCCTGCCCATTCATTTATAGATGGCTGGATGCCACACGCAGGGTATGAAAAAAAAAGTGCAGATAATCAAAGGCTATTCTCAGGCTGCAATGGCAGAGCTGAGGCTGATCTACACCACGAACCAAAAATAGTTACCCTCTGGCCTTTTAAGAAAAAATTTGCCAACCCTTCTCTGAGCAGCCCCTCTTTGCCAGTCCCTGACCTCATGGAATTTCCCCTCCCTCCTTCCCTCTCTTCCTTTCTTTTTTGACGGAGTCTCACTCTGTCGCCAGGCTGGAGTGCAGTGGTGCGATCTCGGCTCACTGCAAACTCCACCTCCCAGCTTTAAGCGATTCTCGTGCCTCAGCCTCCCGAGTAGCTGGGATTACAGGCACCCGCCACCGTGCCTGGCTAATTTTTGTATTTTTAGTAGAGACGGGGTTTCATCATGTTGACCAGGCTGGTCTTGAACTCCTGACCTCAGGTGATCCGCCCGCCTCAGCCTCCCAAAGTGATGGGATTACAGGCATGTGCCACCGCGCCTGCCATCATCTCTGTTTACATTTCCCTTGGTGCAACCCATGCTGCCATAGCAGCCTCCTTCCTGTCCTTCAAACGGCTGGGTCCCACCTCTGAGCCTTGGCGTCTGCAGCTCCTTCTGCCTGGAGCATCTGCCCCACCACACACATGGCTGCTTAATTTACTGCTGTCCACACCTGGAGATGCCTCTTCCAAGAGCCCTTCTCTGACAGCCCTTTCTTAGACTATATTTTTCCTTTATTGCTTTTTTTTTTTTTTTCTGACGGAGTCTCACTGTATTGCCCAGGCTGGAGTACAGTGGAGGGATCTGGGCTCACTGCAACCCCTGCCTCCCAGATTCAAGTGATTCTCCTGCCTCAGACTCCCGAGTAGCTGGGATTACAGGTGCCCGCCACCACACCTGGCTAACTTTTGTATTTTTTAGTAGATACAGGGTTTTGCCATGTTGGCCAGGCTGGTCTCAAACTCCTGACTTTAAGTGATCCACCCACCTCGGCCTCCCAAAGTGCTGGGATTACAGGTGGGAGCCACCGCGCCGGGCCTTTTATCACCACCTACATATCTTTTTTAAAATATTGTGTTTACTCTTATATTTATTTATTTATTTATTTATTTATTTATTTTGGCACAGGTCTTGCTCTGTCACCCAGGCTGGAGTGCAGTGGTGCAATCACAGTTCACTGTAGCCTCAACCTCCTGGGCTCAAGTGGTCCTCCCACCTCAGCCTCCTGAGTAACTGGAGACCAGAGGCACACACCACCATACCCAACTAATTTTTGAATTTTTTTGAAGAGACGGGGTCTTGCTATGTTGCCTAGGCTGGTCTTGAACTCCTGGGCTCAGGTGATCCTCCCACCTTGACCTCCTAAAGTGCTGGGATTACAGGCGTGAGCCACCGTGCCCAGCTTGTTTCCTCCTGATCTCTTCCTTAGAATGTCACCTCCTTAGGGACAGCGATTATTGTCTATCTTAGTCACTGCTGTATTCCATGCAGGACCAACTACAGGTTTCGTAGGCCTCAGTGAAAAAATGAAAATACGAGGCCTGGCCAGGCGTGGTGGCTCATGCCTGTAATCCCAGCACTTTGGGAGGCTAAGGCAGGAGGATCGCTTGAGGCCATGAGTTCAAGACCAGCTTGGGCAACGTGGCGAGACCTCATCTCTGAAAAAAAAAAAATGCATACTTAAGTAAAAAATAAAAATATGAAAAGAAAAAAGACAGAAAGAGAGAGAGGACTTTCCACGAAGCATTGATGTATGGCATCTGTGAATCTCTAGAAACCCCAATCTTGCCACTTGGGAGATTTTCCTGAAACCTAAAACAAAGGCAGGAGGTCAGTGAGGTCCCAGATGGACAGCTCCAGGTAACTCCCATTTTATGGATGGAAATACTGAGGCCCACGGACAGCCTAAGGGGCATCAGAGTCAGCAATGCCAACTGTTGGGACCCTGAAGAAAGAGACGGTGGTGGCCGGGCACGGTGGCTCTCGCCTGTAATCCCAGCACTTTGGGAGGCCGAGGCGGGTGGATCACTGGAGGTCAGAAGTTTGAGACCAGCCTGGCCAACATGGTGAAGCCCCGTCTCTACTAAAAATACAAAAACAACAACAAAAAAATTAGCCGGACATGGTGGTGGGCGCCTGTAATCTCAGCTTCTTGGGAGGCTGAGGCAGGAGAATCCCTTGAACCCAGGAGGCGGAGGTTGCAGTGAGCCGAGATCATGCCATTGCACTCCAGCCTGGGCAACAGAGCAAGACTCTGTCTAATAAATAAATAAATAAATAGGCTGGGGGTGGTGGCTCACGCCTGTAATCCCAGTAACTTTGGGAGGCCGAGGTAGACAGATCATATGAGGTCAGAAATTCAAGACCAGCCTGGCCAACATGGTGAAACCCAGTCTCTACTAAAAATACAAAAATTAGCCAGGTGTGGTGGCGCGCCTGTAATCCCAGCTACTCAAGAGGCTGAGAGAGACGAATCTCTTGAACCCGGGAGGTGGAGCTTACAGTGAGACAAGATTGTGCCACTGCACTCCAGCCTAGGTGACAGAACGAGACTCCGTCTCAAAAAAATAATAATAAATAAACAAAAATAAAACAAATTAAATTAAAGTAAATACATAAATAAGAAAAAGCCGGTGTTAGAGACCAGGAAAGGCACGCAGAGAGGCCACCAGGCAGGGATAAGGAGAGGAGGAGAGGGGTAGCAGTGGCTAGAAGACACGGAACACAAGGTCCCAGGGACAGGAGGAGGCCAGGCCCCTGCAGTCACGGGTGTTTGCTTTCTTCCCTCGGGGCTGCTGAACAAAAGCTGAACTTGACTCTGGCTGCCTGCTGCGAAACTGGAGAAGGGCAGGTGGAGGGACGGATGGCCAGGTGCCCCGGGAGGGGAGGATGGAGGCCATGCAGCTCCCCACCAACAGCCAGGCCTCCCATCTGCTGCAACAGCTCCCGCAGGCTGTGGGCCGACCTCAGGCCCCTCCAGCTCCAGACACCCTCAGAGGCCCTCACACCCATCTGAGGTTTTAACACCTATCCTGTCTCCGTCCAATTTTGACTTTGTCCCGACCCCTCCCATTGCAAACATATCAAAACACACCCACGTCCCGAATGAGGCATCTCTTTTTTAGCCGCCCACGCTTCTTGAAGGATTTGATTTAAATATTAAATATAACCGTGCTTTGGAAATGAAGCAATCATACGGCTTGATTTAACAGTGGCTACTACTTCTGGGGAATGCTTGGGGGAAAAAAGCATTCAGGAGTTGACCCCTGAACGATATGGGTTTGAACGCCCAGGTCCACTTACATGTGGATTTTTTGTTTGCTTTTTGAGATGGAGTCACGCTCTGTCGCCCAGGCTGGGCAATCGTGCAGTAGCGTGATCTCGGCTCACAGCAACTTCTGCCTCCTGGATTCAAGCGATTCTCCTGCCTCAGCCTCCTGAGTAGCTGGGATTACAGGTGCCCACCGCTGCGCCCGACTAATTTTTGCATTTTTAGTATAGAGGGTGTTTCACCATGTTGGCCAGGCTGGTCTCGAACTCCTGACCTCAGATGATCTGCCTGCCTCTGCCTCTCAAAGTGCTGGGACTACAGGTGTGAGCCACCATGCAGAGCCAGAATTTTTTTTTTTTTTTTTAGATGGAGTCTCGCTCCGCTGCCCAGGCTGGAGTGCAGTGGTGCCATCTCGGCTCATTGCAACCTCTGCCTCCCGGGTTCAAGCGATTCTCCTGCCTCAGCCTCCCGAGTAGCTGGGATTACAGGCACGCGCCACCACGCCCAGCTAATGTTTGCATTTTTAGTAGAGATTGGGTTTCGCCATGTCGGCCAGGCTGGTCTCAAACTCCTGACCTCAGGTGATCCATCCGCCTGGGCCTCCCAAAGTGCTGGGATTACAGGCATGAGCCCCAGCGCCTGGCCTCTTCATGGATTTTTGACTGTGCAGGTGGTGGGCTGTAATTGTTCAAAGGGCAACTATAATTGAGAAATTGATTCCAAATGGGAAGAAAAATTTTAGGATCACTCCACAGTGAATGAAACTCACCCAATGCCACATTTTGTAGGCAGTTAATGAGCCATTTTTCACCTCTTTCTCTCCCACTGTCTGTCTCCACCTGTTCTCTTTTCAGTCAATGCACCCCCCTCCCACCTCCAGGCCAATCATGTTCATAGTAATGCAGCCCTAGGAGAAGGCTTGTGTCTCACTTACTAGCTGTGTGACCTTGAGCAGGTGTCTTAACCTCTCTGGGCTTCCCGCCCTCATCTATAAAATGAAGATAATAAAAGCTCCTGCTTCATTACATGGTGGTGAGGATTAAATGAGCTGACACCTGCAGAGCACATCTTATGTTCTCTATCGTGCTCAAAAATCAACAAAAATGAAAATAAAATAAATAAGCCAGGCACAGTATCGCACTTCTGTGGTCCCAGCTACTTGAGAGGCTCAGGCAGGAGGATCTCTTGAGCCCAGGAGTTTGAGACCAGTCTGGACAACACAGTGAGACCCCATCTCTTAAAAAAAAAAAAAAAAAAAACTTAGGGCCAGGCATGTCTGTAATGGCTCATGCCTGTAATGGCAACCCTTTGGGAGGCCGAGGTGGGCGGATCACTTGAGGTCATGAGTTTGAGACCAGCCTGGCTAACATGGGGAAACCCCATCTCTACTAAAAATACAAAAAATTATGGGCGTGGTAGTGTGCTATAGTCCCACCTACTCAGGAGGCTGTGGCATAAGAAAAGAATCACTTGAACCCAGGAGACGGAGGTTGCAGTGAGCCAAGATCACAACACTGCACTCCAGCCTGAGCAACAGAGTGAGACTCCTTCAAAACAAAAAAAAAGAAGAAAGAAAAACTTAAAAGAAATAAAAGAAATAAAAGTGTATTCAATGATATTAAATTAAAATGTTTTAAATAAAATTAAAATGAATAATGAAATGAAAGGGAACATGATAATTAATAGTTTAAAAATAAAATGGGCTGGGTGCAGTGGCTCACGCCTGTAATTCCAGCACTTTGAGAGGACAAGGTGGGCGGATCACCTGAGGTCGGGAGTTTGAGACCAGCCTGACCAACATAGTGAAACCCTGTCTCTACTGAAAATACAAAAAAATTAGCCAGCCATGGTGGCGGGCGCCTGTAGTCTCAGCTATTTGGCAGGCTGAGGCAGGATAATTGCTTGAACCCGGGAGGCGGAGGTTGCAGTGAGCAGAGATCATGCCACTGCACTCCAGCCTCAGCAACAGAGTGAGACTCTGTCTCAAAAATAAATAAAATGAACCCAAACAACTGAAGGAAGCCACAGAGGGGTCATGACATGCCCAGAGTTACCCAGGACACCAGGGACAGAGGAAGAATCTGAACTCAGAGCCACCTGATTCTATCCCAGGCTTGGCTGGGTGCAGTGGGTCACTCCTGTAATCCCACCACTTTGGGTAGGAGGTAGGAGGATCGCTTGAGGCCAGGAGTGTAAGACTAGCCTGGGCAACACATCTCTACAAAAAATAAAAATTAGCCCAGTGTGGTGGTGCACGCCTGTAGTCTCTGCACTTTGGGAGGCTGAGGCAGGAGGATCGTTTGAGCCCAGGAGTTGGAGGCTGCAGTCGGCTGAGATAGCACCATTGCACTCCAGCCTACATGACAGAAAGAGACTCTGTCTCAAAAAAAAAAAATTGGACCAGGCGTGGTGGCTTATGCCTGTAATCCCAGCACTTTGGGAGACCAAGGCAGGTGGATGACCTGAGGTCAGGAGTTCAAGACCGGCCTGGCCAACATGGTGAAATCCTGCCTCTACTAAAAATACAAAATTAGCCGGGCATGGTGGTGCATGCCTGCAATCCCAGCTACTCAGGAGGCTGAGGTAAGAGAATCGCTTGAACCTGGGAGGTGGAGTTTGCAGTGAGCCGAGATTGAGCCATTGCACTCCAGCCTGGGCGACAAGAGGAAAACTACATCTCAAAAACAAAATAAAATAAAAAATGTAATCCAGGCTTGTTCCACAGGACTCTCTTTTTGACTTTTTTTTTTTTTTTTTTTTTTTTTTTTTTTTTTTGAGACGGAGTCTCGCTCTGTCGCCCAGGCTGGAGTGCAGTGGCGCGATCTCGGCTCACTGCAAGCTCCGCCTCCCGGGTTCACGCCATTCTCCTGCCTCAGCCTCCCGAGTAGCTGGGACTACAGGCGCCCACAACCGCGCCCGGCTAATTTTTTGTATTTTTAGTAGAGACGGGGTTTCACCGTGGTCTCGATCTCCTGACCTTGTGATCCGCCCGCCTCGGCCTCCCAAAGTGCTGGGATTACAGGCGTGAGCCACCGCGCCCGGCTTCTTTTTGACTTTTCAAAAATGGCTTTTAAAGATCCTAAGCTCGGCCAGGCGCGGTGGCTCAAGCTTGTAATCCCAGCACTTTGGGAGGCCAAGACGGGCGGATCACGAGGTCAGGAGATCGAGACCATCCTGGTTAACATGGTGAAACCCCGTCTCTACTAAAAAATACAAAAAAACTAGCCGGGCAAGGTGGCGGGCGCCTGTAGTCTCAGCTACTTGGGAGGCTGAGGCAGGAGAATGGTGTAAACCCGGGAGGCAGGGCTTGCAGTGAGCTGAGATCCGGCCACTGCACTCCAGCCTGGACGACAGAGCGAGACTCCGTCTCAAAAAATAATAATAAAATAAAATAAAATAAAATAAAATAAAATAAAAAATGAAATCTAGGTTTGTTCCACAGGCCTCTCTTTTTGACTTTTCAAAAATGGCTTTCAAAGATCCTGAGCTCCCACTCACTTGCACTCTCCGCTCCTGCCAAGAGAATCCGCCTGTCATGCCCGTGAATCAAGCAGACCTGGTCCAGCCTCCGAATCTGTCCCCACACGGGTCCGTGCTCCGCTCCTCACATGCCTGCCTTCACTTCTCTAAATCCTCCCTATTCTTCCAGGCTCTGCTCTGGTGCTGCCTCCTCCAGGCAGACTCCCTGATTTCTCCAGGCCACACCGGTTGGGGAGGTTGTATCCCATGATGGGAAAATTAAAGGGTCCAAGTCAAGTTTGCCCACCCAGGCCAGGCACAAAGAGGTGCTCAGGAAGGCTGCCTGCCTGTCCCTGGAGGGGAGTCCTCCCTGTCATCCTCTCCATCTGTGCCCTGAACTGGCCGCCACAGGGACTTGGGGAGCTGAGAGGGAGTGAGGATGATGGAGGAAGAAGCATGTCTTTCTAGGAGTTCATAGCTAAAGAGACGGATGCAAGAGAAGACAGCTGGATCTACCTCACGGCCTTTGAACTGGCTGTTCCAGCCACTTGGAATGCAATTCCTGCAAACTCCCTCCCCCACTCCCCTTCCGCTTCTTTTATTTTTATTTTTATTTTTTTATTTTTGAGATTGAGTCTCACTCTGTTGCCCAGGTTGCAGTGCAATGGCACAATCTTGGCTCACTGCAACCTCCACCTCCCGGGCTCAAGCAATTCTCCTGCCTCAGCCTGGGCTCAGAGTAGCTGGGATTATAGGTGGCCGCCACCACACCCAGCTAATATTTGTATTTTTAGTAGAAACAAAGTTTCACCATGTTGGCCAGGCTGGTCTCGAACTCCTGACCTCAAGTGATCTGCCTGCCTCGGGTTCTCAAAGTGCTGGGATTACAGTCATGAGTCACCATACCCAGCTCTCCCCTTCCCTTTCCAGTCTTTGCTCCAATATCACCTTCTCTGGGAAGCCTTCCCTGGCCACCCTCTTAAAAACTGCAGCCACCTCCCCTGCCCAGGATGCTTCAATTCCCTTTTCCTGTTTTGTCTGTCTTCGCGACACAAAACACACATTGTCACTTATTTATCTTGTTTCGTGTTCATCTCCCGTACTCAGCGGTCGGCTCCACGAGAGCAAGGATTTTTGCCTACCCTATTCCCTGGCTGATTCCCCGATGCCTGGAGCAGCGCCTGCTATCTAAATATGTGCTGAGTACACACGCTCCAAAGCAAAAGATCAAGGTCCAAGGGAAAGTGGGTCCTTGGAAAAGCAAGGGGTCACTGTGGCCGGGGAGAGCGGAGATTGGATGGGGAGGTGGTACTGGGGCCAAACTGTGATGAGGAGGGTCTGATAGGTGGCAATGTAGGGAGAAGCTATTGCATGGGGAGCAGACTAGGGCCTGGGCAAAGGCCTGGGCTGGAAAGCTTGTACGGGGAGCAGGGGGGAGGTCAGGACGCTAGGGGGCAGCAGAGAGGAAAGGAGAAGAGGTGGGTACTGGAATGAAAGGGAGGGTCTTCAGCCAAGCCCCAGGAGAGAGAAGCCTGAAGTTGGGGGGGCGTGTATCCGGCATCTAAGGCCTCACACTCACCTCTGTCTTCTTAAATCGCGCCCTGAGAGTCTTCATGGTCGGTGCCCTGCGTTTCTCCTCTTCCCAGGCCACCTGAGGAAGGTCAAGGGTGGGGGTAAGGTGAGGGATACCAGTCCCGGTGGGCGGCAGGGTCCCTTGCCTCTCCCTCCTCAAAAGGGCCACTTCCTCCTCCCTGACCAGTCCTGGCCCCCTAGAACAAGACACAGACCTGCTGTCTCTCCTACCTGCTGTGTGTCCTTTGGCAGGTTACTTGCCCTCTCTGTTTTTATTTCCCTCATCTATAAAATGACAGAAACGATCCTTTCTTGAGCAACTCATGGTCAGTTTTCAGTATGGTCCCAACATAGAGCCTGGCCAAACATGAGGGGCTCCATAAATGCATCTCGCTGGTATTTCCTGTTGTCCAAACAGATCAAGCCTTCTCTGGTCTAACTTTTCTCTCTGTGCAGTTATTTCTGCCTAGAATGGTTTCCTTTTTCTTCTCTGAACTCCTACTCATCCTTCAAAACCCAGTTACCAAAATCCCTTGCTCTGATCAGCTTTGCCTCTCGTTCCCAAGCAGAGATCTAACTCCCCAAATCGGGTTCCCGCCTACGCTGGCTGGGTCTCTTCCTCTGCCTCACCCCTGGCTCCATGGGCTGGAAGGGTCTGGGCTGATTCTGTCTTTTGCAACAGTCGGGGGCTCCCTGGGGACTGAAGCCAGGGCTGAGGGCTCTCAGCACAGAGGCCTGTTTCCTAGATAATCAGAGGGAACCTCCATGTGACAGCAATTCACCCATAGTGGGTGGAGGTCTGGGGCGATGGCTGCATGCATGTGTGTGACGTGAGCGTGGGGCATGTGCACGTCTGTACACCTGGGCCTGTTCTATGTTCCGCATATGCAGGCACGGAGGTCAGGCAGGACTATCTCGAGGGGGTGTGTTTTTTGAGGGGTGTGACTGTGAGGCCCTATGTCTGAAAGGGATCTTTGTGATGGAGAATCTGTATTTGCCTCTTACCAGGGAGTAGGGGTTGGGATGGCCTCTATCTGTCCACCTACCTACCTGTGAATTCTCCAAGCCACCCTTCCACCCAGTTACCACCTATGCACTCACCTGGGCATCCATCCTCCCACCTAAGCACTGTACACCCACCCACTGGCCACCACCCACAAACTCACCCACCCAATTTGTGTTCTCATGGTTCTTCATCACCCTTTATTCAGGCTTCACCCACACATCCATCCACCTGCCCAAACACCTACCAACTCCCACCATTCATCCATCCACTCATCTGCCCATCCATCCACTTATCCATCCCTCCATCCATCCACCCAACCACCCATCCATCCATCCGCGCATCCATCCATCCATCCATCCATCCATCCATCCATCTGCCCACCCAATCACCCACCCATCAACCCACCTACCTATCCACTCATCCACTGATCCATCCACTTATCCATCCATCCATCCACCCACCCACCCACCAGTCCATCCATTCATCCACCCATTCATCCATGGATGCATGCATTGATCGATCGATCCATCCATCCATCCATCCATCCATCCATCCATCCATCTACCCATTCATCCATCTACCGAACCGCCAATCCATCTATTCGCCCCCCATCCATCTACCCACCCATCCATTCACTTACCCCTCCACCAGTACCCATTCACTCACTACCTACCCTTTCTTCTTCTACCTCTGACTGGAGGATTCAATCACACCCAAAGCAGGGGGTAATAAGACACCCAACAGAGGAGTTCACAGGCTGCTTGGGAGAAGACAGTCTGTGGGCTTGGGGGAGGGAAAAATGCCTGCTAAATTTAGGGAGCTGCTTGCTGGAAGAGGTGATGGTAAATAAGAAGGGCCTGATGGCCGGGTGGGATGTTGAGCACCAGCCTTGGAGGAAGTGAGGCAGGGCACAGGCCGGCAAGTGCGAAGTGCGTGGGTGAAGGAGTGCATGTGTGTGTCAGGGTACCCGGGTAGCTCTGAAGCCTGGCTGGGACCCAGCACAGCTTCTTTCTCCCACACACAAGGGCTCAGGGGCTTGGGGCCCTAAAGGGATCCTCCATCCTGGGCCTCTCCCACCTCCTTCCTCCCCTACCTCCTGCAGCTCCAGTGCCCCGAGCTCCCGGCCACAGTGCCCACTGCCGGCTCCGGTTACCCACTCCCAGCTGGGCCACGAGCAGCTCCAGCCGCTCCACTCTGACACCTGATCGGCTCTGAGCGGGCGGCCGCCCCAGGGGGCCGAGGATGAGCCGAGGGAGGAGACAGGCTGGCAGCGGACTGCCTGTTGGCCAACTGGCTCTGGCGGGAAGACACCCACGATCTTCCCTGTCATCACTGGACTGATTTCAGTTTCTGGAAGGAGCCATGCTCTTCCTCTCTTCTCAGCCTTTGCACTTGCTGTTCCCCTGACCATGAACATTCTTTCTGTACTTCATGTCACCCCCAACCGGCTCTACCTGGCTTTAGATCTTTGCTGCAACATCTCCTCCTCCAGGAAGCCCTCCCGGATGCCCCCAGCCTGGGTCAGGTGCCTCCTGTGAGCTCCCTCATTGCCCTGTGCCCTCTTTGTCACCCATTGCACCCCAACCGCACCATGTCACCATTACCTGGTCACATGTTTGTGTCCACCCCCAGCCACCAGGGCATAGATGGCACCACCTTTGTTCAAAGTAGGTACTCAACACATGATTCTTAAATGAGTCCTCCAGGCCACCAGCCCCATTGACCTTGAGCAGGACCGTCCTGCAGAACGCAGAACCTCCAGTTGGATGATACTCAAATAACCTGGCCGGGCGCAGTGGCTCAGGCCTGTAATCCCAGCACTTTAGGAGGCCGAGGCCGGCGGATCACCTGAGGTCAGGAGTTCAGGACCAGCCTGACTAACATGGTGAAACCCCGTCTCTACTAAAAAATACAAAAATTTGCTGGGCGTGGTGGCGGGCGCCCGTAATCCCAGCTACTAGGGAGGCTGAGGCAGGAGAATCGCTTGAACCTGAGAGGCGGAGGTTGCAGTGAACCGAGATCGCTCCACTGCACTCCAGCCTGGGCCACAGAGCGAAGCTCCCCCTCACAGAAAAAAAAAAAAAAAAAAAAAAAAAAAAAAAAAAAAAAGATACTCTGATAACTCTGAGTGGCATTCAAAACCGTTGGACTGGGGTCCCTGCCGTCCGGCTCCGTCCTTACGGAATTTACTAATCCGTAAAAGGGGTTGTGGGGGCATCGATAGCCTGTGTCCCTCATTTTAGAGGTGACTGGAGAACTGTCACGTAGGTGACCGCCCCAATTTCCCGCCCGGGTCATAGGGCAGCCTCTTCCCAAGCCGCGCGAACGCCTGCATGCAAAGAGCCAGGTTTCCTTCTGACAGCAGTTAACATGGCGCCTGCGGCGTCAGCACGAGGCGCATGCGCCTTGCTGTGGGAGGCCGGGTGCGCAGGACGAGAACGCCGTTCCTCCTTCTTCCCCGCCCCGCCCCGCTTCCGGCGGAAGCGGCCTCAACAAGGGAAACTTTATTGTTCCCGTGGGGTAGGCGAGGATGTCGGTGAATTATGCGGCGGGGCTGTCGCCGTACGCGGACAAGGGCAAGTGCGGCCTCCCTGAGGTGAGCGCGTCCGAGGGTCCCGAGCTTCGCGCCCCGGGGCCGCGAGGCATTGTGGGAATATCAGGAGGCACTGAGGCTAGACCATGGGAGGGACTTCCCAGTGAGGAAGGGGCGGGAAGTGACGCCCCTGCGCGCCCGGGGACGCGAACACGCCCAACTCTGTGGCCAGCCTGTCCGGGCTGATGGGGGAGAGAGGGGATGTAGTTCCAGGAGGAGGGGACGACAGGCGCAAAGGCAGGGAGGTGGGAATAAACACATTTGGAGAACGATTAGGCCTGGGAGGTTTCCAGAGTTGGGCCAGGACGGGGCTCAAATGCCAGGCTGGGGAGTTGGTACTTTATCCTGAGGGTGATGGGGAACGGTTTTGCCCTGGCGAGGGGCCTGGACAGAATGTGCCAGAAAGATCCCTCCAGCCACTCGGAGGGGAAGTGGAGGGATCGGCTGCCCCCACCGCGCACTGTGGGACTTTGGGGAAGTCATTTCCCTTCTGGGTCTCCATCTCCATCCTTCCTGCAAAGGAGGGGAAGATGGCCCCATTCCAAAAAGGCTGGCCCATGCATTCTGAATCATGTATTTAATGAGAGCCGATGGTGTGCGCCCGTCCAGAAGCCCCACTCTTCATGCTGCTGTTAGTCACTTTATTTTATTATTATTATTATTATTTATTATTATTATTGAGAGTTTCTGTGTCGCCCAGGCTGGAGTGCAGTGGCACGATCTCGGCTCACTGCAACCTCCCCCTCCCAGGTTCAAGTGATTCTCCTGCCTTAGCCTCCTCTGCAGAGTAGATGAGATTGCAGGCACCTGCCACCACGCCCAGCTAATTTGTGTGTTTTTAGTAGAGGCGCGGTTTCACCATGTTGGCCAGTCTGGTCTCGAACTCTTGACCTCAAGTGATCCACCCACCTTGGCCTCCCAAAGTGCTGGGATTACAGGCGTGAGCCACCACGCCCGGCCTGTTAGTCACTTTATTCTACCAACATTTATGGAGTACCTACCGTGGGTCAGGCACTTTCTAGGTACTAGGGCCACAGCCAGGAGCAAGACAAATTAAAAACCCCTCTTTCTAGTAAGAGAGACTGACTAGGGGTTGCATGGAAACCAGGTGGCCAAGGGAGGCGTCACTGTCACAGAAGTGACATCTGAGCCACAAGTTACAGGAGGTGAGGGAGGGAGCCATGTGGGTGTCTAGGGGAAGAGCATTAAAGGGTGTGGCCCTGAAGCAGGACTGTGCCTGGTGTGATGGAGGAACAGGGAGGAGACCTGTGTGGCTGGAGCAGAGTGAGGCGGGGAGAGGGAGGAGAAGAGGGCAGGGAGGGGGCAGGGGAGGTAGTACAGGGCCTGGTGGGCCGTGGGGAGGGCTAGGGCTTTGACAAGGCAAGTGGGAGTCATGGAAGGTTGTAGGCAGAGGAGGGGCATGAGGACAAGCTGCCTTTTCCAATCCGTTTTCCTCCTTCAGGCAAGACAGGGACAGCTCAGTCTGTGGCTTGTGTGTGGCCTTGCCACTTGGGGAACTGTTTTGACCCCTCCATCTGCTCTCTCCCCCCACAGATCTTCGACCCCCCGGAGGAGCTGGAGCGGAAGGTGTGGGAGCTGGCAAGGCTGGTCTGGCAGTCTTCCCATGTGGTGTTCCACACGGGTGCCGGCATCAGCACTGCCTCTGGCATTCCCGACTTCAGGTCTGTGAGTGTGCAGGGGAATTCGAGGCAAGGCCCACCAGGCTGCCAGGGGCTTCCTTGCGAGCCATATACATCTGGGAATTAGAACCCATCCATCTGCTGTTCTCCTGGATGTGTCCTGGGTACTGGAAAGGGGTAACACCCCCTCCCCGTAAGATGTGTCCCTTGGCTGGGCGTGGGGGATCACAAGGTCAGGAGTTCCAGACCAGCCTGGCCAATATGATGAATCCCTGTCTCTACTAAGAATACAAAAATTAGCCAGGTGTGGTGGCACACATCTGTAGTCCCAGCTACTTGGGAGGCTGAGGCAGGAGAATCTCTTGAACCTGGGAGGTGGAGGCAGTGAGCCGAGATCGCACCACTGCACTCCGGCCTGGGCGACAGAGTGAGGCTCTGTCTAAAAACAAACAAAACAAAATGAAGATGTGTCCCTGTCACAACCAGCATTCCACTCACCCCATTGGCCAGAACACAGTTGCCGGATCACATTTGGCTTCAAGGAATGCTGGGAAATGTAGTCTTTCACACTTGCAAGTGTAGCCAGGCATGGTGGCGGGCACCTGTAATCCCAGCTACTTGGGAGGCCAAGGTGGGAGAATCGCTTGAACCTGGGAGGTGGAGTTCGCAGTTAGCCACGATCGTGCCATTGCACTCCAGCCTGGGCGACAGAGCCAGACTCCATCTCAAAAAAAAAAAAAAAAAAAAGAATTCCAAGGCGTGAATTTCTACTCCTCCTCCTCTTCCATAACCTGCTGTGGCTTCCCATTGCCAGGCAGTGTAGAGTTCTGAATACCTTGTGCTGGAAGCTGAAGCCCTTCCTGCTCCAGCCCTGAATCACCTCTCCAACTTCAGCCCCTCCTGCTCCTGCTGCAGCCCCAAAACACCTGCATTTCCCAGCTCTTCCCAGCACCCAGGCCTTTGTTTACGCCTTCTGGCTGATCTTCCCTCTCACCCTTCAAGAAACTGCTCAGCCTCCTCCAGGAAGCCCAGTCAAGCCTGGACCAAAAGAGATACCTGGGCCTGGAGAAGCCCAGGGCCCCCAACACCTCCACTGGGCTTCCCTAAGCCCGGGTACCTCCTCTGGTCCAGGCTTGACTCTTGGGGCCAGAGGGTCTGTGTCCACATGTCTCCCCCAAGATCAAGGGCTTCTGGAGGGCAGGGCTTGGGTCCATGTGGGCATCGTCCGGGCTCATTGCAGCAGCAGTGCTGGTTGAATAGAACAAGTCATTTTTGCCTTGGTGTGAATTCATCTCTCTCTGCCTCTCCCTCTCTCTTTCTCTCTCCTATTCTGTCTCTGACTTGCTTTCTTTGTCTTTCACTCTTTCTCTCTCTGTCTGTGTCTTGTTCTATCCCCCTCTCCCTGTTCTTCCGACTCACCCTCTATTTCTCTCTTTCTGATTCCCTCTCTCTGTCTCCCTGTCTCTCTCTGTCTCCCTGTCTCTCTCTGTCTCCCGATTGTCTCTCTCTCCAACTTTCTCTCTATGCCTCTCTGATGCTCCCTCTGTCTCTTTTTCTGTTCCCCTCTGCCTGTCCATCTCTCCCGGCCTGTCACCCTCAGGGGTCCCCACGGAGTCTGGACCATGGAGGAGCGAGGCCTGGCCCCCAAGTTCGACACCACCTTTGAGAGCGCACGGCCCACGCAGACCCACATGGCGCTGGTGCAGCTGGAACGCGTGGGCCTCCTTCGCTTCCTGGTCAGCCAGAACGTGGACGGGCTCCATGTGCGCTCAGGCTTCCCTAGGTAACACCCGGGCCCCGCCCCCCCCCAGGAAAGCACTTGGGGCCCCATAAACCGGGTTTGCGTTTTTAGGGGGAAAGTCCCCTTTTCCTGGTTCTGTAAGATTCTAGCCCTGAGCTCTCTGGATCTTTCTTGGCCCAGTGTGTGGAGATTTCTGAGCCCCATGGCTCAGAGCTGTCCCCGCCGGGGCCAGAGGCAGAATTTCCCTTGGGATGGGGCCGAGTGGAGCAGAGCTGTCAGGGTCTAGAAGTTGCAGTTTGTTGTTGTTGTTGTTGTTGTTGTTGTTGTTGTTTTTGAGACCGAGTTTCACTCTTGTTGCCCAGGCTGGAGTGCAATGGCGTAATCTCGGCTCAGCCTCCCGGGTTCAAGCAATTCTCCTGCCTCAGCTTCCTGAGTAGCTGGGATTACAGGCAGGTGCCACCACATCCAGCTAATTTTGTATTTTTAGTAGAGACGGGGTTTCTGCATGTTGGTCAGGCTGGTCTTGAACTCCTGACATCAGGTGATCCGCCTGCCACGGCCTCCCAAAGTGTTGGGATTACAGGCGTGAGCCACCGCGCCCGGCCTGTTGTGTTTTTAATTTCCATCTTTATTAATCTGACACTAAACGTGTCTAACACTGAAGTGAACCTGTGCTCTGGGGCTGACTGATTTCCTGATAGAGGTGTGGCCCTCCCCTGCCCCTCTTTGCCGGGTCTCACCCCTGAAGCAGCCGGTGACAGCCAGGTCAGTTGTTGAACAAGGAGCTGGGCACCCAGGGGTAAGGGGTGAGGAAGAGCTTTTTCTCTGCTTATGAAAGCAAAGGAGAGGCCGGGCACGGTGTCTCACATCTGTAATCCCAGCGCTTTGGGTGGCCAAGGAGGGTGGATCACAAGGTCAAGAGTTCGAGACTAGCCTGGCCAACATCGTGAAACCCCATCTCTACTAAGAATGCAAAAATTAGCTGGGCATGGTGGCACACACCTGTAATCTCAGCTACTCGGGAGGCTGAGTCAGGAGAATCACTTGAACCCGGGAGGCAGAGGTTGCAGTGAGCCGAGATGGTGCCACTGCACTCCATCTTGGGCGACAGAGCAACACTCTGTCTCAAAAAAAAAAAAAAAAAAAAAAAAGCAAAGGAGGGCTGGGTATGGTGACTTGTGCCTGTAATCCCAGTACTTTGGGAGGCCGAGGCGGGTGGATCACAAGGTCAGGAGATCAAGACCATCCTGGCCACATGGTGAAACCCCGTCTGTACTAAAAATAGAAAAATTAGGCCAGGCACGGTGGCTCACGCCTGTAATCCCAGCACTTTGGGAGGCCGAGGCGGGCAGATCACGAGGTCAGGAGATCAAGACCATCCTGGCTAAAACGGTGAAACCCCCTTTCTACTAAAAATACAAAAAATTAGCCAGTCCATCTTAAAAAAAAGAAAAATTAGCCAGTCATGGTGGCGGGTGCCGGTAGTCCCAGCTACTCAGGAGGCTGAGGCAGGAGAACCGCTTGAACCCAGGAGGCGGAGGTTGCAGTGAGCTGGCGGCTTGAATCTGGGAGGCAGAACTTGCAGTGAGCTGATATCGCGCCACTGCACTCCAGCCTGGGCGACAGAGCGAGACTCCATCTCAAAAAAATAAAATAAAATAAATAAATAAAATAAAGCTGGGATTGGATCTCATGCTTCAGGGCCACTCATTGCCTCGGTTTCTTCCATTATAAACTGGGAATTTGAATTCCTCTGCTTCTGACCTGGTGACATCAAGAGGTTCCCATATGCTGTCGGAGGGGACGGGCATTTTCTGAGTGGAAAGGGCTTCCCATTATCTAAGGTGGGTTCAACCGCAGGGGTTAATGATTCCTTGGGCTCAGAGAGGTTGGGCCACTTGCCCAGAGACACATAGCAGATGAGTGGTGGAGCCAGGAGCTAGAAGAGCCAGAAAGGAGTTGATCAATGTTGTGGGAGAGGAGTCCAGGAAGCCTTCCTGGAGGAGAGGGGCTTAGCACCAGCCCCAAAGCCTGGGCATCCAGGGAGCCCTTCCCACCATCGAGCCTCTTCTTCTCCCACAGGGACAAATTGGCAGAGCTTCATGGGAACATGTTCGTGGAAGAATGTGCCAAGTGTAAGACGTGAGTGCCACCTGGGTGCAGGGGCAGAGGCTCTGCCAGGCTTCCCCCAGGCGGGTGCACAGTGTGAGCCATGCAGCCACCATCCCTCCCTCAGGGCAGGCTCTGCCAGAGGGGTTGGGGGCCGAATCTGTTGTCCCAGAGACCCAGAGGATGTGGGGGGACTGGGGTGTGGCCCTCCTGGGGGGATCTGAGGGTCATGCCTTCCTCCTGGGGGGATCTGAGGGGCATATCTGCCTCCTAGAGGGATTTTGGGGCATGCCTCCCTCCTGGGGGGGTACATCCATGTCCTGGCACTGCCATAGCAACCTACCGCAGATAAGCATTTTAGAGCAATAGAAATTTGTGACAGTTCTGGGGGCCAGAAGTCCAAAATCCAGGTGTCTGCAGGGCCGTGCTCCTCTGCAACCTGTAATGGAGGATTTTTCCTGCCTTTTCGTGGCTGCTGGTGGCAGCCAGCCACCCTTGGTGGTCCTGGGCCTATAGCTACAGGGGCCTTCTTATCTCTGTGTTTCTCCTTTTTTTTGAGACAGTCTTGCTCTGTCACCCAGGCTGGAGTGCACTGGCGCAATCTCAGCTCACTGCAACCTCTACCTCCCGGGTTCAAGCAA
Source organism: Macaca thibetana thibetana (assembly GCF_024542745.1). Classification (NCBI taxonomy): domain Eukaryota; kingdom Metazoa; phylum Chordata; class Mammalia; order Primates; family Cercopithecidae; genus Macaca; species Macaca thibetana. Next base: position 19,991,370 of record NC_065596.1, read on the forward strand.
TTCTTCTGCCTCAGCCTCCCGAGTAACTGGGACTACAGGCGCCCGCCACCACACCTAATTTTTGTATTTTTAGTAGAGATGGGATTTCACCATATTGGCCAGGCTGGTGTTGTACTCCTGACCTCATGATCTGCCTGCCTCAGCCTCCCAAAGTGCTAGGATGAAAGGCATGAGCCACCGCACCCGTCCCAGTATGACGATTAAAGTCAGGAAAAGTAAAGTGGACATCGCCTTCTCTAATCCTGAATCCAGACTCGGCCTGTTGTCCCCATGCTCCAGTGGTTCCTGTTTCTCCTGGTCCGGGATCCCATGCGGGGTCCTGTCTCTCGAGCTTTGTCTGAGACAGTTTCCTGCTTTGTTTTCTGTGTGTGGGCACCGAACAGCATCCTGACCTGTTATTCCTGGAAGGCTCCTCGTTCGTGTCTCTGGGTGCTAGTTCTGGTGACCTGTCCACCCACCTTCCTGGGAGAACGTCACCCTAGAAACAGTGCGAGAGTCACCCACGGGGGCTGACCCAGCCCCATCCTCCCCCTTCCTCCCCGACACAGGCAGTATGTCCGGGACACAGTCGTGGGCACCATGGGCCTGAAGGCCACGGGCCGGCTCTGCACCGTGGCTAAGGCAAGGGGGCTGCGGGCCTGCAGGTGAGCCACCCCCACCCATGCCCTGGGCTCCAGGGGAGGCTGCTAGGCCCCTGTGGACTCTCCTCGGCTTCCTCATTGCAGGGGGGAGCTGAGGGACACCATCCTAGACTGGGAGGACTCCCTGCCCGACCGGGACCTGGCACTCGCCGATGAGGCCAGCAGGTCTGACCCCCCCCAGGGAGCCTATGGTGGGGCGGGCCGGGGCAACAGCACAAACACAGCCAGCTCCAGCACGGGGCAGTGGCTCTGGCTCAGAGGCAGTCAGGGGAGGCTTCCTGGAGGAGGTGGGCCAGGCCAGGGGCTGCACACACACACACACACACACACACACACACACACACACTCCTCGCCTCATGGCTCTGGGTGGGTGCTGCACAAGGAAACCAAGGCTTTGGCCAGGTGTCTCCTCTATCCAGTGCTGCCCAGGGGGAGGTGGCTGAGCCAGGGTCCCACCCTAGGCATCCAAGCTCTTACCACACTGTGATGCTCCTTAGGAGTGTCTAAGGGCTGGCCCAGATCCATGACCCTGCCAGCGGACAGCAGAGGAGGGCGGGGTAGGATCCCGAAGGCTGACTCGGGAGCGGGGCTGGCCTTGACCGCCCCAGTGAGCACAGATGACCTAGGTGTGAGCCAGACCCCAGGGCTGGCTCGAGATGTTGGCAGGAGCAGGGCTGGGGAAGGGATCAGGCTAAGCCCACACTCCCTGGCCCCAGGAACGCCGACCTGTCCATCACGCTGGGAACATCACTGCAGATCCGACCCAGTGGGAACCTGCCGCTGGCTACCAAGCGCCGGGGGGGCCGCCTGGTCATTGTCAACCTGCAGCCCACCAAGCACGTAGGTGTCTGAGCCCACCCCTGCCCAGGGCCACCATGCACCCTCTGCCCCACATGCCTGACCCATCCCGTCCCCCGGCAGGACCGCCATGCTGACCTCCGCATCCACGGCTACGTCGACGAGGTCATGACCCGGCTCATGAAGCACCTGGGGCTGGAGATCCCTGCCTGGGACGGCCCCCACGTGCTGGAGAGGGCGCTGCCACCCCTGCCCCGCCCGCCTACCCCCAAGCTGGAGCCCAAGGAGGAATCACCCACCCGGATCAACGGCTCTATCCCTGCCGGCCCCAAGCAGGAGCCCTGCGCCCAGCACAACGGCTCAGAGCCCGCCAGCCCCAAACGGGAGCGGCCCACCAGCCCTGCCCCCAACAGACCCCCCAAAAGGGTGAAGGCCGAGGCGGTCCCCAGCTGACCAGGGTGCTTGGGGAGGGTGGGGCTTTTTGTAGCAACTGTGGATTCTTTTCCTCTCGTGGTCTCACTTTGTTACTTGTTTCTGTCCCCGGGAGCCTCAGGGCTCTGAGAGCTGTGCTACAGGCCAGGGGTTGCACCGGACCTCCATGGTCTCTCCCTGGGCTCTAGGGGCCTTTGGTGGGGTTTGGAGAAGAAGCCACACCCCAGAGCTAACAGCTGAGCCCCTGCCACACCCCATCCTCTGACTTGGAGTGTTGTCCAGAGGTGCGGCTGGGCCTTCCCTGGTCTCCAGCTTAAACAGGAGTGAACTCCCTCTGCCCCCAGGGCCTCCCCACTGGGCCCCCTACACCCCACCCTACCCCTCCTCCATGGACCCTGCAGGAGGGGAGACCCACCTCGAAGTGGGGGACACAGTAGAGGCTTTGCACTGCCTTTGGGGCTGGAGGGAGACGTGGGTCCACCAGGCTTCTGGAAAAGTCCTCAATGCAATAAAAAATTTCCTTCTTGCATCTCAGTGTGTTTATGTTATTTTATTTTATTGAGCCAGAGTCTCACTCTGTCACCAAGGCTGGAATGCAGTGGCTTGATCTCAGTTCACTGCAGCCTCTGCCTCCCTGGGTTCAAGCGATTCTCCTGCCTCAGCCTCCCAAGTAGCTGGGATTATAGGTTTGTGCCACTACACCCAGCTATTTGTTTGCATTTTTTTTTGTAGAGACGGGGGTCTCACTCTGTGGCCCAGGCTGGTCTTAAATTCCTGGGCTCAAGCAGCCAGGCCAGCTCGGCCTCCCAAAGTGCTGGACTTAACCGGCGTGAGCCGCCGTGCCCAGTAAGTGTTTAAATTACCAATTTGTGGCAGGTCCTCACCCCCGGGTCAGGAGTTCGTGGTCCCCTCCTCCCTGAACCACCTGCCTGGGCTCCGTTGCAATCCCTGCCCCTCAAGCCTGGGGGCGAGGAACAAGGGCTCACTTCTCCCGCCTCTGGAGAGGGCTCACCTCACCCACCCCACCTCTGGAGGGATCAGGCCAGTTTTCTGATGAAGTCAACATGGTAGCTGGCATTTTCTAAGCACTCAGTTTGTAGTTATACACTTATGTGCATTTTTTGTTTGTTTGTTTAACATTTGCCGCCAGGCTATGAGCCCCCTCCAGTGCTTTGGGCCCAACTGGGATTGCAGCCTGGCAGGCGCACACAGCCCTCAGTGGGGGGCGACCCCACAGAAGAGCGCAGGCGCAGCCGGGTTCCACCTTCCCCAGCTGTGACCTTGGGCAGTCCCTCCACTTCCGACGCCTCCGTGTCCTCACCCGCAAAACGAGCAGGGTGGACCGCGCAGATCCCCGGGAAGGCAGCTGCCTCCCCGCAACCTCGGCGCGACACCTTGAAAGCGCCACGACTGCCTCCCCGCACTCCGCCCGCCGCCGCTCTCCAAGGTGCTGAAGTCGTGCCCGGCGCCTCTCCACCGCAGCTCCAGCGCCGGCATCTGGCGGGGGTGTGGAGCCCACACCTCTCTCCCCCATCCCAGGCTGGCCCAGCCCCTCCTTCTGGGGAGTCGAGGAGTCCCAGACTCCGCCTCCACACCAAAACAAGGTTCTGTCAAAATACTTTATTTCGGATCAGGCAGTCTTAGAAAAGGGGGGTGATTGTGGGCCGTGGCTGCTCCGAAGACCAGGGCGCACCCAGGGCTCCGGGGCCAGGCTCCCTGCAGTCTCGGCGGCTGCCTCCTTCCAGTGTGCGAGGGAGGCCGGTTGCTGGGCATCTGTTATGTGTGTGCGTCTGTCTGTCTGTCCGGGTCTGTTTCAGGCTGTGTCTGCCTCTCTGTCTGGGTCTGTTTCAGGCTGTGTCTATCTGTTCGTCTGGGTCTGTTTCAGACTGGGTCTGTCTGTCTGGGTCTGTTTCAGGCTGTGTCTGTCTGTCTGTCTGTCTGTTTGGGTCTGTTTCAGGCTGTATCTGTCTGGGTCTGTTTCAGGCTGTGTCTGTCTGTCTGGGTCTGTTTCAGGCTGTGTCTGTCTGTCTGTCTGGGTCTGTTTCAGGCTGTATCTGTCTGAGTCTGTTTCAGGCTGTGTCTGTCTGTCTGTCTGGGTCTGTTTCAGGCTGGGTCTGTCTGTCCGGGTCTGTTTCAGGTTGTGTCTGTCTGAGTCTGTTTCAGGCTGTGTCTGTCTGTCTGTCTGGGTCTGTTTCAGGCTGTGTCTGTCTGTCCGGGTCTGTTTCAGGCTGTATGTGTGTTTGCTCTTTGCTTCTGCTCCTGGCTCTGTGTGTATTTCCCGGGTCCTGTGGCTCTCTCTTTGCCATGTGTCTGAGTGTCAGTTCCTGCGTGGGCCCTAGCCAGGCCCTGGGTGTGTGGCTGTTGAGCTGTGCCTCCCCCATTCTGGCATCTCTGCTGGGGTCTCGGCCTCACGTCCCATCCCCAGGTGGGTCGCTGTCCAGCGCAGTATCCCTAAGGCACCCCTGGGCAGAGGGGCCTGGGAGCATAGTCCTGGCGGGGCTCACAGCTCGTCTCCCGCCGCCTCCAGCCCTGCACGTCCTGAGCCAGTGCTCGGCCCAGGTGCCACCCAGTCCAGCAGGGTGACCTGGCCCAGCCCCTCTGTTGCATTCCTCAGGATCAGGGTGGCATTATCTACCTCCTCCGTCGAATTGGTCAGGTTCGCACTGTCCGGGAAGTCCCAGTCTGCCCCAGGGCTTCCTGGAGACCCTTCTTGGGTTGTGTCAGCCTCGGGTTGGGGTCCTGGGGCCTCGGAGCCCGGCACAGCATCAGAGGTCACGCGGGAGGCAGCATCGTTGTGCAAAGTTCTGGAGAACACTGATCGGGGAAGGGGGGCATCACAGGGGACAAGGTGGAGGTGGGGTCCTATGCTCCTTTCCCTGGCCCCCAGCCTCAGGGAACAGGGGCACAGGGGTCTTCTTCCCCTCCCCCAGAGGCCTAGGACGGAGACTTGGGGAGCCCAGACGAGGGTTTCAAAGGTGGGGATCCCCTACCTCGCACAGGCGCAAAGTCCCCGGGACTCTCGGCTTTGTTGGGGCCAAAAGGGCTGATGGAGGGGAGGATGATGAGGGCAAAGGACAGCAACAGGACCTGGTGGAGACAGCAGCAGGGTCACCCCCTCCCTCCCCTCCCCTACAAGCACCTCCATCCCACAGGCAGGGAAACTGAGGCCCCAAAGACCAGACTGGATCATACTAGAGTTGTGGCACGAGGAGAGCTTGGACTCACTGTCACCTCCCTATGGGCCCCTCTGCTGAAGCCTAGGTCCCCGGCTTTCCTGGGGGCACCAGGACTCACCGCGATGCAGGTGCCTGTCTGGGCTGACTTGCTGGTGGATTGCACCACAATGGCCTGGAGTTTCTTCAGCTGCTCCAAGAGGGACCTTAGAGAGACAGGCAGGCCTCCGCTGAGCCCTAAAGGGCCTCGGTCCTGCTTCTCGTCCATTTCCGGGGTCCTCCAGCCCCACTAAAGTCCAAATTCCATCCATGCTTCAAGGACCTCCAGCTCTTTATTATTTATTTATTTTATTTTACTTATTTTATTTTATTTGAGACAGAGTCTTGCTCTGTTGCCCAGGTTGGAGTGCAGTGGCACGATCACAGCTGACTGCAAACTCCGCCTCCTGGGTTCACACCATTCTCCTTCCTCAGCCTCCCGAGTAGCTGGGACTACAGGCGTCCACCACTACACCCGGCTAATTTTTTTGTATTTTTAGTAGACACCAGGTTTCACTGTGTTAGCCAGCATGGTCCTGATCTCCTGACCTTGTGATCCACCCGCCTCAGCCTCCCAAAGTGCTGGGGTTACAGGCGTGAGCCACTGCGCCCAGACTTATTTATTTATTTTTGAGACAGACTTATTTATTTATTTTTGAGACAGAGCCTTGCACTGTCACCCAGGCTGGAGTGCAGTGGTGTGATCTTGGTTCATGGCAACCTCCGCCTCCCGAGTTGAAGCGATTCTCCTGCCTCAGCCTCCCGAGTAGCTGGGATTACAGGTGCCTGCCACCATGTCCGGCTAATTTTTTGTATTTTTAGTAGAGACGGTGTTTCACCATGTTGGCCAGGCTGGTCTCAAGCTCCTGACCTCAGGTGATCCACCTGCCTTGGCCTCCCAGAGTGCTGGGATTACAGGTGTGAGCCACCGCACCTGACCCATAGGTGAAACTCTTATTTCCTATGTCATTCTGCTATCACATGGGTTCTCTGCTTTTCCTGCAAGGGACTCTGGGGCTGCTTCCCTTGTCCTCTGCCCCAGCAGGACCCAGACTCACAGGTTTTGCTTCTCGAGATGCAAGACTTTCCTCTGTAACTCCTGATTCTGAGCAGTGCAAGCTGACATCCTGAAAGGAGAAAGACACATTGACATTCAGCATACGCCAGTCACCAGACGGCCGCACTGACATCTTCCCCGGGAGGCCTCACATTACAAACAGGGAACCCAAGGCCAGAGAGGGGAAGTCAGTCATCCAAGGTTACTTGGCAGGTCAGATGGGGCCGGGATTTGAACCCACATCGGCCTGGTTCCTAGGTCCCATTTCTGCATTAATACGGAGGTGGCTTCATTCAAAGCTGAGCCCCCAGCCGGGCGCAGTGGTTGACACCTGTAATCCCAACACTTTGGGAGGCCGAGACGGGCGGATCGCCTGAGGTCAGGAGTTCTAGACCAGCCTGCCCAACGTGGTGAAACCCCATCTCTACTAAAAATACAAAATTAGCCAGGTTTGGTGGTGGGCGCCTGTAATCCCAGCTACTTGGGAGGCTGAAGCAGGAGAATCGCTTGAATCCGGGAAGTGGACGAGCAGTGAGTCAAGATCACACCACTGCACTCCAGCCCGGGCAATAAGAATGAAACTCTGTCACAAAAAACGAAAACAAACAAAAACCCGCCGAGCCTCCTAGATTCAGGCAGTGATGTTTCCAGAAGATGAAATATCAGGACAACCGGACATCCTAGGAGATTCAAGTTTCAACTCTCCCCACCGACCCATGACCTTGAGCCACTTCACTCTCTGGTCTCAGTTTTTGTGTCTGTGAAATGGGATACAATTACCCAGGACATAGGGTGGTGGGGAGAATGACCCTGGATAAAGATGATGAGAAGCTTAGCAGATTGCATTTAAGAAAGGGGACAGACTAGGGCCAGGCGTGGTGACTCACGCCTGTAATCCCAGCACTTTGGGAGGCCGAGGCGGGCAGATCACGAGGTCAGGAGATGGAGACCACGGTGAAACCCTGTCTCTACTAAAAATACAAAAAATTAGCCAGGCGCGGTGGCGGGTGCCTGTAGTCCCAACTACTCGGGAGGCTGAGGCAGGAGAATACGTGAACCCGCGAGGCGGAGCTTGCAGTGAGCCCAGATTGCGCCACCGCACTCCAGCCTGGGTGACAGAGTGAGACTCCGTCTGAAAAAAAAAAAAAAAAGAAAGAAAGAAAGGGGACAGACCAGGTGCAGTGGCTCACACCTGTAGTCCCAGCACTTTAGGAGGCTGAAGCGGCCAGATCACCTGAGGTCAGGAGTTCGAGACTAGCCTGGGCAACACGGTGAAACCCCATCTCTACCAAAAATACAAAAAAAATTAGCTGGGCATGGTGGCGGGTGCCTGTAATCCCAGCTACTGGAGAGGCTGAGGCAGGGGAATTGCTTGAACCCGGGAGGTGGAGGTTGCAGTGAGCCGAGATCGCACCGCTGCACTCCAGCCTGGGTGACAGGGTGAGACTCTGCCACACACAAGAAAAGGAAGTGTCTATCTTCAGGCAGAGGGTCAGAATAGGATGGGTCACACTGTCCTTTCTCCGCACACCTTCCAGGGGGCAAAGGGTCTCCCAAACCCTTGTCCTACACTGTCTCTAGGCATCTTCCCATCCCTGCAATCAGTAAGAAGCATGATCTCTTCCAGAGAGGAGAATCACCTCCAATTTTGTCAGACCCTAAGCTGTGTGGTATTAGCCACGTCTCCTTCTCTCTGGGCCTCAGTTCCCTCCCCGAGTGTAGAGTCTGGGTCCAGCACTACCCACCGAGTCTCCAGGCCGTCTATGTATTCCTTTTTCTTCTTCCTGCTTTCTTGGGCCGACTGCTTGTTCCGGATTTTCCGGCGGATTTTTTTCAGCACTCGCTCCTCGTACTGCCAAGTGAAATAGAGAGGAGGAGGATGTCAGGACAGCAAGTCCCCACTTGGAGGCCGGGGGCAGTGGCTCTCGCCTGTAATCCCAGCACTTTGGGAGGCCGAGGCGGGCGGATCACCTGAGGTCAGGAGTTCAAGACCAGCCTGGCCAACATGGTGAAACCCTGTCTCTACTAAAAATACAAAAATTAGCCAGGCGCGGTGGCAGGTGCCTGTAATCTCAGCTACTCGGGAGGCTGAGGCAGGAGAATGGTGTGAACGTGGGAGGCGGAGGTTGCAGTGAGCCAAGATTGTGCCATTGCAATCTAGCCTGGGCAACAAGAGCGAAACTCCATCTCAATAAATAAATAAATGAATAAATAAATAAAAATAAAATAAAATAATTAAAGTCTTCACTTTGGGGACAGTGGGACAGTCCCCACTGTCCTGACCCCACTTCACCTAACCTTTACTCCACAACTTCACCCCATCCTCTTTCCATATGAGACATCCCCGAGGACCCACAGGCAGATTCCTAATAACTCGAAGCTACGCTTTGCGCACACCCTCACAGAGTCTCTGGGAGGCGCCTGGGTCTGAGGGTCTCTTCCCAGCTCCCAATACTGTAAAATGGGCAACTGCCCACCGGACTTTGGGCACGGGTACCACTGTGTCACCTTGGGGCCATCTCTGGAAACAGTACCTTTCCCTGGAGACAGGAAGTGTTTCAAGACTAATTGATACATGCTTTTTCTTCTTTCTTTGCTTTCCTTTCTTTCCTTTTCTTTCTTTCTTTCCTTCCTTCCTTCCTTCCTTCCCTTTTTCCCTCCTTCCCTCCCTCCCTCAATCTCTCTCTCTCTTTCTCTCTTTCTTGTTTCACTCTTGTCGCCCAGGCTGGAGTGCAGTGGTGAGATGTCAACCTCACTGCAACCTCCACCCCCTGGGTTCAAGTGACTCTCCCACCCCAGCTTCCCGAGTAGCTGGGATTACAGGCCCCTACCACCATGCCTATTTTTAGTAGAGACAGGGTTTCACCATATTGGCCAGGCTGGTCTCAAACTCCCGACCTCAGGTGGTCCACCCGTCTTTGCCTCCCAAAGAGCTAGGATTACAGGCGTGAGTCACTGCGCCCGGCCAGTAAGTGTCTTCAAATGGGAATGTCAGGCTGGGCGCGGTGGCTCACAGTGCTGTAATCCCAGCATTTCGGGAGGCCAAGGCAAGAGAATTGCTTAAGTCCAGGAGTTCAAGACTAGCCTGGGCAACATTTAGTAAAGATCCTGTCTCTACTAAAACAAAACAACAAAAACAAAAGTAGCTGGGTGTGGTGGTACATGCCTGTAGTCCCAGCTACTTGGGAGGCTGAGGCAGGAGGATCCCTTGAGACCAGGAGCTACTAACTGCAGATTACACCACTGCAGTCCAGCCTGGGCAACAAAGTGAGATCCTATCTCAAAACAAACAACAACAACAACAGAAACAGAAACAGATGGGACATGGTAGCTCACACCTATAATCCTAACACTTTGGTAGGCCAACCCTAGAGGATTGCTTGAGGCCAGGAATTTGAGACCAGCCTGGGCAACATAGCAGGATCCTGTCTCTACGGAAAAAAAAAAAAAAATGCTGAGTGCAGTGGCTCATGCCTGTAATCCCAGCACTTTGGGAGGTTGAGGCAGGCAGATCACAAGGTCAAGAGATTGAGATCATCCTGGACAACATGGTGAAACTCCATCTCTACTACAAAAAAAAAAAGAAAAAAAATTAGCTGGGTGTGGTTGCACACGCCTGTAATCCCAGCTACTTAGGAGGCTGAGGCAGGAGAATCGCTTGAACCTGGGAGGCAGAGGTTGCAGTGAGCCGAGATCACGCCACTATACTCCAACCTGGGCAACAGAGCGAGACTGTCTCAAAAAAAAAAAAAGAGGCTGGGCACGGTGGCTCACGCCTATAAACCCAGCACTTTGGGAGGCTGAGGGAGGCGGATTACCTAAGGTGGGGAGTTCAAGACCAGCCTGACCAACATGGAGAAACCCTGTCTCTACTAAAAATACAAAAAATTAGCTGGACATGGTAGCAGGCGCCTGTAATCCCAGACACTTGGGAGGCTGAGGCAGGAGAATTGCTTGAACCTGGGAAGCAGAGGTTGTAGTGAGACGAGATCGCGCCACCGCACTCAAGCCTGGGCAACAAGAGCGAAACTCCGTCTCAGAAAAAAAAACAAAAAAAATTAGCTGGCATAATGGGGTACACCTGTAGTCCCAGCTACTAGTGAGGCTGAGGTGGGAGAATCACTTGAACTCCAGACAGGGAGCTGCAGTGAGCCAAGATCATGTCACTGCACTCCAGCCTGGGCGACAGAGTAAGACCCTGTCTCAAAGGAAAAAAAAAAAAACAGATGAGAATATCAAACTCAGGCATTGAGAGTGGAGCAGGCTGAGTAGGGACTGTGGTTAGCTAGAGCCCAAGCAGCTACCCAGCCATTGACTGGTGCCTATGGAGGTTTCAGAATATGGAACAGAGGCCATTCAAGTCATTGAGTTGGTTTTCTGGGTTTTGTTTTGTTTATGTTTTTGATTTTTTGTTTTGTTTTGTTTTTGTTTTTGAGATAGAGTTTTGCTCTTGTCACCCAGGCTGGAGTGCAGTGGCACCCTCTCGGCTCACTGCAACCTCTGCCTCTTGGGTTCAAGGGAGATTCTCCTGCCTCAGCCTCCTGAGAAGCTGGGAGGCTGAGAAGCACCTTACAGGTGCCACCATGCCCGGCCTCAAGTCACTGAGTTCTCATTTAAAATCTACCGGTCAGAAAAAACATTGTCAAGCAATTAAAAAATGTATAAAATGCAGTACAGTCAAATCAAAACATGTCTGCAGGGCCAGGCATGATAGATCACGCCTGTAATCACAACACTTTGGGAGACCAAGATCGGAGAATCACTTGAGCCCAGGAGTTCCAGCCCAGCCTGGGCAACATAACAAGACTCCGTTTCTACACACACACACACACACACACACACACACACAGTTTAAATTAGCCAAGTGTAGTGGCGTGCACCTGTCATCTCAGCTACTTGAGAGGCTGAGGCGGGAGGATCTGTTGAGCTCAGGAGGTCAAGGCTGAAGTGAGCTATGATGGCACCACTGCACTCCAGCCAGACACAGCAAGACCCTATCTCCAAAAAAGCAGTTTGCTGCACCCAAATTGCTGCCACCTGGAGTCCGCCATTCATTCCTGGATGTTGATAATTAACCTCCGAGTTGAATTTACAATGGAGTTTCTGGCTGATTGTTTTGGATCTGGTGACACACACTGTAGCATTCTAGTACGGGTATTCTAAAGGTGAGACACATAGCCAGCGCACTGGCTCATGCCTGTAAGCCCAGAACTTTGGGAGACCAAGGCGGGAGGATCACATGAGGTCAGGAGTTCAAGACCAGCCTGGCCAACATGGTGAAACCCCATCTCTACTAAAAATACAAAAATTATCCGGGCGAGGTGGCGGGCGACTGTAGTCCCAGCTACTCAGGAGGCTGAGGCAGGAGAATCGCTGGAACCTGGGAGGCAGAGGTAGCAGTGAGCTGAAATCGTGCCACTGCACCCCAGCCTCGGTGACACAGAAAGACTGTAAATAAATAAGTAAATGTGGGACACACACGCAGGTAAGTGCACGAAGGGGAGATAGACCCGGGGCTGGAAGTCCCCCCAGACTCACTTTAGTGAGGGGCAGCTGAGTGGGCAGGGTGATGCCTTCTTTAGCCAGCAGTTTCTTCTCATCCTCAGTGAGCACCAGCTCCTGACAGTGCTCAGCCCCAGGTCTCAGGAGGTGGGAGACCCCCAGGTGATGCTGTTGCTACGGAAGAAAGCAGAGGAATGACGGCGGGTGCAGGGACACCAACCACCTTCAGGAAATGAAAGAGTCATCAGATTGAAAACACTATCTCCCCAGGCTGGGCACGGTGGCTCACACCTGTCATCCCAGCTACTCGGGAGGCTGAGGTGGGTGGATCACGAGGTCAGGAGTTTGAGACCAGCCTGGCCAACACGGTGAAACATGGTGAAACCCCGTCTCAACTAAAAATACAAAAAGTGAGCCAGGCGTAGTGACGTGTGCCTGTAGTCCCAGCTACTTGGGAGGCTGAGGCAGGAGAATTGCTTGAACCCGGAAGGCAGAGGTTGCAGTGAGCCGGGATCGTGACACTGCACTCCAGCCCTAGTGACAGAGTGAGACTCTGTCTCAATAAATAAATAAATAGCTGGGCCTGGTGGCGGGCACCTGTAATCCCAGCTACTCGGGAGGCTGAGGCAGGAGAATTGCTTGAATCTGGGAAGCGGGGGTTCCAGTGAACCAAGATCACGCCACTGCCCTCCAGCCTGGGAGACAGAGTAAGACTCCATCTCAAAAAAAAAAAGGTGGCTCACATCTGTAGTCCCAGCACTTTGGGAGGCCAAGGCAGGTGGATCACTTGAGGTCAGCAGTTCGAGACCAGCCTAGCCAATATGGTGAAACCCTGTCTCTACTAAAAATACAAAAAGTCAGCCGGGCGTGGTTGCAGGCGCCTGTAATCCCAGCTATCTGGGAGGCTAAGGCAGGAGAATTGCTTGAACCTGGGAGGCAGAGGTTGCAGTGAGCCGAGATCCAGCCTGGGCAACAGCAACTCCGTCTCAAAACAACAACAACAAAAACTATCACCCCACAATCTCCCTTGGCACCAGGACTCAAAATAACCAACACACAGTCCTTTGACTTGGCCATTCTACCTTCAGAAATCAGTCCTACAGATATCCTCATGCACAAAATGGCGTTTTTTGTTGTTTTTTTATTTTTGAGACGGAGTCTTGCTCTGTCACCCAGGCTGCAGTGCAGTTGCGCGATCTTGGCTCACTGCAACCTCCACCTCCCAGGTTCACGCCATTCTCCTGCCTCAGCCTCCTGAGTAGCTGGGACAACAGGCGCCCGCAACCACGCCCGGCTGACTTTTTGTATTTTTAGTAGAGACAGGGTTTCACCGTGTTAGCCAAGATGGTCTCGATCTCCTGACCTCGTGATCTGCCTGCCTCGGCCTCCCAAAGTGCCAGGATTACAGGTGTGAGCCACCGCGCCCGGCCCTTTTGAGAGGTTTCTTCTTTTAATTTTATTATGACTATTATTATTTTTGAAACAGGGTCTTGCTACTTCGCCTGGGCTGGAGTGTGGTGGTGCTATCTTGGCTCACTGCAACCTCCGCCTCCTAGGCTCAAGCGATTCTCCAGCCTCAGCTTCCCCGAGTAGCTGGGACCACAGGGCGTGCCACCATGCTTGGCTAATTTTTGAATTTTTTTGTAGAGATGGGGTTTCACTATGTTGCCCAGGCTGGTCTCAAGCAGTCTGTCCACTTCAGCCTCCCAAAGTGCTGGGATTACAGGCGGGGTGCAGTAGCTCATGCCTATAATCCAGCACTGTGGGACGCCAAGGCAGGAGGATCACCTGAGGCTAGGAGTTCAAGACCAACCTGGGAAACATAGCAAGACCCATATCTACAGAAAAAAATTAAAAGAAAAATTAGCTGGGTCTAAACTGGGCATAGTGGCTCATGCCTGCTGTAATCCCAGCACTTTGGGAGGCTGAGGCAGGTGGGTCACCTGAGGTCAGGAGTTTGAGACCAGCCTGACCAACATGGTGAAACCTCAAACCTCATCTCTACTAAAAAATACAAAATTAGGCCGGGCACAGTGGCTCACGCCTGTAATTCCAGCACTTTGGGAGGCCGAGGCTGGTGGATCACAAGGTCAGGAGATCGAGACCATCCCGGCTAACACGGTGAAACCCCGTCTCTACTAAAAATACAAAAAAATTAGCCAGGTGTGGCAGCGTGCGCCTATAGTCCCAGCTGCCGAGGAGGCTGAGGCAGGAGAATGGTGTGAACCCGGGAGGCGGAGCTTGCAGTGAACCGAGATCGCGCCACTGCACTCCAGCCTAGGTGACAGAGAAAGACTCTATCTCAAAAAAAAAAAAAACAAAAACAAAAACAAAAAAAGAAAAACAAAATTAGCTGGACCTGATGTCGCATGCCTGTAATCTCAGTTACTTGGGAGGCTGAGCCAGAGAATCGCTTGAACCTGGGAGGCGGAGGGAGGTTGCAGTGAGCCAAGATTGCACCATGCACTCCAGCCTGAGTAACAAGAGAGAACTCTGTCTCAAAAAAAAAAAAAAAAAGACAAGAAAAATTAGCTGGGTGTGGTGGTGCACGCCTGTAGTCCCAGCTACTTGGGAGTCTGAGGCAGGAGGATTGCCTGAGGCCAGGAGTTTGAGGCTGCTGTGAGCTAGGATTGTGCCGCTGCACTCCAGCCTGGGCAACAGAGTGAGATCGTGTCTCAAAAAAAATTTTTTAAGATGATAAATAAAGCATTTAGAAGAGTGCTTGGCATATAGCAGGTGCATCCTCAGTTTTAGCTTTGTTCCTTTTGTTGTCGTTGTTGAGACAGTCTTGCTCTGTTGGCCAGGCTGGAGTGCAGTGGTGCAATCACAGCTCGCTGCAGCTTTGACCTCCTGGGCTCAAGCGATCCTCCCACCTCTGCCTCCCAAGTAGCTGGGACCACAGGCATGTGCCACCATGCCAGGCTCATTTTTGTATTTTTTCTATAGATGGGGTTTCACCATGTTGCCCAGGCTGATCTCAAACTCCTGAGCTCAAGCGATCTGCCTGCCTTGGCCTCCCAAAGTGCTGGGATTATAGGTGTGAACCACCACACTCGGCCAGTTTTAGCTTTTTTTGTTGTTGCTGTTGTTACTGCTAAATACTACAGAGGAAGACGCCCCAGCCCAGGCGACAGTGAACCCAGGACTGGAATGTTCTCTAACTGTGGGCAAATTCCATGCCTTTCTGTGACTCAGTTTTCCAGTCTCTGAAATGGGGATATTTAGGTTCCTCGAACCCGAGCAGCCTTCCCAGATCCAACGCCCCGTGGGAGGGTGTGGGGGTGCTCACCAGGTCCCCGCTGCTGCCCGAAAGGAGGAGGTCCTTCACGGTGAGATTGCATCGTGGGGGCACGTGCACCGGGTCAGCCTGTTTCTCAGCATAGGTCCTTCCTCCTGGACTCCACATTTCTGACCAGGGCAGTTGGGGACGGAAACAGGGAGAGTGTGAGATGGGAGGAGTCCTGAGCTTCCAGCCTCTAACCACCTCCTCCACCAAGTCTCCCATGCTTCATCTCAACATTCGTAGGACTTTTGCCAGAGCTTGGAGTTCCCATGGCCTGGGTTGAAGGAGGCAGCCCTCACTAGTGGTTCAGTCTCCCCTCTGCTATAAGACAGGAACCCAGCCAGGCATGGTGGCTCACGCCTGTATTCCCAGCACTTTGGGAGGCCGAGGCAGGAGGATCATCTGAGGTTAGAAGTTCAAGACCAGCCTGGCCAACATGGTGAAACCCCATCTCTATTAAAAATACAAAAATTAGCTGGGCCTGGTGGCGTGCACCTGTAATCCCAGCTGCTCGGGAGGCTGAGGCAGTAGAATCACTTGAACCCAGGTGGTGGACGTTACAGTGAGCTGAGATTGCGGCACTGCACTCCAGCCTGGATGACACAGCGAGATTCCATCTCAAAAAAAAAAAAAGATGGGGACCCAAATTCAACAGGGCTTGATTCTGTCTGTCCCACAAGGCTGAGGAAGACACAGGACATTGTCAGGAGACACCAGCTGATTCAAAAGGGAGTGGCTGTTATCACACAGAATTACAGGTTAGATTTGCAGCCCGCCAGGCGTTATCTCACCCGAGGGGCAGGGATGAGGTCTGATTCACCTCTGGTTGTCCCCTCCTGGTACCCGGCATGCAGTAGGCATGCTGTCTGAGCACACAAACTTCAGGTCAGATAACCTTTGGTTCTCATCCTGGTTGGGCAGGGCTGTGTGACCTTGAGTAACTGACTTCACCTCTCTGAGCCTCAGAGGTTTTTTTTTTTTTTTTTTTTTTTTTTGAGACAGAATCTCGCTGTGTCGCCAGGCTGGAGTGCAGTGGTGCAATCTTGGCTCACCACAACCTCTGCCTCCTGGGTTCAAGTGATTCTCCTGCCTCAGCCTCCCGAGTAGCTGGGATTACAGGCGCCCGCCACCACACCCAGCTAATTTTTGTATTTTTAGTAGAGACAGAGGTTTCACCATGTTGGCCAGGATGGTCTCGATCTCTTGACCTTGTGATCCGCCCGCTTTGGACTCCCAAAGTGCTGGGATTACAGGTGTGAACCACTGTGCCCAGCTGGTTATTTTGTTTGTTTGTTTGTTTGTTTTGAGACAGAGTCTTGCTCTGTCGCCCAGGCTGGAGTGCAGTGGCTGGATCTCACCTCACTGCAAGCTCCGCCTCCCGGGTCTACGCCATTCTCCTGCCTCAGCCTCCCGAGTAGCTGGGACTACAGGCGCCCGCCACCTCGCCCGGCTAGTTTTTTGTATTTTTAGTAGAGACGGGGTTTCACCGTGTTAGCCAGGATGGTCTCGATCTCCTGACCTCGTGATCCGCCCATCTCGGCCTCCCAAAGTGCTGGGATTACAGGCGTGAGCCACCGCGCCCGGCTGTTTGTTTGTTTTTTGTTTTGAGACAGAATCTGGCTCTGTCACCCAGGATGGAGTGCAGTGCCATGATCTCGGCTCACCGCAACCTCTGCCTCCCGGGTTCAGGCGATTCTCCTGCCTCAGCCTCCCAAGTAGCTGGTACTACAGGTGCCCCCCACCATGCCCGGCTAATTTTTGTATTTTAGTAGAGACGGAGTTTCACCATGTTGGTGAACTCCTAACCTCAAGTGATCCGCCTGCCTCAGCCTCACAAAGTGCTGGGATTACAGGCGTGAGTCACCACACCTGGCCTGAGCCTCAGTTTTGTCGACTCTCCAATGGGACCAAGAAGAGCTCATAGCAAGGCACAAGGGACAAAGGCCACCCGGAGGCCAGGTATCTCCAGCCAGGACTCTGCTTGGCCTGCCGGGACTGCTTAATCAACAGAGTAAATCATTACTGATCTGCTGTTCCCCACGTCTAGGAGGAGCGCCCTGGAACCTGGGACCCCGTAACCTCACGCACTTTTATGGAGCATCTACAGGCCGGGCGCCATGGCTCACACCTGTAATCCCAGGACTTTGGGAGGCTGAGGCAGGCGGATCACCTGAGCTCAGGAGTTTGAGACAAGCCTGACCAACATGGTGAAACCTCATCTCTACTAAAAAATAAAAATTAGGCTGGGTGCGGTGGCTCACACCTGTAATCCCAGCACTTTGGGAGACCAAGGCGGGCGGATCACGAGGTCAGAAGATCGAGACCATCCTGGCTAACACGGTGAAACCCCATCTCTACTAAAAATACAAAAAATTAGCTGGGCGTGGTGACGGGCACCTGTAGTCCCAGCTACTCAGGAGGCTGAGGCAGGAGAATGGCGTGAACCCGGGAGGCGGAGCTTGCAGTGAGCCAGGATCACGCCACTGCACTCCAGCCTGGGCAACAGAGCGAGACTCCGTCTCAAAAAATAAATAAATAAAATAAAATAAATAAATAAATAAAAATAAAAATTAACTGGGCATGGTGGCACATGCTTGTAATCCCAGCTACTCAGGAGGCTGAGGCAGGTGAATTGCTTGAACCCGGAAGGCGGAGGTTGCAGTGAGCAGAGATTGTACCACTTTACTCCGGCCTGGGTGACAGAGTGAGACTCTGTCTCAAAAAAAAGAAAAAAAAAATCTACTAGGAACCAGGCATGGGGTAGACACGTAGAAGGCAAGATCCTGACTTTGGGCTGTGCTTGTCAGAGCCATGCCTGGTGCCTGAGCCACCCGCCGGGGTTGCATCCTAGCTCTGTGGTTTTATCTCATTGCTCAGCCCGATGAGACTCAGTCTCACGATCTGGAAAATGGGCTCCCAATAGCATCCACATGAAAACATGGAAGCACCTAGCCAAGGGAGACACGTGTCCTGAGTTTGAGTTTAGGCCCAACTCCAAATTGTTGTGTGACCTTGGACAAGATGCCAACCCTCTCTGGGCCTCCATTTCGTCACTTACAAGAAGGGCCCTGGAACAAGGTGAGGGCGGTGGGCAGACATACAACAGAACTCACCCAGGTCTATGGTCACAGAGGCGTCAGGCCCTTGGACCACTGGCCCTGGGGGTATGGTGGGGCAAGAGTTGCCAGGATGATAGGAGAGGCAGGGCCCCTTGCCAGGCTGGGCAGGATGGCAGCCGGCTGGGGAGGTGGCCGGTCCGCTGCGTGGAGGGGTGTCCTGGGGGTCGGAGGGGAGGTCTTCAGAGATGCCACTGTCACTGCCTTCGGGGGACCAGAGTGGGGAGCTGGGCAGTGAGTCTCTGGAGCCCAGGATGGAGCTGAGGAAGTCGTCAGGGTCAGGGTTTGGCTGGACCTGCTGGGGTGGACAGGGAGGGATAGGAATTAGGAGGTGCACACTCTTTCTAGATTGCTGTCTGGCCCCAGGCAAACCAGTGACCCTCTTTGGGCCTTAGGTGTCCTTCCTTTCTCCAAGATGGAATTAATGCTTCTTCCTCCCGGGGCTGTTGAGGCTCAAACACAGTAACATAGCGTAAAAAACCCAGCCAGGGCCAGGTACAGTGGCTCCTGCCTATAATCCCAGCACTTTGGGAGGCTGAGGAGGGTGGATCACTTGAGGCCAGGAGTTCAAGATCAGCCTGGCCAACATGATGAAACCCCATTTCTACTAAAAATACAAAAGTTAGCTGGGCGTGGTGGTGGGTGTCTGTAGTCCCAGCTACTTGGGAGTCTGAGGAAGGAGAATCGCTTGAACCTATAAGACGGAGGCTGCAGTGAGCCGAGATCACACCACCGCATTCCACCCCAGGTGACAGAGCAAGACTCCATCTCAAAAAAAAAAAAAAAAAAAAAAAAAAAAAAAGAACAAAAGGGCCAGGCACGGTGGTTCACGCCTGTAATCCCAGCAATTTGGGAGGCCAAGGCAGGCAGATTACCTGAGGTCGGGAGTTTGAGACCAACCTGACCAACATGGAGAAACCCTGTCTCTACTAAAAATACAAAATTAGCCAGGCGTGGTGGCGCACGCCTGTAATCCCAGCTACTTGGGAAGCTGAGGCAGGAGAATCGCTTGAACCTGGGAGGCGGGGGTTGTGGTGAGCCGAGATTGCGCCACTGCACTCTAGTCTGGGCAAAACAAGAGTGAAACTCTGTCTAAGAAAGAAAGAGAGAGAGAGAGGAAGGAAGGTAGGAAGGGAGGGAGGGGGAGAGAGAGAGAGAGAGAGAGGGAAAGAGAGAGAGACAGGAAGGAAGGGAGGAAGGGAAAGAGGGGGAGAGAGAGAGAGAGAGAGAGGGAGAGAGAGAGAGGAAGGAAGGGAGGAAGGGAGGGAGAGGGGGAGAGAGAGAGAAAGAAAGAAAAAAGAGAGAGAGAGAGAAAGAAAGAGAGAAAAGGGTCGGGTGCAGTGGCTCACCCCTGTAATCCCCACACTTTGGGAGGCCTAGGCAGGCAGATCACCTGAGAGGTCAGGAGTTCGAGACCAGCCTGGCCAACATGGTGAAACCCCATCTCTACTAAAAATACAAAAAATTAGCCGGGCGTGGTGGCAGGTGCCTGTAATCCCAGCTACTCGGTAGGTTGAAGGTAGGAGAATCGCTTGAACCTGGGAAGTGGAGGTTGCAGTGAGCCAAGATCGCGCCATTGCACTCCAGCCCAGGGAACAAGAGATAAACTCTATCTCGAAAAAAAGAAAAAGGAAGAGAGTAAAAGAAAGGGAGAGAAAGGAAGGAAAGAAGGAAGGAAGGAAGGAGAGAGAAAAGAAGGAAAAAAGAAAGAGAGGAAGGAAGGAAAAAAGGAAGGAAAGAAGGAAGGAAGGAGAGAGAGAAAAGAAAGAAAAAAAGATGAAGGAAGGAAGGACAGAGAGAGAGAAAAGAAAGATAAAAAAGAAAGAGAGAAAGGAAGGAGAGGAAGGAGAGGAAGAAGAGAACTGAACCCAGCCAGGGAGGTGCCCCAAGTTTGAGTTTGAACCTAACTTCAAATTGCTGTGTGACTTTGGATGAGTTTCCACCCTGCTCTGGGCCTCCACTTCCCACCCGTGAGAAGGAGCTGATGCTACCTGCAAAATGATGTGCTTGGCTAAAATCACGCACCGTGACCCATTAGTGCACTGTAGAGCCAAGCAGAGCTCTGGCTGGGCTCTGGCAGGTCTAAGACCTTCGCAGGGCCTCAGTGGGACCGCCTGGAGCTCTGTGGCCCCGGGGCAACTGCAGTGGGCTCCTCACCTGGTCCTTGACGTGGCCCCAGTCGTCGCCCAGCTCCACGTGTCTCAGGATGCCGTCCTGCCGGTCAAACAGGAGATCCAGGAGCTCAAAGCTGTCGATGGGGTCCATGGGGCAGGCAGAACAAGCCATCTGGGGTGCGAGGAACAGGTGAGAGGGTCACACATAGCCCCTCTCCTCCCCACCTCCCATGTGCGCACAACTGCGGCTCCTTCCAGCTCGAGTTCAGTGGCCGCTCTGCCTCCAGGTTGGGCCAGCCACTGCCCCTCGCTGGGACTCCCCTTCCAAATCTGGACTTTGAGGTTGATAGAATTCCACAGTGTGAGAGCCAATTTCTCTTAAAGTGCTGGAGAGGCTGGATGTGGTGGCTCACACCTGTAATCTCAGCACTTTGGGAGGCTAGGGCAGGAGGATCACTTGAGCCCAGGAGTTCAAGACCAGCCTGTGCAAGATAGAGAGCAGACCCCTATCCCTACTAAAAATAATTTTAAAAAATTAGCTGGCTGTGGTGGCACACACTTGTCATCCCAGCCACTGGGGAGGCTGAGGTAGGAGGATCCCTTGAACCCACGAGGTTGAGGCTGCAGTGAGCTATGGCCGCCCCACTGCACTCCAACCTGGGTCATAGAGCAAGACCTTGTTTCAAAAAACAAAAAAGTATGCCAGGCACGGTGGCTCACGCCTGTAATCCCAGCACTTTGAGAAGCCGAGGTGGGCAGATCACCTGAGGTCAGGAGTTTGAGACCAGCCTGGTCAACATGGTGAAACCCTGTCTCTATGAAAAGTACAAAAATTAGCCGGGCGCGGTGGTGCACACCTGTACTCCCAGCTACTTGGGAGGCTGAGGCAGGAGAATGGTGTGAACCCGGGAGGTGGAGCTTGCAGTGAGCTGAGATCGTGCCATTGCACTCTAGCCTGGGTGACAGGGAGACTCCATCTCAAAAAATAAAAATAAAAATAAAATAAAATAAAATAAAAAGTGCTGGGGAGAGGCCCTAGCTAGAGATGCCGCTTGCCTCTCAGGCCTTCACAGCCTCCCCAAGTGCCCACTCCTGGGAGGCAGGGGCACTTGGAAGAAAGACAAGGGCAACCCCAGAGCAAAGACACACAGTTTTGCTCATTGCATCCTTTCTCTGGGCCTCAGTCTTCCCATCTGTACAATGGGCGTGGAGATGGGGTTCCTCGCAGCTCTAGCAGCTTGGGGAGGCTTTCCCAGCCTAGACTCCCAGTCTCGCTCAGGACCTAGCAGGGCTCACCTTTCCAGCAGCTAAATCCATATTCATGGGTCCATCCAGCTCTGTCTGCAGATGCCTGGGGGGGGTCTCTGCTCCAAGCTGGAGGCCCACCCACCGCCAGCGTTACCCGGGGCCGGGCAAGCTCACAGCCCTCTGTGGCTCTGTCACCACTCCCAAAAGATGCTGAAGCAGTCCTGGGCAGCTCCCAGCCCGCCTCCAGGTGCTGATTGGTGGACAGCGTGGAGAGACAGGGTTGAGAGCCAGTGACACGGGGACAGGCGGGGGCAGGGGAGGGAAGACCGTTATCTGGGTGTTTTGTGGTTTTCCAGCCCTCAGTGGGCAAAGGTCGAAGTCTGGGATACCTCAGCTCTGCCGTGACCTCTCCCCCACTTACGAGGACTTTTTCTTTTTTTTCTTTCTTTTTTGAGACGGAGTCTCGCTCTGTGGCCCAAGCTGGAGTGCAGTGGCACCATCTCATCTCGGCTCACTGCAACCTCCGCCTCCGCCTCTTGGGTTCAGGTGATTCTCCTGCCTCCGCCTCCCGAGTAGCTGGGACTACAGGTCCCGGCCACCACGACCAGCTAACTTTTGTATTTTTAGTAGAAACGGGGTTTCACCATGTTGGCCAGGCTGGTCTTGAACTCCTGTCCTCGTGATCGGCCCACCTCGGTCTCCCAAAGTGTGGGGATTACAGGCGTGAGCCACCGCACCCGGCCAGTTAACGGAACCTTTTCTCTTCAGAATTCCTAGATGGGTTCTGGGATAGCCCAGGGCCCTTACATGGGTCCCGTCCACTCCCTGGACAGAAACAAACCAAGAGGACCAGCCCAGATCTTCACTGAAGTCAGTTTTCCTGCCAGCAGCTCCCATCCTTCACCCCACCTGCCAACCTCCGGCCCCCAGCCCCCTCCGAGACCAGCTTGGACTCCACCTCCGAGTCCCCATGGCCGATTCTGTGCAATCAATTCTCTCTAGAATCTTCTATCGTTCATTGAGTCAACAAATATTTATGGAGCCAAACTGGTCCCTGCTTAGAGCCTTTGCACCTGCTGACCCCTCTGCCTGGAACTCTCCTCTCGCACCCTCGCTCTTCCCCTCTGGCTCTAGGTCACTGTATTGACATTTTCGTGAATGTTCGATATTTGTGAATCAGCCCAGGTAGCTGAGAGGCTGTCTCTGACCTCCCCTCCACCCCCCACCAAGAGAGAGGAGCCCTGCTTCTTTTTTTGGTGGTGGTGGGGGACAGGGTCTCACTCTATCACCCAGGCTGGAGTGCAGTGGCACGATCATAGCTCACTGCAGCCTCCAACTCCTGGGTTCAAGTGATCCTCCCACCTCAGCCTCCCAAGTAGCTAGGACTACAGGCGTGCACCACCACATCTGGCTAATTTTGTTTTTTTATAGAGATGGGGTCTCACTGTGTTGGCCAGTATGGTCTCAAACTCCTGGGCTCAAATGATCCATCTGCCTCAGCCTCCCAAAGTGCTGGGTTTACAGGTGTGAGCCACTGTGCCCAGACAAAGTTCCCCTTTAGTGGATGACATGTTAGGCCAGGTGTGGTGGCTCACATTTGTAATGCCAGCACTTTGGGAGGCCGAGGTGGGTGGATCACCTGAGGTCAAGAGTTCAAGACCAGCCTGGCCAACATGGTGAAACCCCATCTCTACTAAAAATACAAAAATTAGCCGGGCATGGCAGCACGTGCCTGTAATCCCAGTACTAGGGAGGCTGAGGCAGGAGGATTACTTGAACCCAGGAGGCAGAGGTTGCAGCGAACTGAGATCACACCACTGCACTCCAACCTGGGCGACAGTGAGACTCTGTCTCAAAAAAAAAAAAAAAAAAAATGGCATGTTCAGTGCAGCCCTGAAGAATAAGATGGAACTGGCCCTGGGGAGATCTAGGGGAAGGTGTCCCAGGCAGAGGCACAGTTTGTGCAAAGGCCCTGGGGCAAGTCCATGCCTAGTGCATTGGAGGAACAGTGACAAGGTCCCTGTGGCTGAAGCAGAGTGAGGAGAGGAAGAGAGGGAGGAGGGGAAGGCAAGGAGGGGATGGGGCAGGTCATGCACAGCCCTGTGCGTTGTGGCAAGGAGTCTGGTTTGTGCTAAACATCACTGTTGGAAGTTTAGCAAATAGGTGACTAAATCAAGCTCTCTATTTGCTGGACAAAATGCCATGTGCTAGGTTGGAAGGGGTAATTTATGTGCCCTTCTTGCTCTAAAAACATTCACATCCTGGTTTGTTTCCTTGTTTCCTTCCTTCCTTCCTTTCTTCCTTCCTTCCTTCCTTCCTTCCTTCCCTCCCTCCCTCCCTCTGTTCCTTCCTTCCTCCCTCCCTCCCTTCCTCCCTTCCTTCCTTCCTTCCCTCCCTCCCTCTGTTCCTCCCTTCCCTCCCTCCCTCCCTCTCTCCTTCCTTCCTTCCTTCCTCTCTCTCTTTCTCTGTTTCCTTTTTTTTTTTTGAGACGGGAGTCTCGCTCTGTCACCCAGGCTGGAGTGCAGTGGCCGGATCTCAGCTCACTGCAAGCTCCACCTCCTGGGTTCACGCCATTCTCCTGCCTCAGCCTCCCGAGTAGCTGGGACTACAGGCGCCTGCCACCTCACCCGGCTAATTTTTTGTATTTTTTAGTAGAGACGGGGTTTCACCGTGTTAGCCAGCATGGTCTCAATCTCCTGACCTCGTGATCTGCCCATCTCGGCCTCCCAAAGCGCTGGGATTACAGCCTTGAGCCACCGCGCCCGGCCTCTCTCTTTTCTTTCTTGAGACAGAGTCTAGCTCTGTCGCCCAGGCTGGAATGCAGTAGCACAATCTTGGCTCACTGCAACCTCCACCTCCTGGGTTCAGGTGATTCTTCTGCCTCAGCCTCCCGAGTAGCTGGGATTACAGGCCCACACCACCACACCCAGCTAATTTTTGTATTTTTGGTAGAGATGAGAGTTCACCATGTTGGCCAGGCTGGTCTCGAACTCCTGACCTCAAGTGATTCACCTTCCTCGGCCTCCCAAAGTGCTGGGATTACAGACGTGAGCCACCACGCCCAGCCTGTAGATGCTCCATAAAAGTGAATGAGGTTACGGGGTCCCAGGTTCCAGGGTGCCCCTCCTAGATGTGGGGAACAGTAGATCAGTAATGATTTACTCTATTGATTAAGCAGTCCCGGCGGGCCAGGCAGAGCCCTGGCTGGAGATACCTGGCCTCTGGGTGACCTTTGTCCCTTGAGACTTGCTATGAGCTCTTCTTGGTCCCATTGGAGAGTTGACAAAACTGAGGCTCAGGCCTGGTTTTTATTTTTCAATGGATCACTCATACGTATTTAGGAAACCAAAATTCAGTAAGGGGCTACCGTATGCCATGCCCGATATGATTCTTTTATCTTATTTTTATTTTATTTATTTATTTTTTTTGAGATGGAGTCTTGCTCTGTCCCCCTGGCTGGAGTGCAGTGGCACTATCTCGGCTCGCTGCAAGCTCCGCCTCCCGGGATCATGCCATTCTCCTGCCTCAGCCTCCCAAGTAGCTGGGACTACAGGTGCCCGCCACCGCGCCCGGCTAATTTTTTTTGTATTTTTAGTAGAGACGGGGTTTCACCATGTTAGCCAGGATGGTCTCGATCTCCCGACCTTGTGATCCGCCCACCTCGGCCTCCCAAAGTGCTGGGATTACAAGCGTGAGCCACCGCGCCCGGCCATGATTCTTTTATCTAACACTAACTCATATTACTGCAGTTGTCCTCCACCAGGGCAGGCTGGAGTGCGGTGTGATCAAAACTCACGGCAGCCTCAACCTTCCAGGCTGAAGCTCAGGACACTCACTGTGCAATGTCTGGGACATTTGTGGTTGTCATGAGTGTGAGGTACTCCTGGCATAGAGTGGGTGGAAGTCAGAGATGCCGTTTAGCACCCTGTAGTGCCCAGGACGGCCCCACCCCAGAGACCAACTCCACCCCACAGCCACGGGGTCCAGGGGGAGAAGGACTGCATTAATTATTTGGAAAAAAATTGAGTGGGATCCCTGCTCACATCAGACACCAGAATAAACTCCCAATGGGGCAGAGGGTATAAACCAGGGGGATCCCATTTCCTGGGATTCACCTCCTCCTCCCTCCCCACTCAGGGCATGGATTTCAATGTGTGCAGCCTCCTGGGACCTCAGCAGAGCAGAGGATCACGGGATGCAGTCTCTTGGGGGCCCATGGAATCCCCTAATCCAGGGCAGCAACTCACCCAGGGTGATTTTACGCCCCCGTCCCCAGGACACTGGTTGATATCTGGGGACATCTATGGTTGTTACAAAAAAGGGAGGTGGCCCTGGCGTGGGGTGGGTGTGGCCAGGGACACTGCTCAGCAACCTGCAGTGCCCGGGATGGCCCCACCCCATAGAACCATCCGGGTCCCCAAGGCCCACGGGGCCCAAGGAGAGACCCCAATAACAGTATCTGTCCCTCTCTGGGTGCTGCTAGAATTATCTCGCCCTTGACCCCTGCATTTTTCTGATTTCCTTTTAAACGGCTCTGTGTTGGATTTTAAGGGCTTTGTTTGCCTTGGCTTTGGCTTTAGCGATGCCAGTCATAATATTTATTCAGCATTTGTCATGGAGGTTTTTTTCCAGGGCCGTCACAGTGGGTGGATCAAGTAGGTGAAGTTTGACTTCTGGACTCCTCTCTGCCTCTCCTCACCCCGTTTATGACTCTTGGGAGCCCTAGTGCCCTCGAGAGAGATCCCTCCCCCTTCTCTTATCAAGATCTGCTGGAGCTGGACATGGCAGCGCATGCCTGTAATCCAAGTCCTTTGGGAGGCTGAGGCGGGAAGATTGCTCGAGCCCTGGAGTTCCAGATCAGCCTGGGCAACAGAGCAAGACCCCATATCTACAAAAATGTTAAAACATTAGCCAGGCAGCCTGGCCAACATGATGAAACCGCATCTCTACTAAAAATAGAAAAATTAGCCAGATGTGGCGGTGCGCACCTGTAGTCCCAGCTACTTGGGAGGCTGAGGCAGGAGGATCGCTTGAGCCTGGGTGTTTGAGGCTACGATGAGCTGTGATTGCACCATTGCACTCCAGCCTGGGCCACAGAGTGAGACTCTGTCTCAAAAATAACAATACTTATTATCATGAACTTTAGAAGCCTTTTGTACACCTCAGTGAAGGGATTTCAGGTATCCGTGAACAGGGAGGATAAGAATAAACACTTGACCCCACATGGTAGCTCACACGTGTCATCCCAGCACTCTGGGAGGCCAAGGTGGGCAGATCACCTGAGGTCAGGAGTTTGAGACCAGCCTGCCCAACGTGGCGAAACCCAGTCACTAAAAAATACAAAAATTAGCTGGGCGTGGTGCCACGCGCCCGTAATGCCAGCTACTCAGGAGGCTGAGGCTGGAGAATCACTTGTACCCAGGAGGTGGAGGTTGCAGTGAGCTGAGATCATGCCACTAAACTCCAGCCTGGGACAGAGAAAGATTCTGTCAAAAAAGAAGAAGGAGAAGGAAAAGGAGAAAGAGAAGGAGGGGGAGGGGGAGGGGGAGGGAGAAGCACTTGCTGGAACAGAAGGACTTTTCACTGCCATTGACCTCATAGCATTTTATCCACTGAACACGACTACATATCTCAAAGCAACAATAACTCGGAATCTAAAGTAAAACTCCTACAGTCATTTCCAGCAATGTGTTTAAGTACATGTTCCCTCTGTAGACTATCTGTCACTTTTTTTTTTTTTTTTTTTTTTTTTTTTTTTTTGAGACGGAGTCTCGCTCTGTCGCCCAGGCTGGAGTGCAGTGGCCAGATCTCAGCTCACTGCAAGCTCCGCCTCCCGGGTTCCCGCCATTCTCCTGCCTCAGCCTCCCGAGTAGCTGGGACCACAGGCGCCGCCACCTCGCCCGGCTAATTTTTTGTGTTTTTAGTAGAGACGGGGTTTCGCCGTGTTAGCCAGGATGGTCTCGATCTCCTGACCTTGTGATCCGCCCGTCTCGGCCTCCCAAAGTGCTGGGATTACAGGCTTGAGCCACCGCGCCCGGCCGACTATCTGTCACTTTATTGCTAACACATCATTGTTTGTTTGTTTGTTTTGAGACAAGGTCTCACTCTGTCACCCAGGCTGGAGTGCAGTGGCACCATCTCGGCTCACTGAAACTTTTGCCTGCCAGGGTCAAGTGATCCTCCCACCTCAACCTCCCAAGTAGCTGAAGCTACAGGTGCGTGGCACCACGCTTGGCTAATGTTTGTATTTTGTGTGTGTGGAGATGAGGTTTCCTCATGTTGCCCAGGTTGCTCTCAAACTCCTAGGCTCAAGTGATCCTCCGACCTCAGCCTCCCAAAGTGCTGGAATTACAGGCATGAGCCACCATGCTGGGCCCCCCATTTTTTTTTAAATTTTATTATTATTTTTGATACTGAGTTTCACTCTTCTTGCCCAGGCTGGAGTACACTGGCTGCGATCTCGGCTGACTGCAACCTCTGCCTCCCGGGTTCAAGCAATCCTCTTGCCTTAGCCTCCTGAGTAGCTGGGATTACAGGTGGCTGCCACCACGCCCGGCTAATTTTGCATTTTTAGTAGAGACGGGATTTCACCATGTTGATCAGGCTGGTCTCGAACTCCCAACCTGAGGTGATCTGCCTGCCTCGGCCTCCTAAAGTGCTGGGATTACAGGTGTGAGCCACCACACCCGGCCCCTCCCATGTTTTGAACCAAGTGGGTAAAGTCAATAAAAGCTTGACAATGGAACACGTCCATGGATAAAGCCTTGCATTGCCTAATGTGTTTGCATACTGTTGTCAGTTCTCATAAACCCATCCAGCAGAGCATACAACAGCGTGCTGGCCCAGAACCACAGGAGTTTCCCATTGTGCAAAAAATACGATGTCATCAAACAAGGAATAGTTTATCATTATTTAAATTTTGGGTTTTTTGTTTTTGTTTTTGTTTTTTTTGAGACGGAGTCTCGCTCTGTAGCCCAGGCTGGAGTGCAGTGGCCGGATCTCAGCTCACTGCAAGCTCCGCCTCCCGGGTTCACGCCATTCTCCGGCCTCAGCCTCCCGAGTAGCTGGGACTACAGGCGCTGCCACCTCGCCTGGCTATTTTTTGTATTTCTTAGTAGAGACGGGGTTTCACCATGTTAGCCAGGATGGTCTCGATCTCCTGACCTCGTGATCCGCCCATCTCGGCCTCCCAAAGTGCTGGGATTACAGGCTTGAGCCACCGCGCCCGGCCTGGGTTTTTTTTTTTTTTTGAGATGGAGTCTTGCTCCGTCACCCAGGCTGGGGTGCAATGGCGTGATCTCGGCTCACTACAACCTCTACCTCCTGAGTTCCAGCAATTCTCCTGCCTCAGCCTCCTGAATAGCTGGGATTACAGGTGCCCACAACCATGCCCGGCTAATTTTTGTATCTTTAGCAGAGACAGTGTTTCACCATGTTGGCAAGGCTGGAACCCAAATATATTTTTTAAGTGAAATTTAATTTTGCCCTGAACTTTTAAAATATAGCTGCTGGAAAACTTAAGAGGATACCTCAGGAAGGTGGAGATAAACAATAAATAAGTGAATAAATAAAAGTCTATGTGAGGCCGGGCTCGAACCTGGGAGGCAGCAGAGCTTGCAGTGAGCGGAGATCAGGCCACTGCACTCCAGCCTGGGCGACAGTGAGACTCCGTTTCTAAAAAAAAAAAGTCTACGTGAGCCGGGCATGGTGGCTCACGCTTGTAATCCCAGCACTTTGGAAGGCTGAGGTGATCTACCTGAGGTGAGGAGTTTGAGACCAGCCTGACCAACATGGTGAAAACCCATCTCTACTAAAAATACAAAAATTAGCCGAGCACAGGTGCTCATGCCTGTAATCCCAGCACTTTGGAAGGCCGAGGCAGACGGATGACCTGAGGTCAGGAGTTCAAGACCAGCCTGGCCAACATGGTGAAACCTTGTCTCTACTAAAAATACAAAAATTAGCCAAGCGTGGTGGCCTGCGCCTGTAATCCCAGCAACTCAAGAGGCTAAAGCAGGAGAATTGCTTGAACCCGGGAGGTGGAGGTTGCAGTGAGCCCAGATTGCACCACTGCACTCCAGCCTGGGTGACAGAGTGAGACTCCGTCTCAGAAAAGAAAAAAAAGTCTATGTGGTCTATTGGACAGAATCCTGGCTCTGCCACTTGCCCCCCTGTGACTGTGGGCAAACGACTGCTTCCCCCTGCCTCAGTTTCCTCATGTGTAAAGCCAGGGATAAAGGACCAACCACACTTGGGAGCATTCCCATGGAAAGTGCTAAAAAGGGACTTCCAGCCTGGTGAGGTAACTCACGCCTGTAATCCCAGCACTTTGGGAAGCCGAGGTGGGCAGATTGCCTGAGGCCAGGAGTTTGAGACCAGCCTGGCCAACGTGGTGAAACCCTGTCTCTACTAAAAATACAAAATTAGCTGGGCGTGGTGGCGCATGCCTGTAATCCAGCTACAGGGAGGCTGAGGCAGGAGAATCGCTTGAGCCTGGGAGGTGGAGGTTGCAGTGAGCTGAGATTTTGCCATTGCACTCCAGCCTGACGACAGAGCAAGACTCTGTCTCAAAAAAAAGAAATCTGTCTCGCTGCAGTTCCGTGACGCCAAGCGGATGCCCAGCTGTCCCTTCCCGGTTGCCTTAGCCCTTTGGCCTCTGCACAGCTCTGATCATTAAGGACAGTCCCCAGTCTGCACAGGAGGACAGAGGAGCTGATAAGGGGATATGACTCACTTGGCCATCACATGAGTCAGGCAGAAGAGGTGACAACACCCAGGTCCCCTGCTCCAGATGGGAGGTGGGGGGGACTTGCCCCGGGGTCCTCGATCACCTCGCTTGTGGGCCAGTTCCCGGTGGAACAAGTGAGGGCGTCCAGGTGGCGGCAGCTCCCCCTCCTCCTCTCCCTCCTCTGCCTCCTCCCTCTCCACTCTGTTCCTATTGCCTTCCTCCTCCTCCCTGCTCCCTCCTCCTTGGCCTTTTCCCTCCTCCTGCCTCTCCTCTTCCCCCTCTCCTTCCTCCCCCTCCTCCCTGCTCCCTTCTCTCTTCTCCTTCCCCTCCCCATCCTCTTCCTCATCCTCCCCTCCTTCCGCACTCCTCTCCCTCCTTCTTTTTCTCTCCCTCCTCTCCCTCCTCCTCTGCCTCCTCTCTTCTCCCTCCTCCTGTCTCTCACCCTCCTCCCCCTTCTTCCCCACCTTCCCCTCTTCCCCCTCCTCCCCACCTCTCCCTTCTCCCCCTTCTCCTCTTCCTCCCCCTCATCCGTGCTTCCTTCCTTCTCCTTCCATTTCCCCTCCTCATCCTCCCCTCCTCCCCTTCTTTCTCCATTAGTCTCCCTCCTCCTTTCCCTCCCCTCTCCTCTCTTCTCCCTCCTCCTCCCACTCCTCCCCTTCCCCCTCTCCCTCCTCCCTTCCTCCTCCTCCGTCTCCCCCTCCTCCTCTTCCCTCCCTTGTAATACAGCCAGGCAGTGAGTATAACCCTTGTGATGTGGGTGTGCCAGGGGCCAGCCAGAGGCTGGCAGGCCACAGGGGGACTATGATCGGCCTCATGGGCAATGACACTGATTAGGACCTGACCCTCCAGGCATCCAACTCCCCTCTGATGTCCTGGGTGGATCCTGGGAGTTCCAGCCTCTGCTCTCAGAGGGGTGGGTGAAGACAGGACATTGGAGCCAGAACCTCCAGATCCCATGAGTTTGGGGGACTCACTCTGCCCTTCCTAAAGAATGGAGGACACTGTGCTTGAGAATTCATTCATTCATTCATTCATTCCTTTGACTGTTATTTATTGAGTACCTGTTGTGTACCGGGTGCTGGGATCCAACAGGGAACAAGACTGAGGAGGCATTCCACACTCCTCACCCAAGACAGGAAGATGCTGAATGATATCATTACTGTAGAAGAAGTAAATAGGCCGGATGCGGTGACTCACACCTGTAATCCCAGCACTTTGGGAGGCTGAGGTGGGCAGATCACCTGAGGTTAGGAGTTCGAGACTAGCCTGGCCAACATGGTGAAACCCCATCTCTACTAAAAATACAAAAAATTAGCTGGGTGTGGTGGTGCACACCTGTAATCCCAGCTCCTTTGGAGGCTGAGGCAGGATAATCGCTGGAACCGGGAGGCAGAGGTTGCAGTGAGCCAAGATCACGCCATTGCACTCCAGCCTAGGCAACAGAGTGAGACTGTCTCAAAAAGAAAAAGAAAAAAAAAAGAAAAAAAGAAAGTCAGTCAGTCCCCAGTTTCAGGGCAACAGGTTGTCAGCAGGGCGGTACTGAGAGCCGGCACCTACCCCATCTCATCTCCTCATCCACACCCCTCAGTCCAGTCCGCACCTCCCAGTCTCGCCACCACCTGCTCCCGGTGATTGCTTTATGGCTGGTGGGTCCAAGGGTCATAGCGGACCCTCTCACCTGGAAAAGGAGGGACAGGAGGCCCCCACTGGCTGTGGAGGCGGTCAGCTTGCATCCTTCCTGTTGGCAGAGGAGGAAACAGGGCAGAGGCAGGGTGTGTCTCCTCTGCTTCATCCTATGGGAGTTGGTTGGCCTGCGGGGGTTGAGGAGGATCGCATCTCCAGGCCCCAGAAACTGAATTATCCCTTCGCATGCTTCCCTATCTAGTCCGCAAGATCAAGGTGTGGGCAGGATTCATTCCTTCTCTGTTTTTTTGAGATGGAGTTTTGCTCTTGTCGCTCAGGCTGGAGTGCAGTGGCACGATCTCGGCTCACTGCAACTTCCGCCTCCTGAGCGATTCTCCTGCCTCAGCCTCCCAAGTAGCTGGGACTACAGGTGCCCGCCACCACACCAGGTAACTTTTTGTATTTTTAGTAAAGATCGGGTTTCACCATGTTGGTCAGGCTGGTCTTGAACTCCTGACCTCGTGATCTGCCCGCCTCAGCCTCCCAAAGTGCTGGGATTACAGGCGTGAGCCACAGAGCCTGGCAGTGAACACTGTTTTAATATTGCCTTCTCCAAATGACGAAAAGCTTCAGTGATGATTATAAAATGCAACAAGTAATAGTAATGGCAAGAAAATAAATAGAGTAAAAATTTTTTATTTTATTGAACATTGTGTATATAATCATGCCAGTAATATAAATAAAGAAGTATTGGCCAGGCGCAGTGGCTCACACCTGTAATCCCAGCACTTCGGGAGGCCGAGACGGGCAGATCACTAGGTCAGGAGATCGAGACCATCCTGGCTAACACGGTGAAACCCTGTCTCTACTTAAAATACAAAAAATCAGCCGGGCATGGTGGCGGGCATCTGTAAGGGCCTAGCTGCTCGGGAGGCTGAGCCAGGAGAATGGTGTGAGCCTGGGAGGCGGAGCTTGCAGTGAGCCGAGATCGCACCACTGTACTCCGGCCTGGGTGACAAAGCGAGACTCCGTCTCAAAAAAAAAAAAAAAAAAGTATTGCAGGTCAGGCACAGCGGCTCATGCCTGTAATCCCAGCACTTTGGGAGGCCGAGGCAGGTGGATCACCTGAGGTTGGAAATTCGACACCAGCCTGACCAACATGGAGAAACTCTGTCTCTACTAAAAATACAAAATTAGCTGGGTGTGGTGGTGCACGCCTGTAATCCCAGCTACTTGGGAGGCTGAGGCAGGAGAATCACTTGAACCTGGGAGGCGCAGTTTGCGGTGTGCTAAGATTGCGCCACTGCACCCCAGCCTGGGCAACAAGAGTGAAATTCCATCTCGAAAAACAAAAACAAAACAAAAGAAATATTACAATTCACCAGAGGGAAAAAGTAATGATGGAAGACATTTCAGTCCACTAATAAGTATTATTATGATTTTTTTTTTCTGTGTGTGTGTGTGGGTGTGAGTTGGAGTCTCGCTCTGTCGCCCAGGTTGGAGTGCAGTGACATGATCTCAGCTCACTACAAACTCCGCCTCCCGAGTTCACGCCACCCTCCTGCCTCAGCCTCCCAAGTAGCTGGGACTACAGGCGCGCACCACCACGCCCAGCTAGTTTTTTTTTTTTTTTTTTTTTTTTTTTTGGTATTTTTATTAGAGATGGGGTTTCACCATGTTAACCAAGATGGTCTCAATCTCCTGACATTGTGATCCTCCTGCCTCGGCCTCCCAAAGTGCTGGGATTACAGGCGTGAGCCACCGCGCCCCGCCCACCCAGGCTCTTTTAAGCCTTCCTGTTATATAAGGGAACTCTCCATTGGGTACTCTATTTTATTTATTTATTTATTTATTTATTTATTTATTTATTTATTGAGATGGAGTCTTGCTCTGTTGCTCAGGATGGAGTGCAGTGGCACAACCTCAGCTCACTGCAACCTCCACCTCTCAGATTCAAGCAATTCCCCTGACAAAGCCTCCTGAGTAACTGGGATTACAGGCGCCCGCCATCAAGTCCAGCTAATTTTTGTATTTTTAGTAGAGACGAGGTTTCACCGTGTTGGCCAGGCTGGTCTCGAACTCCTGACCTCAAGTGATTCACCTGCCTTAGCATCCCAAAGTGCTGGAATTACAGGTGTGAGCCACCGCCCCACACATTGGGTACTTTAACACGTATTTGCTAATTTGTCTCTCCTTTTTTTTTTTTTTTTAATGGAGTCTTGCTCTGTTGCCCAGGCTGGAGTGCAGTGGCGTGATCTCAGCTCACTGCAAGCTCTGCCTCCCAGGTTCACACCATTCTCCTGCCTCAGCCTCCCTAGTAGCTGGGACTACAGGCGCCCGCCACCATGCTCAGCTAATTTTGTTTTGTACTTTTAATAGAGACAAGTTTTCACCGTGTTAGCCAGGATGGTCTCCATCTCCTGACCTCGTGATCTGCCTGCCTCAGCCTCCCAAAGTGCTGGGATTACAGGCATGAGCCACCGCGCCCAGCTTGTTTTGTTTTTTTGGAGACGACGCCTAGCTCTGTCTCCCAGGCTGGAGTGCAACGGCGCGATCTCTGCTCACTGCAACCTCCGCCTCCCGAGTTCAATCCTAAACTGTGTATATATTTATTTAGTGTGTGTGTATTTATTATATGGCTCTTCAGAAAAAAGTTTGCCAGCTCCTGTGCTAATCTGGCACCCCCCCCCTCCAAGCCGAGATCGCGCCATTGCACTCCAGCCTGGGCGACAGAGGGAGACTCCGTCTCAAAAAAAAAAAAAAAAAAAAAAAATTATTTCATGGTAGTATTCACAGAAAATGATGTGACATTCAGATTTCAGTGTCTAAAAATAAAATTGTATTAGAACACAGCCATGCCCAGTTGCTTACAGGTTATCTAAGGCCTCTTGTAAACTGCAAGAGCAGATTTTAGGAGTTGTAACAGAGACAGTTTAAGCTGGGTGGCTGTGTGTATGTGTGTCTGTGTTTTGTTTTTGTTGTTGTTTTGAGATAGAGTCTTGCTCTCTCGCACAGGCTGGAGTGCAGTGGCATGATCTCAGCTCGCTGCAACCTCCACCTCCTGGGTTCAAGCGATTCTCCTGCCTCAGCCTCCTAAGTGGCTGGGATTACAGGCGCCCACGTCACCATGCCTGGCCAATTTTTGTATTTTTAGTAGAGACTGGGTTTCGCCATGTTGCCCAGGCTAGTCTTTTTTTTTTTTTTTTTTTTTTTTTTTTTGAGACGGAGTCTTGCTCTTTCGCCTAGGCTGGAGTGCAGTGGCCGGATCTCAGCGCACTGCAAGCTCCGCCTCCCGGGTTCACGCCATTCTCCTGCCTCAGCCTCCCGAGTAGCTGGGACTACAGGCGCCCGCCACCTCGCCCGGCTTGTTTTTTGTATTTTTTAGTAGAGATGGGGTTTCACCGTGTTCGCCAGGATGGTCTCGATCTCCTGACCTTGTGATCCGCCCGTCTCGGCCTCCCAAAGTGCTGGGATTACAGGCTTGAGCCACCGCGCCCGACCACCCAGGCTAGTCTTGAACTCCTGATCTCAAATGAGCCACCCGCCTCGGCCTCCCAAAGTGCTGGGATTACAGGCATGAGCCACCATGCCCCGCCTAAACTGTGTATATATTTATTTAGTGTGTGTGTATTTGTTATATGGCTGTTTAGGAAAATGTTTGCCAGCCCCTGTGCTAATTTGGCACCCCCTCTCCTCCAAGCCCCCAAGTCTGGAAGGGTAGACAGGGCTTTCAAGTTCCAAAGACAGAGACCACCCCTGCTGACCCCACCACCTTTTCCACCCAGGCCCGTCCTGCTTGGGGAACTGGGGATACCAGGAAGACGTGGGATAGGAGGATGGACCCGCGTCCCAGCTCCCGGCTCCCTCTAGAGGATCTTACGAGATACTGACATTCTCTACTGCGGCCGGAACTACCTAACCTCCCCCAGTCTTTCTTCTGCTATGGGGAAAGTTTGGGTTTTTTTTCTTTTTTTTTTTGAGATGAAGTCTCGATCTGTTGCCCAGGCTGGAGTGCAGTGATGCCATCTCAGCTCACTGCCACCTCCGCCTCCCAGGTTCAAGCAATTCTCCTGCCTCAGCCTCCCGAGTAGCTGGGATTACAGGCGTCTGCCACCACATCCAGTTTTTTTCTTTTTTTCTATTTTTAGTAGAGAAGGGGGTCTCACCATGTTGGTCAGGCTGGTCTCGAACTCTTGACCTCAGGTGATCTGCCCACCTCGGTCTCCCAGAGTGCTGGGATTACAGGCGTGAGCCACCGTGCCCGGCTGGAATTAAATGTTTTGGTGTTTAATTAGTGTCAAAGATACTAGCAAATTTGAACAGCAGTGTGGATTTTCAAAGCCCTTTCATAAATATGCCGATAACCTCTTATATTATTTTTTTTTCTTTTTTTTGAGATGGAGTTTTGCTCTTGTTGCCCAGGCTGGAGTGCAGTGGCGCGATCTCAGCTCACTGCAACCTTTGCCTCCCGGGTTCAAGTGATTCTCCTGCCTCAACCTCTTGAGTAACTGGGACTACAGGTACCCACCACCACACCCAGTTAATTTTTTTGTATTTTTAGTAGAGACGGGATTTCACCATGTTGGCCAGGCTGGTCTCCAACTTCCAACCTAAGCACTACCCCAGGCTTTTTTTTTTTTTTTGAGGCAGGGTCTCATTCTGCCGCCCAGGCTGGAATGCATATGGTGGCATGATCTCAGCTCACCACAACCTATGCCTCCCACGCTCAAGCAATTCTCCTGCCTCCGCCTCCCAATTAGCTGGGACTATAGGCATGCGCCACCATGTCCAGCTAATTTTTGTATTTTTAGTAGAGATAGGGGTTTCAACATGTTGGCCAGGCTGGTATAGAACTCCTGACCTCAGGTGATCTGCCCACTTCAGGAGACACAGCTGAACACCTGAGCTCCTCACTTTCTCCCCAACCTGTACCTCCTGCTGCCATTCCTTTTTTTTTTTTTTTTTTTTTTTTTTTTTTTTTCCAGACAAAGTCTCACTCTGTCACGCAAGCTGGAGTGCAGTGGTATGATCTCGGCTCACTGCAACCTCCACCTCCCGGGTCTGAGCAATTCTCCTGCCTCAGCCTCCTGAGTAACTGGGATTACAAGCATGTGCCACCATGCCCAGTTAATTTTTTTTTTTTTTTTTTTTTTTTGAGACAGAGTCTCGCTCTGTCGCCCAGGCTGGAGTGCAGTGGCGCCGTCTCAGCTCACAGCAAGCTCCGCCTCCCAGGTTCACGCCATTCTCCTGCCTCAGCCTCCCGAGTAGCTGGGACTACAGGTGCCCGCCACCACACGGGGCTAATTTTTTGTGTTTTTAGTAGAGACAGGGTTTCACCGTGTTAGCCAGGATGGTCTTGATCTCCTGACCTCGTGATCCGTCCGCCTCAGCCTCTCAAAGTGCTGGGATTACAGGCGTGAGCCACTGCGCCTGGTCTGACGTTCCCATTTTACCAAACAGAAGCACCATCCTTCCAGAGGGGTCAGGTCCAAATTTCTCATTATCCCTGACTTTTTCTCTCATACCTGCAAAACTCTACACCAGGAAAGTCTTGTTGGCTCCATGTTCAAAATGCAACCTGGTGCAGCCTCACCTCACCTTAGCAGGCCTGAACCAGCCCATTCTCCTCCAACCTGTTTCTCAGCTCCCACTCTCGCCCTGCAAACTTGATCTTCCCCATAGCAGACACCAGAGGGCGCCCGGGAGCACGAGTCAGGGCCTGTCCCTCCTCTGCCCGAAACCCTCTATGGCTCCCACCTCCTTGGCGGTCAAAGCCCAAGTCGCCCCTGTGGTCCACAATGCGCTGCATGACCTGCCCTGTCCTCTACCCCTACCCCCTCCCCATCTTGCCCTCCTCCTTCTCTCCCCCTTGCTCACTCTGTTATAGCTACACAGGCCTCCTTACTGCTCCTCCAACACCAAGCATGGTCCAGCCTCAGGGCCTTTGCATGGGCTGTGCCCTCTTTCCCTGATATCTGTGGGGTACACTCTCACCTCTGCCCAAATGTCACCTTTTCATTGAGACCTACCCCAACAGCCTTCTTAAAACTGCAACCTTGGCCAGGCGCAGTGGCTTACGCCTCCCATCCCAGCACTTTAGGAGGCTGAGGTGGGCAGATCGCTTGAGCTCATGAGTTCAAGCATTGGCGGCCTTGGCAACATGGTGAAACCCTGTCTCTACTAAATATACAAAAATTAGCCGGGCGTGGTGGTGCACACCTGTAGTCCCAGCTGCTCAGGAGGCTGAGGCAGGAGAATCATTTGAGCCCAGGAGGTGGAGGTTGCGGTGAGCCGAGATCAAGCCATTACACTCCAGCCTGGGTGACAGAGTAAGACTGTCTGAAAAAAACAAAACAAAAGCAAAAACTCCAACCTTTCCTCAACTCTCTGCTTCCACAGTTCTATCCCCTTCCTCCCCACTTTTTTTTTTTCTTTTTTTTTTTTTTTGAGACGGAGTCTCGCTCTGTCGCCCAGGTTGGAGTGCAGTGGCCGGATCTCAGCTCACTGCAAGCTCCACCTCCCGGGTTTACGCCATTCTCCTGCCTCAGCCTCCCAAGTAGCTGGGACTACGCCCGGCTAGTTTTTTGTATTTTTTAGTAGAGACGGGGTTTCACCGGGTTAGCCAGGATGATCTCGATCTCCTGACCTCGTGATCCGCCCGTCTCGGCCTCCCAAAGTGCTGGGATTACAGGCTTGAGCCACCGCGCCCGGCCTTTTTTTTCTTGAGACGGAGTTTCATTCTTATCACCTAGGCTGGAGTCCAGTGGCGCGATCTTGGCTCACTGCAACCTCTGCCTCCCGGGTTCAAGCAATTTTCCTGCCTCAGCCCCCCGACTAGCTGGGATTACAGGTGCCTGCCCCTACACCCGGCTAATTTTTGTAATTTTTAGTAGAGACGGGGTTTCGCCACATTGGGCAGGCTGGTCTTGAATTCCTGACTCAGGTGATCCACCTGCGTCGGCCTCCCAAAGTGTTGGGATTATAGGCATGAGCCACCGCGCCCAGCCTTTATTTTAAATTTTTATACAAGGTTTCACCATGTCGCCTTGGCTAGTCTGGAACTCCTGGACTCAAGTGATCCTCCCACCTCAGCCTCCCAAAGTGCTGGGATTATAGGCATGAGCCACTGCACCCAAGCTCCTTCCCTACTTTATTAATCTCTGTGGCTCTTCCTGGCATCTTATTTGTAGCCTATTTCTCCCCCAGATTGTAAACTCCGTGAGGGCAGGGGTTTTCCTCATCCAACGCTTGGCACTTAGTAGGGTTTCTATAAAAATGTGTCAAATCAATGACCCTTAAGAGAAGTGACTCACAGTAGTTTCATAATAAAGAACATGGCCGGCCGGGCACGGTGGCTCATACCTGTAATCCCAGCACTTTGGGAGGCCGAGGCAGGCAGATCACGAGGTCAGGAGATTGAGACCATCCTGGCTAACACAGTGAAACCCCGTCTCTACTAAAAATACAAAAAAAAAAAAAAAAAAAATTAGCCGGGCGCAGTGGCGGGCGCCTATAGTCCCAGCTACCTGGGAGACTGAGTCAGGAGAATGGCGTGAACCTGGGAGGCGGAGCTTGCGGTGAGCCGAGATCGCGCCACTGCACTCCAGCCTGGGCGACACAGCGAGACTCTGTCTCAGAAAACAAAACAAAACAAAAAGGAACATGGCCCAAAGCAAAACAGAACAAAACAAACAAACATGACCATGTTTCATGTCTCAAATGCCTCCCAATGTAATCACACCATGTATTGCGGTAGGCAAATTAGAGACCACAGCTCACTGCCTGAGTTAAAAACTGAATTTATGGCCGGGACATGGTGGTTCACGCCTGTAATCCCAGGACTTTGAGGGGCTGAGGTGAGAAAATTGCTTGAGCACAGGAGTTCAAGATCAGCCTAGGCAACATAGCGAGTCCCTGTCTCTACAAAAAAAAAATTAAAATTAGCTGGGCATGGTGGGAGGTGCCTGTAGTCCAGGCTTCTCAGGGGTTTGAGGTGGCAGGATCACTGGAGCCAAGGAGTTTGAGGCTGCAGTGAGCTATGACTGAGCCACTGCACTCCAGCCTGGGTGCCAGGTGAGATCCTGTCTCTAAAAAAAATCGTTTTAAGTTATTTTATTGCCAGCATAATAGGTCACACCTATAATCTCAGCACTTTAGGAGGCCAAGGTGGGAAGAGAGCTTGAGCCCAGGAGTTTGAGATCAGCCTGGGAAACAAAGTGAAACCTGTCTCTACAAAAAATTTAAAAATTAGCCGGGCATGGTGGCATGTGCCTGTGGTCTCAGCTACTTGGGTGGCGAAGGTGAGAGGATCACTTAAGCCCAGGAATTAGAGGCCATGGAGAGCTATGATCGTGCCACTGCCCTCCAGTCTGGGTGACAGAGAGACACCCTGTCTTTCTAAAACAAGAAAAGTGGAAACTGAGGCCCAGAAGGTTGAGATGCGTTTCTGAAGACCCCGTGTTTCTGAGAGACTTCCTACTTACCAAATTCTCCAAATAGGACCTCAAATGCTTCACAGGAAGTACAGAGATCACATTTACGAATAAACAGTTCCATAAAATGCATGTCAGAGAGAGCACTGCACACACCTATTTGATCTTGCTAAGCCTCGGAAATTTTTAATTGCCCTTGTTTAAAAAAAAAAAAAAAAGTCATTGCACTTTCTAGAACCTTGGGTTTGGAACTTTGATCAGAGCGATTTCGACATGTGAAAACCTCATTTTAACTTTATCTTTCTTACAGGCATCTCACTTCAATCAGAACTTGGTAAGGCCAGGCATGGTGGCTCACGCCTGTAATCCTAGCAATTTGGGAGGTGGAAGTAGGTGGATCACCTGAGGTCAGGAGTTCGAGACCAGCCTGGCCAACATGGCGAAACCCAGTCTCTACTAAAAATACAAAAATTAGCCGGGTATGGTGGCACGTGCCTGTAATCCCAGCTACTGGGGAAGCTGAGGCAGGAGAGTCACTTGAACCTGAGAGGCAGAGGTTGCAATGAGCCGAGATCATGCCACGGCCTGGGCAACAGAGCGAGACTCTATCTCAAAATATAATAATAATATGTGTAAATAAATCAATCATGGGAAAGTGAAAAATAAATTTTTTGTGTTCTCTTTGCTCCCACAATTAAACGCCTTTCATTTTCCCATGTTCCCTCGCAGTTTCCGTTAATCTGCACAAATCCTTGATTGCAGAGCAATAAAATAGTTATGAGCATCCATCGGCCAGGATGTGGCACAAAGTCATAAAGCAATTCCAGGCTGGGCACAGTGGCTCACTCCTGTAATCCCAGCACTTTGGGAGGCCGAGGCAGGTGGATCACAAGGTCAAGAGATCAAGACCATCCTGACCAACATGGTGAAACCCCGTCTCTACTAAAAATAAAAAAAATTAACCGAGTGTGGTGGCAGGTGCCTGTAGTCCCAGCTACTCGGGAGGCTGAGGCAGGAGAATTGCTTGAACCCAGGAGGTGAAGGTTGTGGTGAGCTGAGACTGCGCCACTGTACTCCAGCCTGGTGACAGAGTGAGACTCCATCTCCAAAAAAAAAAAAAAGAAAAAGAAAAGAAATTCTAGAAACCAGCTGGGTGTGGTGACTCATGCCTGTCATCCCAGCACTTTGGGAGGCCAAGGCGGGCAGATCACCTGAGGTCAGGAGTTCAAGACCAGCCTGGTCAACATAGTGAAACCCCGTCTCTACTAAAAAAAAACTACAAAAATTAGCTGGGTGCGGTGGCAGGTTCCTGTAATCCCAGCTACTTGGGAGGCTGAGGCAAGGAGAATCCCTGGAACCTGGGAGGCAGAAGTTGCAGTGAGCTGAGATGGCTCCACTGCACTCCAGCCTGGGTGACAGAGCAAGACTCCATCTCAAAAAAAAAAAAAAAAAGAAAAGAAAAAAAAGGCTGGGTGTGGTGGCTCACACCTGTAATCTCAGCACTTTGGGAGGCCAAGGTGGGTGGATCACCTGAGTTCAGGAGTTCGAGAAGAGCCTGGCCAACATGGTGAAACCCAGTCTCTACTAAAAATACAAAAATTAGCCAGGTGTGGTGGCAGGTGCCTGTAATCCCAGCTACTCAGGAGGCTGAAGCAGGAGAATTGCTTGAACCTGGGAGGTGGAGGTTGTACTGAGCCGAGATCACGCCACTGCACTCCAGCCTGGGCAACAGAGTGAAACTCTGTCTAAAAAAAAAAAAAAACTTCACTTGCTCATCAAAAATGTGGATTACTTCTTTTTTTTTTTTTTTTGAGACGGAGTCTCGCTCTGTCGCCCAGGCTGGAGTGCAGTGGCCGGATCTCAGCTCACTGCAAGCTCCGCCTCCCGGGTTCGGGCCATTCTCCTGTCTCAGCCTCCTGAGTAGCTGGGACTACAGGCGCCCGCCACCTCGCCCGGCTAGTGTTTTGTATTTTTTTTTTTTTTTTTTAGTAGAGACGGGGTTTCACCGTGTTAACCAGGATGGTCTCGATCTCCTGACCTCGTGATCCGCCCGTCTCGGCCTCCCAAAGTGCTGGGATTACAGGCTTGAGCCACCGCGCCCGGCCAAAAATGTGGATGACTTCTGTGATGAATCACATAATCGTTTCTGAATACTGGAAAATATTTCCCTATTCTTTCTTTCTTTATTTTTTTAAAGACAGAGTTTTGCCCTTGTTGCCCAGGCTGGAGTGCAGTGGCGCAATCTCCACTCACTGTAACCTCCGCCTCCCGGGTTCAAACCATTCTCCCACCTCAGCCTCCTGAGTAGCTGGGATTACAGGTGCCCAACACCACTCCCAGCTAATTTTTCTATTTTTAGTAGAGACAGGGTTTCATCATGTTGACCAGGCTGGTCTCAAATTCCTGACCTCAAATGATCCTTCTGCCTTGACCTCCCAAAGTGCTGGGATTACAGGGG
This sequence comes from Macaca thibetana thibetana, assembly GCF_024542745.1. NCBI lineage: Eukaryota > Metazoa > Chordata > Mammalia > Primates > Cercopithecidae > Macaca > Macaca thibetana. Next base: position 20,034,014 of record NC_065596.1, read on the forward strand.
TGGGCCACTGCTCCTAGCCGAATTTTTGTTTGTTTGTTTATTTGTTTGAGACAGAGTCTTGGTCTGTCCCAGGCTGGGGTGCAGTGGTGCAATCTCGGCTCAGTGCAACCTCTGCCTCTCGGTTTTAAATGACTCTCCTGCCTTAGCTTTCCGAGTAGCTGGGATTACAGGCGCCCGCCACCACACCCAGCTAATTTTTGTAGTTTTTTTTGTAGAGACGGGGTTTCACCATGTTGACCAGGCTGGTCTCAAACTCCTGACCTTGTGATCCGCCCGCCTCAGCCTCCCAAAGTGCCGAGATTACAGACGTGAGCCACCGCGCCTGGACTAATTTTTAATCATAGCTATTAACTACCAGTTCCCAAATTTCCCAAAACTTGAACAAATAAGCTCTTACCCACCAGTAGGAGCTGGCTTCGGCACAGCACTGCTAAGCTTCTCTCAGAGCATCCTGTTTTTCTCCTTGAACGCTGCGCCCCAGGATGTTAAGTTAATCAGCTGCAGCTCTGGAAGAAAGCTCAGATTGGTTTCTGGAGTTCTATCCTGGGAGCTTGGCCACAGGCTAAGAGCGAGAGGTTTCATCAGTAACTCACTAGAATAGGATGAGAACATCCTGTGATCCAAGGGAACAGGCTTCGAGCCAGGTGTGTTTGCCCCAAACCCCTGCAGGTTGCACACTGCCACCGTGCCACAAGGTCCCCAAAGCAGCCACGTTCACTTGCTCACATCTGTGCTCACCAAACACCTCCCGTGTGTCAGGCTTTGTGCTGGCAGCCAGGGACGCCAAGATGGATGAGTTCCCGGCATTCCAGGAACTCACAGACTTCACGAAATTCAATTAATCATGTGTTCATATCCCTAAACATTATAAGGCGCAGTTTTCCTTTTCTACAATCTATAATTTCTATATAATCTTTCTTTCTTTTCTTTTTTTTTTTTTTTTGAGATGGAGTTTTGCTCTGTTGCCCAGGCTGGAGTGCAGCGGCGTGATCTTGGCTCACTGCAACCTCCGCCTCCTGAGTTCAACCGATTCTCCTACCTCAGCCTCCTGAGTAGCTGAGACTACAGGCTCCTGCCACCATGTCCAGCTAATTTTTTGTATTTTTAGTAGAGACAGGGTTTCACCGTGTTTGCCAGGATGGTCTCGATCTCCTGACCTCGTGATCCACCTGCCTCGGCCTCCCAAAGTGCTGGAATTACGGGCGTGAGCCTCTGCGCCCGGCCCCAATCTTTTTAAAATTGTGGTAAATACATGTATATCATAAAATGTACCATCTTAATATTTTTGTTGATTTTTTTTTTCTTTTTGAGATAGGGTTTTGCTCTCCTGCTCAGGCTGGTGTACAGTGGTGTCATTATAGCTCTCTGCAACCTTAACCTCCCAGGCTTAAGCCATCCTCCTGCCTCAACCTCCTGAGTAGCTGGGACAACAGGCGTGCACCAACACACCCCCAGCTAATTTTTTTTTTTTCTATAGATGGGTTTTTTTTGTTTTTTTTTTTTTTTTTGTTTTTTTTTTTGAGACAGAGTCTCACTCTGTCGCCCAGGCTGGAGTGCAGTGGTGTGATCTTGGCTCACTGTAAACTCCGCCTCCTGGGTTCACGCCACTCTCCTGCCTCAACCTCCCAAGTAGCTTGGACTAGAGGCACCCGCCACCACCCTCGCAAATTTTTGTATTTTTAGTAGAGACGGGGTTTCACTGTGTTAGCCAGGATGGTCTCGATTTCCTGACCTCATGATCCCCCCACCTTGGCCTCCCGAAGTGTGGGATTACAGGCGTGAGCCACCGCGCCCGGCTGAGACAGGGTTTTGCCATGTTGTCCAGGCTCGTCTCCAACTCCTGAGCTCAAGCGATCTGCCCATTTGTGCTCCCAAAATGTTGGAATTATAGGTGTGAGCCACTGTGCCCAGCCAAATTTTGTTTTTATTTTTGTTTTTGAGACCGAGTTTTGTTCTTGTTGCCCAGGCTGGAGTGTAGTGGCACAATCTCAGCTCACTGCAACCTCCGCCTCCTGGGTTCAAGAGATTTTCCTGTCTCAGCCTCCCGAGTAGCTCTGATTACAGGCATTTACCACTGCACCTGGCTCATTTTTGTATTTTTTGGTAGAGAGGGGAGGGTTCACCATGTTGGCCAGGCTGGTCTCGAACTCCTGACCTCAGGTGATCCGCCCGCTTCTGCCTCCCAAAGTGCTGGGATTACAAGCGTGAGCCACCGCACCCAGCCTCTTTTGCCTTTTGAGATAGGGTCTTGCTCTGTCACCCAGGCTGGACTGCAGTGGCTCAATCATAGCTCACTGCAGCCTTGAATTCCTGGGCCTAAGTGATCCTCCCACCTCAGCCTCCCAAGTAGCTGGGACTACAGTTGTGCACCCAGCTTTTTTTTTTTTTTTTTCGTAGAGACAAGGATCTCACTATGTTGCCAAGGCTGGTCTGGAACTCCTGGCCTCAAGCCATCCTCCCACCTCAGCCTCCCATAGTGTTGGGATTATAGGCAGAACTACTATACCTGGTCAGTGTTTTTATTTTAGCCATTCTAATAGGCGTATGGAAGTATCTCACTGTGGTTTTAATTTGCATTTGTCTAATAGCTAATAACACTGAGCCATTTTCATTTTATAAAAATGGTGTCATAAGGCCAGGTACGGTGGCTCATACCTGTAATCCCAGCCCTTTTGAAGGCCAAGGCGGGCAGATCACTTGAGGCCAGGAGTTCAAGACCAGTCTAGCCAACATGGTGAAACCCCATCTCTACTAAAAATACAAAAATATTAGCTGGGTGTGGTGACACATGCCTGTAATCCCAGTTACTCAGGAGGCTGAGGCATGAGAATCAATCGCTTGAACCCAGGAGGCGGAGGTTGCAGTGAGCCGAGGTTACACCACTGCCCTCCAACCTGGGTAAAAGAGCAAGACTCCATCTCAAAAAATAAATAAATAAATAAATAAATATATAAATAAATAAATAAATAAATAAATAAAAATAAAAGGGCTGGGCGCGGTGGCTCACGCCTGTAATCCCAGCAGTTTGGGAGGCTGAGGCGGGCAGATCACGAGGTCAGGAGATTGAGACCATCCTGGCTAATACGGTGAAACCCTGTCTCTACTAAAAATACAAAAAAAATTAGCCGGGCGTGGTGGCGGGCACCTGTAGTCCCAGCTTCTCGGGAGGCTGAGGCAGGAGAATAGCATGAACCTGGGAGGCAACGGAGCTTGTAGTGAGCGGAGATCGCACCACTGCACTCCAGCCTGGGAGACGGAGCGAGACTCCGTCTCAAAAAAAAAAAAAAAGGAAAGAAAAGAAAGAAAGAAAAAGGCTGGGTGTGGTGGCTCACGCCTCTAATTCTAGCACTTTGGGAGGCCGAGACGCGAGGATCACTATGTTGCCCAGGTCTGCCCGGAATCCCTGGGCTCAAATAATCCTCACGCCTCAGCCTTCCAAGTAGCTGAGACTAAGATTCTTTCATGCTGTTGTCGCGTAGGAATTTTCTGCTGTCTCCTATTTCTCTGTGGGGCTGCGCTGGGACGTATTTTTCCATTCTCCCATCAATGGACCCTGTGTACTTTCCAAATTTTTGCCATTGAGAACATTATTGTGTGAGTTTCCTCTGTGCATACAGGCAGGAGTTTCTCTTTTTTTTTTTTTTTTTTTTTTTTTTGAGACGGAGTCTTGCTCTGTCGCCCAGGCTGGAGTGCAGTGGCCGGATCTCAGCTCACTGCAAGCTCCGCCTCCCGGGTTTACGCCATTTCTCCTGCCTCAGCCTCCGGAGTAGCTGGGACTACAGGCGCCCGCCACCTCGCCCGGCTAGTTTTTTGTATTTTTTAGTAGAGACGGGGTTTCACCGTGTTAGCCGGGATCGTCTCTCGATCTCCTGACCTCGTGATCCGCCCGTCTCGGCCTCCCAAAGTGCTGGGATTACAGGCTTGAGCCACCGCGCCCGGCCCAGGCAGGAGTTTCTCTAAGTCATATGCCCACGATTCCAACTACTGAGTCACAGCGTGGTCACGACAGGGTTAAATTGCTTTCCAAAGGGGTCTCTTCCGCTGTTCTGGCAGTTAATCCACTGCACAGGTGAGAGAGATAAAGTTCACAGGACATTGCTAGTTGGAAACAATGTACACTTGTGATATTAATGCCAGCATGTGCCTCTACAAGATAAATGTCACCATGGATTGAATCTATCAAGAAAGCTATTAGAAATTTATTTCCTGGGAGGAGCAATTTAGGAGATACCACGTCTCTGGGACCAAGGGACAGATGTACTCAGAAAAAGTGTTATTGGAAGCAACGATAAGTAGGAAATATATCACAGAGAGAGGTCACAGGGCAAAGGATGCTTGGTAGTAAAGATAGAGAATGGGTGGAGGGGGTGAGGTTGCACTGTAACCTCAGCAAGTAAAGCTCCTGTTTTATCATAAGTGCTGCGAATGGTTGCCTTTTAATAAGGCAACCTGTCTCCTCGAGGACAAGAACACCAGGTCATTCCTTCAAGTAGCCCATATGTATCCAGCATCTGTTACGTCCGTGGAGGTAAAGCGGGAGAGAAGGAGATACATCCAACATCTTCTTTGGCCTCAAAAAATTCATAACAGACCTAGCACGGTGGTTCACGCCTGTAATACCAGCACTTTGGGAGGTCGAGGCAGGCAGATCATGAGGTCACGGGTTCCAGATCAGTCTGACCAAAATAGTGAAACCCCGTCTCTACAAAAAATACAAAAATTAGCCGGGTGTGGTGGTGCTTGCCTGTAATCCCAGCTACTCAGGAGGCTGAGGCAGGAGAATCACTTGAACCTAGGAGGCGGAGGTTGCAGTGAGCCAAGATTGCGCCACTGCACTCCAGCCCACATGACAGAGCGAGACTCTGTCTCAAAAAAAAAAAAAGTTTCTAACAGACTGGGCTTGGTGGCTCACGCTTGTAATCCCAGCACTTTGGGAGGCCGAGGCAGGAGGATCGCTTGAGCCCATGGGTTTGAGACCAGCCTAGGTAAGATGGTGAGACTCCCCCCGCCCATTTCTACAAAAAATAAAAAATTAGCTGGGCAAGGTGGTGTGCACCTGTCATCCCAGTTACTCAGGTGGCTGAGGCGGGAGGAGGATCACCTGATCCCAGGAAGTAGAGGTTGCAGTGAGCAGTGATCACAGCACTGCACTCCAGCCTGGGTAACAGAGTGAGATTGTCTCCAAAAAAAGAAGAATTCTTTTTTCCTTTTTTTTTTTTTTGAGACAGAGTCTTGCTCATTCGCCCAGGCTGGAGTGCAGTGATGTGATCTTGGCTCACTGCAAGCTCTGCCTCCCGGGTTCACGCCATTCTCCCTCAGCCTCCCGAGTAGCTGGGACTACAGGCGCCCGCCACCACGCCCGGCTAATTTTTTTTTGTATTTTTAGTAGATATAAGATTTCACCATGTTAGCCAGGATGGTCTTGATCTCCTGACCTCGTGATCCACCCACCTCGGCCTCCCGAAGTGCTGAGATTACAGGTGTGAGCCACCGTGCCCAGCCAAAAGGAGAATTCATTTACTGTTCTATGTCAAGGGCAATGCCCACAGTACATACAATGGGATATCATCTAGCAAGGAAACCGAACAAATTATTGTTACGTGAAACAATATAAATGAACCTCAAAAATACTGTCTCAGGATCTGGTACAGTGACTCACGCCTGTAATCCCAGCACTTTGGGAGGCCAAGGTACTAGCGTCATTTGAGCCTAGGAGTTCGAGACCAGCATGGGCAACATGATGACAGCCCCATCTCTACAAAGAATACAAAAGTTAGTTGGGCATGGTGGTGCGAGCCTGTAGTCCTAGATACTCCGGAGGCTGAGGTGGGAGGATGGCTTGAACCCAGAAAGTGGAGGCTGTAGTGAGCTGAGATCACACCACTACACTCTAGCCTGTGTAATAAAGCAAAATCCTGTCTAAACCAAAACCAAAACCAAAACCAAAAGATTGTCCTAAAGCACAAAGAGCTGACACCATGAGTGCAATTCCATTTACAGGAAACTCTTGAACAGGGAAAAATGAATCTATGGGGATAGAACGCAGAATCTAGGGGGTTTCTGGGGTGGTAGTGGACTGCAGCTGGCTTACAGCCACTCAAAAGCATCTTTGATACCGTCGTCAACTTCTTTTTTTTTGAGACTGAGTTTCACTCTTGTTGCCCAGGCTGGAGTGTAGTGGTGCCATCTCGGCTCACCACAACCTCCACCTCCCCGGTTCAAGCGATTCTCCTGCCTCAGCCTCCCTAGTAGCTGGGATTACAGACATGCACCACCACGCCCGGCTAGTTTTGTATTTTTAGTAGAGACGGGGTTTCTTCATGTTGGTCAGACTGGTCTCAAACTCCCGACCTCAGGTGATCTGCCCGCCTCAGCCTCCCCTGCAGAGATTACAGGCATAAGCCACCACGCCCGGGCTTTTTTTTTTTTTTTTTTTTTTTTTTGAGACAGTCTCCCTCTGTCACCCAGACTGGAGTGCAGTGGCATGATCTTGACACACTGCAACCTCCACCTCTCAGGTTCAGGTGATTCTCATGTCTTAGCCTCCCAAGTGGCTGAGATTACAGGCACCTGCCACCATGCCCAGCTAATTTTTTTTGTTTGTTTGTTTTTGAGACAGAGCCTTACTCTGTTGCCTGGGCTGGAGTGCAGAGGCACAATCTTGGCTCACTGAAACTTCCATCTCCAGGGTTCAAGCAGTTCTCCTGCCTCAGCCTCCCAAGTAGCTGGGATTACAGCGCCCGCCACCATGCCCGGCTAATTTCTGTGTGTTTTTAGTAGAAATGGGGTTTCACCATGTTGGTCAGGATGGTCTCGAACTCTTGACCTCAGGTGATCTGCCCACCTCAGCTTCCCAAAGTGCTGGGATAACACCCGCGACCATCCTAATTTTTGTATTTTTGGTAGAGATGGGGTTTTACCATGTTGGCCAGGCTGGACTCAAACTCCTGACCACAAGTGATCTGCCCGCCTCAGCCTCCCAAAGTGCTGGGATTGCAGATATAAGCCACCACGCCCGGCCTCTCCTTATTTTAATGGCTCATTGTTAAACATTTACCAGCTCATTAAACATTCACCAGCTCACTACTGCTGGGTGCCGAGAATGAACTAAAAAGGCAGTGAACAAACTTTCTGGAGTAAGGGCAAGTGTTACATGGATGTATAGACTTGTAACAGTTCAAGAAATTGAACTTTGGAGAATTGTGCATTAATGGCTGAACGCAGTGGCTCACAGCTCTAGTCCCAGCACTGCTGAGGCCGAGGCAGGAGGATCACTTGAGCTTAGGAGTGTGAGACCAGACTGAGCGTCATGGAGAAAACCTGTCTGGACAAAAAATACAAAAATTAGCTGGGCATAGTGGTGCATGTTTGTAGCCAGGGCTACTAGAGAGGCTGAGGTGGGAGAATCGCTTGAGCCAGGGAGGTGGAGGCTGCAGTGAGCTATGATTGTGCCACTGCACTCCAGCCTGGGGCCTGGGTGACAGAGTGAGAACTTGTCTTGAAAAAAAAAAAAAAAAGCCGGCCTGGCGTGGTGGCTCACGCCTGTAATCCTAACACTTTGGGAGGCTGAGGCAGGCGGATCACGAGGTCAGGAGATTGAGACCATCCTGGCTAACACGGTGAAACCCTGTCTCTAGTAAAATACAAAAAAAATTAGCCAGGCATGGTGGTAGGTGCCTGTAATCCCAGCTGCTCAGGAGGCTGAGGCAGGAGAATGGTGTGAACCCGGGAGGCGGAGCTTGCAGTGAGCCGAGATTGCGCCACTGCAGTCCAGCCTGGGCGACAGAGCGAGACTACGTCTCAAAAAAAAGCTTAAAATAGGATAAAATGGGAGAATGATTGCTGGGCAGAACAGAAGGAACATGGAAATACCCCGGTCTCTGAAAGGGCCTGTCTTTATTTGAGGCCAGATGAGCGTCCATCTGAATTTTGGACAAGCAGGTGGGAGTGAAGAGAAGTCAAACTGAAAGGCCCAGATTGTAAAAACCCAGGAGCAGGCTTCCCTAGGAGCAGTATTTTGTTTGTTGTTTTGTTTTGTTTTTTTCGAGACGGAGTCTTGGTCTGTCACCCAGGCTGGAGTGCAGTGGCGTGATCTTGGCTCACTGCAACCTCCACCTCCCGGGTTCAAGCAGTTCTCCTGCCTCAGCCTCCCGTGTAGCTGGGACTACAGCCCAATTTTTGTCTTTTTAGTACAGATGGGGTTTCACCATGTTGGCTGGGCTGGTCTCGAACTCCTGACCTCAAGTGATCAGCCTGCCTCAGGCTCCCAGGGTCCTGGGATTACAGGCGTGAGCCACCATGCCTGGCCAAAAATTAACTTTTTTTTGTTGTGTTTTGTTTTATTGGAGACGGAGTTTTACTTTGTTGCCCAGCCTGGAGTGCAATGGCACAATCTCAACTCACTACAACCTCTGCCTCCCGGGTTCAAGCAGTTCTCCTGCCTCAACCTCCTGAGTAGCTGGGATTACAGGCACACGCCACCACAACCGGTGTATTTATTTATTTATTTATTTATTTATTTATTTATTTATTTAGTAGAGAGGGGGTTTCACTGTATTGACCAGGCTGGTATTGAACTCCTGACCTCAGGTGATCCACCTGCCTCGGCCTCCCAAAGTCCTGGGATTACAGGCGTGAGCCACTGCGCCCTTCCCAATTTTTTGTATTTTACTAGAGACAGGGTTTCGCTGTGTTGCCCAGGCTGGTCTTGAACTTGGCTCAGGCAATTTGCCCATCTCGGCCTCCCAAAGTGCTAGGATTACAGGCATGAGCCACCATGCCTGGCCAAATTAAATACATTTTTAATGGGTTACACCACCAGGTAAATAACATGACCTTTCTTATGAAGTGGTACGGCTATTGTATTAAACAGTAAGGTGGTGCTTCAAAAAGTTCAACATAGAATTACCATATAATCCAGCAATTCCTCTTCAGAACATATACCCAAAATAACTCAAGGCGAAGACTCAAACAGATATTTGTACATCTGTGTTCATAGCAGTACAATTCACCAAAGTGTCTAGTGGCAGATAAATGGACGAGCAAAATATAGTCCATCCACACTATAGAATATTATTCAGTCTTTAAAAGGAGGAAAATTCTGGCCGGGCGCAGTGGCTCACGCCTGTAATCCCAGCACTTTGGGAGGCCGAGGCGGGTGGATCACGAGGTCAGGAGATCGAGACTATCCTGGTTAACACGGTGAAACCCCATCTCTACTAAAAATACAAAAAATTAGCCAGGCGTGGTGGTGGGCATCTGTACTCCCAGCTACTTGGGAGGCTGAGGCAGGAGAATGGCGTGAACCCGGGAGGCGGAGCTTGCAGTGAGCTGAGATCGCGTCACTGCACACCAGCCTGTGTGACACAGCGAGACTCCATCTCAAAAAAAAAAAAAAAAGGAGGAAATTTTTCTTTTATTTTTTTTCCTTCTGCTCCTTTTTGGAGCAGGGCTACCCGATTGGAAATATGCCTAGACCAGTCATGTTGGGAAATTCTAACACAGGCTCCAACGTGGATGCATCTTGAGGACACTGCCTTCAGTGAAATATGCCAGACACAAAGGGACAAAACCTGTGTGATCCTACCCATATGAGGTCCCTAGGATCATCAGATTCACAGGAAGTAGGATGGTGGGTTCCAGGGGCTGGGGAGGGGGATAGGGAGTGAGGTTTCACAGGGACAGCGTTTCAGTTTGGGAAAATGAGAAACTTCTGGACCTGGTGATGGTGGTCGCTTAATGCCTCTAAGCTGTGCATTCAGAAATGGTGAAAATGGCAAGTTTTATGTTATGTGCTTTTTTTTTTTTTTTTTTTTTTTGAGACAGAGTCTCGCTCTGTCTCCCGGGCTGGAGTGCAGTGACCGGATCTCGGCTCACTGCAAGCTCCGCCTCCCGGGTTCACGCCATTCTCCTGCCTCAGCCTCCCGAGTAGCTGGGACTACAGGCACCCGCCACCGCGCCCGGCTCGTTTTTTGTCTTTTTTTAGTAGAGACGGGGATGGTCTCGATCTCCTGACCTCGTGATCCGCCCGTCTCGGCCTCCCAAAGTGCTGGGATTACAGGCTTGAGCCACCGCGCCCGGCCGTTATGTGCATTTTATAATAAAAATGTTTTAATATGCACATAACAATACATGCAATTTTGTTTGTCAATTAAAATAAATTTTAAAAAATGTTTTGGAGTGGCCTTGCTCGGATGAAAGAGGGGGAGTAATTGACACTTTAAGGCGGTGGGAGCCGGGGCATGTGTCCACCCTTGCCAAAAAGATTAAATGGACTCTGGGTGGGTCTCGTCCACTGTTCTGGGGTCTTTTGGGTTGTCTCAGCCCCAGCCTAGGGCACCACAGGCTCTCAGGAGTCTGGCTCCCTTCCCGCCTGTGCTAGACCATCAACCCCCCCCGCCCTCATCCATCCGTCTCCTCCCCTGCGCCCGCGCCTCGTGCCCCAGGCGCATGCGCACACGCGCCGTGGGAAGGCAAGCGAATGCGCACGCTCCGGGCACCGCCTCGCCTCGGTGTCCGCCCCTTTCCCCTCCGAAAGGCGGCCCGGGCTTCTGCGCAGGCGCACCGGCCTGGGGTCGGGTCCATCGCGGCTCCCGATCCTGTTATCGCGAGAGGCCGGTCCGCGATCTTGTGGCCGCCCCTCCCCTCCCCCGGCCTCTTGGACTCCGGCTGCGGCGTCAGCCTCTCGCGGGCCTCGGCAGAGGTGGCGGCTCCGGCGCCTCGGCCCCAGCGCCCTTCGGCTACCCTCGGCCCAGGCCCGCAGCACCGCCCGCCCTCGGCCGCCCCGACGCCGGCCTAGGCCGCGGCCGCAGCCCCGGGCTCGCGTAGGCGCCGATCGCTCCCGGCCCGCCCCCTATGGGCCCCGGCTAGAGGCGCCGCCGCCGCCGCCGGCCCGCGGAGTCCCGATGCTGGCCCGGAGGAAGCCGGTGCTGCCGGCGCTCACCATCAACCCTACCATCGCCGAGGGCCCGTCCCCTACCAGCGAGGGCGCCTCCGAGTGAGTGGGCAGGGGTCGGCCGGAGACTCGGGGTGCACGGTGCAGGGAGCCCTCGGGGAAGGACGGGGCGAGGGGTGCAGGAGGCAGGAGGGTCACGAGGGAGGATGGGGTGAGGGGTGCACGGGGCAGGGAGTTCTCGAGGGGAGGACAGGGCGAGGGATGCAGGGGGCCTTCGAAGGAGGATGGGGCGAGAGGTTCAGGGAACTTTCGGGGGAAGACGGGGCAGGGGGCCCTTGGAGGACGGGCTGAAGGGTGCACAGGGCAGGGCGGTCTGGGCCGGTTATGGGACGAGGATCTTTGAGCAGTGAGATTGGGCGAGGGGAGGTCGTTGTGGTGGAAAAGATGGGGTGTGGGATTCCTGAAAAGTGAAATTGGGATAAGGGGAGTCTCTGAGTAGTGAAGTTGGGGTGAAGGGTGTCTCTAAGAGGAGAGGATGGGGGCAAGGGTCCCTGAGCAGTGAGATTGAGTGAGGGGAGGTCCCTGCAGTGCGGAAGATGGGGTGTGGGGCTTTTGAAAAGTGAAGCTGGGGTGAGCGGAGTCCCTCAGTAGGAAAATCGGAGTGAGGGGTGCCCATAAGGAGAGAACAGGATGAGCAGTGAGATCGGGGTGAGGGGTCTCTTTAAGAGGAGAAAACAGAGTGTGGGGTCCCTGAGTAGTGAAATGAGGGTGAAGGGTTCCTAAGAGGAAAGGACAGAGTGAGGGTTGCCTTAGTCATGAGATGAGAGTCAGGGGAGCCCCTGAGTAGGGAAATCGGGGTGCAGGGCGTTCCCAAGAGGAGAGGATGGGGTGAGGGGAGGTTAGGCAGCCCCTGAGGAAGGAATTTGGGCAAGGGGGCTCCAGAGGGGAGAGGATGGGGTGAGGGGTCCCTGAGTGATGAGACTGAAATGGAGTAGGGTCCCTCAGTAATGAGATTGGGCCAAGGAGGTCCCTGTGGGGAAAGACAGGGCATGGAGGCTCTGAGTAGCAGAATGCTGGTGGATCTCTAAGTAGTGAAATGGGGTGTGTGGTCCCTGAATAGTGAAATCAGGGAGATGGGGGGGGTCCCTGAGTAATGAGATTGGAATGAGGGGAAATCCCTTTGGGGAAAAGATGGTGTTTGGAGTCCTTAAGTCATGAGATCGGGCCAAGGAGATGTCCTTGCAGAGAGAGGATGGGGTGCAGGGCCCCTGAGTTGTGAGATGGGGTCGAGGGGGTTCCTGAGAGGATAGGATGTATCGGTGGGTACCTGTAGGGGGAAGGATAAGCGAGGGGTGTCCTGTGCAGTGAAATGATAGTGAAGCGAGTCCCTCGGGGGAGAGATGGGTGAGGGATTCCCTATGGGGGAAACATGGGGTGGGAGGGTCCCTGGGCCACGAGTTGACAGTTCAGCACCTGGGTGGGGAGGACAGGCTGAGAGGTCCTGGGGGGCGGGGAGCAGTCCTTCTGTGGAATGAGTCCCTGAGTAATGAGGTTGGGGTGGGATGAGGAGGGCACCTAGGGGGCTAAGGTGGGGCAGGGGGGTCCCTTAGGGGAGAGAATAGGCTGAGGGAGGTCCATAGACAACCAGGAAAAAGAGAAGAGAGGAGAGGATGGGGGGCTCCCAGAGGGGTCAGGATGGGGTAGGAGACCCTAGAGGGGTCAGGATAGAAGGGCTGTAGGGGGGATCAGAGTGGGAATTCTGGGGTATCTGAGGACAAGGGGGGGTCCTAGGGGAGTCAGGATGTGGGGGGGCTCTAGCGGGGTCAGGATGGGAGTTCTAGGGGTTCCGGATGGAGGGGTTTCTGCGGGGGTCATCTGGTGGGGTCAGGATGGGGGTTCTAGGGGGCTTATGTTGTGGGGGTTTGGGGAGGTCAGGTTAGGGGGTCCTAGGGGGGTCATGTTGGGGGGTTCTGGGGGTTCAGAGCAGGGGGTCCTGGGGGATCATGTTGGGGCAACTCTGGGGGGGCCATGGCAGGGGGTCCTAGGGGAGTCATGTTGGGGGATTCTGGGGGGGTCAGGGCAGGGGGTCCTGGGGGGTCATGTTGGGTTCTAGGGGTTCAGAGCAGGGGGTCCTAGGGGAGTCGTGTTGGGTTCTGGGGGTTCAGAGCAGGGGGTCCTAGGGGAGTCGTGTTGGGTTCTGGGGGTTCAGAGCAGGGGGTCCTAGGGGAGTCGTGTTGGGGCAGTTCTGAGGGGGTCAGAGCAGGGGGTACCGGGGGGTCACATTGGGGGATTCTGGGGCGGTCAGCAGGGGCCCTAGGGAGGTCATGTTGGGGGATTCTGGGGGGTCAGGGCAGGGGGTCCTAGGGGTCTCATGTTGGGTTCTAGGGGGATCAGGACAGGGGGTCCCGGGGGGTCAGGTTGGGCATCTCTGAGAGGGCATCTCCTGCTTGTGGCGGTGCCTGGTGTGTGGAGTCCCTGAAGCTGGAAGTGTGGTGAGGAGACAGGGAAGCTGGCGTGTGAAGAATGAGGAGGCTCGGGGATCAGGGGACCCTGCTGGCCCCTGAAAGCGGAGGTGCAGATTCTGAAGCAGGTGGACTGGAAAACCCTCCTGAGGGGCTGACCCAGTGCAGAAGCTTTGAGGAGGTGGAGGGAGACCAGAGGCCTGGGCGAAGGGGTCAGAGAAAGGGGCATGCTGGGGTTGGGGTCACGTGCTGGCAGAATCGCACTGCTCCAGGACGAGGGAGGGGACTGGGTGTTGGGGGCACACACTGGTGGGGTCATGCCAGGGTGATCTCTGCACTTACGTTCTGCAGGGCATAGTGGGGCAGGGCAGGACGATCCCCCGGGCGCTTGGCTAGGGTCCGGGTGCTGTACCTGTGGTGTGACCCCTTGAGAACCAGGTGTCAGGGACTGTGGCATGTCTGGTGGCCTCTCCCGCTTGGGGGCCGGCCTTCTGTGACCCGGATGAAGAAGACTCTTGATGCCAATGTGTGCAAGTCAACACGGGCACAGCCAGACCCGGGGGCCTGTTCCTCATTCTCCGCACGGAACTCGCCCTTCACATTCTCTTCCGTGTGGGGTTTGATTTCCATCCCTTGAAGGATTACCCCCAGGAGAGGAAGCCGGCTGTAGGGATGCCAAGGTTTGGTTTTGTTTAATAACCACAGTTGGGTTGCCAGCAAATTTCAGATGGATTAGTCAGCTGACTCCGGGATGCATTTTCAGTGTTTTGAGCAGTACTTGAGATCTTCCGAGTGTGCCATCAGAAGTGTGCATTCATGGCCAGGTGCGGTGGCTCACGCCTGTAATCCCAGCTCTTTGGGAGGCCAAGGTGGGTAGATTACTTGAGGCCCGGTGTTCAAGACCAACCTGGCCAATATGGCGAAACCCAGTATCTATTAAAAATGCCAAAAAAATTAGCTGGGTGTGGTGGCGTACACCTGTAATCCCAGCTACTTGGGAGGCTGAGGCAAGATAATCGCTTGGACCCAGGAGGCAGAGGTTGCAGTGAGCTGAGATCGCACCACTGCACTCCAGCCTGGGCGACAGAGCAAGGCTCTGTCTCAAAAAAAAGAAATATTCATTTATTCATTCATGTTATTCGTTCATTCATGTCCCCCCCCCCTCTTCTGTCCCACTCCCAGGGTCTCGCCATTCCTGCTGCTTCTGGGTCCTTGTTCAGCAGCTGCTCAGTGAGCACCTACCAGGGCTCTGTTTCCCCTCCTAGGGGACACTGAGATGAGCAGGAGTTGTCCTGACCTGGGGCAGGTGTTGTGACCTGGGGCAGGTTCCTCCACCCCTGTGAGTCTGTTCCCTCCTGCCTGGGCTTCCGGGGATGATGGGGAAAATGGAATGAGATGGTGTGAATGGAATGAGATGGTGTTCGTCCAGCCCAGGAAGCAGTGCCCAGGCCCCTGCCTTTTGGCGAGCTCTTTGCAGCACCAGCTCCAGCGCCATCACCTCATTTCTGGCCTGTGTGTCCCATGGCTTATGCCACTTCCAGCTGTAGGCAAACAGTGGTCAAACTTCGGGATTGGAAGGTTCCAGATGGAAGGAGCCGTCCACGCCTTCATTCCCTGCTTCTGTCCCCTCTATGGCTGTCCACCATGACTCTAGCTCCTTCCGGAATTGGGACCTCTCGAGTTGGCCTGCTCTTCCAGGGAGACGTTTAAAGCTGCACTGCCTGGTTGAGTAGCCCCTGGCTACAGGCAACACATAAAATGAGAATTGCCCAGACCCACAAGAGCATAGGCGCAATAATGCAATAATGCCGTTGTAGATTTCAAAGGCTTAAGATGGAAACAATGTGAAACATTCATTCATTTTTCATACTGGTTGTATGTTGGAAATGATAACATTTTTGATGGGTTAAATCAAATGTGTTATTAAAATTAATTTCACGGTGGCTCAAGCCTGTAATCCCAGCACTTTGGGAGGCCGAGACGGGCAGATCACGAGGTCAGGAGATCGAGACCTTCCTGGCTAACATGGTGAAACCCTGTCTCTACTAAAAATTGCAAAAAACTAGCCGGGCAAGGTGGCGGGCGCCTGTAGTCCCAGCTACTCCGGAGGCTGAGGCAGGAGAATGGCGTGAACCCGGGAGGCGGAGCTTGCAGCGAGCCGAGATCCGGCCACTGCACTCCAGCCTGGGCGACAGAGCGAGCCTCCATCTCAAAAATAAAAATAAAAATAAATAAAAAAATTAATTTCAGCCAGGTATAGTGGCTCACGCCTGTAATCCCAGCACTTTGGGAGGCTGAGGTGGGCAGATCACTTGAGTCCAGGAATTCAAGACCAGTGTGACCAACATGGTGAAACCTTGTTTCTACTAAAAATACAAAAATTAGCTGGGCTTGGTGGCGGGTGCTTATATTCAGCTACTTGGGAGGCTGAGGCAGAAGAGTGGCGTGAACCTGGGAGGCATAGGTTGCAGTGAGCCAAGATCGCACCACTGCACTCCAGCCTGGGTGACAGAGTGAGACTCTGTCTCAAAAAAAATAAATAAACAAAAATTAATTCAAAATAGCCAGACATGATGGCTCACACCTGTGATCCTAGCTACTAGGAAGGCTGAGGTGGGAGGATCACTTGAGGACAGGAGTTGGAGGCTACACTGAGCTATAATCTTGCCACTGCACCCCAGCCTGGGAGACAGAGCAAGACCATGTCTCTAAATAAATGAGATCAGTTCACCTGTTCTTTTTAAACATGGGTACTAGAAGATTTTAATTTGTACACGTGGCTTACATTCCATTTCTTTTGCACAGCACTTGGTTCTTGTGTGCATTGGGCTCAATTGTCTGTTACAGAGAAGTTGTCTGTTACTCCAGGATCTGGTTCTGAGTCGAGGCATTTGTGAAAATAGCTTACTGTCGAAAATTCTTGGAATCACCCAATAAAGTGCAATGTACATGCTCGTTTAAATTTTTTAAAATTTTTTTATTGTGTAGAAACAAGGTCTTGCTCTGTCGCCCAGGCTGGAGTGCATTGTCATGATCATGGCTCACTGCAGCCTCAACCTCCTGGGCTCATGTGATCCTCCCACCTCAGCCTCCTGAGTAACTGGAACTACAGGCTTAAGCCACCATGCTCGACTGTAGGTCTCACTTTGTTGCCCAGGCTCGTCATGCTTGTTTTTTGGTTTTTTGGTTTGTTTTGTTTTGAGACAGAGTCTCCCTCTGCTACCCAGGCTGGAGTGCAGTGGGAAGATCTCAGTTCACTGCAACTTCCGCCTCCCGGGTCCAAGCAGTTCTCGTGCCTCAGCCTCCCAAGTGGCTGGGATTGCAGACGTGCACCACCGGGCCTGCCTGGTGCAGCTTTTGTACTGAGCCTTCTGCCTTCCGCTCTCGGTTCTCGTACTGTGCTCAGAACACTTGTTCCTCTATCTCCTGCAAAGACAGGCATCCTGGCCTGGGCTCCGTTCACCTGATCCCTCCCTCGTGTCCTCCCGACATGGTCCAGAGCTTGTGCCCTAGGAAGGAGGCCTCCCAGCTGGGTGTGGTGGCTCACGCCTGTAATCCCAGCACTTTGAGAGGCTGAGGCGGGCGGATCACTTAATGTCAGGAGTTGGAGACCAGCCTGACCAACATGGTGAAACCCCGTCTCTACTGAAAATACAAAATTAGCCAGGCATGGTGGCGGGCGCCTGTAATCTCAGCTACTTGGGAGACTGAGGCAGGAGAATCTCTCAAACCCGGGAGGCGGAGGTTGCAGGGAGCCGAGATCGCACCATTGCATTCCAGTCTGAGCAACAGAGGGAAACTCTGTCTCACAAAAAAAGAAAAAGAAAAAGCAGATGGAGGCCTTTGAGCTGCGGCTTATCCTCGAGATCCTGAGGTCTGCTAGACTTGCTGAGACGGGATCAAGGCAGCATCCTCAGTTCCCGGGGAGCGGCCCTGGATTCTGGTCATTGGTGTGTCTGCTGGGTGTACACAGCATGGATCCTTCTTTCCTTCTATACCACAAACCCCTGAAGTGCAGGAATCCAGTCTGTGTCCTTCTGGGGGCCGGCGCGCCACGGCCACGCGGTAAACGGCCATGTGGAAAGGTAGACTTTCCCTAGGTAGCTAACCCCTGCCCTGGGGGTCTCTGCAGGGCAAACCTGGTGGACCTGCAGAAGAAGCTGGAGGAGCTGGAACTTGACGAGCAGCAGAAGAAGCGTCTGGAAGCCTTTCTCACCCAGAAAGCCAAGGTCGGCGAACTCAAAGACGATGACTTCGAAAGGATCTCAGAGCTGGGCGCGGGCAACGGCGGGGTGGTCACCAAAGTCCAGCACAGACCCTCGGGCCTCATCATGGCCAGGAAGGTGAGCGCTGCGGGGTCGGAGGTTGGGGAGTGGTGGGGAAGGTTCCCCCTGGAAACAGAAGGGAGGTTGGGAAGGCAGCCGGGTCTCTGCATTCTGATTAGCTCCAGGCTCCGTTCCTCATCCCCACCAGGGACTCTAGGTACTGAGAAAGGGCCCAGCTTCTGGGCAGATGGGAACGGTGCCAGCCACACACAGCTGTGCCCTCCGGTGGCTACCTTCTGCCCTGGAGGGCACTTGAAATCCACATTCGCAGAAAGCTAACAAGTGTGGATTTCAGGAATGTGAATGTGTTACGGTTCTCCAGAGAAACAAGCGATGAAGCGTGTGTGCGTTCGCGCCTGTGTGTACAGCCACGCACCTCATGGCGATGGCTCAGCCAATGACAGACCGCCTATGCAGCGGTGGTGACGTAAGATGATCGGGCCATGTCTTTACTGTGCCTTCTGTATGTTTATTTTTATTTATTTATTTATTTTTGAGACAGAGTCTCACTCTGTCATCCAGGCTGGAGTGCAGTGGCACGATCTTGGCTCACTGCAATCTCCACCTCCTGGGTTCAAGGATTCTCTTGCCTCAGCCTCCCAAGTAGCTGGGATGACAGGTGGACACCACCGTGCCCAGCTAACTTTTTTGTGTTTTTAGTAGAGGCGGAGTGTCGCCGTGTTGGCCAGGCTGGTCTGGAACTCCTGACCCCAGGTGATCTGCCCACCTCGGTTCTCTATATTTAGATAAACAGATGCTTATCAGCACCGCACCGTACAGAGTACAAGAGCCTGGGTGTAGAATGGGCTTTCCGGTGTTCACACAGTGACGACCTCGCCCAGGGAGGGATTTCTCAGTGTATCCCCGTCCTTAACGATACTTGACTGTATGTGTAGAGAGAGATTTATTCTAAGGAATTGGCTCACACAGTCCCTGGGCTGGTGGGTCTGAAATCTGCAGGACTGACCAGAGCCCCACGGAACAGCTGACGCTGCGGCTGAGATCCAGGCCCTCCTCTTCGGGGGCCTTGGGCGTGTTTTTTTTGGTTGTTTTTTTTTTCTCTTTTTTCCCCAAGACAGGGTCTCCCTCTGTCACCCAGGCTAGAGTGCAGTGGTGCGATCATAGCTGACTGCAGACTCCGCCTCCTAGGCTCAAGCGATCCTCCCACCTCAGCATCCTGAGAGTAGCTGGGGCCACAGGTGCACGCCCGGCTAATTGTTTGTTTGTTTTGTAGAGACAGAGTCTCACTATGTTGCCCAAGCTGGTCTTAGACTCCTGGGCTCAAGTGATCCTCCTGCCTCAGCCTGCCAAGTAGCCAGGACTAAAGAGAACACCAGGCCTGGCTAATTTTTTTATTTTTTGTAGAGATGGGGTCTTGGTTTGTTGCCCAGGCTGGTCTCGAACTCCTGAGCTCAGGCGATCCACCCGCCTCGGCCTCCCAAAGTGCTGGGATTACAGGCATGAGCCACTGTGCTTGACCTATATTCTTTTTTTTTTTTTTTTTTTTTTTCTTGGCTTACTGCAACCTCCACCTCCTGGGTTCAAGGGATTCTCCTGCCTCAGCCTCCTGAGTAGCTGGGATCACAGGTGTGCACCACCACACCCAGTTAATTTTTGTTTTTTTAGTAGAGATGGGGTTCACTGTGTTGGCCAGGCTGGTCTCGAACTCCTGACCTCAAGTGATCCTCTTGCCTCGGCCTCCCAAAGTGCTGGGATTACAGGCACGAGCCACCGCGCCTGGGCAGGCTTTTCCCTGAAGGCCTTCAGCCGATTGGCTGAGACTCACCCACTCTGGGGAGGAGTAATCTGCTTTGCTCAGAGTCTGCCGATTTAAAGGTTAATCACATCCTAAAAACGTACCTTCCCAGCAACCTCTAGACTGGCGTTTGACGACGGGGCACCGTGGTCTCACCCAGGAGACGCATAAAGCTGACTGTCACCCCACTCTTTGAGAATTTGCAAGCCCTGGCGCTGACAGCCCCCGAGCTTAGTCATCCCGGGCTCCTGGGCCATGACAGCCTCTGCTCTGTGTTTGAGAAGAGTGCCCAGGGGATACAGGGAGGTTGTGACCACTCGGGGACAGCGGCTCTTAAACACATAAGCAGAGGACTTAGTGTTGACGGGGCGTTCAGCTCCTCACCTGTGTTCTTGCAGACATAGAATGCTGCCTCTTCCTGGAAGCCCACCATCCTGTAGTCCCCCAAACTGGGGGAACCTGACCGCACCCAGTCCTGTGGGTCCGCGCAGGTGGCAGCATTGCTGGGGGGCCTGCCTTCCTCGGGAGCAGCGGCTCAGCTCCTGCGGGGATTTAGCTCTGCAGCTCTGTCTTCTGGCCTCTAGAGTGCCGCCCTCCCTCCCTCCTGAAGTCTGCAGCCGCGGACTTGCTATTTCTGTCCCCGTGCTGCAGGCAGCCTCTTCCAAACCAGAGCAGCCTTGGAAAGCTCAGGTCCGCCTCCGCCCGAAGCACCGGGAGGAAAAAAGCAAGCTTGTGGTTGACAGAGCCACAGCAGGGCCTTGAGACAGAGTGCCAGTCCCCGTGTGTGCCAGGGACCCTCGGGCTTCTCAGGGAGCCTCCAGTGGTCCCTGATGGGCTGGGCAGTGGACATGAACCCAGTGCTTGCTGCATCAGCAGCTCCTGCTCCTGCTGACCGGCACAGGTGAAGACGGGCTCACCTGCAGCTTTACCACAGCCGGGAAAGGGAGGTCGGGGCCTTTAAACCTGAGGGCAGGCGTGGCTGGGCAGGCTCTGTGGTCTGGTGCATGGGGACGTCCCAGCGTCGGCTCTGGGGTTTGGTTCTGTCCTTCCGTCATGAAGCTGTCATTCACCTTGGGGAAGGCGGGGAAAGGGCACACAGGACTGTCGGTACTATTTTTGCAACTTCCTGTGCTTCTATAATTCTTTCAAAATTAGGTTTTCTTTTAAGCGCCTGCAGACTCGGGGGTGGGAGAGGATGCGTTGAGCGCGCGGGCTCAGCAGCTCTGGCTGCTATGCAGGTGGGGCTGCGAGGGCTCCTTTCATCTCATTTATTTACTTATTTTTATTTTTATTTATTTATTTTTTTGAGACAGAGTCTCGCTCTGTCACCCAGACTGGAGTGCAGTGGCGTGATCTCGGCTCACTGCAACCTCCACCTCACAGGTTCAAGCGATTCTCCTGCCTCAGCCTCCTGAGTAGCTGGGATTACAGGTGCCCACCACCATGCCCAGCTACTTTTTGTATTTTTAGTAGAGACGAGGTTTCACCATGTTGGCCAGGCTGGTCCCGAACTCCCGACCTCAAGGATTCCACCCGTCTTGGCCTCCCAGATTGTTGGGATTACAGGCGTGAGCCACTGCGCCTGGCCCAGTCTCAGTGTTTAAGGTCATGCTGGCTTGTGAGTGTCTTCTTGGCCTGACGGTGGCCTCTGACCCCCTCCCATTGGAGTGGCACCCCTGCATTCCCTGCATTCCCTGGGCCGGGGAGACAGGTGAAGAACTTGCTGCTTATTACGCACGTGGGGCTTGAGTTGCCCGTGCTCGTAGCAGAGGTGGGTTGGTTGGTTCTTGCTTCTGAGTTCCTCCACTCCGCCGTAGCTCACTTCCAGGGTGGCGGTCACACGGCCTGCCCAAGGCCACCTCACAGTACCAGCTGCTGTCTCACAAGTGGTGACCTGAGCGAAGCCACTGCCAACACCTTTGACGCATGTTCTCGTTGAAATTGAGCATCAGCCCCGTTTTGCAGTTAAAAAAACCGAGGCTGAGTGGGGTCAGTGACCGAATTGGATTTGAACCCTCTTGGACTTGGGAGCGGCTGCCAGGGCATAGCCTCCGGAATCCATTGCACGTCCCCTAGCTGGCCACCACTCCCATCCTGTGTGTTCATTTTAAAATCTCTTTTAGGCCGGGCGCGGTGGCTCAAGCCTGTAATCCCAGCACTTTGGGAGGCCGAGACGGGCGGATCACGAGGTCGGGAGATCGAGACCATCCTGGCTAATATGGTGAAACCCCGTCTCTACTAAAAAAATACAAACTAGCCGGGCGAGGTGGTGGGCGCCTGTAGTCCCAGCTACTCGGGAGGCTGAGGCAGGAGAATGGCGTGAGCCCGGGAGGCGGAGCTTGCAGTGAGCTGAGATCCGGCCACTGCACTCCAGCCTGGGCGACAGAGCGAGACTCCGTCTCAAAAAAAAAAAAAAAAAAAAAAAAAAAAAAAAAATCTCTTTTAGAGAGGAAGGCTTGCCATGTTGCCCAGTGTTGAACTCCTGGCCTGAAGCGATCCTCCCGCCTCAGCCTCCCAAAGCACTGGAATTACAGATGTGAGCCACTGCATCGGGCTCTGTTCCGATTTTTACAACAGCTAATTCAGAATGTTTGGAAGCGCAGTGTGGGCCACACGTGACTGTGGGCTACATCCAGCTCTGGAGCTGTCAGTTTCTGATCCATGATTTACGATATTGCTGAGCTCATTCCAGACCCAGGCCTGCGGGGCGGCAGCCTGGTCCTCGTCCCACTCCGGCTCTCGCGGACACTCAGTGAAGCTCTTTCCTCTCCTTTCCTACTCCAAATGCCCAACCCCACCCCTGGCCCAAATTCCTCATTCTTCTGTAGAAACCGTCTCCACCTCCGAGCCAGGTCTGGCATTCAGTTTTAACACCCTGACACCACCCGCATTTAATCAGCTATTAGAGCTGGCAGGGCCTGGGCTGTGGTGTCCTGGAAAGAATACGGGCTGCAGTGTTCCCCGAGGCAGCCCCCATCCTGACTTAGCAGCTAATGCCACTGGGAACATGGCTCCGAGGCTCCGAACCTGGGCTTGCTCAGTCAGCAGGAGCGGGACAGCCCACCCGTCCCCCGGGGTTGTCAGGGTGAACTTCAGAGGGTGCAGGTGCTCAGGAACGCCCCCTCCCTGCCTGTCTGTCTTCCTTTCCCCTCGCACACCCTCAGTGGTGGCTGCCTGTTCATCTGGAATGCTTGCTCGACAGGCCCCAGGTATTACAGAACCATTAAAACTGAGATCACTCTGCAGCCGCCCTGCGCAGACCGGCCTTCCGCACATCTGCTACTTACTACAGCCTTCCAGAAGGCCTGTCGCTTCCGACGGCCTCATTTCATGTTAGGGGCTCCTGGGTTCCAAGGCCTCTGGGATCCCTCCCAGTGCCTGTCCGCCACTTCCTCTCCTCAGTCACGGCTTGTGACGGCCGAACACGCGCTCTTTCCTGCTTCTTGTCACCCATCTACGGCTCCTTTGAAGTTTTTGGTCAGGAGCTGAGCCGTCCAAGACAGCAGCCCCCGGTCAGATGTGGCTACTGGGCTCTTACAATGCAGTCAGTCCGGATGTGCTGAACGTGGAAAACACGCACCAAGCTTCAAGGGCTTGGTGTGAAAACAAACGTGGCCTTTTCTTTCTTTCTTTTTTTTTTTTTTTTTTTTGAGACGGAGTCTTGCACTGTCGCCCAGGCTGGAGTGCAGTGGCGCGATCTCGGTTCACTGCAAGCTCCGCCTCTTGGGTTCCCGCCATTCTCCTGCCTCAGCCTCCCGAGTAGCTGGGACTACAGGCGCCCGCCACCATGCCACTAATTTTTTGTATTTTTAGTTGAGACGGGGTTTCACCGTGGTCTCGATCTTCTGACCTCCTGATCTGCCCGCCTCGGCCTCCCAAAGTGCTGGGATTACAGGCGTGAGCCACTGCACCCGGCCCAAATGTGGCCTTTTCAAGTAAATCTCCCAACCTCCACGTGAACATCCAAGCTTCAGTACCGGGCCCTTGTGGAATGGGAGTGGGCACCTCTCAGATAATAGCCTGGCTGTAGGGGAGAGCATCCTAGGGTGCTGGGGTGGCCCTGGGGCCTGTGGAGTCACCATGAGGGAGTGGAGTAGCCCAGGGGCCCCGTCTGGAGCTGGACTCTGCAGGCTGGCCTGAGGCGAGAAGCCAGAGCTACAGGGGCAGGCGGTGCCAGGGCTGCAGTCAAGGTGGGACACCCTTTGCCTGAGGAGTGGCTGGGTGGGGGGAGCTGGGCACTGTGCCCCTGGTCCCTGCCACGCTTTTCAAGGTCACAGGCCTGGAGCAGGGGGCACACCCCACACATGCCCTGTGCTGTGGCCACGGTCAGCCTCCTGCTGCCCCGAACACAGCGAGGGCTCCTTCATGCCTCCGTGCCCGCTGACAGGCGGCTCTTTGTCCCTCTGCCTGGAACACCCTCCCCCATCTCCTCCTCACGGTGACTGTCCTTCCTCAAGGCCCGGCCCCAGTGTCACCTCCTTGTTTCTGCTCCCCGGGCACCCGGATTGCTTCTCCTTGGCGGCATTTTTGCCACGTCGAGGTGGTCTGACCCATTCCTGTTCCCGTCCTGAGCCCGGGTCTCCCCCAGGAAGGAGCCGTCTCCGTCTCAGTCCGTGGCTGTTTCTTCACTGACTGCACACCTGGGCCTGGCTTTGCCTCCGTGGCAGATGAGTGGAAACCATGACTTTTTCTTGTCTTATTGCAGCGGCTGGAGCAGGATGCTCTGATTCTCCAGAGCGCTGGCCAAAGCCTTAGGCTGCTCCTTGCCGTGTGGGGGGTCCTGCCTCTCCTGGGGCTTGTCCATGGGGTTAGGGGTTGCTCGTGGTGTTTTATCTGATGTCCTTTCTGCACCTTTTTTTTTTTTTTTGAGATGGAATCTCACTCTGTCTCCTGAGTTCAAGTGATTCTCCTGCCTCAGCCTCCTGAGTAGCTGGGATTACAGGTGCCTGACTAATTTTTTGTATTTTTAGTAGAGATGGGAATTCACCATGTTGGCCAGGCTGGTCGCGAACTCCTAACCTGGTGATTCGCCTGCCTTGGCCTCCCAGAATGCTGGGATTACAGGCGTGAGCCACTGCGCCCGGCCAATTTTTTTGTATTTTTAGTAGAGACGGGGTTTCCCCATGTTAGGCTGTTCTTAAACCCCTGACCTCAAGCAGTCCACCCGCCTCAGCCTCCCAGAGTGCTGGGATTTCAGGTGTGAGCCACCACGCCAGGCTCCTTTCTGACCTCTTGAGTGGATCTTTGGCTTCTTGCCTTTTTAAAGTGGCACCAGGGTCAATGTGATGAAGATTTCCCCTGCCGTCTTGAACTTGGGTGGAAGGAGAGGGAGAATCCTCAGGGGCGTCCGCGGCTCTGTGTGCCTAACGTCTCCACGGGGTGTCTCCAGCTTGAGGGTGGGAAGGGGCTCGAGATAGACCCACCCCAAGCAGGGAGAGGGCTGGAGGGGAGCCATTGCCCTGCCTCCCTCCTGGGAAAGGTGAGCACTTTGTCAAAGTCTGGTTTGACGGGGAAAAACGCTTTCACACAGCTCCCACTACAACTGAGCGGGAATTAAGTATTTGCTTCGTTGGTCTTTTTTGAAAACAGGTTTATTGAGGTGTAATTCACATACCTTACAGTGTCCCCTTTGAAAGTATGTGACTCAGTGGATTGTAGTATATTCATGACATTGTCCTCATCATCACAGTCAATTTTACAGTATTCCATCACCCCAGAAAGAACTCTGTCCTCATCAGCAGTCACCCCCATCCCCTCCTCCAGCCCCCGCCACCCATGCATCCCCTTCCTGTCCCTGGATCAGTCTGTCCTGGACAGTTCATAGAAATGGGATCACATACTGTGTGGCCTTTTGTGTCTGGCATCTCGCACTAAGTGTGACACCCTCAGGGTCCATCCACGCCGTGGCCGGGGTCAAGGCCTGGTTCCTTTTTACGGCTGAGTCCTGTTTCGGTGGGGGATGGGCTGCGCTGGGTTGGCCTGCTCTGCCCTGAGTGGGCGCCTGGGCTCTTTCCACCCTTGCCTGCTGTGAATCGTGGTGGTATGAGCGCTTGTGGACACGTTTCTGTGCGGACGCACGTGTCCACTTCTCCCAGGCGAACATCTAGGGGTGGAATTGCGGAGCGGGGGCTGAGTTGGTCTTGACCACTGTTGTGAACGCCTGCAGAGCAGAGGCCCCAAATGTCCTCATCCCATTTTCGGGCGCCCCCAAGCTGGTCTCCCCCCTCTCCCCGGCAGCTGATCCACCTTGAGATCAAGCCGGCCATCCGGAACCAGATCATCCGCGAGCTGCAGGTCCTGCATGAGTGCAACTCGCCGTACATCGTGGGCTTCTACGGGGCCTTCTACAGCGACGGGGAGATCAGCATCTGCATGGAGCACATGGTGAGTGCGTCCGGGACAGAGGCAGGGGCAGGGCCTCCCTGGAATAGAGCATGTTGGGGAGAAGGAAGGCTCCCCGTCATGGCCCCTTTCCTCGGAGGCAGCAGTGCGCCGGCTTCCAGGGGATGCCATACAGCTGTGTATATAGATGCTTTGGTTTTGTTTTGTTTCCTTTTGTGTTTTTTGAGAGGCAGTCTCACTGTGTCGCCCGGGCTGGAGTCTAGTAGTGCCGCAATCTCGGCTCACTGCAACCCCACCTCCCAGGTTCAAGCCATTCTCCTGACTCAGCCTCCCGAGCAGCTGGGATTACAGGTGCCCACCACCATGCCGGCTAATTTTTGTATTTTTAGTAGAGACAGGGTTTCACCATGTTGGCCAGGCTGGTCTCAAACTCCTGACCTCAAGTGATCCTCCTGCCTCGACCTCCCAAAGTGCTGGGATGACAGGCATGAGCCGCCGCGCCCGGCCAATGATTTTGTTTTTTAAGCACTCATGCCTTCCTCCCGGCTTTGCTTTTTCTCTTGCTGTATCCCGGGTATCGTTAGGACAGCAGAGAGGGAAAACACTCCCGTTTTGGGGGTCACGTAGGTTGTTTCCAGTCTCTGCCCCATCTCAAGTAACAAGGTACTGACTCGCAGGCAAACCTGTGAGGTTAAACCGTGTGAGGGAATTGCTGGGTTCCAGGCCAGATGCGATTAAAAATTGATCATTATCAGGCCGGGCACAGTGGCTCATGCCTGTAATCAGGATCTTTTAAGCCCAGGAGTTCGAGACCAGCCTGGGCGACAGAGTGAGAAACCATCTCTATAATTGAAAATATTAAGTGAGTGTGGTGGCACGTGCCTGTTTTAAGATTTTTAACAACATTTAAAAATGGGGATAAAAGTAGCGCCAGCTACGTGAGAGGCTGAGGCAGGAAGCTCCCTTGAGCCCGGGAGGTTGAGGCTACGGTGAGCTTTGGTCACACCGCTACACTCCAGCCTGGGCAGCAGAGCGAGACGCTGTCTCAAAACAAAACTAAGCTGATGACCGTTTTTAAATGGCCTTCTCAGGAAGGTGTGGCAGTCTGAGCTTGTCAAGGCGGGTCTGTGCCTCCCCCAGCTCAGATCTGTGGGATCACAGTCTCTAGGGTGGGGCACAGGCACCCCCTCCATGGACTCCGACGTGCCCCCTTGTTAAGACTGTCTGGCCGGCCGGACGCGGTGGCTCAAGCCTGTAATCCCAGCACTTTGGGAGGCCGAGACGGGCGGATCCCGAGGTCAGGAGATCAAGACCATCCTGGCTAACACGGTGAAACCCCGTCTCTACTAAAAAATACAAAAAACTAGCCGGGCGAAGTGGCGGGTGCCTGTAGTCCCAGCTACTCGGGAGGCTGAGGCAAGAGAATGGCGTGAACCCGAGAGGAGGAGCTTGCAGTGAGCTGAGATCCGGCCACTGCACTCCAGCCTGGGTGACAGAGCAAGACTCCGTCACAAAAAAAAAAAAAAAAAAAAAAAAAAAAAAAGACTATCTGGCCTTGAAGCTCAGAAGTGGGTAAGATTGGGTGGAACAAAAGGAGAAGTGGCCAGAGCTCAAAACCCCGGAGGAAACGCTGCCGACCCCGCTACACCGAGCTCATCAGGTATCAGATTGCCCGCCACACGGCATCCTTTGCAAAACCAGAATGCTTGGGTGACACCCTGCAAACGTGCGATCCCCTTTGACAATTTTGTAATAAAGGCAGGAAGTGAATTTGAGCAAGGCCCCCACATAGCCATGTGACTCGGGCAAGGCGGCACCCGCCTTGGAACCCCTTTCCCGCCAGCAAGGGAGACCTGGCGTCTGCCCCGCTGCTCGCAGAGTCACGGTGCCGGCGGCATCAAAGGGCGAGGAAAGGATGAGGAAGTGCTTTGTGGTCTGAGGTGGTCCCTCTGTCATGTAGTGCTCCCCATTCCTCCTCGTCTTCCTCGTCTTCCCGCTCCTCGCGCCCATCAGGCACCCGCTCTACTCAGGAGTTTCGTCCTCCCCTCACGTGGCTGACTCAGCTCTCAAGACCCCTGCTTCCCATGCGGAAACGGGAGAGCATGGCAACCCTCCCCCAACCTCTGTTCTTGGTGAATTTAAAATGGGGGTTCCCTGAGTGGGTGCTGGCACCCCAGGGGACACCACACAGACCACCAAGCTGCAAGAGGGAGACACAGGCCATGCTGTCTGTGTTTATGGGGTGCATTCTTTAAAAGTTCCAAGTTTGTCTAGCCAGGGGCGGTGGCTCACACTTGTAATCCCAGCACTTTAGGAGGCCGAGGTGGGAGGATCACCTGAGGTCAGGAGTTCAAGACCAGCCTGGCCAACATGGTGAAACCCTGTCTCTACTAAAAATGTAAAAATTAGCCAGGTACGGTGGCGAGTGCCTGTAATCCCAGCTACTCAGGAGGCTGAGGCAGGAGAATCGCTGGACTCTGGGAGGCAGAGGTTGCAGTGAGCCGAGATCGCACCACTGTACTCCAACAACAGAGTAAGGCTCCATCTCAAAAAAAAAAAAAAAAATGTGGCCCACGCCTATAATCCCAGCACTTTAGGAGGCTGAGGTGGGTGAATCACTTAAGCTCAGGAGTCCAAGAGTAGCCTGGGCAACGTAGTGAAGCCCCATCTCTACGAAAGGACAGAAATTAGCCAGGTGTGGTGTGCACGCCTGTAGTCCCAGCTACTCAGGACAAGAGTCGGTTGAACGCTGGAGGCGGAGCTTGCCGTGAGCTGATGGCGCCACTGCACTCCAGCCTGGGCGACAGAGCAAGACTGTCTCAAAAAAAAAAGTCGGCCAGGCGCGGTGGCTCACGCCTGTCATCCCAGCACTTTGGGAGGCTGAGGCGGGTGGATCACGAGGTCAGGAGATTGAGACCATCCTGGCTAACATGGTGAAACCCCGTGTCTACTAAAAAAAAAAATACAAAAAAAATTAGCCGGGCGAAGTGGCGGGCGCCTGTAGTCCCAGCTACTCAGGAGGCTGAGGCAGGAGAATGGCATGAACCCGGGAGGCGGAGCTTGCAGTGAGCCAAGATGGCGCCACTGCACTCCAGCCTGGGCGACAGAGTGAGATTCCGTCTCAAAAAAAAAAAAAAAAGAACTAAAAAAAACAATGTGGAACATGTTGATTTTAAAGCATCAGGTGAGCCCTGACAGGGCAGCATCCTAGGAAGTAAAGCCATCCAAGGGGGCCATCCCTGCCACCCTCGCCGGCCCTGTGAATCCTCTCCATGCTGAACGGTGCCCTCGGAATTCACCCATGTGCCCATAGGTTTCCACGGCAGGGCCTGCCCAGCACCTGATTCATTCCCTTCCAGGCCACCCCAGTGAGGCAAAGAGGCAGCTTAGCACCAGGGCTGAGGATGGGCGTCCAGATGAGGTCTCGGCCCCACTGCTCACTCTCACCACGAGTTCAGGACAGGACTCTTGCTGCTTCTGCTGTGAAGCCGAGGGAGGCGGTAGTCCCTGCTGTGGTGAGGACTATGTGAGCTCTCCCCAGGATGGCACTTGGCACGCACGGGGTGTTGCATCCGTGTCCTGCGGCCATTTCCCTGTATTTCTATGCAATTGCCCCATATTTCTGTGTCTTCTTTATTTTCTTTTATTTGAGGAGTAGGGGGGTACAAGGTCTCTCTCTGTCACCCAGGCTGGAGTGCAGTGGCATGATCCTAGCTCACTGCAGCCTGCACCTCTTGGGCTCAAGCGATCCTCCTGCCTCAGCCTTCCAAGGAGCTGGGACTACAGGTGCACCAGCACGCTCAGGTAGTTTTTTAAGTTTTTTGTAGATATGGGATCTCACTATGTTGCCCAGGCTGATCTTGAACTCCTGGGCTCAAATGATTCTCCCGCCTCAGCCTCCCAAAGTGCTGGGATTACAGGGGTGAGCCACCGTGCGCAGTCATGTATTTATATAAAATGGCCAGCACTTGTTGGTGACTGGAGCTTAGGAACAGTGGGGCTGGCTGCTTCCCTTGGGCCTGAACCTATTGCTGGATAACTCGGGGCAAGAACCCAGTGGACACTGGGACCTCATGGGATGGGAGAGGAGAGCCAGTGACTTAGGGACCTCATAGAGGTGCCCCTTGGCCTTTCTCGGGGTCTCGTGAAATCTGCTGAGGAATGCCCACGTTGTTCTGCAGTAATGGAAACTGGACGTGTCCATCACTAAGGGAGTGATTCAAGAATGATATTTGGCCGCTTTGCAGTGGCAAAGTGAAATCCACAAGGGTGTACTGAATGGGAGTATCCCCAAATACAACACTACTCATGTAGTGGAGGGGTGGTTGTAGAAAATAAACATCTCATGGGCTGGGCACCGTGGCTCACGTTTATAATCCCAGCACTTCGGGAGGCCAAGGCAGGCGGATCACGAGGTCAAGAGTTCAAGACTATCCTGGCCAACATGTTGAAACCCCATCTATGCTAAAAATACAAAATTAGCTGGGCACGGTGGTGCACGCCTGTAGTCCCAGCTGCTCAGGAGGCTGAGACAGGAGAATCACACGAACCTGGGAGGTGGAGCTTGCAGTGAGCCGAGATCATGCCACTGCACTCCAGCCTGGCGACAGAGCAAGACTCCGTTTCAAAATAAAAGAAAAAGAAACATAGCATTGGCTCTTTCATTTATTTATTGTCTTTTCAAGTCAGGGTCTTGCTGAGTTGCCCAGACTAGAGTACACTGGTGCCATCCTCCCACCTCAGCCTCCCGAGTAGCTGGGACCACAGGCACGAGCCACCATGCACAGCGAATTTATTTGCTTATTTTTGTAGAAATGGTGTCTCTCTATGTTGCCCACGCTGGTCTTGAACTCCTGTCCACAAGTGACCCTCCTGCCTCGGCCTCCCAGCGCTTTGGGAGAATCACGTGAGCCCAGTAGGTCGAGGCTGCAGCGAGCTATGATTGAGCCACTGCTCTATAGCCTGGGCAACAGAGTGAGTCCTGAGACTGTATTTCCAAATACACAGTCAGATCTGGGGACCAGGTGCTCACTTCTGTAATCCCAGCATTTTGGGAGGCTGAAGCGAGAGGACCTCTTGAGCCCAGGCGTTTGAGAGCAGCCTGGGCAACGTGAGGAACCCCAGTCTCTACAAAAAATTGGCAGGACTTGATGTCGCGCCTGTAGTCCCAGCTACTTGGAAGGCTGAGGTGGGAGGATTGCCTGAACCCAGGAGGTCGAGGCTGCAGCGAGCCAAGATCCCACCACTCTGCTGCCGTCTGGGCAACTCCTGTCTCACAGAGAGAAAGAAAAGATCTGGAACAATCTGAGTCACACTTGAGGGGAGAATGGTGGAAGCGATGGGGCGTCTGGGTTTTTTATCTTCGTTTGAATTTTATACAAGAAAAATGTGTTCGCCTACTACCTATGTAACAAAAGTACAGTTACAAGACTATTTGAAACACACACACACACACACGGACACACACACACACACGCACACACGGTAGAAGTGTGTGGTCATGCACAGAGTGAGATTTGGAGCCAGCAGTACACAGCTGCAATACCCTCTGCGCCACATCCTGTCTCTGTGACTCAGACAAACTGCTTGTCCTGCCAGACGTTGGTCTTTATAGCTGGAGACCAGCCCTTCTCAACCAGGGGCAGTTCTCCCTCCCAGGAGACACCTGGCGCTGTCTGGGGACGTGTGTGGTTATCACGTCTGCGGGGTGCTTCTGGCGTGGAGTGGGTGGAGGCCAGGGGCGCTGCTCAGCACCCTGCAGTGCCCACACCGGCCCCACCCCAGAGAGTGACCTGGCGCCGATGTCACAGTGAAGAAAGACGGCCGCAGAGACAGCTCCTGTGAGGCGCCTCCCGCCAGCTCACGAGGCTCGCAGCCCAGCACTCCGCCCGCCCTCACCTCCTGGGAAGGGCTTTCTCAGTTTCCTCACGCAGCAAACATTGATTGTGACCCTCTGAGGAACGGAGACTGAAGGAGCTGTGCTGGGGAGCAGGGGTTTTAGGGTTTTAGGGTTGCGTTGGCTGCCTTGGCTGCGCTGGCTGCATTGGCTGCGTTGGCTGTGTTGGTTGCATTTGTTGTGTTGGTTTGTGTTGGTTGTTTTCCGCCACCCTGCCTCTTTGAAGTTGTTGGTCTCTTTCTGGTTTTTGTTTTTTTGAGGTAGGGTCTCCCTCTGTCACCCAGGCTGGAGTGCAGTGGGGCGATCTCGGCTCACTGCAACCTTGACCTCCCAGGTTCAAGGGATCCTCCCACTGCAGCCTTCCGAGTAGCTGGGACTACAGGCTTGCGCCACCACGCCCAGCTAATTTCTGTACCTTTTGTAGACATGGGGTCTCACTGTGTGGCTCGGGCTGGTCTCAAACTCCTCAGCTCAAGCATGCGTTTTCCTCGGCCTCCCGAAGGGGTAGGAGCATAGGTGTGAGCCACCATGTCTGGCCTTTTTTTTTAAATTGAGGAGTCTCGCTCTGTCACCCAGGCCGGAGAAAAGTGGCGTGATCTCGACCAACAGCAACCTCTGCCCCCCGGGTTCAGGTGATCCCCCCGGGTTCAGGCGGTCCCCCCGGGTTCAGGCGGTCCCCCCGGGTTCAGGCGGTCCCCCCGGGTTCAGGCGGTCCTCCCGGGTTCAGGCGGTCCTCCCGGGTTCAGGCGATCCTCCTGCCTCAGCCTCCGGAGTAGCTGAGATTACAGGCGCCCACCACCACACCCAGCTAATTTTTTGTATTTTTAGCAGAGGTGGGGTTTTACCGTATTGGCCAGGCTGGTCTCAAACTCCTGACCTCAAGTGACCCGTCTGCCTCAGCCTCCCAAAGTCCTGGCATTACAGGCGTGAGCCACTGCTCCTAGCCCATGTCTGGCCTCTTTTTAAAGAATTAGTTTAAGGTAGATTGATAACAACTGAGAATGGAAGCAGTTTCCACCTGGCCCTGGCTCACCGGAGCTCCCATCCCAGCCCCTCCTCCTGGGCTGTCTGGACCCTGGCCACACCTGCCCTCCCACCCTGTGTGTCTGCATCTTCAGCCTGGAGCTGGTGGATGGAGTCACATCTGTGCTCTAGAGGCCTCAGAGCGTGTCGGGTTCTCTAGAACTGCCCTCGGCCTTTCTCTCCGAGCCTAGCTGGGCAGAAGTGGCCAGAAAGCGGCAACCCGGGCACCCCTGAGTCCCAGGATTTCTCCCCCGGCTCCTCCCACCCATGTGAATGAAAGCCGTCCTGGGGAAGGCTGGGCTTTTGCAGGAGTCCTGGAGCAGCGTGGTGGGGAAATCCAGGCTCCCTGGCTCGCCTCTCCAGCCTCAGTTCCGCTTTCCTCCTGCTGAGCGCAGAAGAGAAGCATGCCAGACGGTGGCAGTGGGAACTCGGCCGGTCACCCCTGCTGTCCTGGGGGTGGCCTGGCAGGTGTGTCCGGAGCCTCCACCTCTGAAGAGGCATCTTGGGTGGCTCCCAGGGCCTGGGGTTTTGGCATTTGGGGGTTTGGGTCCCCAGGCTTGTTGCCAGGCAGCCTTGGGCAAGACATGGAATTTCTGTTTCACCATTCGTGACATGGAGGTGGGGCCGCACCCAGGGGCCAGCCTAGCCATGATGACTGGTTCCCAGGCCTCCACAGGATGCCCGGCACAGCGGCGAGGAGACCGAGGCTGTGGGGAGTGGCCAAGGTCACGGTCACCTGGGCTGGCCTCACTGGGGTCCGTCCTACAGTCCATGCACCCCCTGGCACCTGTTCCTACTCAACCTGGCCTTTCTGTCCTAAGCGGCAGGGACAGGCGCAGGGCTTGGTTAGGGAGCCCCTGTGGGGGTCTGGACAGGCACACAGCAACCCTCCGTCTCCTCCCACATGGGCAGCACCCGCTTCTCCTCCACGCCCTCACCCTCCCCTTCCCTTCGTGTGCTGGGAAGAGGACCCAGGCCCAGGAAGCTGATCTCCAGCCTGGCCGCCTCCCATGGTGCACAGACAAGCCTACCATGCAGGCTTCAGGGAGTGCAGGCCCCACAGCTGGCTGAGCCCCCGGCCACGGCTTGGGCTGGCCTGGAGCAGAGCCTCTGCCGTGGCGACGTCAGGAGGGCCGAGTCACGCAACTGATTCCAGGAAGGGACGGGAGGCGGGGGCGCCCTGGGCCCTGTTTCTCTGCCACCTTGTGGGCGGGTGTGCAGACCCGAAGCAAAACTATCAGAAGGCCCCTTGACCAGTGGGTGGAGTTGGGCTCCCGCCCCTGCTTCCCATCAGTCAGGAGGCAGACCGCCCCCTCGCCGGGAGTGGGGGGACGCATCCGTGGCTTCCCAGCCACCTGCTCAGAGCCTGCACTCACTCGTCGTGTGCCCTCTAGGATGGCGGCTCCCTGGACCAGGTGCTGAAGGAGGCCAAGAGGATCCCCGAGGAGATCCTGGGGAAAGTCAGCATTGCGGTGAGTCCCGCCGCAGACCACGCACAGGCCTCCTCCACACGGCCAGGGTTCCAGGAGCCACTCACGGTGCGGTGGGGGTTAGGGTGGCCCCTGCAGAAAGAGAGTGGCCAAGGCTGTGCCCACCCCCTGTGGAGCTTGAACAAGTGACGTCCCTTTTGGGGCCCGAGGTCACCATCTGCCGAGTGAAGACGTTAGGTTTCCTCTTCACTCTTAGTATCCTCTGTTTGCCATGCTGGTCCTCTCTGACCCTCGTGGCAGGGGGATGTTGGCCGCTGGTACGTTGCAGGGGACAGGAGCTTGTTGAAGGGGAAACCCTGGGGTGGGACGTGGGACGCCAGGACCTCCAGACACACTCCCCCTTGCTGTTAGAAATGCCACCGGGGCCAAGGGCGTCTCTGCTGCCCGGTCTCCAGCGCAGCTGCTCCGCAGAGCCGTGTGGCCTCAGCAGACCGTGCGTGTTGCTTCTAGGAGCTTGCACCTTGCCCATAGCAGGGGCCGAGTCCCGCCTGCCCGTACCGGAGTTGGGATTAAGACACAGGCTGCGTGCTGCCAGACATGCGCTTCAGAGTAGAAAGCTGCCGTCAGCACTGCCTGTGCTGCTTCCTTCACTTCTCGGGATGCTCCTTCCAGGGTGGGCCTGGGGGAAGCAGCGTCCTTCCCGGGCACCCTTAGCCCGTCCCATCTGTGGGCCCTTAGCACAGTCCCTGGGGCCCCAGATGCGTTACAGATGCTGCCCTTCAGGCTGGTGTGGGCAAACTCAGCAGCCCGGCCTACTCCCGGGCTGTGGGCCACCGTCTCAGCTTCCCTGGGGCTCAGCCGTGTGCCCTGATTCAGAGGCAGTAATGGCATCGGCCGCACTGCAGCCGTGTGGGAACCGGGGTTTACTTGCACACAGCACAGGACCATCAGCATCGTCTGCCCTCGCTTGCTCCGCCCCAGCGAGCTCCTCGCAGCCTGAAACAGGGTTCCTGCCGCAGGTCCCTCGCTCCAGCTTTGGCTGCTCAGGTCCAACCCCTGGGCTCGGTCAGGAGCTAAGTCCTGGCGGCCTTGTCCCGTGACCCTCTCCGTGCTCCCCTGCAGGTTCTCCGGGGCTTGGCGTATCTCCGAGAGAAGCACCAGATCATGCACCGAGGTAAGGCCCAACCCGCCCTCCTCAGAGCCCTGTGGGCTGGCAGGCAAATGTTGGGCGCCCCTCACTCGCCGCCTGCCGCCCCCAGATGTGAAGCCCTCCAACATCCTTGTGAACTCCAGAGGGGAGATCAAGCTGTGTGACTTCGGGGTGAGCGGCCAGCTCATCGACTCCATGGCCAACTCCTTCGTGGGCACACGCTCCTACATGGCTGTGAGTCCCCCCGGCTGTGAGTCCCCCCAGCTCTCCCCTCAACTCTCCCCCTCAGCTCTCGCCCCCAGTTCTCCCACGTAGCTCTCCCCTCCATCTCTTCCCCTCCGCTCTCCCCGCCAGTTCTCCTGCGCAGCTCTCTCCCCACCTCCCACAAGGCTTTCCCAGCTACTTCATGGGCACACGCGCCTACATGGCCGTGAGCGCCCCCGGGACATTCCCACCCCAGCTGCACCCTCCCCTCCGTCAGCTCTGCCCACTTGCCACAAGGCTTGGGTGCCTCCTGGGAGCCTGCTTTTCGGATTCCCCTTGCTATTTTTTATTTGTTAATTTTTCAGTCTTTTGTAGACACGGGGTCTCGCTGTATTGCCCAGGCTGGTCATGAACTCCTGGGCTCAAGTGACCCTCTTGCCTCGGCCTCCCAAAGTGCTGGGATTCTGCCAGCAGGTGTGCCTGAGCCCCACACCCAGCCAGATCTCCCCTTCCTATTGGAATTCTCACGGAGGTTTTTGTCTCTAGCAATGCCTGCCAGGTTTCTTTCTTTCTTTCTTTTTCTTTTTCTTTGTTTTCTTTTTTTTGAGACAGAGTCTTGCTCTGTCACCCAGGCTGGAGTGCAATGGCACAATCTTGGCTCATTGCAACCTGTGCCTCCTGGGTCTGAGCAATTCTCCTGCCTCAGCCTCCCAGGCAACTGAGACTACAGGCATGTTGTCACCACACCTGGGTAATTTTTTTTTTTTTTGAGACGGAGTCTCGCTCTGTCACCCAAGTTGGAGTGCAGTGGCGCCATCTCGGCTCACTGCAAGCTCCGCCTCCCGAGTTCACGCCATTCTCCTGCCTCAGCCTCCTGAGTAGGAGACTCAGGGACTACAGGCGCCCACCACCACGCCCGGCTAATTTTTTGTATTTTTACTAGAGATGGAGTTTCACCGTGTTAGCCAGGATGGTCTCGATCTCCTGACCTCATGATCTGCCCGCCTCAGCCTCCCAAAGTGCTGGGATTACAGGCATGAGCCACTGCACCCAGCAGCCTTGGCTGATTTTTTAAAAAATGCTTTTGGTAGAGACGGGGTCTCGCCATAGGGGCTAGCCTAGTCTTAACTCCTGGGCTCCCACCTCAACCTCCCAAAGTGCTGGGATTACAGGCATGGGCCACCACACCTGGCCCTTACTTCATTTCTGGACCAAGAAATTGGACTCTGGGGTCTTTTAGGAAATGACTGGGGATTCAGCAGCCTGCCAAATTGAGCCTTGGAGCAGGCTCTGGATGTTAGCCGTGGAGAAGGAGGCCCCTGCTTCCTGGGGCCGATCGTCCATTCCCAAAAGCGCTGAGCGTTGTGGGCTCTTCAAGAGCTGCGGTCGACACCAGCTCCAGGCGTCGGGCTGGAGCCTCTTCAGCAAGTGCTGCAGGGAGGCCCTGGGTTGCTGAGCCGGGAGGTAGAATTGCTTAACAGCTCTCCGTCCATTGCTGTGGTCATTAGCCATGGAGAGGGTGACTGGAGCTGTAATGGGGCAAGCCTCCCGGGTTCCAGCTGCCATCTTCGCCCCTCTGGGCTCTTTCCTTCCTGCCTCTGCTGCAGCCGGAGCGGTTGCAGGGCACACATTACTCGGTGCAGTCGGACATCTGGAGCATGGGCCTGTCCCTGGTGGAGCTGGCCATCGGAAGGTACCCCATCCCCCCGCCCGACGCCAAGGAGCTGGAGGCCATCTTTGGCCGGCCAGTGGTCGACGGGGAAGAAGGAGAGCCTCACAGCATCTCGCCTCGGCCGAGACCCCCCGGGCGCCCCATCAGCGGTACGGCCTGCGTCTGCAACTTCCGGTCCGGACGCGCAGTACCCTGTGCGGGGCCTGCTTGTGCCTGGGCCAGCAGCTGCCTCTCCTCTGCCCCTGTCGCACCACCTGTCCCCCTGGATGGTGCCGACTGTGGTCAGCAGTCCTCAGATGGTCCTGGGGTTTCCCGGGACAGAGCTGGAAGCAGTGAGTGCCCCAAACCTGTTCTGTCCAGGCAGTTGCACCTGTTGTTGCCAGCTGGCGGGATCTGGGAGCGCAGCTTTGCCGCCAAGCCCCTGGGTAGTTAGATTTTCCAACATTTTATCCTGAACGCCTTCAGACGTACAGAAAAGTGGAAGAAACTGGCCACTGCAGAGCCTGGATTCTGCAGGTGACACGCTCCTGTGTGCAGGCCAAGCCTTCCAGGGAGCCCCGAAGTGGAGATCTGACTTGGCATGGCCCTCAGTGGCCTGCTGGCTCCGGCCCCAACACACACAGGAGGGGACGCAGCCCAGGAGGGGGCGGGAGGGCTCAGGCCCCAGGGACAGCTGGGCTCGCAGAGGACAATCCGACGCTTAGGGCGGGCACCTCGGGAGCGGGAGCTCCCAGACGCCAGCCAGAGACGCCTGAGCGGACACTTCCACCGCCTGAGGGAAGAACCAGGGGCGGACCCTGCTTGGTGCAGAGTCACGGGAGGGTCCTGTGATTTTTTTTGAAGTCAGACATCAGGGAGAGTTAGTGGAGTTAGACCCCAAAGGACCCTGTAGCGGACTCTGGTTGGTTTTAAAACCACGTTTCCGAACTGAAGCACACTCCCCACAACTCACTCATTTCAGTGGTTTTCAGTCACAGTGCTGCGCCCCATCACCTCTAATTCCAGAACCTTCTCAGCTTCCCAAGAGGAAACCCCGTCCCCATCAGCCATCACTCTCCGTCCCCATCAGCCGTCACTCTCCGTCCCCTTCCTGCCTCTGTGAACTGGCCCGTCCTGGGCATTTCACAGAAACGGGATCGCACACTGTGTGGCCTTCTGTGTTTTGTGTGTGGCTTCTCTCCCGGAGCGGTGTCCTCGAGGGTCCTCCACGCCGTGGTGCGTGTCAGAGCCTGGCTCCTTTTGAAAGGCTGACTGGTATTTTATGACACGAGCAGGCCACGTTTTGTGGTCCTTCTACCCCGGACGGGCTGGGGCTGTGAGAAGGTGATTTTCACAGCACTGGCAAACCCAAGCCCTCCCCTCCAGCCAGACTGCTGGGATGTCTTGATCTGGTCCCAGGGAGAGTCCCCCAAGTCCTTATACTCAGGCCTGGCCTCAGCCCCTCCCAGGTGGTACACCATCCCCAGCCCTGCCCCCAGCCCAGGGCCCCAGCCTGCCTGCCCATTTTGGGACAGGCAGAAGGCAAAAGTCCAGCGGCCAAGCCCAGGCCTGGCCAGCTGGTTCTCAGACGGGTCAGCCACCCCTAGCCGGTCTTCCG
The DNA here is from genome assembly GCF_024542745.1 of Macaca thibetana thibetana. Classification (NCBI taxonomy): domain Eukaryota; kingdom Metazoa; phylum Chordata; class Mammalia; order Primates; family Cercopithecidae; genus Macaca; species Macaca thibetana. The sequence goes on from NC_065596.1 coordinate 20,072,765, forward strand.
CCCTGAATGGCACTCGGGGCCTGCCACCATCACCGCCAGCAGCTCCATGCAAGGTCACAGTGCTGTCCTTGCCTGCGGTCAGCACCGTCCCTCCCCCTGCCCGCCAGAGAGGAGGGTGATGACTTTGGCACGTCCGGCAAGCCTCACCGAGCGAAATGTGTGACTTCTCAAAAAATGTTCATGTTCCTTTTGCCGTTTTTTTAATTCACTAGAGGCTCAGGCATCCCGGGGAATGGAACTCAGCGTCAGGCAGAGGGGCTTTGTCCTGTGCCTCTGCACACCCACCTCCGATTTAGGCTGGCGTGGGGAGGAGGGTGCCCGGTGGTGATCAGCCCCTGGGAGCCCAACCCCCAGAAGTAGTGAGGTGGCCACTGGCCCCTCTCACCTCCATCTCTCTCCCTGTGCAGGTCACGGGATGGATAGCCGGCCCGCCATGGCCATCTTCGAACTGCTGGACTATATTGTGAATGAGGTTGGTGCTCGACGCCTTTTGGCTTTTCTTTTCTTTTCTCTTTTTCTTTTTTTTTTTTTTTTTGGAAGCAAAATCTCTCTCTTGAGTAGAGCAAGAGTCACCCAGGCTGGGCCGGGCACGGTGGCTCACGCCTGTAATCCCAGCACTTTGGGAGGCCGAGGCGGACAGATCAGGAGGTCAGGAGATCGAGACCATCCTGGCTAAGACAGTGAAACCCCGTCTCTACTAAAAATACAAAAAATTAGCTGGGCGCGGTGGCAGGCACCTGTAGTCCCAGCTACTCGGGAGGCTGAGGGAGGAGAATGGCGTGAACACAGGAAGTGGAGGTTTCAGTGAGCGGAGATTGCGCCACTGCATTCCAGCCTGGGCGACAGAGCAAGACTCCGCCTCAAAAAAAAAAAAAAAAAGTCACCCAGGCTGGAGTACAGTGATGCTATCTCGGCTCACTGAAACCTCCACTTTCCAAGCTCAGGTGATTCTCGTGCCTCAGCCTCCCGAGTAGCTGAGATTACAGGTGTGCACCACCACACCCAGCTATTTTTTTCTTTTTTTTTTGAGACAAAGTCTAGCTTTGTAGTGCAGTGGCTTGATCTTGGCTCACTGCAACCTCTGCCTCCCAGGTTCAAGTGATTCTTGAACCAATTCCACGTGCATCGCATCTCCCGTCTTCCATTGTGCTGCACAAGCCCAGCTCCTTCCCAAGGGCCTTGTTTTTTTATGAAGACGCACCCAGAATTCCCCCCGCAGCCTCTCGCCCTGAGTCTAGCGGGAGGTGCGTGCCAGCAGCCCCGGGCTCAGGCCAAGGAGCCAGCCTACCGCTTGAGCGGTGGTCCAGTGTCTCTGCATTAGAGCGTCCAGGAGCCCATGGGTGTGGACTCATAAATCACCCCACTTCCACGGAGAAAGGGACAGGCGTGGCCCTTGCCTCTTGGAAGGAGGCCAGAGAGCCTAGAAGGACCTATAGGTCCTGGAGTGGCTCCTGTTCCGTCAGTCCCTGTAACCACCCCGTGAGCCAAGTGTGAGGGTTTCCACCGCCCAGATGAGTAAACCAAGGCACAAGGAGGGGCTTGGCCTCCTCCCAGGCCTGCAGCTGTCAGGGAGGCACAGGACTGCACCCCAAGGTCCTGCTGGCCACGTGACCAGACCGGGCCACCTCCCTGAGCTTTCTGTGGGCTTCTGTGTCTTTGGCAGCCCTTTGGAGCTGGGGCAGAGAAACAGGCATCTAAGCTGCCTGCAGACTGGGCAAGGCCTGGGGTTGGGTGGCGAGATGATGACAGGGCCAGGTGGGGTGGCCCTGGTGACCCAGCCCTCCCTGCACCTGGCAGCCACACCCAGGCCTGGTGCACACATCCCCCCACTGCTCCCCTGCCTCTTCCCACCCCTGCGCAGGAGAGGCCTGACCCCGCACTGCCGGCACCACTTCCACGGCCACTCCCACTCCAGGGACGTGTGTGCTGGGCCGGGCTCTCCAGTGCTTGGGCTTAAAATTTTGGACCCCGTTTGGTTGGGCACGGTGGCTCAGGTGTGTAATTCTAGCACTTTAGGAGGCCACAGCGGGTGGATCACCTGAGGTCAGGAGTTCGAGACCAGCCTGGCCAACCTGGTAAAAAATACTGTCTCTACTAAAAATACAAAAATTAGCCAGGTGCAGTGGCGGGCACCTGTAATCCCAGCTACTCGGGAGGCTGAGACTGGAGAATCGCTGGAACCCTGGAGGCGGAGGCTGCAGTGAGCCAAGATCACTCCATTATGCTCCAGCCTGGGCGACAGAGCGAGACTCTGTCTCAAAACCAAAGAACTTTGGACCCAGCTGTTCCTCTGTGGGGCCCAGTCCCAAAGCTCATCCTTCAGCCAGCGTCACTGGGGAAGGAAGCAATTGATGATACTCGAGGGGTTGTCCTGTTTATAAAAGGGGGGTGCACCCCTCTCTCCTTCCCTCCAACCAGCCATGACTCTCAAACGAGAAGTTCCGGGAGAAGGCCAGCTCTCACAGGGTGCAGCTCAGCTGGCATGTGGCGTCGGCCAGGCCTGCAGGGTGGGTGACTGGACAGGACAGGCAGGGGTTGGGAGGGCTACAGCCAAGGGTCCCTGAAGACGCCCAGGGCTGACCCCGCCCTCTGTTCTCCTCCGCAGCCGCCTCCTAAGCTGCCCAACGGTGTGTTCACCCCCGACTTCCAGGAGTTTGTCAATAAATGGTAGGTGGAGCCGGGCCGCCCGCACCCCTGGCCAGGACCCAGATGTGCCACTCCTTCCAGGTCCTGGGTGGGGCCCCTGGCCCAGCCTGCCCATCCAGAATCCCAGTGCAGCAGGGTCATGCAGGACTCTGAGCCCAACAGGAAGCCAGATTCCCTTTCCCAGGGCTGTGGCGCTGCAGCTCCTGGCTGCCATGCCATCCTGTCCCCGAGCCTGGGGGTGAAGCAGGATTGCAGGCCCTGTGGACATGACGGTGTCCCTGCCTCACCGTCTGCAGCCGGAGAAGCCTCTGCCTGGTCTGCGGACCCCTGATGTGCTGGCCATGGGCTCCCCGAGGCCCGCCTGCAGGTTCTAGGAGGATTGCCAACCCCTCTCCATTCTCCTGCCCCCAAGCACCCAGCAGCATCTGTGGCGTGGGCCTCAGGCATGGGCCACAGACCACGGGGGAGGAGCTGGGGACACCCGCTTGCCCATAGGGCCAGTCCGTGTGTCTGAGCTGGGGGCGCTGTGAAATGGCACCGCACTCCTGGTGCTAAAGTTGTCCTGGGCCCTTGACGTGTCCTCCGGCAGGCCGGGGACAGCATCTGACCCACACACGGGGCTGCTCTGTGTCTGAAGAAGGTTTTTATTAGAAAGTTAGCTGGGGTAGGCCGGGCGCGGTGGCTCAAGCCTGTAATCCCAGCACTTTGGGAGGCCGAGGCGGGCGGATCACAAGGTCAGGAGATCGAGACCACAGTGAAACCCCGTCTCTACTAAAAAATACAAAAAACTAGCCGGGCGCGGTGGCGGGTGCCTGTAGTCCCAGCTACGCGGGAGGCTGAGGCAGGAGAATGGCATGAACCCGGGAGGCGGAGCTTGCAGTGAGCTGAGATCCGGCCACTGCACTCCAGCCTGGGCGACAGCGTGAGACTCCGTCTCAAAAAAAAAAAAAAAGAAAGTTAGCTGGGGTTGCATCCAGGCTTCTGACCCACCAGGCGGGGTTTCCCGCCCTCTCACCCTCCCCACGGGTGTCCTGCCCCTGGCACCAAAGGGCAGAGGTGGAGCCCTCGTCCGCTGCCAGGCGGCAGAGCAGAGCAGGCAGGTCTGTGCCACAGATCCAGGCGTCCCCCGGCCACAGCCCAAAACGCAGGTGCCCTGGGGCCACCAACTAACTGCCCTATCTTGTCTCCCCTACTGCCTCCCGGTCCTGCCTCTTGGAACCCCCAGCCTCATCAAGAACCCAGCGGAGCGGGCGGACCTGAAGATGCTCACGGTGAGTGATGCCAGCGGGTTCTGGGGCCGGGAGGGTGCAGGCTGCCACCCGGGCCCCAGGAAATAAGGCTGCTGGGCCTGGCTTTGCCCCGGGAGCCAGCACCTGCGACCAGGATGTGGGCAGTCCAGGTGTGCCAGGCCACACCGAGGACCCTCTGTGGGTCTCCCTCGTCCACGAGAGAAGCCATCCTGGAGTGGCTGCGGGGAGCATAGGGTGGGCTCTGAGCCCCACCGCTCCTGCCTGGTGCTGGTCCCGCACCCACAGGATGGGACCCCAGGCTCATTTGCCCTCATGAGAGGCTGGAGGCAGCTCTCAGCTCCCCGAGCTCCTTTCCCTGCAAACAAGAGGGTGACCGTCCCTGTTGTGCACACTGTGACAGGCAGGTCCCCTGAGGCTGTGGGTGCTTTGGTGTCTCCTTAAACTCCCATCCTCTGATACCCTCGGAAGCCTAGCTGTTCACCAAAACTCGCCTTCCCAGCGGGGACTATGCCCTCAGAGGAGGGCCCTGGGCGTCATCCTCCTGCCCCTCAGCCCAGCCTACACCCCGGGTGCTGTCCCGCACCACGGCCACCGTCAGCAGCCTTCGAACCCCTCCACAGCTTCGAACGCCCTCCTAGACAGCCCGCTACTTTCTGTGCCTGTAAGAAAAGAAGAGATGCCAGCTACAGGTGCCCAACCCGTGCACCTTGTGATACCGGAATGTGGCTTTCAGCTTTGTATGTTTCTTGAGGGTTGGACAGAGGCTCACTGTGTCTCCCAGACTGGAGTGCAATGAAGCAATCTCGGCTCACTGCAGTCTCAGCCTCCCAGGCTCAAGCAATCCTCCTGCCTCAGCCTCCCGAGTAGCTGGGATTACAGGCACCCGCCACCACGCCCAGCTAATTTTTGTATTTTTAGTAGAGACGGGGTTTCACCATGTTGGCCAGGCTGGCCTCACACTCCTGACCTCAGGTGATCCACCTGCCGCAGCCTCCCAAAGTGCTGGGATTACAGGCATGAGCCACCGCACCCAACCTGCCCAGCTAGTTTCTTAGAGAGATAGGGTTTTGCTAACTGTCCAGGCCAGTCTCAAACTCCTGGGCTCAAATGATTCTCCCACCTCAGCCTCCCAGAGGGCTGGGATTACAGGCGTGAGCCACTGCACCTGGCATATGTGACATTTTTTTTTTTTTTTTTTGTTTTGTTTTGTTTTGTTTTGTTTTTTGAGACGGAGTCTCGCTCTGTCGCCCAGGCTGGAGTGCAGTGGCGCAATCTCGGCTCACTGCAAGCTCCGCCTCCTAGGTTCCCGCCATTCTCCTGCCTCAGCCTCCTGAGCAGCTGGGACTACAGGCGCCCGCCACCGCGCCCGGCTAATTTTTTGTATTTTTAGTAGAGACGGGGTTTCACTGTGGTCTCGATCTCCTGACCTTGTGATCCGCCCGCCTCGGCCTCCCAAAGTGCTGGGATTACAGGCGTGAGCCACCGCGCCCGGCCCATTTTTTCTTTTTTAATGAGGCAGGCTGCGCACAGTGCTGGGCGCTTGGAATCCTAGTGCCATGGGGGGATGGCTGAGGCCAGGAGTTCAAGGGCAGCCTGGGCAACATGGTGAGACTGTGCCTCTCCAAAATAAATACATAAATAGAGAGGAGTACTAATGTTGAAATCACTTTTCTTTTTTTTCCCCTGAGACAGAGTATTGCTGTGTCGCCCAGGCTGGAGTGCAGTGGCGCAATCTCAGCTCACTGCAACCTCCGTCTCCCAGGTTCAAGCAGTTCTCCTGCCTCGGCCTCTCGACTAACTGGGATTACAGGCTCGTGCCACCACGCCCGGCTAATCTTTGTGTTTTTAGCAGAGATGGGGTTTCACCATGTTGGCCAGGCTGGTCTTGAACTTGTGATCCACCCACCTTGGTCTCCCAGAGTGCTGAGATTATAGGCATGAGCCATTGCGCCTGGCTGAAATAGCCTTTTTTGAACCAGCTTCTTAAAAATGTTCCCCTGTGGGGTAGTCTAGTAACCTGTGGACCTAGCCGAGATGTGTCCTATCAAGTTGGTTGTTTTTTCACCCATACCTGCACCGACTTTTAGGGAGACACCCTTGCCTGCCTCCAGCTGCAAAAGAGGCAGCATTCGGGGGCCCAAGGTCCTGGACGCCACCCTCCTGGGAACCCCAAAGGCCTCTGCTCACCCGCCGTGGGGTGGCCCAGCCCAGCCTCTTCCCTAAGGGCACCCGCCCTCCTCCCCCAGCCCTTCTAACCGGGAGGCTTCTCATGTCGTGCTGTCCTGTACAGGAACCACTAACCACACATGGCTGTTTAAATGTGTTAAATGGGGCCGGGCACAGTGGCTCATGCCTGTCATCCCAGCACTTTGGGAGGCCGAGGCGAGTGGATCACTTGAGGCCAAGATTTCGAGACCAGCCTGAGCAACATGGAGAAACCTGGTCTCTACTAAAAACACAAAAATTAGCTGGGCGTGGTAGCACAGGCCTGTAATCCCAGCTACTTGGGAGGCTGAGGCAGGAGAATTACTTGAACCTGGGAGACAGAGATTACAGTGAGCTGAGATTGTGCCACTGCACTCCAGCCTGTGAGACAGAGCAAGACGGTCTCAAAAAATAAAAATTAAGGCTGGTTGCGGTGGCTCATGCCTGTAATCCCAGCACTTTGGGAAGCTGAGGCAGGTGGATCATTTGAGGTCAGGAGTTCGAGACCAACCTGACCAACATGGTAAAACCCCGTCTCTACTAAAAATACAAAAATTAGCCGGGTGTGGTGGCACATCCCTGTAATCCCAGCTACAGGGGAGGCTGAGGCAGGAGAATCTCTTGAACCCAGGAGGCGGAGGTTGCAGTGAGCTAAGATCACACCACTGCACTCCAGCCTGGGCAACAAGAACAAAACTCTGTCTCAGAAAAATAAAAAATAAAAAAAACTAAAAGTAATTAATTTAATTTGTTGAACTGAAATACAATTGAGGCTTTTGTTCTCAAGCCACAGGAGCCACTCCCGGGGCTCTGGAGCCTCATGTGCTGGCGGGTGGGACGGTGCCTGTACAGTGCTTTGCAGGCAGTTCTGTGGAACAGCCTGTTCTTGCCTAGACTGTCCTGCTCCGGGGGACCCTGGCAATGGCTGAGGACATTGTGGTGTCGTGACTTGGGGAAGCCCCTGGCATGGAGTGGGTGGAGGCCAGGGGTGCTGCTCAGTACCCTGCAGTACCCAGGATGGCCCCACCCCAGAGAACGATCCAGCCCCAGTGTCCACAGAGGCCGGAGGACCCGGCTTGCGTGAGCGTAGACCCTGCCCTGGGAGCCCAGGCTGCCGGGCTGGTGGTGTCCCCGCCCCGGGTGGAGCGCAGCATCCTGAGACCCCTCGCAGGCCTGGTGGACGCCCCTGCCCCTTCCTGGGTGGCTCTCCCTCTCCTGCCCCGAGTGCGTCTTCCTGGGACGGAGGGAGGGTCTCCTCTGTTTTTTGCTTTCCGTCCTGCACCATCTGCCAGCGCTGGGCAGACCCTGGCCCTCCCCGGTCTACTGGGACTCCAGGCCCGGATACTCACGGCTCCCCTTTCCCTGCAGAACCACACCTTCATCAAGCGGTCCGAGGTGGAAGAAGTGGATTTTGCCGGGTGGTTGTGTAAAACCCTGCGACTGAACCAGCCCGGCACACCCACACGCACCGCCGTGTGACAGCGGCTGGGCTCCCCGCGTCCCGCTGGTGACCTGCCCACCGTCCCTGTCCACGCCCCGCCCTTCCAGCTGAGGACAGGCTGGCGCCTCCACCCACCCTCCTGCCTCACCCCTGCGGAGAGCACCATGGCGGGGCAACTGCGCACGCAGGGACGGGGGTCTCCTCTCCTGCCCGTCCCGGCCGAGGTGCCTCCGGGGACGGGCGATGCTGCTGTGTGTGGTCTCAGAGCCTCTGCTTCCTTAGGTTACAAAACGAAACAGGGAGAGAAAAAGCAAACCGCACCATCGTGCTTCTTTCTTCCGTTCGGCGTTGGGTGCTGGGTTTCGCTTCAGCCTGGCATGGAGAGGGCATCCCTGAGCTGGCCCGCATTGCGGGGCGCCAAGGCTGAGGGCACAGGGCTCTCCCGAGGGCCAGCCGCTCCCTTTGGGTCAGAGATGAAGACCTGCAGTGAGCCCCCAGGGGATGGCGGCTCTCACGGAAAGGAAGGAGAGCGAGGCCGGGGCGGCGGCTCTTGCCTGTCATTCCATTGCTTTAGGAGGCTAAGGTGGGAGGATCGCTTGAACCCAGGGGATCAAGGCTGCAGTGAACCGCGATGGTGCCAGCGCACTCCAGCCTGGGCGACAGAGCAGGGCTCTGACTGGAAAAGAAGGGAAGTGCCACGTGGCTTCCCTCTGTCCTCCCCACCACTGTCGCTGCCTCTGTGGAAGGCAGAGTTTCAGCCTTCTGTGATGGAAGCCACTTCCTCCACGCGGCTCCTGTCACATAGCCTCCGAGGGAAGGCCGCCCCTGCTTCTTCCCCAGTGTGACACCGTCCTCTCCCTGTCCCCGCGCTTCAGAGAGCGGCGGCTCCCAGCAGTGGCTGCTGAGCTGAGACTCGGCCCGCAGAAAGGAAGTACCGGCTTTCCAAGCTGTCGGTGTGGCTGGAAACCCCAGCAGGTCCCGAGACACGCCCTGCACCCCCCCCTCGCCCCCGTGCCTGCAGCAGGCCCAGCCCAGGCGGGCGGTTCTGTCACCTCTCCTCGCCCAACAAATCAGAAGTGACCACCAGGGCATGTCACCCTTTCGGGCCTCTGAGCCTTTCCGCCGCAGTGGGTTGCAGATGAAACGGTGAGGGCTTGTCCTGGGATCTTCAGGGTTCCCGGAGGCCCGTCACCTGCTTCTCCAGTTGTCCGAGACCCAACGCCCAGCCTTTCTGCCTTCAGGGCCGTGTCCCTGGACAGAGGAGTCGCCCTCTGGGCTAGATGTGGGGGCGGCTGGGCCGCTCTAGGGCCCCTCTGAGCTCTGTAAAGCTCGTGAGGCTGCGAGCCTCCCCCTTCAGTACTTCCTGGAGACGACCAGCAAGCTGATACTTATCTGCAGGCGAATTGTAGGGGAAGGGTGGCCGGCACTGTATTTCTGGAGAAAACAAAGCAGAAGGTGGGAGCTTGTGGCTCTGTGGGAACTGCTGGATCGTCCTTTTCTTCTTAGGGTGACCCTTCTAGTCTTGTGTGGGTTTTTTTTTTCTGCAGACACCAAGGAAGAGGTGAGTTGATACCTCCTGCAAACAGCTCCCCAGGCTTCTCTGCTCCTTCATATTTTTCCCCTAAAGTCTCACATGACTTTAAAAAAAAAAAAAAAAAAAGCCAGGCTTGGTGGCTCATGCCTGTAATCCAAACCCTTTGGGAGTCAGAGGCAGGAGGATCACTTGAGCCGAGTTCAAGACCAGCCTGAGCAACAGAGTGAAACCCTATCTCTACAAAAAAAAAAAAAAAAACAACCTTGGCCGGGCGTGGGGTGCACAGCGTAGTCCCAGCTACTCAGGAGGCTGAGGCAGGAGAATCAGCTGAGCCTGGGGAGGTGGAGGTGGAGGTGGAGGTTGCAGTCAGCCGAGATGACACCACCGCACTGCAGCCTGGGCGACAGTGTGGCTCCAAAAAATAAAAAAATAGGAGAAAAATAAAAGTGTTGAAGGGGCCGCCCTGTGGGTAACCAGGACCCTCAGGATTGCTGGGAGGGCTGAGGGGAATTTGTTGGCTGCCTGTGTGTGCTCCAAGCAGGCGGGACCTCTGGGCGGTCCTGGAAACCCCAGGGTCCTGGCCACCCCCTGCCACTGGCAAGGAGTGAAAGGACACGGGGTTCCAGGGGAGCAGGGGCAGTCTGGGCTGGGTGGGGACGGACTCCGCGCCAGGGTCCCCGCGGTGTGCGAGGCCATCCTGCAGTTTCACTGGAACCCCAAAGCACCCCAGAGGGAAGGACGGGAGAGAAACTGTGGTCTTGCCTGTCTCCCCGCCTCACTTCAGGACCAGGCTTCTAGAAACTACTTTGTAGACGTGGCAAGAGTGCGTCCATGACGTCAGTTTCTAGGTCTGTCAGCTCCTGCTCCCCACAAGAAACTCCCCAGACGCAACCGCCGCCTCATCCGAGACCCCCCTCCCGCCTGCTGCCCTTTGGACTTGTCGCCTCATGCTCTCCACTGCGGAGGCCTGGGAAGGGATCCCGGGTGCTCCCAAAGTTGGCTACACACCGGGCGATGCCCCGTTTTGCCCTGGCCACAGACGCGCTGCAGTCCGGGGGTAGGACTGCCCTGCATCCCGGGGCCAGACCCTTTCCTGTAAAACATGCAGCATTTTAAAGTGTGCAGGGCATGGGCTGGGTGCGGTGGCTCATGCCTCTAATCCCAGCGCTTTGGGAGGCCGAGGTGGGCAGATCACCTGAGGTCAGGAGTTCAAGACCAGCCTGGCCAACATAGTGAAACCCCATCTCTACCAAAAAATACAAAAATTAGCCGGACATGGTGGTGGGCACCTATAATCCCAGCTACTCAGGAGGCTGAGACAGGAGAATCACTTGAACCCGGGAGGCGGATGTTGCAGTGAGCCGAGATCGCACCACCACACTCCAGCCTGGATGAGAGAGCCAGACTCTGTCTCAAAAAAAAAAAAAAAAAAAAAAAAAGGTTGCGGGACTTGGCCTGGTGCAGTGGCTCACGCCTACAATCCTAGCACTTTGGGAGGTTGAGGCAGGTGGATCACCTGGGGTTACGAATTCAAGACCAGCCTGGCCAACACGGCAAAACCCCGTCTGTACTAAAAATTCAAAAAATTGGCTGGGTGCGGTGGCTCACGCCTGTAATCCCAGCACTTTGGGAGGCCAAGATGGGCAGATCACGAGGTCAGGAGATCGAGACCATCCTGGCTAACACGGTGAAACCCCGTCTTTATTAAAAATACAAAAAAAACTAGCCGGGCGAGGTGGCGGGCGCCTGTAGTCCCAGCTACTCTGGAGGCTGAGGCAGGAGAATGGAGTGAACCCGGGAGGCGGAGCTTGCAGTGAGCCGAGATCGCGTCACTGCACTCCAGCCTGGGCGACAGAACGAGACTCCGTCTCAAAAAATAAATAACATTTACAGGACTTTAGGGTGAAGGGGGTATCACTGAAGGCCAGGCCTTGGGGCGCCCGGGGGCAGCTCATTCCTAGACATTGGAAGGTTTTACACAAACGTGTTGAGGTTTTCTGTGGTTACTCTTAAAAACCTCGGCCGGGTGCAGTGGCTCATGCCTGTAATCCCAGCACTTTGGGAGGCTGAGGCGGGCGGATCACCAGGTCAAGAGATCAAGACAATCCTGGCCAACATGGTGAAACCCCGTCTCTACTAAAAATACCAAAAAAAGGTGTGGTGGCGCATGCCTGTAATCCCAGCCACTCGGGAGGCTGAGGCAGGAGAATCGCTTGAACCTGGGAGGCGGAGGTTGCAGTGAGCTGAGATCACGCCACTGCACTCCAGCCTGGAGAACAGAGCGCGACTCCGTCTCAAACAAACAAAACCCTCCAGACAACACGATAGCCCTGCCCCCATGTCTGAGGCCCACGTTGGACCTAGGGTATACCACCTGTGGCCCCAAGGAGACAACCTACAGCTTTTTATCGGCTGTTTTCCCAGCTTGGTATTTTTTGTTTTGTTTTGTTTTCAGACAGGGTATTGCTGTGTCGCCCGGGCTGGAATGCAGTGGCACGATCTCAACTCACTGCAACCTCCGCCTCCAGGGTTCAAGCAATTCTCCTGCCTCAGCCTACCGAGTAGCTGGGATTACAGGCATGTGCCACCACGCCCAGATAATTTTTGTATTTTTAGTAGAGACAGGGTTTCACCATGTTGCCCAGGCTGGTCTCAAACTCCTGACCTCAAGCCATCCACCCGTCTCGGCCTCCCAAAGTGCTGGGATTACAGGCGTGAGCCACCATGCCCGGCCCCCCAGCTGGGTATTTTCATCGTACATAAACAGCACTTGACTTGGTCATGTGTGCTGGCTTCTGTCTCTGGAGAGCATGGGCAGCCCTCACATCCATCTCCATAGCGCAGTCTGTCTCCAGACACACCAGAAAGTCACGGGCTCCATGCAAGTGTCCCAGGCTGTGTGCTGGGCAGGATTTGCTGAAATATTCGATTTATGAAGGGGGGGTCACAGGCGACGGCCCGCTCGCTTCATCCTGTGGAATTCTCCCCAGATGGGACCCAGGCTGGCCCTGGGACAGGCACACACTTCCTTCTCCTCCTGCAACAGCCGCCCCGGGGTGGGGCAAGTGGAAAGGTCATCAAATGAAATGAGGCCGGAGAAGCAACCGGCCGCCCAGAGGGTGAGATTCCACAAGGGCCCCCACGCCATGGCGTCCCCATCCTGTCCCCATCCCTTCCACCCCAACCCAATGTGCATGCTGCACCCCAGACGAAATGTACATTATGTACATGTCCCAGTTTTAGCAGAATTTCCCTGTTAAAACATTTTAAATAGAAAAGGCAGCTGAACGCGGTGGCTCACACTTGTAATCCCAGCACTTTGGGAGGCCAAGGCAGGCGGATCACGAGGTCGGGAGATCAAGACCATTCTAGGCCGGGCGCGGTGGCTCAAGCCTGTAATCCCAGCACTTTGGGAGGCCGAGACGGGCGGATCACGAGGTCAGGAGATCGAGACCATCCTGGCTAACACGGTGAAACCCCGTCTCTACTAAAAAATACAAAAAACTAGCTGGGCGCGGTGGCGGGCGCCTGTAGTCCCAACTACTCGGGAGGCTGAGGCAGGAGAATGGCGTGAACCCGGGAGGCGGAGCTTGCAGTGAGCTGAGATCCGGCCACTGCACTCCAGCCGGGGCGGCAGAGCAAGACTCCGTCTCAAAAAAAAAAAAAAAAAAAAAAAAAAAAAAGACCATTCTGGCCAACATGGTGAAACCCTGTCTCTACTAAAAAGTACAAAAAGCCGGTGTGGTAGCGGGCGCCTGTAGTCCCAGCTGCTAGGGAGGCTGAAGCAGAATGGCATGAACCCGGGAGGAGGGGCTTGCAGTGAGCTGAGATCTTGCCACAGCACTCCAGCCTGGGCGACAGAGCAAGACTCTCTGTCAAAAAAGAAAAGAAAAGAAAAGGCAGGACCTGGTGACTCACGCCTGTAATCCCAGCACATTGGGAGGCCAAGGCAGGAGGATCACTTGAGGTCAGGAGTTCGAGACCAGCCTGGGCAACATGGTGAAATCCCATCTCTACTAAAAATATAAAAATTAGCCAGGCATGGTGGCACACACCTGTATTCCCAGCTACTAGGGAGGCTGAGGCAGGAGAATCACTAGAACCTGGGAGATAGAGGTTGCACCGAACCGAGATTGTGCCACTGCACTCCAGCCAGGGGGACAGAGCGAGATTCCGTCTCAAAAAAAAACCACGGGCTGGGTGCAGTGGCTCAGGCCTGTAATCCCAGCACTTTAGGAGGCCGAAGCAGGCAGATCACGAGGTCAGAAGTTCGAGACTAGCCTGACCAACATGATGAAACCCCGTCTCTACTAAAAATACAAAAATTAGCCAGGCGTGGTGGTACGCACCTGTAATCCCAGCTACTCAGGAGGCTGAGACAGGAGAAGCACTTGAACTCAGGAGGCAGAGTTTGCAGTGAGCCGAGATCGTGCCATTGCAGTCCAGCCTGGGCGACAGAGCGAGACTCCATCTGAAAACAGAACGAGACTCCATCTGAAAACAAACATAAATTAGCCGGCGTGTTCACTCAAACTCAGGAGATGGAGGCTGCGGTGAGCCAAGATTGTGCCACTGCCCTCCAGCCTGGGCGACAGAGCGAGACTCTGTCTCAAAACAAACAAACAGAAATTAGCTGGCCTGTTCGCTTAAACCCAGGGGGCGGAGGCTACAGTGAGCCAATATTGTGCTGCTGCCCTCCAGCCTGGGTGACAGAGCGAGACTCTGTCTCAAAAAAAAATAAATACTGTTCGGGTGTGGTTACTCATGCCTGTAATCCCAGCACTTTGGGAGGCCGAGGTGGGTGATCACCTGAGGTCAAGAGTTCAAGACCAGCCTGGCCAACATGGTGAAAGTCCATCTCTACGAAAAATACAAAAATTAGCTGGGCATAGTTGTGGGCGCCTGTAATCCCAACTACTTGCGGGGCTGAGGCAGGAGAATCGCTTGAACCCGGGAGGTGGAGGTTGCAGAGAGCTGAGACTGCACCACTGCACTCCAGCCTGGCGACAGAGGGAGACTCCATCTCAATAAATAAATAAATAAATAAAAATATATTAATAAACAAAATAGAAGAAAAGCACAGATGATGTGGGCCGGGCGCGGTGGCTCAAGCCTGTAATCCCAGCACTTTGGGAGGCCGAGACGGGCGGATCACGAGGTCAGGAGATCGAGACCATCCTGGCTAACACGGTGAAACCCCGTCTCTACTAAAAAATACAAAAAACTAGCCGGGCGCGGTGGCGGGCGCCTGTAGTCCCAGCTACTCAGGAGGCTCAGGCAGGAGAATGGCGTGAACCCGGGAGGCAGACTTGCAGTGAGCTGAGATCCGGCCACTGCACTCCAGCCTGGGCGGCAGAGCGAGACTCTGTCTCAAAAAGAAAAAGAAAGAACAGATGATGTGATAGTATATTTAACCCTACAGAGCCAGCATATTCCCATTTCACCTTGGAATCAATATGAAAAATTTAGGGTTTTTTCTTTTTTTGTTTTTGAGACAGAGTCTCGCTCTGTTGCCCAGGCTGGAGTGCAGTGGCATGATCTCGGCTCACCGTAACCTCCATCTCCCGGGTTCAAGTGATTCTCCTGCCTCAGCCTCCCAAGTAGCTGGGATTACAGGCATGTGCCACCACCCCCGGCTAATTTTTGTATTTTTAGTAGAGACAGGGTTTCACCATGTTGGCCAGGCTGGTCTCGAACTCCTGACTTCAAGTGATCCGACCACCTTGGCCTCCCAAAGTGCTGGGATGACAGGCAAGTGCAACCTCGCCCAGTGGTTTTGTTTTGTTTTGTTTTGTTTTTTTGGATGCAAATTCTTGGGAATTTTGTCTGCCAGGGACTGCCTGACCGGCCGGCACAAAACTCAGTCATTTCTGTCTCCCCACAGATGTCATTCAGCCCACTGGATCTTAGCAGGAACAATTCTGTCCCCCCACCCAGGGGAGGCTTGGCAACTCCAAGATATCTGTGGTTGTCAAGACGGAGGGTGCCCCTGCCATGGAGTGGGTGGAGGCCAGAGATGTCACCCAGCACCCTGCAGTGCCCAGGGCGGCCCCACCCCCAGAGAACCATCCAGCCCAGATGTCCACAATGTGGGGTGGAGGCGGGGGTCTCAGGCAGCCCTCCCTGGGGCCACAGCAGTTTCCTGTGTGCAGAGCCTGGGACACAGGGTGGATGGGGTGCAGGCAGGGGACAGCTCCACCTGGGGTGGGGACATGATGGGGCAGCACAGAAAGAACCTTCTAGAAGGTGGGCGGTCTGGGGCCACGTGGCCATGGGTGGAGGTGTGTCACCCGCAGGAAGCCTCAGGTCCCGCAGGCGGAACTCAGCCTCCTGGGGGCCCTGGGCTCCAGGGCAGGTTAAGGAGAGTTCAGAGGAAGTTGTCACAGCCTTTCCCAGAAAGCAGGGGTCTGGCGAGGAGTGGGAGGGAGGGAGGGAGGAAGGAGAAGGGGCCCAGCTCAAAACGAAACCAGCAGCGGCCGGCAGCCCCACCCCTCCCTCCGCTCCCCTTCCTGGCCTGTGAGCTGACCAGGTGTGCGGGCCCCGGGGCCTCCAGGCCACACCTGGAGCAACAGGCCAGGTGGGTTGAGGGTGGTGCAGGAGTTACCTGTTCCCCAGTCCCTGGAGGGTGGGCAGGAGAGCCCTGGGCCCAGTGGCGACCTGGAGCTGGAGGCCCAGTCTCAGGTTTCTGCTGGGCTTCCCAGGGGAGGGATGGAGGTCTGCAGAGAGGCCCCCCTGGGGGACAGCACAGGTGAGGACTCAACCCCAGCTGGGACCTGGACACCAGCTCTCTCCTCATACACCAGTGACTCACCACCAGCCCCTCAGGACAGCAGGGCCTCCTGTTTTGTTTATGTTTTCGTGTGAGTCAGGGTCTCACTCTGTCGCCCAGGCTGGAGTGTAGTGACACCATCATAGCTCACTTCAGCCTCTGCCTCTCGGGTTCAAGCGATCCTCCTGCCTCAGCCTCCTGAGTAACTGGGACTGCAGGTGCGAGCCACCATGCTCGGCTAATTTTTTGAAACTTTCTCATAGAGACAGGATCTCACCCCTTACATTGCCCAGGCTGGCCTGGAACTCCTGGCCCCCAGCAATCTTTCCGCTCCCAATGTGCTGGGATTTCAGATGTGAGCCACTGCGGCCGACCAGGGCCTCCTGTTTGAACATCAGGCCACAGGCCTGACGATATTTCTGCTGTCCTTTGGCCTGTGACCTTGGGGAAGATAGAATCCCCTCTGAGAGCCTCAGTTTCCCTGTCCGCAAAGGAACTCATCACAGGCCAGGCACGGTGGCTCATGCCTGTAATCCCATCACTTTGGGAGGCCGAGGCGGGCGGATCACCTGAGGTTAGGAGCTCGAGACCAGCCTGACCAACATGGGAAACCCCATCTCTACTAAAAGCACAAAAATTATCCGTGTGTGGTGTTGCATGCCTGTAATCCCAGCTACTCAGGAGGCTGAGGCAGGAGAATCGCTTGAACCCGGGAGGCAGAGGTTGTGGTGAGCCGAGATCGCACCACTACACTCCAGCCAGGGCAACAAGAGCAAAACTCCGTTTAAAAAAAAAAAAAAGGCCGGGCGCGGTGGCTCAAGCCTGTAATCCCAGCACTTTGGGAGGCCGAGACGGGCGGATCACGAGGTCAGGAGATCGAGACCATCCTGGCGAACACGGTGAAACCCCGTCTCTACTAAAAAATACAAAAAAAACTAGCCGGGCGAGGTGGCGGGCGCCTGTAGTCCCAGCTACTCGGGAGGCTGAGGCAGGAGAATGGCGGGAACCCGGGAGGCGGAGCTTGCAGTGAGCTGAGATCCGGCCACTGCACTCCAGCCTGGGTGACAGAGCGAGACTCCGTCTCAAAATAAATAAATAAATAAATAAAAAATAAAAAAAAGGACCTCATCATAGACCAAGAGAGAAGCGTCCACGGAGGGGCAAATCCTCTCTGCAGACTTCCAGTGAGGCCCACATCCCTTCTGTTTGCACCCCACAAATAGGCTGACCAGGTTTGCCTCTCCCCACACAACCTCTGCGACAGCTGAGTCCCTGCAAGTTAGGTGACCTGCTGAAGGTGACTCGAACCTCTGCCGGGGAAGACATGGGCAGTCCTGTGGTCCCGCCACCCTGCTCTCTCCCCTCACAGGACATTGCTTTCATGACCCACAAATGTTCGGGGCTCTCCTGCAGTGACCTGTGGACCCTAAAAGATAAGAGCCCCTGTCCATCCCTGGGGAGCCTGCAGCCTCACCACGGTGCTCCGTGCTGGGGCCCAGAAATTAGAATTTACAGCCGCCCTAAGGGCTCAAGGCAAATTTAGCCAGAACCTAGAGGAGAAGTCCTGGGAAGGAGGGGAATCCACAGCTGAGCGCTGGAAAGGACATTCCTGATGGTGGCAGGGCCAACACGGGCAACTGTGTCAGCAAAGGCTCAGTGGCAGGACTGGGTGGCAGGGGTCCTTGGAGAGGACCAGCCTGGTTGGGGGCGTGGGTTGGGAGCAACGAGGTTCAAAATATGGCCATGCAGCTGAGATCCCTTCCTCCCTCCAGGCAAGAAAATGGGGCAGGTTTGAGCTGTGGGATCGCTGCAGAGATAGCACCAAAGGCCTTCCATGCTGCGGGGTGCCTACTGGGCCCCCTGAGTGTGGCTGGTGGCTGGTGGCTGGTTGCCTCTTGGAGTGAGGCTCACTGAGCACCAAGGTTAAAGGCTGGAGGTCACCAGGCCTGGAGCAGTGGCAGGTTCAAACGCAGATGTTGCTGCAACTTCTGTCAGTATCTAGAACTATCTAGAATTCCCAGGAACACCGCCGTCCAGGTCTCCTTCCCCTCCTCCCTCAATCTGGACTTGAACTCTGTGCAGAGACAAAGGCTGGGCCCTGAGTGGCTGTCCTGGGTCCCCCTTCCTCCCAGAATCCCAGCTCACACCGTTTCTCAGGCCGCGGGAGACCCTTCCTGTCAGGGCTTTGCAGCTGTGTTACACCGACCCTGGGCTCCCTGGGCTCTTGGAGGAGGAAGGAGGGAGGAGGAGCAAGGAAGAGGAGCAGGTAGGAGGGAGGAGGGGCATGGAGGAGGAGGGAGGAGGGGCAGAGAGGAGGAAGGAGGAGGAACAGGGAGGAGTAGGGGGAGGGAGGAGGAGTAAGGAAGAGGAGGGAGGAGGAGCAAGGGTCAGTAGGGAGGAAGAAGGAGGAGGAGGGAGGAAGGAGGGGCAGGGAGGAGGACAAGGAGGGAGGAGTAGGGAAGAGGAGGGAGGAGAAGCAGGGATGAGTAGGGAGGAAGAAGGAGGAGGAGGAGGGAGGAAGGAGGGGCAGGGAGGAGGGATAAGGGGCAGGGAGGAGGAGGGGGAGTAGAAGGGAGGAAGGAGGAGCAGGGAGGAGGGAGGAGGGGCACAGAGGAGGGGGAAGTAGGAGGGAGGAAGGAGGAGCAGGGAAACGCAGGGAGGAGGGAGGAGGGGCAGGGAAGAGGAGGGGAGGAGTAAGAAGGAGCAGGAGGAGGGAGGAAGGAGGAGGAGTATCGAGGAGGAGGCAGGAGGGAGGAGGAGCAATGGTCACAGACATAGGAGGACGCTCTCTGGGACTTCATAAGATCCTAGTGCCAGCGCCAGGTGGGCTGAGGAAAGAAGAGATCCTGAATGTGGAACCCTGGAAGGGAGATTAGGCTGCAGCCCTAGCTGGCACCTGTGGGTGTCACTCTACACTCCCCATATCTTTTTTTTTCGGAGACAGAGTCTCACTTTGTTGCCCAGGCTGGAGTGCAATGACGCGATCTCGGCTCACTACAACCTCCGAGTAGCTGGGACTACAGGAGCGCCTCACCACACCCAGCTAACTTCTGTATTTTTTTTTTTTTTTTTTTTTTTTTTTGAGACGGAGTCTCGCTCTGTCACCCAGGCTGGAGTGCAGTGGCGCGACCTCGGCTCACTGCAAGCTCCGCCTCCTGGGTTCACGCCATTCTCCTGCCTCAGCCTCCCGAGTAACTGGGACTACAGGTGCCCGCCACCTCCCCTGGCTAGTTTTTATATTTTTTAGTAGAGATGGGGTTTCACTGGGTTAGCCAGGATGGTCTCGATCTCCTGACCTCGTGATCCGCCCGCCTCGGCCTCCCAAAGTGCTGGGATTACAGGCTTGAGCCACCGCGCCCGGCTAACTTCTGTATTTTTAGTAGAGACAGGGTTTGGCCATGTTGTCCAGGCTGATCTTGAACTCCTAACCTCAGGTGATCCACCTGCCTCAGCCTCCCAAAGTGCTGGGATTACAGGCATGAGCCACCACGCCCGGCCTACACTTCCCATATCTAATCCACCCACTTCATCCTCCCAGCTACCCTTCTGGGGACCAGAAATGTGAGTCCCATTTTACAGGTAAAGACGCTGAGGTCGGGAGGGGGAGTAACTTGCTCTAGGTCACACAGCTCCGAAGCCCCACTGAGCCTGCGTCCAGGCCACCTGGTGCTCAGGGCTATATGCACGGGGCTGGGCCTGCCTCTCTGGTGGGCAGGCGTGAGGTGGGGGATGCTTAAAAGAGGAGAAGGACATCAGCACGCTTCTCTCTCGGAGTAAAGAGTGCATCCAGGCCGGGCTCGGTGCCTCACGCCTGGAATCCCAGCACTCTGGGAGGCCGAGGCGGGCAGATCGTTTGAGGTCAGGAGTTCAAGACCAGCCTGGCCAACATGAGGAAACCCCGTCTCTACTAAAAACACAAAAATTAGCCGGACGTGGTGGTGGGTGCCTGTAATCCCAGCTACTCAGGAGGCTGAGGTGGGAGAATCGCTTGAACCCAGGCAGTGGAGGTTGCAGTGAGCCGAGATCGTGTCACTGCACTCCAGCGTGGGCAACAGAGCGAGACTCCGTTTCAAAACAGCAACAAAAAAGAGTGCGTCTGACCTCCCAGGTGCAAATCCTTCACTCGTTTCTAGTCTTCGCACCTGCTGTTCCTTGTTCTGGAAGGTTCTTCCATCCCTCATCTCCACTTCCACCTCCTGCTCAAACTTCAGGCTCCGGGTCAATATCCCCTTGTTGGGCAGACTTTCCCTTCCCCTGCCAAAGGCTCAAAAGAGAAAATATTAATTTGATATTATATTGATAAATATTAATATTGAGAAAGTAATATTAATATTTCTCAAAAGAGAAAAAAGGTTCAAAAGAGAAAATATTAATATTTGCAAAATCACGTATGGGATAGACATCTAGGATCCAGAATATATAAATCGCTTTGTCAATTCATCAACGAAACAACAAACAGCTCAACGAAAAAAGGGAACAGGGGAACAGGCCGGGCGTGGTGGCTCACACCTATAATCCCAGCACTTTGTGAGGCCGAGGTGGGTGGATCAGTTGAGCCCAGGAGTTCAAGACCAGCCTGGGAAACAGGCTGTCTCTCCAAAAAAGACAATTAGCCAGGCGTGGGAGTGCGTGCCTGTAGTCCCAGCTACTCCGGAGGCTGAGGTGGGAGCATCGCTTGAGTCCGGGAGGGGTGTGGGACGTGCCCCTCGGGAGCTTAGGCAGAACTGGGGACTATGGAGGGCCTGAATTCATGGGGGTCTGGCCTAGTCTGCAGAGGGCTGGGGTCTCTGCCCAGGACGCTCAATACCCCTGCATACGGGGAGGTGAGAAATGACCTTGACCCAGGATTAGGGGTGTGGCAGGAGCACAGGGGAGGCGAGTGCAGGGAGAGGGCACCCCCACGGAACCCACGGAATCCTTCACAGGAAAGAGCAGTACTCCGTTCCCAGGCGACAGAAATAGGATCCTTAGCGCCTCCCTCCTCCTCCCCCTGCCCAAGGTGCTCCCCTGCCTGAGGTGGGAGGCACAAGTTACAAGCAACTGCCCATCTGCACCCAGGAGGAAGCCCAGAGCAGGGCAGAGGTGCCCCGTCCCTCCCCTCCCCTCCCCTTCCCTACTTCCCCTCTCCATCTCCCGGCCTCTTCCCTGCCTTCCCCATCCCCTCCTCCTCTCTTTTCTTTTTTTTTTTTTTTTTGAAACAGAGTCTTGCCCCAGGCTAGAGTGCAGTGGTGTGATCTGGACTCACTGCAAGCTCCGCCTCCCGGGTTCACACCATTCTCCTGCCTCAGCCTCCCGAGTAGCTGGGACTACAGGCGCCCGCCACCACGCCCGGCTAATTTTTTGTATTTTCAGTGGAGACGGGATTTCACCGTGTTAGCCAGGATGGTCTCCATCTCTTGACCATGTGATCCGCCCGCCTCGGCCTCCCAAAGTGCTGGTATTACAGGTATAAGCCACCACATCTGGACCCCTCCTACCCTCTTTTCCCTTCCTCCTTCCCATCCCTACCCTCCCTCTCTCCCTCCCCCTCCCTTCATCTCCCCTCCCTGTCTTCCCCTCCCTGCTCTTTCCCTCCCCCCTCTTCCCCTCCATCTCTCCTTTCCTCTCCCCTGCCCTCTCCATCCCCTCCCCCTTCCCCTCCTCTTCTCTTTCCCCCTCCCCCTTCCCCTCCCCACCCCTCCCTCTCTCCCTCCACCTCCTCCCTCCCTTCTCCTCCCCCTCCCCTCTTCCCTTCCCCTTCCCTGCCCAGCATTTGTTTTTGTTTGTTTGAGACAGGATCTCACTCTGTCACCCAGGCTGGCGTGCAGTGGCGGCATGGTCACCTCTCACTGCAGCCTCCTGGGCTCAGGTGATCCTCCTGTCTCAGCCTCCTGAGTAGCTGGGATGACAGGCACATGCCACCATGCCCGACTAATCTTTGTATTTTTAGTAGAGCTGGAGTTGCACCATGTTGGCCAGGCTGGTCTCGAACTCCTGACCTCAAGTGATCCGTCTGCCTCTGCCTCCCAAAGTGCTGGGATGACAGGCATGAGTCACCATGCTGGGCTGCTAATGTGGGTTTCTAAGGTTCCAGCAGCAGCCTCCCTAAGCCTCCTGTTTGGAAGTCCTGGGTTCCCACCCTGTGTGGGGTGGAGAAGGGGCTTTTCCAGGAGCACTGAGCTGCCAGCCCAGGTGGATCCCCTCAGCACCTCAGTCAGCCAGCGCTGTCTTTCTCTCTATCCATATTATTATTATTTTTTTTTTATTTATTTTTTTATTTTATTTTTTATTTTTTTTTATTTTTTTGAGACGGAGTCATGCTCTGTCGCCCAGGCTGGAGTGCAGTGGCCGGATCTCAGCTCACTGCAAGCTCCGCCTCCCGGGTTCACGCCATTCTCCTGCCTCAGCCTCCCAAGTAGCTGGGACTACAGGCGCCCGCCACTTCGCCCAGCTAGTTTTTTGTATTTTTTAGTAGAGACGGGGTTTCACCGTGTTCGCCAGGATGGTCTCGATCTCCTGACCTCGTGATCCGCCCGTCTCGGCCTCCCAAAGTGCTGGGATTACAGGCTTGAGCCACCGCGCCCGGCCTATTATTATTATTTTAGACAGGGTCTCACTCTGTTGCCCAGGCTGGAGTGCAGTGGTGCAGTCTCAGCTCACTGAAACCTCCACTTCCCAGATTCAAGTGATTCTCCTGCCTCAGCCTCCTGAGTAGCTGGAATTACAGGCGCCCGCCACCACGGCTGGTTAATATTTATTTATTTATTTATTTTCTCTCTTTTTATTATTCCCGTTTTATGATGAAGAGGCTAATTTTTATTTTCTTAATTTTTAATTTTTATATTTTGAGATGGAGTCTTGCTCCGTTGCCCAGGCTGGAGTGCAGTGGCGTGATCTTGGCTCAATGCCACCTCTGCCTCCCGGGTTCAAGCACTTATCCTGCCTCAACCTCTGACGTAGCTTGGATTACAGGTGCACGCCACCGTGCCTGGCTAACTTTTACATTTCTAGTAGAGATGTAGTTTCACCACGTTGGCCAGGCTGGTCTTGAACTCCTGACCTCAAGTGATCCGCCCCTCTTCGCCTCCTGAGGTGCTGGCATTACAGGTGTGAGCCATCCAGCCTAGCCAAGTGACTATACTAAAAACCACTGAGGCTGGGTGAGGTAACTCATGCCTGTAATCCCAGCACTTTATGAGGCTGAAGGGTGGATTGCTAGAGCTCAGGAGTTCAAGACCAGCCTGGGCAACATGGTGAAACCCTGTTTCTACTAAAACACAAAAATTATCCAGGCGTGGTGGTGGGCGCCTGTAGTCCCAGCTACTCAGGAGGCTGAGGCACGAGAATCAGTTGAACCTGGGAGGTGGAGGCTGCAGTAAGTCGAGACTGTACTGCTGTACTCCAGAGTGAGACTGTCTCCAAAAGAGAAAAAAGAAAAAAAAAAAAAAAACCCCAGTGAACTATATACACTAAATGGGTGAATTGCACAGTATGTGAATTATATCTCAATAAAGCTGTTAAAAAAAAAAAAAAAAAAAAAAAACTACCACCCTCTCACATTTTGACACAGACTAACCGCCTATCTCTACTGAGATATGTTATTGATATTGACATGCAAATAGTCACTCCCTTATCCTACCTGACCAGCACCAAGCACCTGCCGCACCTTGACCGAGCCCTGTGGGGGTGCTGGGGACAGGAAGGCCAGTGGGTCCCAGTCCCCGCCCTCGAGTGAGTAGCTCAAGCCCCAGGCCCCCACCAAGCAGGAAGGACCTAAGGGTGGGGTGGGGATGGAGGTGGGGTGGGGACGAGGCCATGCCCAACTGAATTTCCAGTCTGGATCTGCCAGCGGACAGAGCTCCAGCCTCTGCTGGGTGGGGGTTCTGGGGGACAGTGGCTTACCCCGGGCCCGGGACACGGGCAGCCCAGAGCCTCCTTCCTGGTGGTTTCTGGGCCAAGGGTCTCTCCCTGGCCAAAGGAGTGGAGCGGCCGACATTCTGTTCTGCCTGGGGCTTTGCCCCGCCCCCTCCCACAGGGACATGATGGGATGGTCCACGGTGCCGGAGGAGCCTTTGAACTTCCCAGCGCCGGATGGGGTGTACATGATTCTTAGCCCCACTTTTGGGTAACTGGGGGGTCCAGGAAAGGAGGCTCAGGGATAGTAGGAAGTTGCTTTTCCCACCCAAGGTCACACGGGGAGAATTTGACCTTGACCCCGTGACCTTGACTTTCAGTGTCCGCCCCCAGGCCAGAGGAAGGTCAGGAAAAGGAGCGGCAGGTGGTGGACCCCTCCCCGGCCCCTGACCTGACGATGCCACCGTCCCCGCCTCTGTCCCTCTCTCTGTCCCTCTCTCCTCTCTCTGTCCCCAGCCCTGAAAGTGAAACCGGTGATACCAAAGTGAAACCGAAGCCCGGGTCCCCGCAGCCAAGCCGGGCTGGCAGAGACAGAGAGAGAAGGAGAGGGGGACAGGGGCCAGCCCACGTGGCAGGTGGGCTGGAGGGAGGGAGGATTCTGCTCTTTAAATTGCGGTGATTCTTAAAAAAAGAACCAACCCAGGACGTATGACTGGACCAGAACCGCAGCCATGATCTCCCCTCCCACGGCCCCGCCCCCGCCCCGAAGTCTGGAGTGACTCTTCAGCTGCTCGCTGGGGGTGTCATGCGGCGGATTCTGCACAACTGGGGGCTGAGGGAGAGGACAGACTGGCCTTGTCCATTGTTGGGGGGTCCCGTGGTGTGAGGGTGACCCTTGGGGTTCATCTCCAGGGTCCAGGAATCACCCCAAAGTAGGTAAAGCCAGGGGCCAGGGGCCCCCCCTTATGCCAAAGTAGGGACTGTCTGCTTTGGACAAGGGGGTGCCTGTAGGGGCTTGACCCCAGGCGTGGTGGTAGAGGGCGGTGGATGGCTGAAGTCCCGCCTCGCCCAGAGGTCACTGGCCAGCGGCTTTTCTTCTCTGCAGAGCACAGAGCGGGAGAAGTATGCAGGCATCTTCCACAGGGAGCAAGACTGAAGTGAGCCCCAGGCTAGAATTTTGGCCCCTCGGTGCGGTGACACGATGGAGCAGGATCGATCTCTGGGGCGGGTCCGTCCTGGGCACTGCAGGGTGCTGAGCTGTGTCTCTGGCCTCCACCCACCCCCTCCCCAATCACGACACCTAAAACTGTCTCCAGATATCACCCAGTGTCCCCTGGAAGGAGGCAGAGTCAGTGCAGATGAGACCTCCTGAGCTAAAGGGTACTGGGCCATAGAGAGAGGTAGAGACTGGGCCCTGAGCCATGATCCAAAAGGCAGCAGGCCCTGGGCTTTGGAGCTCTGTGGCCAGGTCCTGAGAGGTGCCTGGGAGGCAGCCATCCAGTCTGGAAGAGAGAGGGTGGGGCAAGAGGCTGCCGCTTAGGTGCAGAGAGAGGCCTGGGCTGGGTAAAAACGGGACAGAAGGACCCATTGCACAGATGGGAATACTGAGTGGTGTGGTGGAGACAGACCCAGTCCCAGCATCGCTACCAGGGCTTCTGACTTCCGGAACTAATTGAAGTTGCCTCTTAGCTGCCCAATGAAAATACCCAGGCACCATCTCCCCAACCGCTGTGAATTCAGAGGCCGTGGAGAAGTCGGCAGCTCAGAAAGTATTTCTCCTACACCGGGTACGGTGGCTCACACCTGCGATCGCAGGACTTTGGGAGGTCGAAGCGGGTGGATCACCTGAGCTCAGGAGTTCGATACCAGTATGGCCAACATGGTAAGACCACATCTGTAGTAAAAATACAAAAGTTAGCCAGGTGTGGTGGCACACACCTATAATGCCAGCTACTCAGGAGGTTGAGGCAGGAGAATCGCCCGAACCCAGGAGGTGGAGATTGCAGTCAGCCGAGATCACACCACTGCACTCCAGCCTGGGTGACAGAACGAGACTCATTCTCAAAAAATAAAATACTGGCCGGGCGTGGTGGCTCAAGCCTGTAATCCCAGCACTTTGGGAGGCCGAGACAGGCGGATCACGAGGTCAGGAGATCGAGACCATCCTGGCTAACACGGTGAAACCCCGACTCTACTAAAAAAAATACAAAAAACATCGCCGGGCGAGGTGGCAGGCGCCTGTAGTCCCAGCTACTCAGGAGGCTGAGGCAGGAGAATGGCGTAAACCTGGGAGGCGGAGCTTGCAGTGAGCTGAGATCTGGCCACTGCACTCCAGCCTGGGCAACAGAGCAAGAATCCGTCTCAAAAAAATAATAATAAAATAAAATAAAATACCAAATAAATAAATAGAGATGTGATTCACATACCAGAATATGTACCTTTTATTTATTTATTTATTTATTTATTTATTATTATTTTTTTGAGACAGTTTCACTCTTGTTGCCCAGGCTGGAGTGCAATGGCTCACTGCAACCTCTGCCTCCCTGGTTCAAGCGATTCTCCTGCCTCAGCCTCCCAAGTAGCTGGGATTACAGGCATGAGCCACCACGCCTGGCTAATTTTGTACTTTTAGTAGAGACGGGGTTTCTCAATGTTGGTCAGGCTGGTCTCCAACTCCTGACCTCAGGTGATCCACCTGCCTCGGCCTTCCACAGTGTTGGGATTAAGGCGTGAGCCACCGTGTCCGGCCTTATTTATTTATTTACTTTATTTGAGACAGAGTCTCGCTCCGTTGCCCAGACTGGAGTGCAATGGTGCAATCTCGGCTCACTTCAACCTCCGCCTCCCAGATTCAAGTGATTCTCCTGCCTCACCCTCCCAAGTAGCTGGGATTACAGGCACCCGCCACCACGCCCGGCTGATTTTTGTACTTTTAGTGGAGATGGGGTCGTCATGTTGGCCAGGCTGGTCTTGAACTACTGATCTCAGGTGATCCGGCCCCCTCGACTGCCCAAAGTGCTGGGATTCCAGACGTGAACCACCACGCCCGGCTCATTTTTTTATTTGTAGTGGAGATAGGGTGTTGTCATGTTGGCCAGGCTGGTCTTGAACTCCCAACTTCAGGTGGTCCAGCCACCTCGGCTTCCCTAAGTGCTGAGATTACAGGCATGAGCCACCGCACCCAGCCTTGAGCCTGTCCTTTTTATCTTTTTTTTTTTTTTTTTTTTTTTTTTGAGACGGAGTCTTGCTCTGTCACCCAGGCTGGAGTGCAGTGGCCGGATCTCAGCTCACTGCAAGCTCCGCCTCCCGGGTTTACGCCATTCTCCTGCCTCAGCCTCCCGAGTAGCTGGGACTACAGGCGCCCGCCACCGCGCCCGGCTAGTTTTTTTTTTTTTTTGTATTTTTAGTAGAGACGGGGTTTCACCGTGTTAGCCAGGATGGTCTCGATCTCCTAACCTCGTGATCCGCCCGTCTCGGCCTCCCAAAGTGCTGGGATTACAGGCTTGAGCCACCGCGCCCGGCCGAGCCTGTCCTTTTTAAAGGGTGAGATTCAGTCATTTTCAATACATTCACAAAGTTGTGCAACTATCACCACTATCTAGTTGCAGAACCTATCACCCCAAAAAGGAAGCCCCGTCCCCATTGGCAGTCACTACCCATCCCCCTCCCAGCCCCAGCACCCACGCATCCCCTTCCTGTCTCTGTGGCTTGGCCTGTCCTGGGCATTTCATAGAAATGGGATCACACGCTGTGTGGCTTTTTGTGTCTGGCTTCCCTCACTGAGTGTGAGGTCCTCAGGGTTCATCCACGCGGTGGCCTGAGTCAGAGCCTCCTTCCTTTTCATGGCTGAATCCAGGACACTTTAAATAAAATCCACAGCCTGCACCATGGCCCACAGGTCCCCCGTGGGTGCCCTCTGGCTCCCAACTGCAGCCACTCTGGTCACCTTGGCTGTTCCTCTCACCTAGGAAACATACGGAGGTCTTCAGGTGATTCTATCTTCATTCAGATCTCTGCTCATGGCCGGGCGCAGTGGCTCACCCCTGTAACCCTAGCACTTTGGGAGGCCAATGTGGGTGGATCACATGAGGTCAGGAGTTCAAGACTAGCCTGACCAACATGGTGAAACCCCCATCTTTACAAAAAATACAAATAGTAGCCAGGCATGGTGGCAGGAGCCTGCAATCCCAGCTACTTGGGAGGCTGAGCCAAGAGAATCTCTTGAACCCGGGAGACAGAGGTTGGAGTGAGCCGAGATTGCGCCACTGCACTCCAGCCTGGGTGACAGAGCAAGACTCTGTCTCCAAAATGAAAGAAAGAAAAGAAAGGAGGCCGGGCGTGGTGGCTCAAGCCTGTAATCCCAGCACTTTGGGAGGCTGAGGCGGGTCGATCACGAGGTCAGGAGATGGAGACCATCCTGGCTAACACGGTGAAACCTTGTCTCTACCAAAAATACAAAAAAATTAGCCAGGCGTGGCGGCGGGCGCCTGTGGTCCCAGCTACTCGGGAGGCTGAGGCAGGAGAATGGCGTGAACCCGGGAGGCGGAGCTTGCAGTGAGCTGAGATTGCGCCACTGCACTCCAGTCTGGGTGACACAGCGAGACTCCATCTCAAAAAAAAAAAAAAGAAAAAAGAAAAGAAAGGAAAGGAAGGGAGGGAGGGAGGGAGGGAGGAAGGAAGGAAGGAAGGAAGGAAGGAAGGAAGGAAGGAAGGAAGGAAGGAAGGAAGGAAGGAAGGAAGGAAAGGAAGGAAGGAAGGAAGGGTCTCTGCTCAAACATCACTTCCTTTGAAGAAATCATTGGTCTTTTTTTTTCTTTTTCTTTTTGGTAGAGACAGGGTCTCACTATGTTGCCCAGGCTGATCTTGAACTCCCAGGCTCAAGCAATCCTTTAGCTTTGGCCTCCCAAGGTGCTGGAATTACAGACATGAGCCACCGTGTCGGCCTTTCAGGACTATTTAAAAAATAAAATAGCCTCTAGGCACAAGTAGGTTTTGTCTGATTCTGTGGGATCTCTGTGTCTTTTGCTATCTTTGAATTATTTCACAACTCAGTAAGTTGTCGAAAACTGATAATAATTGCAACGATGCTTGTCCACAAGAAAACAAATTGTGTATCGTGTCTTCCTTCTATTTGTAGATTCATTCTAGCCTATTTCTTTTTTTCTTTTTCTTTTCTTTTTCTTTTTTTTTTTTTTTTGAGACAGAGTTTTGCTCTTGTTGCCTAGGCTGGAGTGCAATGGCACGATCATGGCTCACTGCAACCTCCACCTCCCAGGTTCAAGTGATTCTCCTGCCTTAGCCTCCTGAGTAGCTGGGATTACAGGCATGTGCCACCACGCCTGGCTAATTTTGTATTTTTAGTAGAGACGGGGTTTCACCATGTTGGTCACTGGTCTCAAACTCCTGACCTCAGGTGATCCACCTGCCTCGGCCTCCTCAAATGCTGGGATTACAGGTGGGAGCCACCATGCCCAGCCCATTATTATTATTTTAAATTTTAGAGATGGAGTCTTGCTCTGTTCAGGCTGGACTGCAGAGGATACTGACGGACACGATCATAGCACACTATAGCCATCAGTTCCTGGGCTCAAGTGATCCTCCTGCTTCAGCCTTCCACATATCTGGGACTATAGACATGCACTACTGTGCTTGGTTCCTAATTATGAAAAAAAAAAAAAAAAAATTCCCTGGCCGGGTGTGGTGGCTCATGCCTGTAATCCCGGCACTTTGGGACGCCACGGCAGGTGGATCACTTTGGGATGCCATGGCAGAGGTCAGAAGTTAGAGACCAGCCTGGCTAACATGGTGAAACCCCATCTCTACTAAAAATACAAAAATCAGCTGGGGGTGGTGGCGGGAACCTGTAATTCTGGCTACTCAGGAGGCTGAGGCAGGAGAATCACTTGAATCGGGAGGTGGAGGTTGCAGTGAGCTAAGATAAGGTGGCACCATTGCACTCCAGCCTGGGCAACAGGGCGAGACTCCATCTCAAAAACAAACAAACAAACAAACAAAAAACAATTCCTCAGGACTGGTCCTAGTATTTCCATTCCTATGGCTTGCTTTTCTCATTGCACTCATGGTGTCTGGAATTGTTGTATTCATTTGTCTTCTTTCTTACTATCTTTAGCCTCCTCTAGCCTGTACGCTGGAGAGCAGGGACTTGGCCCATGGAAAGCACATGGTCCATTTTTGTCCAGTGAATAAATGAGATAGGAAGGCATGGCCGGGCACGGTGGCACATGCCTATAATCCCAGCACATTGGGAGGCCAAGGCGGGTGGATCACTTGAGCCCAGGAGTTTGAGACCAGCCTAGGCAACACAGCCAGACTCTGTCTCTATCTACAAAATAAAAAGAAAAATAATTAAGCCGGCACGGTGGCTCAAGCCTGTAATCCCAGCACTTTGGGAGGCCGAGGTAGGTGGAACACCTGAGGTCAGAAGTTTGAGACCAGCCTGACCAACAGGGAGAAACGCTGTCTCTACTAAAAATACAAAATTAGTCGGGTGTGGTGGTGCGTGCCTGTAATCCCAGTTACTCGGGAGGCTGAGGCAGGAGAATGGCTTGAATCCGGGAGGTGGAGGTTGTGGTGAGCCGAGATCATGCCATTGCACTCCAGCTTGGGCAACAAAATCAAAACTCTGTCTCTAAACAAATAAATAAATAATAGGTCGGGCGCGGTGGTTCATGCCTGTAATCCCAGCACTTTGGAAGTCCGAGGTGGGTGGATCACAAGATCAGAAGTTCAAGACCAGCCTGACCAATATGGTGAAACCCTGTCTCTACTAAAAATACAAAAATTAGCCGGGCGTGGTGGAATGTGCCTATAGTCCCAGCTACTCGGGAGGCTGAGGCAGAATTGCTTGAACCTGGGAGGCAGAGGTTGCAGTGAGCCAAGATTGCGCCACTGCATTCCAGCCTGGGCGACAGAGTAAGACTCCGTCTCTAAATAAATAAATAAATAAAGCACAAGGCCGGTCATGGTGGCTCACGCCTGTAATCCCAGCAGTTTGGGAAGCCAAGGCAGGCAGATCCCAAGGTCAGGAGTTCAAGACCAGTCTGGCCAACATAGTGAAACCCTGTCTCTACTAAACATACAAAAAATTAGTGGGGCGTGGTGGCGGACACCCATAATCCCAGCTACTCTGGAGGCTGAGACAGGAGAATCGCCTGAACCTGGGAGGTGGGGGTTGCAGTGAGCCAAGATCGTGCCATTGCACTCCAGCCCGGGCAACAGTGCGAGACTTCCTCTGAAAGAAAGTAAACAACAATAAAAATAAAAAATAAAAAGCACAGTTGTTTCTAGAATATTGAAAGAGTTACGGAACCATTACTTCTATATAATTTCACAACATTATCATCATCACCAAAAGAAACCTCATGTCCAATAGCAGTCACCCCCATTCCCCCCAACCAGCCTCTGACAACCATGCATCCACTTTCTATCTCTGTGGATTGGCCTCTTCAGGACATTTCAGAGAAACGGGATCACACAGTTTGAACTTTTGTGTCTTGCTTCTCTCACTGAGTGTGATATCCTCAAGGTGCATCCACACTGTGGCCTGCATCAGAGCCTCGCTCCTTTTCATGGCTGAGTCATATTCCACTGTGTGGATGTCTTATGCTGTGTTTTTTTTTGTTTTTTTTTTGTTTTTTTTGTTTTTTGAGACGGAGTCTCGCTCTGTCGCCCAGGGTGGAGTGCAGTGGCCAGATCTCAGCTCACTGCAAGCTCCGCCTCCCGGGTTCCCGCCATTCTCCTGCCTCAGCCTCCCGAGTAGCTGGGACCACAGGCGCCGCCACCTCGCCCGGCTAATTTTTTGTGTTTTTAGTAGAGACGGGGTTTCACCGTGTTAGCCAGGATGGTCTCGATCTCCTGACCTTGTGATCCGCCCGTCTTGGCCTCCCAAAGTGCTGGGATTACAGGCTTGAGCCACCGCGCCCGGCCCTATGCTGTGTTTATCCATTGACCTAATAATGAAAGCTGGGCACAGTGGCTCACGTCTGTAATCCTAGCACTTAGGGAAGCTGAGGTGGGTGGATCACCTGAGGTCAGGAGTTCGAGACCAGCCTGGCCAACATGGTGAAACCCTGTCTCTACTAAAAAATACAAAAATTAGCCAGGCGTAGTGGCAGGTGCTTGTAATCTCAGCTACTTGGGAGGCTGAGGCAGGAGAATCGCTTGAACCTGGGAGGTGGAGGTTGCAGTGAGCTGAGATTGTGCCACTGCACTCCAGCCTGGGCGACACAGGAGACTCTGTCTCAAAAAAACAACAAAAAAAAGAAAAGAAAAATACCAATGGACACTGGAATTGTTTCCACCTTTTGTCTGTTGTGAATTATGCTGTTATAAACATTCTATTTCATTATTATTATTATTCGTTTATTTTTTAAAAATGGAGATGGGGCCAGGCACCGTGGCTCATGCCTGTAATCCCAGCACTTTGGGAGGCCAAGGTGGGTGGATCATGAGGTCAGGAATTTGAGACCAGCCTGGCCAATATGGTGAAACTCCGTCTCTAGTAAAAATACAAAAATTAGCTGTGCATGGTGGCATGCACCTGTAGTCCCAGCTACTTGGAGGCTGAGGCACAAGAATTGCTTGAACCCAGGAGGTGGAGGTTGCAGTGAGCTGAGATTGCGGCACTGCACTCCAGCCTGGGCAACAGAGTGAGACTCCGTATCAAAATAAATAACTAAATAAAAATAAAATAAAAGATTACAGGCTTCACAGCAAAGTCTAGTCAACAGAACTGAAATTCAAGTCCCCCCCCCCCTATGTGTCTTTGATAAGTTATTCCTCCTCCCTGGTCCCCTGTCTACGTCTATCCACCAAGGATAATAACCCTGGCTATGGCCGGGTGCAGTGGCTCATGCCTGTAATCCCAGCACTTTGGGAGGCCAAGGCAGGCAGATCACCTGAGGTCGGGAGTTCAAGACCAGCCTGAATAACATGGAGAAATCCCGTCTCTACTAAAAATACAAAATTAGAGGCCGGGCACAATGGCTTATGCCTGTAATCCCAGCATTTTGGGAGGCCAAGGCGGGCGGATCACGAGGTCAGGAGTTTGAGACTAGCCTTGCCCACATGGTGAAACCCTGTCTCTACTAAAAATTTAAACTTAGCTGGGCTTGGTGGTGCGCGCCTGTAATCCCAGCTACTCAGGAGGCCGAGGCAGGAGAATCGCTTGAACCCAGGAGGCGGAAGTTGCAGTGGGCCCAGATCGCGCCATTGCGCTCCAGTCTGGGCAATAGAGAGAGATTTCGTCTCAAAAAAAAAAAAAAAAAAAAAAAAGCTGGGCGTAGTGGCGCAAGCCTGTAATCCCAGCTACTCAGGAGGCTGAGGCAGGAAAATCGCTTGAACCTCAGAGGTAGAGGCTGTGATAAGCCAAGATTGTGCCATTACACTCCAGCCTGGGCAATGAGAGTGAAACTCCATCTCACAAACAAACCAACAGAAAACCCCTGGCTACACAGAGACAAAAATAATAGGCGTGGCCCAAACATTAATAATATAATCACACCTATCATGTATTGAAGACCTCCCTGGTGCAGGGGTTGTTCTGTCTCAGCGTTCCATGCACCGTCTCATTTCTCCCTTGTCACAACCCTAGGAAGTTGCATTGATTCTTCTCTCCAAAGAAGTCTAAGGATCAGAGAGGTTAAGCAACCTTCCCAAGATCACACAGCAAATCAATCTTTTATACTTTATTAAGTTTTCAAATAGTATCAACTCGTTTTTTTTTTTTCTTTTTTTTGGTTGGGGGAGGAAAAAGGAAGTGAAGGGCAGAGGTCAGGAGGAAGCTTTGGGTCCCCTTCGTTCTGTTTTCATGACAGGGGTGGGGGGCGTGGTTTGGGGTGTGCCACATCCTGGCACTTACTGAAGGACCTCCCTTCAGTCCCCCGGCAGTGTCCAGAGACACGTGAATGCTGGATTTAACATCCTTGCTCCTTGTCCATCTCTGGGCCTCAATTCCATCAACGGTATGATGGAAATTGTGCTCTCTGCTTTTTCTCAGGGCTGCGATGAGGATTAGGGTAAATGCCTGTCTTACAGAGAAGTCCCTGTCCCTTCTGAGTCAGCTTCTCACCATGGAGAATCTGTGTAGGGCATTCTCTATCCTTTTCCTGCAGAATCGGATCTGAGGCTGGCGGTACAGGAGGGGAAACTGAGTCACCTGCTGCTCCTGGTGTGGGGGAGGTTAGACCATGTAGAGCTTAGAGCCTGGGCGTCTCGCTGGCACGATGGTTCATGACTGTCATCTCAGCACTGTGGGAGGCTCAGGTGGGAGGATCACTGAAGCCCAGGAGTTTGAGACCTGGGAAACATAGCAAGACCCCCCCCAGCCCCACCAAATCTCTATTTAAAAAAAAAAAAAAAAAAAAAAAAGGCCAGGCACGGTGGCCCACACCTGTAATCCCAGCACTTTGGGAGGCCAAGGCAGGTGGATTGCCTGAAGTCAGGAGTTGGACACCAGGCTGGCCAACATGGCAAAACCCTGTCTCTACTAAAAATACAAAAAAAAAAAAAAAAAAATTAGCTGGGCGTGGTGGCAGGTGCCTGTAATCCCAGCTACTCAGGAGGCTGAGGCAGGGGAATTGCTTGAACTGGGGAGGCGGAGGTTGCAGTGAGCCAAGATCGTGCCATTGCACTCCAGGCTGGGCAACAGAGCAAGTCTGCCTTAAAAAAAAAAAAAAAAAAAAGGCCGGGCATCATTTGCAGAAATCCAAACACAACAGTGGGATCTGGTAAGACTCGTGCTTCAGCGTGGCCTCCTGGTCCCGAGGCTGATGGCTGGTGGTTGAAGGAAGAAGGGCTTGTATCCAAGGCAGGGTCCTTGGAGCAAAGTCCCTGGGTGACACCCTCGCTCTAGATCCACGCGACCCCTCCCTGGGTCCCTTCCCACCTACTCGGCTGGTTTCAGGCTGCGAGTCCTGAGACAGTCCACTTCCCCTCCGGGGGGCCCTCCCGGGTTTCCCCTCGTAGCCAGATTATTACAAAAGCCAGTTCAACCCGGTTGGGTGTTGAAAGGCGCTTTTAATAAATTGTGCTAAGAAGCTATAAACTGTGTCTCTCGCAGGAGAGGCTTTGAAGTCAGAGGACAGGCTGGGTACACTACACCCAGGCCGGTGGTAGTTCCCGCTGTCAGGTGGTGTTGGTACTAAGAATGACAAATAATAATAAAACATAATAATGACCCTGGAATTAGGTTAGAATGAAGGCACAGTGAGCACCGGAACAGGGTCACCCACTGGATAAGTGCTCAGTAAACGGCAGCTAAAGCAGCTGTCAGCACTCCCGGTCCAGAGGAATGAGGAAGGGGAAACTGAGTCCCGGAGCCCCCCAGGCGCCTGGTCGCACCAGCCAGCCCTCCCCGGGCCGGGCCAGGACGTTCTCGCCACTCGTGCCCTCCTCCCCCTTCCCCGTCCCCCGCCGGACCTCTCCCACGACCGGGGAGGAAGTGGGAGAAACGGACAGGAGAAAAAAAAAAAGAGCTGGGCCAACGCCTCCCCACTTCCCACCTCCGCCCCTCGCGAGCCATGCAGACCCCCTTGTGCCAAGGAGCGACCCGCGCGGGCCCAGGCGTCCAGGGTCCGGTCCCCGTCCCGCCCCGCGGCCCGCAGCCGGGTGGGGGAACTCGCGAAGCCGGGAAAACAACCGCCCTCCCCGCCCCTCGCCAACCCCTTCCCCCGCTGACGCCCCTAGCGCAGCGGGGTGGAGGCGACTCCTTTATATAATCGCGGGAGGGCAGGTTGGTGGTTTCATTTAGGGACCCGGGAGCCCCGCGGACCCGAGCCGTCCTTGGCAAAGCCACCCCCCGGGGTCCCCGGCGCGGCAAGTCGCACTGAGGCCCGGGGAGGCCCAGCATCTGGCCTGCGGGGGGGCGCCCACCGCCTCGCCCCCCACCCACCCCCGGCAGCCCGGGGCGCGCGACCCACACGCCCGCGTCGCTCCTCGCTGTGCGCACCGCGCTCCCCGCCCCCGCTGCCATCCTGCCACGCCCCGGGCGTCGGGGGCACAGCCCGCGCCCCCCCGCACCCCGCCCCTGCGCAGAGGCTGGGGGCCTGTTTATCTGGAGGCCCCCACCCCCCCTCCACCCCGGGGGGCCCGCTCCCCCCGCGCCCCGGGGAGCTCTGGGGCCAGATAAGCTGGCAAGCTGGCACGGCGCCGCGCGGCGGGGCGGAGAGGTCAGAGGCGGGGGGGCGCGCCGGGGCGGGCCGGACCCCCCCCCCACTTGACAAAACCTAATAACAGCCCGGTCTCCCCGGCGCAGCGGGCGAAGCCCCACGGGAGGGCAGAGACGTGGCAAGAGGGGACCTGCCGAGCCTGTTCTGGCCTCCGAGGCCGGGCTGGGGGGGGCGGGCTGGGCGTGGGGGGGCCGGCGGCTGCGGCACCTTTAAGACAAGGGAGGACCCCTCTTGCCCTCGGAGAAACCAGGAAGGGAGTCGCGAGCATCATACGGGGCTTTGGCTGTACTGTACAGTTACTGTAGGGGCAGTGACGCCGCCGCCGCCGCGCGAGGGAGCGACCAGGGCAGCGCGACGCGGGCAGAGCAAGCGCCGCGGACCCCGGAGGCGAGCGGCCGAGGGAGCCCAGTCCCAACTCCGGGCCCCGGCCCCGCGCGCCCCGGCCCGGCCCCGCGAGGTAAGTCAGCGCCCGGCGCGGCCCCCGGCACGGAGTGCAGGGCGGGGACGAGCGGGGGTCGCTGCGCCCACCGCTGCCCCCTCGGGAAGGGGAGATCCGGGGGGCCGGGGACGTTCCCCCAAGTTTCAGAGGAGGGGGTGGTTGGCAGCTGCCCGGAGGCTGGAGGCGCCCTGGATCCCGAGCGCGGGGAGGGGGCGCCACCCGGGAAGGGGAGATTGGGGGCTAAGTGCATGGGCTTGTGCGCCAGCCCCCCCCCTAACCCGGGTGCATGGCTTTTCGGGGCTCCCAGGCGCGCGGGGAGCGGGGGAGGGGAAGCAGGGCTGCATTGAGGGTGGGGGGAGCCGGCGTGGGGAGATAGGGGGGCGCGTCGCCTGCTAAGTTTCCAGCTGAAGACGAGGGGCGCTCTCGCCCCCCGGGGGCCTATTCGGTGCTGCGTGCATACGTTGGAGTTGGCCAGGATTGAGCTCCATGGGGGATGGGGGGGAGGGGGCTGAAAAAACAGGGAGGGGGGCTTTGGAAAGGAGGGGGAAGGGGTGGGGTGTTCGGGTGGGCGGGCGGGGCCGCGGGGACCTCTGGGCGTCGTAGTCCCCCCGCCGTTTGCAGCCGGCAGGTGGCAAGCGGCTTGGACTACAAGTCCCAGGATGCCCCGCGCCGGCAGCCCGCCGCGGCCCGCGGGTAGGGGCGGTGCGGAGGAGGGGCGGTGAGCGGCGGGCCGGAGAGCCAATGGGCGAGGGCCGATCGCGCGGCGCGGCGCTGGGGCGGGGCCAGCCGGCCCGGGGGCGGGGCCTGGAGCCGGGCTCCCCTCGCCGGGGGCCGGTGGCGGTCCCGGCTTCCGGCTGCGCGGCCCGCGGGCCGGCCCCCTCCCCGCCCCGGGGCCCCTCCCCGCCTGGTTGTGTAACCGTCCCCAGCCCCCCTCCCCTCGGCCCCCCGCCCGTGGGGGGGGTCACCCTCCCCGCGCTCCCCGGGGAGGGCGGCGGCCCGGGCGGCCGCGCGGTGCAGGCGAGCCCGGGGATGCGCGGCCTAGCGCAGGCCGGGCCCGGGCGTGGGGGAGGCGGGCGGGCGGACCCAGATCCGGGGTAATTTGCATCGCCCTCCCCCCAGCCCGGGTGGGGATTGGCCGCCGGCGGCGGGGGGTGGCGCGGGGCCAGGCTCACTGCCGCCTCCCGGCCCCTCGGAGGGAGCCAGCCCAGCCGCAGCCGCCGCCACCGCCGCCGCCGGGGCCGGGCCCCCTCGCCGCTGCCCCGGGAAGGAGGTAGGAGCCCCCCGCGCGGGCGAGGCAGCGGGGGCCCGCGGGCCGGGTGGGGGCCGCGCGCTGCGGCCAGGGCGGGGGAGGGGGCCGCTTCCTGCCCCCGCCCGGGCCTGACTCAGCCCCGGGTGGGGGGCCCGGCCTGGCCCCTCGCCCTGCCTGGACGGCCGTCCGGCTCCAACCCGTGGGAGGGGGCGGAGAGAGCACCCCAGTCCCCGCCGTCCGCGCCCCCAAAGCGCGTGACCCCGTCTCCTCTGGCCCGGACCCCCCCCTTCCCCTTGACGCCACCACCACGTGCGAAGCCTGAGCCCGGGCAGGGGAGGGGGGAGCTGGTGGGATCCGGCCCCCTCCCTCCCGCT
The DNA here is from genome assembly GCF_024542745.1 of Macaca thibetana thibetana. Lineage (NCBI taxonomy): Eukaryota > Metazoa > Chordata > Mammalia > Primates > Cercopithecidae > Macaca > Macaca thibetana. The sequence continues at coordinate 20,110,693 of NC_065596.1, forward strand.
CCCTACCTCCCGGGCGGGAGACCCAGTCCCCCTGGGCCTGGGAGCCTGGCCGGGGGCTGCGCCGAGCGCAGGATCGGGTGCCCCCCCCCAGGGCCCGGGCCTCTGCGGGTTCTGGGAGGCGCTGCCCGGGCTGGCTGGCGGGGGCGCACGGTGGGCCGCGGCGGGAGGGTGCTGTCCACCCGGGCCCGGGCACCCAGTCGGCGCCCACTAAATGTTGGCGAAATGCAGCCAGGAGTTGGCGGCGAGGCGGGGGGAGGCAGCAATTCCTCTCCCCCCTAGCCAGGCGGCGGAAGTCACAGAGGTGCTGGTGCCCCTGCCACCCGCGGCACCCACCTGGCTCACCCATGGGTGGAGAGCTCGTTGGGCCCCCCCACCTCCCTGCCAGCTGCCTCCGGAGAGGGCGTCGGGATTCCGTGTCAGCCCCCCCGCCCCAACCCCAGAACTGGACCAGGGCGTAACCCTGAGCGTGCCGCTCCCACACTGGGGGGTGCCTCCCCACCACCGGCCGATCACTTCCTATTGGCAAGCTGGTCTGGGAGAGGTCCCGGGGAGGCCAGGCTGGGGCAGGGGCCCAGGCCAGGCCAGGCCTAGGCCCAGCCCTGCTGCTGCGGGAGCCTGAGGGCTTCAGGCCGGGGGCGTTTGTCCCCGAGGGCCACCCCCCATGGGGCCCCGAGAGCACCTATCGGCGAGGCCGGGGCCTCTGTTTACCACCAGCCATCGCTGTGGAGACAGAGCCTGGGGGAGAAGGGGGGGCAGGAGCCGGCCGCTGGAAAAGCGAAGTCTAAGGAAGGAAAGAAGAGCCAACCGGGACACTGACATTTTAATCCGTGGGTCGGTCCGGGGGGTATTTATTATTCAGTTCCGATTGGCTGCGTGGCGGCCAGTCAGCACCCGGGCCCGGGCGGGCAGCCACGCATCGGCAGAGGCCCGCGGGCGGCCGCAGGCGGTGGATGAGTCCTTTGCTCTGTGCGGGAGACTGAGGCCCGGCCGGCCGAGGCAGAGCCCAGTCTGGGGCCTGGTGGGGAAGGTTCCTGGGGTGATCACAGTCCCTGCTGGGTTTTTTGTTGTTGTTGTTTGTTTGTTTCTTTTCTTTCCTTGAGTCCCTCTGACCTATAGCTGGGTCCACCTGGTGGCAGATCCCCGTTGCCATAGGAGGAGGAAACTGAGGCCAGGAGGGGAGGTCGCATGTGAGCTTGGAAACTCCGGAGGTTAGATCAAGCCTCGGAGCAGGTGCTGGTGCTGGGCAGGGGAGACTGAGGTGTAAGGGGAAGCAGAGAGCGGCCCAAGGTCACTCAGGTGGAGTCAGAGCTGCCCCCTGTGCACCATCCTTCCAGCTCGGGGCCTGTCCAAAGTCTCCTCCCGCCGTGTGGTGGCTGAGGGGCGCCTGCTCCACCGAGGGGCGCCTGCCCACCTGTCTTTGAGCAGGGCCAGAGGTTGGCAGTAGAGGCTCAACTGCAGGTACCTGCCTGCAAATGGAGCGTCACCGACACAGGCTTATTAAACCCTGTGTCCGAAGATGACATTGAGGCTCAGAGAGGGCCAGCATGGCTCCCAAGGTCACACAGCACGAGCCACAGCCCTCTCGCCTCCCTGCCTCACCAGGCAGGCCCTTGCTGGCGCACGTGCGTATGAGGCCCCTCTCCAATCCTGCCGAGCAGGGCTCTGGGTTTTACGACCAGAGGAGACCGAGGTCACCTCACCAGAGCCGGCCCTCTGCAGCCCAGATGCTCCAAGGAGGGCTCCTCGGGTTGGAATGCCGGCACGCTTGCTCTGCGACATTGGACGAGCCCCGTGACCCCTGCAGCCGGGGTGTACTGTGTGCATGGGACTGAGGAGGGTCCCCCAGCTGGTGCCTGCAAAGTCACCCTTGTTGTCTTTTCTCCTCCGTGGCGGAAACTCCCAGGTCAGCTCAGGGCATGCCAGAGACCTGAGTGTGGGGTGTGGGTCTGAGCTGCGTGAGACACCTGCACCCCCACCTGTCACCTGCCAGCCCATAAACCGCCCTGCAGTAGCCCTGGGCAACAAGGACCAGAGGAACGAGCTTGGGTGGGGGTGAGCATGGTCCAATCCCAGCCCAGCCCTTGGGCCCACCCCGGGCAGTCACTCCCCCTCTGCCAGCCTCAGTCTTCCCATCGGGACAGTGGGGAGATGGTCGTCAGCCCTAGAGGGTTCCCTCACTGGGGCCTTGGGAATGTTTGTTGAGCGACTGCTGTGCACTGTGTCAGGCCTGTGGGGAGCTGTCTTGAAAGCTGCAGGGGCAGAGGCCCCTCCCTGTGCGGCCCATGTCAGCTGGACTCCAGCCCTGCCCCGGGCTCCCTTGCAAGGCGACTCTGAGGGTATGAGAATAAGCCGTCCTTCCTCTTAGCCCCCAGGGTAGGGGGATTTCATCTCCTGCTGGTATCCGGGGGCCAGGAAAGGGTATGGAAGGAGCTGTGGGAGGACTAGTCAGGCAGGCCGGAGCCAGATGGACAGCCTCAAATTCCAGTTCTGCTGTGTGACCCTCGCCAAGCTGCTCCCCCTCTCTGATCCCATTCCCCATCTGCAAAATGGGGCACAGACACAGATCCTGCCTTCCAGCACTGTGGGCGCCGGCGCATACCGTGGATCTCTGGGGCGATTATTGAGGCCCAGCCTCCCCCAGCTGCTGGGAGGAGCAGCTCTGGCCCTTGGGCCCCAAGCGCCGAGTCCAGAGCCCCAAAGCGCAGAAGGTGCCCCTCAGAGAATCCGGCGCTCGGGAAGAGCGTGGCCAAAGGACCGGCCCCTCCATCTGTCCCCCCAGCAGGCTGTGGACGGCCACTCAGTGGAAGTGTCGCCACCCACGCCTTTCTGGTTTGACTGGAAAACAAGGCCCATCCCACCTATCAGGATGCCTGAGAGAAGGATCCGGCCGGATTCTGCAGGCCGCTGGCCTCCCGGGCTGAGCCTTCCACCTGCTCAGGAGAGGGTGGGGGTGGGGCAGGTATCTCCAGGTGACAAGCAGGCCTCCCTCAGGGGAGGGAGAGAGAGGTCACCCCGGCCTCTCACAGGCATCTCGGCTAAGCAGGTGCAGCCTGGGCTGATGGCAGGGTGGACAAGGATGGGCTTCCGAGAGTCTGGCCTTGCTTGCCCCCGGTGACGGGAAGCTCAGCCCCTCCACTGTCAAGTTGTGAAGCTTTCTCTTGGAACCTGGGCTCAGGCTGCAGTCTGGGCTTCCTGGCCCATGACACCTCAGATTGTGGGAACAGGGTGGGCCTCAGTCCCACCCATGAGTTGGGCGTCAGATAGGATCCCTCTGGCCTCCTCATCGCTGCCCCCATCCCCGCCGTCACACTTCCCACTGGGCCCCGCCGCCTTCCTGCCTCTGGCCCTTTAAGTCCCGGGCAGGAAGCCCCTCCCCATTTAGGGCAATAAATGGACACGTAAAATGGCCGAGGGCCTGTTTGCTCCATGTCTGGCCCAGAGGGAGGCTTGCGGGCGAGGGCAGGCGGGCAGGGGGCGGGCTGGCAGCTGGCAGCCACCCCAGGCCGTTGGTGCCCCCCGATCGGGACACTGCATTCCTGTCCCATTAAACCCAGGCCGAGGACTGGGCCAGGCGGGGCTTGGCACCAGGTCAGGGCGGGGTTACCCGTCGGGACTAACCTTGCAACACAGGCCTCTGGGCGGGGAGGGGGCGGGGGCTGCCGGGTGCGGGCCTGGCAGCCGCACCTGCACACCAGGCTTGCAATGTGACCTTGGGCTGGCCGCCCACCCTCTCTGGGCCTGGTTTCCCCTTCCAGCTTCCTCCTCAGACCCCACCACTCACTCCCTTGGTAGGTGAGGAGGGGACTGAATTCCCGGAATAGCATTCAGGAGCAAAGTTCCTATCCGTGAGGGGCGGTGAACGGCCTGGCGATGTGTTTTGGGGACTGGCTCTGGCGCGCAGTAGGTCCCTGGGCTAAGTTTGCTGAATGGATGTGAGCGGGGACCCTGACCACAGTGGGGGGCCCCTTTCCACTCTCACGTCCCCCAGGAGACGGAGGCTCAGAGAGGTCTCGCATCTTGCCCAAGGTCACACAGCGTGGAGGTGGGGGAGCTGAGGCTTGAACCCGAGCTGCTCTGTGCAGCACGTAGGAGGGGTGAGAGGTCCCTTTGGCCTCGTTCTCTGCTCTCCCTGGGCAGGGGGTTGGGTGGGGGCCCTGAGCCCCTCATTAGACGGCCCCCTGCTCCAGGAAGTGGCCTTGGGGAAGGTGGCGGGTGGCAGTTACCTGCCCAGCCCTCACCTTGTCATGTGACCTTGGGGAGGCCCCTGGCTCCCACACCCTGCACTAGCGATGCAGCCTCGTCTCAGCCGGTCCCCCTTCCCCGGTCGCCCACCTCCAGGCCTCCGTTCCTGATGCTCCCTGTGCTGGGGCGCCCTTCTCGGGATGCCGGTGTCCTTCCTGGGCGACACCTGCTACTGCCTGATCCATGTCAGGGAGCTTCCGAGCTCACGGCACATCCCCAGCAGAGCTGGGAGTGGCAGCCGCCCAGGTCAGAGGGGTGCTGTGTGACCTCGACTGGGCCACCTCACCTCTCTGAGCCTCTCAGGGACCTGGGAAGACGAAGGGAAGGTGCCCAGTTAGTTTGGGAGCACAGAGGAGGCCAAAATGCGGCCTGGGTGCCGTGGCTCTTGACAGACGCTACAGCAAGTGACCCTTAGGTTAGATGGGAGGTGGGACTGGTAGGCTGCACCGCCCCCTAGTTCTGAGTAGGCCCTGCAGCCAGCTGGGCGGGCCCGGGCGTGGGCTGTCTCTGGTTTATCCAGCAGTTTGCTGCGCCCCTACTGTGCGCCGCCCTCCCTGGGAGTGGCCCAGCGGGAGGAGGGCGCCCCACCTCCAGCCCAGGAGGGGCCTGCCAGGGCCTGCCCCTCGGCCGCCGAGTCAGCACCGAGCAGCCCCGGAAATCCCACGGAGGCCAGCGCGGGGGAGGAGTTGTGATGAAAGATGGGGCCCCGGGTGGGTGTGGGCCGAGCCCAGGGGACCCTGGCCGGCAGGGGTGGGAACCTGGCTGGCGTGGGGCTGGGGCTTCCCGGAGGAGGGGAACGAAACCACCGCCTCCGGAGGCGTGTACCGTGTGTCGGGCGCACAGTGGGGCTTCAGCACTTGGGGACTTTCTACTGCCAAGACTTTGCAGCGCCCCCGAGGGTGCCCTGCCTGGGCCCGGCCTCCCCCTTTCTCGCCTCGGAGGGAGGGTCTTCGGCCTTTTCCTTAGGGGAGGCCTCCAGGAGGCCCAGGTGGGGGCAGTGGCGCAGGGCGTGGCCAGCAGGTGGCTTGTGTTCCTTGAGTGAGGGTGTGGGTCAGTTGTCTCAGAGCGAGTTTAGTTTCCAGGGTGAGGGCAGGGCCTTGCCCTGAGTGGGTGGGGGGCCAGCCCCTCCATCATTTTCTGGCCCCGAGCCCCAGGGAGTCAGCCCTGCCAGGCACCCTTAGGCTGCAGGCCTCTCTGGGCCCCGGCGTTCTCATCTGTAAAACGTGGCCACGGTCCTCTCGTGGGAGCTTTCCTTGGCTGACATCACCCGGGGCCTGACTGCTTCGAGGGAGGGCCTCAGTGATATTTAGGGGGGGAAAAGGGACCCAAGACAGGGTCCCAGGCTGGAGAGGGCAGAGACTGGGACCCCCGGACCCAACCTGGAGATGGAATCTTCACACCGGTGGGGTCTCCCGGAGGTGACTCAGCCACCTGGATTATTTTGGGCCCATCCTCCAGGACCCAGGAAAGATAGCTCCCAGCCACTCCAGAGCGGGGGCCTTGGTCACCTGAGGGGAAGAGCGGCCCAGCAGGCCCGGGGTGGCCATCTTGGGGCGTTGGTGGCCTGGGTCAGAGGTCTGCCCCATGCAGGGGTGGGCAGGAGGGCCCGGGCCCGTCTGATCCGGAGCTCCATCTGCTCACGCGCTCCCCGCGGCCCGGGGCCAGACGGCAGATGGTGGCAGGGGGTGGACACCACCAAAGGGGGCTCCTCAGAGGCTTCCTAGGACCGAGCCTTGGGTGGGGTCGCCCCCCTCCTGCCCTCCCTGCTCCCAGCAGCCACATCTGAGCCCACCGCCCCACCACAGGCCTCGGAGTGGACGGGGGTGCTGAGCAGCTGGGCCCTGGGCCGAGGCTGGAAGGAGGGAAGGAAGGCGGGTGGAGGGGCCTGGGGAGCTTGGTGGCACTGAGCAAGCTCACAAAGGCCTCTGTGTCGCCCGGCAGCTCAGGCCCGGCGCTGAGGGACCCGGGCTTTGGGTCCGGCTGGACCGACACTGTGCCTCCCTCGTGGGGCCTGGCTCAAGCTCGTCAGCGTCAGAGCCTGCCTCGGCTGCCGGGCTGGGGGACAGGAGGGTCCGGTGGCCTGGAGGAGGCTGTGAAAGGCCCAGCTCAGGCCCTCTCCCCAGGGGCCTTGCCCAGAGGCTCTGGCCCGAGAGCCACCGGCCGGCCTGGAGGAATGTGAGCTGTGCTGGGTGACTCGGGGCAGCCGGGGGCTCCCAGGAGAGGGCGGAGGGGTGGGGACAGGGGCCAGAGGGTTGCACAAGCTCTGAGTGGGTGGATGAGTCACAGCCGAGGGGAAGGCGGAAAAAAGGGAGGGGGAGAAAGGGGTGGGACAGACACAGTCCCCCCAGGGCCCGGCACTGCCCGAAAGCTCTGCCCATTTGACAGATAGGGAGACTGAGGCCCAGAGAGGGCCAAGGCCTTGCCTGGGACTGAACAGCTCAGCTGGGGCGGCTGAGAGTTGAGGAGGAGCTGCCAGGTGGGCCTGTGGGCAGGCAGGAGGTGGCTAGGGGTTCCCCCAGCTCCCTGCTCTTCCCGGGCTACAGCCCGCTCTCTGTTACTCACAGCTAGGGCTGAGCCCTATGCTGGGGGATCTGAGGGGCAGGAAGGGGTTTAGCCTGCAGAGTCACTGGCCCTGCCCGGACGGGGCACACCCACGATGGCCTTGACCTCTTCTGGGTTTCGGCACTGGGTCCCTGTGCCTGGGCTGCCACACCCCTTCCTGCTGACTCAGAGCCCCCTGAAAAGGACCAGGCCCCACCGGGAGGCAGGAGGCAGGGCTGGGGAGGCCAAGGGGTCGGCTCTTAGGTCCACCCCCGGTTTGAGTTCAGACGCAACTGTGGCCTCATGGTGGGGCCTCGGGCAAGTGGCCTCAGCCCATGATGGAGTGGGTGTTGCTGGTGGGGTTTGGGCGGAACCGGCGGGAAGTACGTGTTATGTGTTGTTGTTGTTGTTGGTTTTTTTTTTTTTTTTTTGAGATGGAGTCTTGCTCTGTCACTAGACTGGAGTGCTGTGGCACAATCTAGGTGGCTCACTGCAGCCTTCACCTCCTGGGTTCAAGTGATTTTCCTGCCTCAGCCTCCCTATAGTTGGGACTATAGGCGTGAGCCACCACGCCCTGCTAATTTTTTGTTAGAGATGGGGTTTCACCATATTGCCCAGGATGGTCTCCATCTCTTGAGCTTGTGATCCACCCGCCTTGGCCCCTCAAAGTGCTAGGATCACAAGCGTGAACTGCCGTGCCCGGCCAAAGTAGGTGTTTTGTAAAGGTCACTGCGTGGCCTCCCCTCCGTATCGGCCGAAGCCCATGCTCAGACCAACAGGAAAATGGCTCAAATCAGGGCACTTTTTTCGAGCACCTACTGTGTGCTCCTGTAGCACCTCGGAGTGCCCTTTCCTTATTTATTTATTTATTTATCCAAGAAGGAGTTTCGCTCTTGTTGTCCAGGCTGGAGTACAATGGCGCAACCTCGGCCTCCCAGGTTCAAGCGATTCTCCTACCTCAGCCTCCCGAGTAGCTGGAATTACAGGCATGCGCCACCACGCCCGGCTAATTTTGTATTTTTAGTAGAGACGAGGTTTCACCATGTTGGTCAGGCTGGTCTTGAACTCCCGACCTTACGTGATCTGCCCACCTTGGCCTCACGAAGTGCTGGGATTACAGGTGTGAGCCACAGCGCCCAGCCCTTTTTTTTTTTTTTAATTAATTTATTTATTTTTTTGAGATGGAGTCTTGCTCTGTTGTCCAGGCTGGAGTGCAGTGGCTCCATCCAGGCTCACCGCAACCTCCGCCTCCCGGGTTCAAGTGATTCTTCTGCCTCAGCCTCCTACTCGAGTAGCTGGCATTACAGGCACGCGCCACCATGCCTAGCTGATTTTTTTTTTTTTTAAGATGGAGTCTCACTCTGTGGCCCAGGCAGGAGTGCAGTGGTGCAGTCTCGGCTTACTGCAACCTCCATCTCCCGGGTTCAAGCGATTCTCCCGCCTCAGCCTCCTGAGTAGCTGGGATTACAGGCGTGTGCCACCATGCCCATCTATTTTTGTATTTTTAGTAGAGATGGGGTTTCACTGTGTTAGCCAGGATGGTCTTGATCTCCTGACCTGGTGATCCGCCCGCATCGGCCTCCCAAAGTGCTGGGATTACAGGTGTGAGCCACCGCACCCAGCCTAATTTTTGTATTTTTATTAGAGACAGGGTTTCACCATGTTGGCCAGGCTGGTCGCTGGTCTTGAACTCCTGACCTCAAGTGATCTGCCCACCTCACCCTCCCAAAAATGCTGGAATTACAGGTGTGAGCACCGAGCCCGGCCTCAAAGTCCCCTTTCAACACGCATTCCCGGGGGTCGTCCTGGGAGGGGTGGTGCCAGTGTGCCTGTGACACTTAAGCGCCCAGTGTGGGTTTTGCCGGCATAATCTCACGCTGATGAGACAGAACAGGGCATCTGACTGCTCTTGGGCACAGCTGGGGAAACTGAGGCTGGTGGGGGGCAGGACACCTGACTGTCCTCATGCACAGCTGGGGAAATTGAGGCTGGAGGCAGGACATCTGGCCGCCTTCGTGTACAGATGGGAAACAGGCCGGGAGTGGGACACCTGATCACCTTCCTGTACAGCTGGGGAAACTGAGGCTGGGGACAGGACATCTGATTGCTTTTGTGCACAGCTGGGGAGACAGGCTGGGGGAGGCAGGATATCCGACCATTCTCATGCACATCTGGGGAAACTGAGGCTAGAGAATAGGACATTTGACTGCCCTTGGGAACAGCTGGGTAAACTGAGGCTGGGGAGCCAGGACATCTGGCTATCCTCATGCACAGATGGAAAACTGAGTCTTGGCCGGGCGCAGTGACTCATGCCTGTAATCTTAGCACCTTGGGAGGCAGGGGCGGTTGGATATTTGAGGCCAGGGTTTTTTGTTTTGTTTTGTTTTTCTTGAGAGGGAGTCTCACTCTGTCGCCCAGGCTGGAGTGCAGTGGTGCGATCTCACTGGTTCATGCCATTCTCCTGCCTCATCCTCCCAGTAGCTGGGACTACAGGCCCCCGCCACCATACCCGGCTAATTTTGTGTATTTTTTAGTAGAGACAGGGTTACAGTGTGTTAGCCAGGATGGTCTTGATCTCCTGACCTCATGATTCGCCCGCCTCGGCCTCCCAAAGTGCTGGAATTACAGGCGTGAGCCACCGCGCCAGGCCGAGGCCAGGGTTTTGAGAACAGCCTGGCCAACATGATGAAAGCTCTTCTCTACTAAAGACACCAAAAAAGAAAAGAGGCTGGAGGCAGGACATGTATCGCTTTGGTGCACAGCTGGGGAAGCTTGGGCTGGAAAGGCGTGACATCTGACCGCCTTCACGTGCAGGTGGGAATCGAGGCTGGGGAAGCAGGGTGGAACGCTGCTTCTCAAGGGCCTGGGGCCCTCGTCAGTGGGCACAGGAACCCCCGCACCCCGACTCACGAGCACCCTCTTCCTCCCCACTGCTGCAGGTCTCGGCGCGGAAGATGGCCGGCGGCGTGGACGGCCCCATCGGGATCCCGTTCCCCGACCACAGCAGCGACATCCTGAGTGGGCTGAACGAGCAGCGGACGCAGGGCCTGCTGTGCGACGTGGTGATCCTGGTGGAGGGCCGCGAGTTCCCCACGCACCGCTCGGTGCTGGCCGCCTGCAGCCAGTACTTCAAGAAGCTGTTCACGTCGGGCGCGGTGGTGGACCAGCAGAACGTGTACGAGATCGACTTCGTCAGCGCCGAGGCGCTCACCGCGCTCATGGACTTCGCCTACACGGCCACGCTCACCGTCAGCACGGCCAACGTGGGTGACATCCTCAGTGCCGCCCGCCTGCTGGAGATCCCCGCCGTGAGCCACGTGTGCGCCGACCTCCTGGACCGGCAGATCCTGGCGGCCGACGCGGGCGCCGACGCCGGGCAGCTGGACCTTGTAGATCAAATTGATCAGCGCAACCTCCTCCGCGCCAAGGAGTACCTCGAGTTCTTCCAGAGCAACCCCATGAACAGCCTGCCCCCCGCGGCCGCCGCCGCCGCTGCCAGCTTCCCGTGGTCCGCCTTCGGGGCGTCCGATGATGACCTGGATGCCACCAAGGAGGCCGTGGCCGCTGCCGTGGCCGCCGTGGCCGCGGGTGACTGCAACGGCTTAGACTTCTATGGGCCGGGCCCCCCGGCCGAGCGACCCCCGACGGGGGACGGGGACGAGGGCGACAGCAACCCGGGTCTGTGGCCGGAGCGGGATGAGGACGCCCCCACCGGGGGTCTGTTTCCGCCGCCGGTGGCCCCGCCGGCCGCCACGCAGAACGGCCACTACGGCCGGGGCGGAGAGGAGGAGGCCGCGTCGCTGTCGGAGGCGGCCCCCGAGCCGGGCGACTCTCCGGGCTTCCTGTCGGGAGCGGCCGAGGGCGAGGACGGGGACGGGCCCGACGTGGACGGGCTGGCGGCCAGCACGCTGCTGCAGCAGATGATGTCCTCGGTGGGCCGGGCGGGGGCCGCGGCGGGGGACAGCGACGACGAGTCGCGGGCCGACGACAAGGGCGTCATGGACTACTACCTGAAGTACTTCAGCGGCGCCCACGACGGCGACGTCTACCCGGCCTGGTCGCAGAAGGTGGAGAAGAAGATCCGAGCCAAGGCCTTCCAGAAGTGCCCCATCTGCGAGAAGGTCATCCAGGGCGCCGGCAAGCTGCCGCGGCACATCCGCACCCACACGGGCGAGAAGCCCTACGAGTGCAACATCTGCAAGGTCCGCTTCACCAGGTGAGCTGCCCGCCGCGGGGGTGGCGCCGCCCTGCTCCCTGCCCCGGCATCGGCCACTCGCAGGCCCCTCGGCGCCTCTCTCCCTGCACCGCACGCACACTTGCACGCAGACGCACGGACACACGCACATGCACACAGACATACACACATGCGTGCCACGTACACAGACGCACACACAAGACACGCAGACGTGCAGATGCATATATGCACATGCACACAGACACGTACACACACACGCGTGCCACATACACACAGACACGTGCACACGCAGACACGCACACAGACTCACACATGCATGCCAGGTACACATCCACACACCCAGACGCACACACGCACATGCACAGACATGTACACGCACATGCACACACATGCATGCCACTTGCACATGCATACAGACGCACACACACTACACGTGCACATGCACAGATGCACATGCGCACACACATGCTACACAGACACATGCAGACACATGCACACCACATACACATGCACATACAGACGCACATGCACACACACGTGCACACAGACACGCACACGGATAGACATGCACACAGAAACATGCACGCAGGCACATGCACACAGACATGTACATGCACAGACATACACACACATATGTGCAGACATTGCAAACATGCACCCACAGACATACATGCACACACATGCACACAGACACACCCCACCTCTTGGGCCCAAAGCCACTGCTTCCCTAACCCACGTGCCTGTTAAGAACAACCTAGACTAGGCCCTGCCCTTGTGTGTGGACATCCCGGTGGGTGACAGCGCAGGCCAGACATAAGATGACAGCCAGGTCATATGCAAAGCGTGCCGGACAGGGTTGAGCTGCGGGAGGTCTCGGGAAGGTACAGTCGCTCTTCCTCCCTGGAGGGCTGATTCTTCTCTTCTGCACTTTTGGATGTTTTTCTGTTTCTGCTTTGGGAGAGGGTGACAGAACCTCAGGCTTAGGGAGGGAGAGCCCAGGCTGTTGAGCGGTTTCTGAGTTTCCCGTGAGCCTGGGTAATTTGCTTCAATCAGCCAACATTTATGAAGCATCTGCTGGTGCCAGGCCTGTTCTAGGCGCCGGGGACAGGCCTTGCTGGAACCCGAAGGAGCTGTAGGAAAGGGCGTTCCAGGCAGAGGGAACAGTCAGTGCAGAGGCCCTGAGGCCAGCTCAGCTTGAAAGATCACCGTGCCCCTGTGGGAGCCACGGGGCTTGGTCCCTAAACAGCAGGAGTTCAAGGCCAGGTCAGGGCAGTTTGCGATTTGGTCTCAGGAGTCCAGAGGTGGCTGGCTAGGCCTCGTAGATCCCCATGGCTGTAGCGGTGGGGGCAGGGGGCTGACAGGCAGGGACCTGGCCAGGCCGGGTGACTCAGCACCACCCCCTGCCCCCCGCCCGCCCTGGGGTTCCCCCAGCCACGCCCACCGAGGCTGAAGAAAGAGGCCATTGTCCCAGCTCCCAGCCGCACCCCGTAGGGACAGGAACTGGGACTGACCCCTCCCCAGCACCCCGGCCCCCTCCCCAGCGGGCCAGGAGAGGAGGGTGCGGCCTGGACTCCGGCGCCCAGGAGTGCCAGGCAGGGGGCAAAGGGCACTTTGGGAGGCAGGCAGTGTAGCTGGTGGCTTACTCCTCCTTGGTGAGGTTGGGGTACTGGAGGTCTTGGGGGGCGCCTCTTCCTCCAGGCAGGGTTCACTGTGGGTTCGTCTCTGAGCTCAGGAAGAGCAGCTTGGTGGGGTGCAGAGAACCGGGGTCTGCAGAGGGGACCGGGCTGAGCGAAGGTGATGGCCCCCATCCTGCCTCCCTGGCCACAGGCCACAGACCTGGTTTCATTCTGACTCGGGCACTGCTGGCTATCCCACCCGACCTAGGGCTGATCCCCTCAGTCAGGGAAACTGAGGCTTAGAGAGGGACGATTGTTGAGGCCTCTTCCACCCCAATTTAGACCCACCTGCTTCCTCTTTTCCCCCACCCCGTGCCCGGATCCCCCCTCCCCAGGGCACCAGCACCCCCACCCTCCAAAAGCCTGGGAGCCCGAGGCCCCTCTGAGTCACAGCAGGGCGTTGAGTAAGTGGGGCCTGTGGTGGCCGGGGCTATAATTACCCAGGCTGGGGCTCGGGGTGATGAAACTAGGGATACCTCCGCCCCCACCCCACCTCTGTGTGGCCCTCTAGCCTGCTGTGCAGCCCCAGGCAAGTCCCTTCCTCTCTCTGGGCCTCCCAGGCTCATCTGGGGAGTCTCTGCACAGTTCTAGAAAAACCTATGGCTGCCGTCCCCTCTGTGACCCCGGCCCTGGGCCAGATCTAGGCAGGGCAGCCTGGAGACCTCTCCGTGGGCTCTGCAGAAGGTGATCAGTAAACCAGAGGCCTGGAGGTTGGTAACAGACCTGGTTAGGCCAGGGTTCTGTTAGCAAGTTACCATGTGCTGTTGGCTTCAGTGGGGCAGCAAGGCTAGAGATAAGGTAGGGATCTGGTTGCAAAGGGCCAGGCCTTGACCCTCAGGGCAACAGAGCCAAGGAGGGGTTAAAGTTAGGGACACCACCTCTGTAGCTGGTCCCAGAGGGAAGGACTTAGGGCTGGAGGAACCCAGAGGGGAGCCAGGTCTTTGGGAATTAGGAAAGATAGAGGGGCATTCAAGGTAGGGCTTTGAGGGATGAATAGGAGTTTGCTAGTCCCCACACTAAAGAAGTCCTCAGTCTGTTGAGTGTGACAAGGAAGAAATCCAAAGTAGCTCAGATGTGGAGCACAATAGGCAGCAGCAAGGAACAGGTCAGATTCTAGCCAGGGCTCTTAAGACCCAGGGCTCCCTCCTGCCCTCTGGATCCCAGGAAGGAGTACACTTTATTATTATGGATTGGCATCATGCAATGGGAATAGCAAGACACCTACTTTTTTTTTTTTTTGAGGTGAGTCTTGCTCTGTCGCACAGGCTGGAGTGCAGTGGCGCGATCTCAGCTCACTGCAACCTCCACCTCCCAGGTTCAAGCGATTCTCCTGCCTCATCCTCCCAAGTAGCTGGGATTACAGGCGCCCACCACCACCATGCCCGGCTAATTTTTTTGTGTGTTTTTAGTAGAGACGGGGGTTTCACCATGTTGGCCAGGCTGGTCTCAAACTCCTGACCTCAGATGATCTGCCTGCCTCAGCCTCCCAAAGTGCTGGGGTTACAGGCCTGAGACACCACGCCCAGCCAGCAAGCCACCTACATATTTTAACATTTTCTGACAACCCCGTTCAAAAAAAAGTCAAAGGGAGTTGGTGAAAGTGACTTGAAACATTTTACCTAACCCAGTAGATGCATTTCCATGTGTAGTCAATATGCAAGATCCTCAGTGAGCAATTTTACATCACCTTTTGCATATCAAGTCTTCAAAAGCTGGGGTGCCTTTTGCACTTCCAGCACACATCAGTTCAGAGTGGCCACATTCCAAGGGTTCAGGAGCCACCTAGGCCACAGGCACCCCAGGGCTGATATGGTGACTGCCTTTGTAGGCTAAAGGCGCCAGGCTGAGCTGGATCCACACTGCCCCCGTGGGGCGAGATGGGTAGGGAGGGGCCCTCGAGTCACACCCAACCCCTGCTATCTCAGGGCTCATGGTCCAATCAGGAAGACAGGAGAAATAAGGAAATCAATAGAAGCAAGATAGACTAGCCAGGCGTGGGGGCTCACGCCTGTAATCCCAGCACTTTGAGAAGCCATGGCAAGCGGATCACTTGAGGTCAGGAGTTCAAGACCAACCCAGCCAACATGGTGAAAATCCTGTCTCTATTAAAAATACAAAAATCAGCCAGGTGTGGTGGTGCACGCCTGTGATCCCAGCATTTTGGGAGGCCAAGGCAGGTGGATCACCTGAGGTCAGAAGTTCGAGACCAGCCCGGCCAACACGGTGAAACCCCATCTCTACTAAAAATACAAAAATGAGCCAGGTGTGGTGGCAGGGGCCTGTAATCCCGGCTAGGCAAGAGAATTGCTTGAACCCGAGAGATGGAGGTTGCAGTGAGCCGAGATCATGCCACTGCGCTCCAGCCTGGAAGATAGAGTGAGACTCAATCTCAAAAAACAAAACAACAACAAAGAAAAACAAGAGTCAGATGATGATGGCAGGAGGATAGAGACAGGGCTGGGGAAGGAGGCCAAATTTGAGCCCAAATTTGACTGTGAAGATCCAGGAGGATAAAAGAAAGTGCCCCGGACAGTGGGAACAGCACCTGCAAAGGCTCCCGGGTAGCTTACGCTTTGCATGTCAGGGTGGAGCCCAGATAGGGGAGTGACACTGAAGTGAGGGGAGAGTGGGCGGTCCTGGGTGCCATGGGGTGGGGACTCGGTTACTAGGGTGACCAACTGCCCCACTTTGTCCCAGACAGAGGGGTTTCCCAGGATGCAGGACTTTCAGTGCTAAAACCAGAACAGTTGGTCACCCTATCTGTCACCAAACACCTCGGCCACTGCCAGCCTCAAGAGGGCAGGGATAATCGCCTGTCTTGTTCCCTGCGGTATTTTCAGCACCTGGAACAGGGCCTGGCCCTCAGCAGGCACTCGGCAAAGGTCTGGGGCATGAATGAAGGCACCAGGCACTGGCTGGCCTTGTCCTACCTCAGGGGTAGGGGCAGGATGGAGTGGCAGAAGCCCACTGTCTCCTTCTGCCATAGGGAAGGGGGTTCAGGACGGGCACGGTGGCTCACACCTGTAATCCCAGAGCTTTGGGAGGCCGAGGCGAGAGGATCGCTTGAGCCCAGGAGTTTGAGATTAGCCTGGGCAACATAGCTCGACCCGCATCTCTCAAACTTACATATATATATATATATGTTGGCTTGAGCCCAGGAGTTCGAGGCTTCAGGGAACCGTGATCACGCCACTTGCCCTCCAGCCTGGGGGACAAAGCCAGACCCTGTCTCTCTTTTTTTTTTTTTTTTTTTTTTTTTTTTTGGAGACAGTCTCGTTCTGTCACTGAGGCTGGAAGGCAGTGGCATGATCTTGGCTCACTGCAACCTCCACTTCCCAAGTAGCTGGGATTATAGGCCTGCACCACCACGCCTGGCAAAATTTTTTTTTTGAGACGGAGTTTTGCTCTTACTGCTGCAACCTCCACCTCCCAGGTTCAAGTGATCCTCCTGCCTCAGCCTTCCTAATAGCTGGGATTACAGGTGCCTGGCACCATGCCCGGCTAATTTTTTTTTTTTTTTTTTTTTTTTTTTTTTTTTTTAGTGGAGACAGGGTTTCACCATGTTGATCAGGCTGGTCTCAAACTCCTGGCCTCAAGTGATCCGTCTTCCTCAGCCTCCCAAAGTGCTGGGATTACAGGCGTGAGCCACCATGCCTGGCCTAGACCCTGTCTCTTAAAAAGTTAAAAAAGGAAAGGAAACGGGGTTCAGAGAGGCTTAGCATTTTCCCAAGGCCGCACAGCACGCGGGGTCCGAGCCCCTCTTCAGATGTTCAGAATGCGAAGTCGCCCCCATTCGTTCCGTTTTTCGAGGGACCGTCCCCATCCGGGCGCCGAAACCTCTGGTGCACGGTCCGTGTTCTGCCAGGGCGGTCCGGGGCCTGCCGCGCGTCCGTGTGGGTCCCTGGGCGGGGATCGGGGGTCCCCGGCCCCGCTGACCGTGCCCGCCCCGTGCCCCGTCCACAGGCAGGACAAGCTGAAGGTGCACATGCGGAAGCACACGGGCGAGAAGCCGTACCTGTGCCAGCAGTGCGGCGCCGCCTTTGCCCACAACTACGACCTGAAGAACCACATGCGCGTGCACACGGGCCTGCGCCCCTACCAGTGCGACAGCTGCTGCAAGACCTTCGTCCGCTCCGACCACCTGCACAGACACCTCAAGAAAGACGGCTGCAACGGCGTCCCCTCGCGCCGCGGCCGCAAGCCCCGCGTCCGGGGCGGGGGGCCCGACCCCAGCCCGGGGGCCACCGCGACCCCCGGCGCCCCCGCCCAGCCCAGCTCCCCCGACGCCCGGCGCAACGGCCAGGAGAAGCACTTTAAGGACGAGGACGAGGACGAGGACGTGGCCAGCCCCGACGGCTTGGGCCGGTTGAATGTAGCGGGCGCCGGTGGAGGAGGTGACAGCGGAGGTGGCCCCGGGGCCGCCACCGACGGTAACTTCACAGCCGGACTCGCCTAAAAACCAAAAAGAGAAAACAGAAACCCGAGAGAGAGAGAGAGAGACAGAGAGAGAGAAAAAAAATCACCTACCACCCCCCCAAAAACACAAAAAAAGAAAATCTATCTATATACAGATATCTATATCTATATATATATATACAGATATATATATATGACGCGTCACAGAATCTAGGGTAGCGCTTTCTCAGATTTCCCTCCTTTCTGACGTTTTTCTCCCTCCACAGGGGCCCCGGCCCTCCCTGGCTCCCCTTCCCCCCCACCACCCCATCGCTGGGTTTCGGGGCTTGGTTTGGGGTTTTTTGTAGGACACAAGGAATCCGAGACCCCGCACAGCCCCCTGGGCACCCGGCATGGGGCCTGGGGCCCGATCCGAGGCCCTGGGCTGGGGTGAGGGTAGACGTGGGGGGGCTGGGGGGGTTACTGGGGTGGGCTTTTAATTTCCTCCCCTCGCTGGTTTCTATGAGTCTTTCAGACAAGACCTTAAATGATTTCTGTCTGCTCTGAGCGGACGTTAAAATGGGCCCCCGTCCCCGATCCGCACCC
The DNA here is from genome assembly GCF_024542745.1 of Macaca thibetana thibetana. Classification (NCBI taxonomy): domain Eukaryota; kingdom Metazoa; phylum Chordata; class Mammalia; order Primates; family Cercopithecidae; genus Macaca; species Macaca thibetana. The sequence goes on from NC_065596.1 coordinate 20,128,348, forward strand.
TCCTTCCTCAGGGCACTTACTAAGGGAGGGGTCTCCCTCTCCATCTCCCCAATGGCCTCCCTGCCTCCAACCCTGCCTGCCGCCCCCTGCCCGCCCCACATCTCCTGGCCACTGAGACACAAACCTATTTATTTCTAGGCCTGGAGAAAGGAGATCGGACTGGGGTTCCCGGTGGGGCACCAGGATGGCTCCTGGGGGGGCTCCCGCCGCCTTCCTTCACGGCACTTACAACCGGCGGGACCCCCAGGGACCACCCCTCAGGGCGCCCCCCACCCCAGCCCGGTCCACCTAGACCCCCACGTTTGGAGATTCAAAACTTCTGTCTTCGTCCTCTCCCCCGAGCCCCGTCTCCCAAATTTTTAAAGCACTTTTTTGATTTTTTTTTCTCTTTCCTCCTTAAAAACAAAATTTATATATAGAGATATATATATATATATAAATAATATACTTTTCCTCAGAGGAGCAGGCAACAGTGTGGGATAAACAGAGTTATGATCAGAGGAACCCCAGGGTCTGGTGATGGCAGGGACAGGGGGAGAGAGAGAAAATCCACAAATTCCAATGTCACAAAAGCAATAAAACAAACTAGAAAAAAAAAAAAAAAAAAGATTTTACAAAACGAAAGGAAGGAAAAAAAAAGGCAACCAACCACATTAGAAGTCTTGGCACTTTGTAACGGAACGGGTACTACACTTTATCTTAATTCTTAATTTAAAAACATGTTTACAAGTTACAACCAACTTCTATGAAAAGTTGAAAAGACAAAAAAAAAAAAAAAAAAAAAAGCGAGCGAGAGAGAGAGAGCGAGAGAGAGAGCGAGAGCAGAAGAAATTCCTAAAAGTCGATTTATTTTTGTACAAAATAATAAAAAAAAAAACCCACCACAAACGTAGAATCCACTTCTGTTCCCCAAAAAGCGAGAAGGGGGGTTCAGGAGGAAGCCATCGCAGGGGACCTGGGAGACGCCCCGAGGTGTTTGTGCTTCACCCCCGGACGTCAGCCTTGAAGGCAGGACTGTGGGGTGTTTGTGCTGTTTCCCCCGCTCCCCCTTTCTGTCCCCTTTTTTGGTTCTGACGTGAAGAGGTGTTAGTGCCCGCTAGACCTACAAAGGGCCGTCTGTCCACGGGGTCTCCTTCCTCCTCCCTAGCTCAGGGATGGGCCTTCCAGCCGGAGCACCCCGATCCCCAACCGGCACCCCCCAATCCTCCAACACGCCTATCCTCCCACATGGCCACCAAGGAGCTGGACCTTGGATGCGCCTGCCCTGTAGAGGTGGGTGACAGGGGCCCCCCACCTCCAGGGCCTTAGAACCACCGCCCCCCTCCCCACCCCAGGCACCCCTCTTTTTACTCAAAGGCACTGACTGTAATCCAGGGGGGCTGGGACCTGCCTCCCCCCAACCTCTGGCTCCTACAAGGCCCGGTGTTGACCGAGCCACAGGCCACGGACAGGGGCCGGGGTTGGGGAGACGATGTCGCCAGATGCCAGGATGCCCTCACCCCTTTTGCATATGCAATGCCTAGCATGGGACCCTGAAAATAGACGCTCTACTGCACTGAGACTTCTTGTCAATGCCCGACCAAGGGGGGTGTCTCCCTGCCCCCGACCTCCCCATACCCCTTCTCTGTGACACACACATCTTCTCGTCTCTTTTTCTTTCATTTTTAAAGGGAAGCTTTTTAAGAAGGCAATTTTCATGTTGTTTCTACAGGATGGTTTTGGTTCCCTTCCCACCCCCCCTTAAGCCTGTCAGCCCCCTCCAAATGTCTCAGGATCCCCCCTCTCCCCTGGGGCTGGGTGACAGCACCCCGGCTGCGTTCACACCCCAGTGTCACAGGGCGAGCTGTTCTGGAGAGAAAACCATCTGTCGTGGCTGAGCAGGGAGCTTGAACACCCAGGCCAGGGACACCCCTCCCCAGCTCCCAGAGAGGCCCCTGAGCGGGGATCCCTCTTTCCACGTTCCCTATCCATGCACCCCCTCGCAATAAAACCAACTCTAAAATCACAGCTGTCGTCCTGGCCAGTGGGGGCGACCGGACTTGGGGGGTCTGGGACTTCCGTAGGAACAAGGGCTGCGGCCCACCGCGACACTTACACAGACCTCGGGGATTGCACTAAACCCTCGTTCCTAGCTCCGCACTCAGCTTCGCCTGTCCTGCCCGCCCACTTTGCCTTAACTGCCCGCCCGTCCTGGGGGCCACAGCCTCTGCATGGGCCCAGAGCCGGGACCCCCCAGCCCAGCCCCGCCCCGCCCTCCCCAGACTCCGCGCAATCACATACTGTATATAGACGTGAATCGATTTTATTTTTATTCTTTAAATTAAGGTCGTGATAAAGTGTTGCCAAAGATACCTGCTGAATTCTCGCGTTTCAGGAAACAAACAAACAAAAAATAATGAAATATTTGAGGAGGGTCGTGTTGACTCCATAAGAAAGGACACAGCTAAAAGCTTTTTTGTTTGGTTGTTTGGGGTTTTTTTGTGTTTTCTTTTTTTGGGGTGTTTTTTTTTTTTTTAACTGCCTGGTACAAAAAAAAAAAAAAAAAAGAAAAAAAAGAAAAACAATGCGAAATTGTTATTTCCATTCTCATGGTGAAGTTGCGTGGACGTGTGTGTGCGTGTGTGCAAGAGAGCGGGAGTGAGGTCCAGGCTGGGGGCGGGGCTTCAGGTGGGGGCGCCCGGGGGGCCGGGGAGGTGGCCAGGCCGGAGCCCCCGTCTGCAGCGGCCCCCAGCCTGCCGGGCCCAGGAGAGAGAGAGAAGCACCTCTGCTACTAGCTGTTGCTGCTACCTGCCTCTGCCCCACGACGCCCCCCTGCCTTTTGAGATTAAGGAAACAAACAAACAAAAAAAAAAACAAAAAAAAAAGGCAAAAAAGTTTTTAAAAAGGAAAAAAAAAAATTATAAACCAGTGAATGTAAAATGCCAGAGCAGGCCCAGCCTGGCACGGGTGTGGGCCTGCAGCCAGCCAGACTCGAGCGGGCGATACCAAAGTCCGCCCCCACGGGGTGGTCCGCTCAGGAGACCCCCCACCATTGTGGCTGTGGAGTCCTGTCACTGTCTTTTTGCTTCCTTCCAAGGGGGGGTCCCCCAGCCTCTTCCAAGGTCTTCCCCTGGAAGTGGGCGGCAGCGGGGAAGGTGGGGGACGGGGTCCTTTGCACAATTCAGTCCCCGGGGCCGTGGCAGGAGCGGTCATCTCACAGGCGGTGACACTGAGGCAGGGGCCTCAGGGTGCCCCCTCCCTGGACGGGGACAGTCCAGGCAGCCAGAGTGGTTGGAGGCGAGACAGAGAGAATGAAAGGAAAAACAGAAGAAAAAAAATATTAAAAATCAACAAAAAAAAGCAAAAATCCTATTTTTTGAGAAAGAAAGATATTTATATTTGCAGTTTTATTTTAAAAAGTTATTTAAGTTGAAGTAGCCTTCCCGGAGGTGGGGGGGTGGGTGGCTGGCGCAGGACGGGTCAGGGGCCTGGAGGCTGGGGGGTGCCCCAGGAGCTACAACCTCAGAGTTAAGACTAGCTCGCATTAAATACATAGATTTACAATGGGGGGGGTGGGGGGACTGGGGCCAGGAGGTGGAGGGGGCTGGGGAGACCCCCATTCCTCGCCGGGGCTGCCTGGAGGCTGTGGACGAGGGTCTGATGCCCAGGTCCCGCCCCCCACCCCACCCCAGGCCCAGAATCGAGGTGCCTTGGACTTTGGAGGGGCCAGGCCTGGTTGAATGGGGGGCGGGGCAGCGCCCTCAGGGTACAAAGCACAGATAGACATTCCAGAGACTGTATTTGAGAGTCTTTATAAAGTGTGGGAGATTTAAAACAAAACAACAAAAAAAACTGATAAAAATGCACTTTTTGGGAGTGGGGAGGGAGAAGCTTTAAAAGTAATAAAAAAACACAAAAACACAAAAGATGAAAAAACAAAAAAATTCATTTTTCTTGTACATAAAAAAAAAAACCACTAAACGCAGCCTGTTACGACCGCTGCCGCCTCAGTCGCCTCATTTGATGTTCTCTGTGTTTTGTTCGGGGGAGGCTGGGGAGCGGGCAGGGGGGGCTTGGGGGGGTCCCCTTTTCCCCTTTTGGCCCTGAAGAGACTGGGTGGGTTGAGCGCCTCGTCCACACCACACCTTCGGGCCCAGGGTGACTGGATCCTGGGTCTCAAGGAGAGAAGCTCCAGGTCCCCGACCCTTCCTGCTCTTCCTATCCGGCCTCAGAAGCCAGGCCCGTCTCTCTGGGGTCCATCTGTTGCATGGCGGGGAGGCCGGGTGTGGACAGTGACCCAGAGCACCGGAGTGGGGGGTGAGTGTCCGAGGAGTGCCCAGGCCCAGAGGCCCCTCTTGCGAGAAAGGTGACCCACAGCCCCTGGTGTGGGCAGGCAGCTGGCACAGGATAAGGCCAGAGGGGCAGCAGGGAGAACCGGCCGGGCGGGTTGTCAGCAGAATCCAGGGCTGGGCCCTGGGCACCACTGACTCCAGGCTTCCCCGAGGCCCCAGGCGGGGTAGCCTCACCTGGGGGCCACCTGACTCTGCTAGAAGACCCCAGGGTGCTGCCCCATGCCAGGCCCCAGGGCCAGGAGCCAGGATCTGGAGCTGGAAGCCTCAGCTAGCTGCAGCCCTTACCTCTGGGTAGGGTCTTTGAGGGAGAGCCTCCTCCTACCTCCTGTCCTCCAACCAGACTCGGCCCATGTCCAAGGAATCTGTCCAGGCCAGTAAGGGTGGGGATGGGGCCAGCCCCAAGGGATGGATGAGGCACTCATGGAAGCAGATGGTACAGTCAGGCACCGGTGGCCGCACTGAGCCGGGCACTGGGTCCACTCAGACCCCCAGCTCCTCCTCTGTGGATTGAGCTCTTCCTAGTAGCCACAGGAAGTCGACAAAGCCTGGCCCAGCCCTTGCCAGGAAACACTACAGAGGCCACAGCATGAAGCCTGAGGGCCTCCGGGTCCTTGTGTGGACCCCATGGCAAAGCCCCATACCTGTGCGAGGCCACCCGTGAACCTGCTGCAGCCAGGATTTGTGCCCAAGTCCCCAACACGGGCTGGGGCAGGGTGGGGGGTCAGTGGTTCTACAGCCATGTCCTGAGCCCCCTGTGCCCTGGACCCTCAGGGCACACTGAGGCCTCTGCTCAGAGGTCCCACAGCGTCGGGAAGCTGAAGGAGCCGCAGCCTCAGGACCATAAGCCAGGGTTAGGTGCTTCCTTAACCTCTGTGCTTCAGGGATGACCAGGCGTGGTGGCTCATGCCTGTAATCCCAGCACTTTGGGAGGCTGAGGAGGGAGGATCGCTGGAGCCCAGGAGTTCGAAACCAGCCAGAAAAACAAGGTGAAACCACGTCTATGCAAAAAATACAAAAATTAGCTGGGTGTGGTGGTGCACACCTGTGGTCCCAGCTACTCTGGAGGCTGAGGCGGAAGTATTGCTTGAGCCCAGGAGGTTGAGGCTGCAGTGAGCTATGACGGCACTGCTGCACTCTAGCCTGGGCGACAGAGTGAGACCCTTTCTCAAAAATAAAAATAAGTGTAATTCACACACCACATAAATTCTCTTCAAAGCCGGGTGTGGCGGCTCATGCTTGTAATCCCAGCATTTTGGGAGGCCAAGGCAGATGGATCACGAGGTCAGGAGATTGAGACCATCCTGGCCAACATGGTGAAACACCATCTCTAGTAAAAATACAAAAATTAGCCAGGCGTGGTGGCACATGCCTGTAGTCTCAGGAAGCTGTGGCAGGAGAATCACTTGAACCTGGGAGGTGAAGGTTGCAGTGAGCCGAGATGGTGCCGTTGCACTCCAGCCTGGGCGACAGAGCAAGACTCCGTGTCAAAAAAAAAAAAAAAAAAAAGGCTGGGCACAGTGGCTTACACCTGTAATCCCAACACTTTGGGAGGCCAAGGTGAGCAGATCACGAGGTCAGGAGATTGAGACCATCCTGGCTAACACAGTGAAACCCTGTCTCTACTAAAAGTACAAAAAATTGGCCGGGCGCGGTGGCTCAAGCCTGTAATCCTAGCACTTTGGGAGGCTGAGACAGGCGGATCACGAGGTCAGGAGATCGAGACCCTCCTGGCTAACGTGGTGAAACCCTGTCTCTACTAAAAAAAAATACAAAAAACTAGCCGTGCGAGGTGGCGAGCACCTGTAGTCTCAGCTACTCGGGAGGCTGAGGCAGGAGAATGGCGTAAACCCGGGAGGCGGAGCTTGCAGTGAGCTGAGATCCGGCCACTGCACTCCAGCCTGGGCGACAGAGGGAGACTCCGTCTCAAAAAAAAAAAAAGAAAAGTACAAAAACTTAGGCTGGGTGCAGTGGCTCACGCCTGTAATCCCAACACTTTGGGAGGCGGAGGTGGGTGGATCACGAGGTCGGGAGATTGAGACCATCCTGGCTAACATTGTGAAACCCTGTCTCTACTAAAAATATGAAAAATTAGCCGGGCATGGTGACGGGTGCCTGTAATCCCAGCTACTAGGGAGGCTGAGGCAGGAGAATGGCGTGAACCCGGGAGGCGGAGCTTGCAGTGAGCCGAGATTCCGCCGCTGCACTCCAGCCTGGGAGACAGAGTGAGACTCTGTCTCAAAAAAAAAAAAAAAATTTCCTTCAAAAAATTATGCACCCATCACCACTAATTCCAGAACATTCTATCCAGCCCAAAGGATGCCCCATATCCATTTGTGATCACTCTCCATCCCCTTCTCTACCTTCTAGCACCCGTGAATCCCCTTCCTGTCTCTGTGGGTTGGCCTGTCCTGGACATTTCATAGAAACGGGACCACATGCCACGTGGCCTTTGGTGTCTCTCACTAAGCTTACCTGGCATCCTCAGGGTTCGTCTGTGCTGGGGCCTGTGTCAGAGCCTCGCTCCTTTCCATGGCTGTCATACCGCGGTGTGGATGGCCACGCTGCGCTGATTCACTCCCTGGTTGGACAAGGGTCGTGGCCACATTTGGCTGCTGTGCATATCCATGAACACATTTCAATGTGGACGGATGTGTTCACTTACCTCGGGGCCATGTCTGGGCTGGCGTTGCAGGTCCCACGCTAACTCCACGTTTAGCCTTTTGAACAAATGTCCAGCTGTTTCCAAGGGGCTGCACTGCGTTGTCCTCCCCAGCTGTGTGGACTGCAGCTTCCCTGACCCTTGCTGCTGTCCTGGTGAGGGTGACAGGTATCTCACACCCCTAACATCTCATGTGCTCCATGGTTGTCTTTTTTTTTATTTTTTGAGATGGAGTCTCGCTCTGTCACCCAGGCTAGAGTGCAGTGGTGTGATCTTCTCTCACGGCAAGCTCCACCTCCTGGGTTCAAGCAACTCTCTTGCCTCAGTCTCCCCAGTAGGTGAAACTACAGGGGCCCACCACCACGCCCAGCTTTTTGTACTTTTTTTTTTTTGAGACGGAGTCTCGCTCTGTCGCCCAGGCTGGAGTGCAGTGGCCGGATCACAGCTCACTGCAAGCTCCGCCTCCCGGGTTCACGCCATTCTCCTGCCTCAGCCTCCCGAGTAGCTGGGACTACAGGCGTACGCCACATCGCCCGGCTAATTTTTTGTATTTTTTAGTAGAGACGGGGTTTCACCGTGTTAGCCAGGATGGTCTCGATCTCCTGACCTCGTGATCCGCCCGTCTCGGCCTCCCAAAGTGCTGGGATTACAGGCTTGAGCCACCGCGCCCGGCCACTTTTTGTATTTTTTTTTTTACTAGAGATGGGGTTTCACTGTGTTAGCCAGGATGGTCTCGATCTCCTGACCTCAGGTGATCCGCCCGCCCTGGCCTCCCAAGGTGCTGGGATTACAGGCATGAGCCACTGCGCCTGGCCTTTTTTTTTTCTCTGACAAAAGCAAAACGTTTGTGTATCTTCTTGGCCACCCAGAGAGCCATGGACAATCCTGGGACCTGAACTACGTGTATGGCCCAAGCCCCTTCACCCAGTCTCCCAGCTTCGTGGACACCGGGCCCAGGCAGTACAGTACACAGTAAAACTGGCCTGATTCAGGTCGGGCATGGTAGCTCATGCCTGTAATCCTAGGACTTCGGGAGGCTGAGGAAGGAGGATCACTTGAGGCCCAGAGTTCAAGACCAGCCTGGGCAACATAGCGAGACACCCCCATGTCTATTAAAAATAAATAAATAATAAAAATCTGCCTCATTTGACCACGAGCAGCACCTTTTGAATTCTGAAACTCAGCAATAACCATGACAGAGAGATGTGGGTGGGGCTGTTTCTGTCCTTCCCACAACCCCACCCCCCACTACAGGGTACACACTGAGAGACACAGGGCACACAAAAGCGGACGCCTGGGTGGCTTCACCTCGACCTTTTTTATTTGCATTTTTTAAAAACAATTAAATTAGAATACAAATATTAGAAAACAGCGGCCTTCAGCTGCCCGTGCGGGCGGGAGGGGCCGAGCTGCGCAGCGGGCTGCGGGCTCTGCAGCGAGACTGAACTGCCCTCGGCCAGATGCACGTCCCTTTCTTTAGACCTGAAATGATATTGCTTCCTGACTAGGAGTTCTGTTTATACAAAGGAAAATTCTGGGCTGGGGAGGATAAAAGCAAAACAGACCGCAGGCAGCAGGTCTGGAGAACCAGGTAAGGTCGGTGCCCTGCCTGTGCCCCGGTCTCCTGGGGGGCGAGGGGGGTGCCCAGCTGCGGGATCCTGGAGGCAGAGCCCCGGAAGCGCCCCCAGTTGTTGGACCCTGAGGCCAAGGGCATGGGTGGGGCCTGCGAGGGGCCGGGAACCCCTGGGGACAGGAGGGAGGCCCCTGGTCTGGTCCTGCTGGAAAAGCAAGGCTCCCCGGGGACAGGGTGCCAGCCTCGTACCCGTCGGAAAACCAAGAGCAAAAAGGAGAGGAATCAACCCAAACAAGAGCTGGGGTGGCCGGAGTCCCTGCTGCCCCTTGGGAAGCGACCACCCCTCCGTGCCCCAAGGACTGGGGTATGGTGGCGGCAGCGGCGGCGGCAGCTGTGGACATCTGTGGACATCTGTGCTGTTCCGTAGGGAAGTTAACCTGAATTGGAGTTACCGAGGTAGCTGGCTAGAAAACTGAGACCCCCCCACGCCACACGGTGCCGCACCCTGGGCCCCCGCCTTCCCCGGGGGTTCCTGGCCACACGCCGGGTCTTCAAAATACCAAATTATTGCACTTTCAAAAAATACAACACATCTGTGGCTAAACCCTCCCCAGCCGCCCACCGTCCCCCAATCCTGCCCGCCCATCCCCCCGCCCCACTGCCCCTCCCAGCCCCAACCCACTCCATGGCTTCTTGGCTACAACGCTCGTTGCTCGGTGCATGAGGGTCTCTGGGTGAGGATGTGTTTGCAGAGAAAAAGCAAAGGAAGAGACAAACATCAAAGTGGTCGCCAGAGAGGGGCTGTGCCCCGCCGCCCGCCGCCCGGGGCCCTGCGCACCGGCTGGAATGGTCGTGGGAAGAGGGTGGCGGGCAGCTGGGCATCCGGAGGGGAGGGCGCGGGGCAGCGTCCTGGTCCCTCCCGCCCACTACCCCTTCCCGGCTCGGACTCCAGCCGGGGAGGCGGCTGTGTGGGTGGCCGGCCTTGTTTTGAAGAGTTTGACTTTTTTGTTTCATTTTTCTTTTTTGTATCTTTTTTTGTCATTTTACTTTTTTTTTAATCCCCCATAGGAGAGTCCAGAGGTACAGGTGCCAGGAGCCAGGCAAAGGGGTGGAAAAACAAAAGGAACGACAAGAAAAAGAACAAGAAAGGTCACTCCTCCCTCTGTGCCTGAGGCTGGCCCGCGCCCCTCTGCGTGGTGAGCACCAGGAAAGTCGAGTGTGCGGCCGGGGTCAGCAGGCCGGCACCAGGCCCTTCTGGAAGGGGCAGCGGCGCTTGGGCCGGGGGCCCTCTTCGTCGTCCTCCTCCTCCTCCTCTTCCTCTTCCTCCTCATCCTCTGAGGACGATGAGCTGTCCAGCGTGAGGTCCACCACGTCGGCGCCCGGCTTTCCATTCTCCACGCCGCTCACCGGGCCGCCGCCACCCGTGCTGCCCAGGGCACCGCTCCCGTTGACGCTGGGGGCAGGCAGGAGCCCATTGGCATCCGAGGGGCCTGCGGGTGACAGCGACAGGGTGCAGGTACTTAGGATGCAACCACTGATAAATGGGGAAACAGGCGGCCCTGGCTGGGGACTGCGCGGTTGGTGGTGGCGAGGCACTCACCCAGCACGAGGATGGCGCCCTGCGGGCTGCAGCTGCGCTCCTTTTCGGCGCGGATTGGGCACCACGAACCGTCCACCAGGTACTCGATCTCGTCGGCGTCCTCACACTCGCTCAGGATCTTCGAGAGGAGCCTGGGGCGAGGCGGACAGCTGACGATGCGGCTGGGGGTGCCCCGCCCCCCCAACTCCCCAGCCCTCCATTCCTCCTGGATGCCGCCAGGCACTTCCCACTGCTCTCTGCAAGAGCAGCTTCACGCCCTGACTACAGGGTCCAGGGGCCCTGAATTCCCTCCCCTGGCCTCAGGCTCCTGCAGCTGCTGATCCCCGGCAGGTCATGCGCACGGCACCGCCAGGGGTGGTGGGGCAAGGATGCACAAAACCAGTGGCCCCCAACCACCCACAAGAGCAGGGGATGTAGGGGATGTGGGGGCTGCAGGGGTCCGGCCCTCCCTGCCCCTCTGGGCACCTCCAGGTGTGCATGCATGTTTGTGTGGGGATGTGAGTGTATCTGTGCATGTGTGCACACGTGTGCATGGATGCATGTGTACAAGCACGCACGTGAGTGTATGTGTGCATCCATGTGTGGATGCATGTGGGCATACGTGAATGTGGACTGTATGGATGTGTGTATGTGTGACGGTGTGGACTGTATGGATGTGTGACAGTGTGGACTGTATGGATGTGTAATAGTGTAGACTATATAGATTGTGTGTGTGACTGTACTGTAGACTGTGTGTGACGGTGTGGTATCGATTGTGTGTGTGTCACTGTGGTCTGTATCAATTTGTGTGACGGTGTGGTATCAATTGTGTGTGTGACAGTGTGGACTGTATCGACTGTGTGTGTCAGTGTGGACTGTATGAATGTATGTGTGATGGTGTGGACCGTATAGGTGTGTGTGTGATGGTGTGGACTGTATGGATGTGTTTGTATGTGTGACAGTGTGGACTGTATGGATGGGTGTGTATGTGATGGTGTGGAATGTATGGATGTATTTGTGTGTATGTGTGACTGTGTGGACTGTATGGGTGTGTATATGGTGTGGACTGTACGGATGTGTGTGTATATGATGGTGTGGACTGTATGGATGTATGTGTGACGGTGTGGACTGTATAGGTGTGTGCATGTGTGATGTGGACCGTATGGATTGTGTATGTGTGATGGTGTGGACTGTATAGGTTTATGTGTGATGGTGTGGACCGTATGGATGTGTGGGTGTGTTCGCATGAGGGTGTGGACTATGGATGTGTGGGGGTGTGTGTGACGGTGTGGACTGTAGGGATGTGGGTGTGGGTTACGGTGTGGACTGTATGGGTGTGGGGGTGTGTGAGACGGTGTGGACCACATCCATGTGTGGGCATGCGGGTGTGCGCCCACATCTGCTTTCATACTGCACTGTGTACCCCCCAGATCAGGAAACGGCCTGCAGTGAAGGCTGCTCAAAGCCCCTGCAGAGGCTGTGAGGGCAGCACTGGAAGCAGAGCCAGGGCTCCCCATGCCCACCCCAGCCACAGCCTCTCCAGAGCGTCCCCGCTGTGTACGGCCTTCTTCCTTGGAGGTCCCGCCAGTCCCATTTCACAAACGCAGAAACAGAGGCTCAGGAAGGGGATGAGTTCCCTGAGGCCACAGGGCCAACTGGAGGCAGGCACTGGTTCTGCTCCCCGACCCCGTCCTGGCCAAAGGGCCTCGGTCTCCCCACCCGCAGGATGGGAAGGGCGCAGTGGCCGGGGGGCGTCTGGGGAGAGGCCCCATGCCTCATGATGGGTCCATGCAGGGCCCAGGCTGGCCTGTTACTGTCAAGGCTACAGCTGCTCCCAGGCGTCTGCAGTGGTGTCGTTCTCATCACACAGGACAGCCCTCGTCCCGCTCTGGGCGACATTTTCTTTTTTTTTTTTTTTTTTTGAGACGGAGTCTCGCTCTGTCCCCCAGGCTGGAGTGCAGTGGCCGGATCTCGGCTCACTGCAAGCTCCGCCTCCCGGGTTCACGCCATTCTCCTGCCTCAGCCTCCCGAGGAGCTGGGGCTACAGACGCCCACCACCGCGCCGGCTAATTTTTTGTATTTTTAGTGGAGACGGGATTTCACTGTGGTCTCGATCTCCTGACCTCGTGATCCACCCGCCTCGGCCTCCCAAAGCGCTGGGATTACAGGCGTGAGCCACCATACCCAGCCTTCTGGGCGACACTTTCTGAGGCTGATGGGACTCCTCTCACCCAGGCCAGTCCCCCGCCCGCCCCACCGAGGTCTCTCTGAGGCAATGCTCAGAGCCCCCTGTGCCGGGGGGCCACCCCAGGCGTAGCACAGCTCTGCCTGCTCACTGCCCTGTTTGCAAAACTCCTTCTCACCCTCCAAAGTCCCACCCCACAGCTTCTCTTCCTCCTCTCCAAGACAGACACAGCAGTTTATGTCTGGCTCTGCTCCTCTATCCGCTCCCCCCGCCAAGAACAAGGCTCCCTGTAGGCAGGGTCTGGAACAGGACTCTTTTGGGGACCCTGGGGTCACCCACTCAGAGCCAGGGAAAGAGACGACAGGGCTCATGGAACAAAGTATGAATCAAGGACCTCTCCTCCGGGAAGCCTCCCTGGCTACACTGAGTCCCGTGGGCTGCTGAGGCCAAGGCCTGTGTGGGATACAGCTGTCTGCCCCAGCCCTGGTGGCCCTGGAGCTGTGAGAGCTGTAAGAGCTGCCGCCACCCCAAGCCCAAGCCCCACTCCGGGCCTGTGGGGGAAGGCGGGTACCCGGCTGCACAGCTGTCAAGCTGGGAACAGAGCAGCCATTCAGGCAGTCCACGTGCCCGGCCCCAGGGTCTCCTCTCTCTACCCGAAGCTGGGATGCAAGGGGGTGGCCACCCAGCCCTCCACAGAGGGGACCCAGACTCAGGCCAAGTTCAAGTCCCAGTCTGGCCCCCTGTGAGCCGAGGGGGGCTCCGGCTGCTGGCTGCCTCCTCTGAGCCTGTTTCCTCGTCTGTAAAATGGGGAAGCTCACAGGTCTGCCTCCCAGGATGGGGACAACTGCACAAACCGGAGGTCTACTTAGGGACCAAATCTATGACCCCAGAGGCAGGCCAGCCCTGCCTTCACCCGCACGGTCCACTGAGGCCGTGCACCCGAGGGCTGGGGGCCCAGCTCACCCCCCCAGGCAGGGCCTGCTCCCGCCTGTGAGGGCACCAGCTCGTGCCGCTGTGGCCTCACGCCCTGCCAGAGGCTCTGGGGACGAGAGGTGGGCGTGGCCGGCGCCATGCAGGAGCCGCATCAGGTGCCACAGACAACAGGGCTCAGTTTCTGGAAACTTAAGCCCTGGGCAGAGCCTCCCTCCAGGGAGAAAGGTCTTGTCCTCCTGTCCCCTGGTGCCTGGGGAATGCCTGGCCACAGCTGTGCCACCCAGGAAGGGAAGGGTATGGCGTGGCCAGAGCACTCCAGGGGCACCACCTCCTTCGCCTCTCTGTGAGGAGCCACCCCCATTGCTGCGCGTCCTGGGGCGAACGCCGTGTGAAAGCAGAGTCCGGCTTGGTTTTTTGGGGCAAAAACCACACTCCTGGAGCTCAAGGTCACACCTGCCTGAGGTCATGTGGGAGCGGGGTGGACCTGAGCCCGCCTTCTGCAGCCTAAGCTACATGCCTATCGCCTGCACAGCAAAGGCTCTGAAAAGTTCCGCGAGGAAGAAACGGGCTCTTCTCACAGCCCGGGGCTTCCAAAGCTCCGGGACCGCGTGTCCCCACTGCTGTGTCTTGCTGGGGCAGCACGGGGTCTGCAGGAAGCAAGGTGCCACCGAGATCTCCACGGCCGCCCGGCTCCGGCCGCCCTCCCGGGGCCCCAGGCTCACCCATCGATGATGAGCTGGTCGTAGGGGGCTGGCTTGTCGCACACGGGGCACATCCAGGTGGGCTTCTTCTCATTCATCTGCAGGTAGAAGACGGCGTCGAAGCACTGCAGGTGGGCGCAGGTCTCTGCCCGGCAGGGCACAGAGAGCCGCATCTTCACCAGCTGCGGGGGAGGGGCTGCGTGAGCATGGCACCCGTCTGCTGTGCCCGCCCACCCGGCACCCCTCACCCCCAGCTCCATCCTGTGGCTTGTTCCAACGCTCATGCCTCAGGAACACGGGGGGACCAAGACCAGCCTTGCCCCCGCAGGCTCACGGTCCAGCCAAGATGCCCTGGGCCCAGGGCCACCAGGGAGGAAGTACAGCCGCAGGAGAGGCCCCAAGGAGGAGGCTGCCCCAACTCACCGGGCAGATGAGGGACACCCGCACACCAGTGGTGGCGATCTCGCTGTCGGGATCCAGGCGCAGCTTCTCCTTGACTGTGGGGAGGGAACGGAGGACGCCGTCAGAGAGGTGGGCACAGTGGGGCACAGGACTGGGATTCGGGTTCTCTCCAGCACCCATGACCACCTCCCAGAACGGATGCCCCCAAAACGAGCCTTGAGCCTCGCTGTGTGGCACAGGGCCACGAGGCACCAGAGGAAGTCAGGCGGCGACCACCATTAGATTTGACCACAACCTGGGCACACCACAGACCCAGCCGAAGCCCCCACACGCAGGTGGCCTATGTGGCCTCCCCTACCCCGCGTGGGCTGTGACCCACGGGACTTTTCTGGAAAGTTTCATGCAACACAGCCACCGACGGGGTCATTGCTGTGACTTAATTCCGTCACTGACGCACCATCCCCAAGGCCACAGTGGGGAATGAGGCAGGGATTCCTTTGGGAGATGGACCCGGGGGCCTCCTGGCTGTGAGCCAGGAAGCGGCCGCCGCCCAGCCCCGGACACCACGCCGAGGCAGCCCGCACACCCAGGAGTGTAGCCGCTTCTTTAAAGGAAAAGACGGTGCCCGCCAGCAAGCTGCACGGAACACGGGCAAACACGTGAAACTTGAAGGCTCGGGGCAGGCACCGCCCTCCCCTCCACAGGCAGCAGGCCCACAGCCAGAAGGAACTCACGCGGCGACCCCGGCTGCCTCCTGACACTTCTGGGATGCGGCTGAACTCCATCCTCAGCTAGCTCAGGACAGCCCCCAGCCCTGGGCCCTGCAGGGCAGACCACCCTGGCCCACAGTCCACGGGGCCTCTCCATCCACCACCCGGCCCTCAGCTGCCTAGTGGACCAGTTTTGCTTCCTCTAGGAAGCCACCTGCCCAACCGACTTGGGGTTCAGAGTGATGGTGCCAGCCTGTCTCCCCGCTTCCCCCAGCTGTCCTGACGTTTCTCTGTCTGGAAATGCTCCTACCACCCCTTGTCGGCCTGAAACACCACTTATCTCTGGCCGCTTGGAAGCCACTTCCTCCTTCCTGACCCCCACCCAGCCCCCCGGCCTGTGTGTGCAGCAGTGGGTTCTTCCTTCTCCCGTAGGGACGCAGTGGCAGCCACAAGCTGGCCAGCATGGTCTGGCCCCCTCGCAGGCTCCCAGCAGCTCTCCTGCTTGAGCCAAGGCTGCCCTAGTCGCTCACTCCTTGGCTGAGTTTCCACCCCTGGGACCCAGCTCTGGCTACCCGGTGCCCACGTGGACCCTCACGCCTGGCAAAGGGGCCCTGGGCAGCTAGGAGGGGATGCAGGTGCCCATCTGATTTTAAAGCAAGCTCTCCCTTCTCCATGTACAGAAAGACATGTGCAGCAGGAAGGGTTCAAGTGAGGCAAACGTGAGGACTTCCTAGGTGCAACGAGAAAAAAATCCAGTGACAAAGAGGCTAAGGCTGGGGCCAGCTGTGGGAAGCGGCAGGAGACCCCTTCAGAGAGGAAATCTGACCCTGCAGCCCCCAGCACTGCAGGGCTCTGGTCACTGAGGAGTTAAGGCCGGCCCCCACCCCATGGGCCTAGAAGAGGCCTGCCCGGCCCCAGCCTCCTCCCTCAAGTTGGCCATTGTCCCCAAAGGAAAGGAAGGTGGGGGGGGGGGTTGAAGAAAGGGCCCTTTGAGGGAAGAGGGAGGCAGGGCGGGGAAACCCAGGTCACAGAACCCTAACTTTGCCAATCTGTGCCTCAGTGTCCCCACTGGTCCCACGGGGACATCGCCAGGCCCTCCCTCCCTGAGCCTGGAGGAGGCTGGCCGGGGATGCGGGACTCTGCAGTGGGCACCCTCACTCCTGCACATCCTGCTCTGCAGAGGGGGTGCTGCCGGCTATCCTTCCTGACTTGGGGGACCGGAGTGTGCAGGAAGCTTCAACACGATGGGGCTCGCAGGCCCCTGGCAGTCCCACCACTGCTCCAGGCTTCTGGACACCCAGGCTAGTAGGTGCCCTTTGGTGGTCAGGAACAGGGGCCAGAGGCCCGGGCCTGGCTGTGCCAGGAGGGCAGTGCTCATGGGGAACTCTCAGGCCTGGGCACAGGAGCCCTGGGCAGCTAGGAAGGGCAGCTGGGAGACCCTCTGGCCCCCATTCTGCCAAGGGGCCGGGGTGGTGCCCAGATTCCACCTGAAAACAGTGAGCATTCTGGAAGGGGGCACGAGCTAACCCGGTTGGCCCAGAACCACCCTCTTCTCAGTCTGGCAGGTGGTCCCAGTCCTCGCCCACCTGCCCAACTCCCACTCCCAGCTCCAAAGGACTCCAGGTTAGGCCTAGCCTCTCCATAGAACAGGCCTGTGGAGCCCACTGAGGCCTGAGCCCCAAGCATGTGGGGTCCAGAGAGAGGCCCAGGTGCCCTCAAGATGGCTCAGATCTATTCTCCTGAAGACAGTGGCCACCAGAGAAAGCCAGTGACTTTCCAAGGCCACACAGCCACCAAGCAGGGCTAACTGTACGCTGGCTTTGTGCTGTGCGGCTGCATGGGGGGGACTCATTCACCTGCCCAGCTTGGCAGGCTTTTTTTTTTTTTTTTTTTGAGACGGAGTCTCACTCTCCCAGGCTGGAGTGCAGTGGCGCGATCTCGGCTCACTGTAAGCTCCGCCTCCTGGGTTCACGCCGTTCTCCTGCCTCAGCCTCCCGAGTAGCTGGGACTACAGGCACCGCCACCTCGCCCGGCTAGTTTTTTGTATTTTTAGTAGAGACGGGGTTTCACCGTGTTATCCAGGATGGTCTTGATCTCCTGACCTCGTGATCCGCCCGCCTCGGCCTCACAAAGTGCTGGGATTACAGGCGTGAGCCACTGCGCCTGGCCAGTAGGCTTTCTTTTAAAATTGCTCTACGTGTCACTTAAAAAATATTGTTTTCATTGTTACAAGTACAAAAGAGAACAGGTGCAAAAGAGGCCAAGACTGTCATCCCAGCACTCTGGGAGGTTGGGGCAGGTGCACCGCTTGAACCCAGGAGTTTAAGACCAGCCTGGGCAACACAGCAAGAACCTGTCTCTAGGAAACATTAAAAAATTAGTTGGGGCCGGGTGCGGAGGCTCACGCCTGTAATCCCAGCACTGTGGGACGCGGAGGTGGGCGGATCACGAGGTCAGGAGTTCGAGACTATCCTGGTTAACACAGTGAAACCCTGTCTTTACTAAAAATACAAAAATTTAGCTGAGTGCGGTGGCGGGTGCCTGTAGTCCCAGCTACTCGGGAGGCTGAGGCAGGAGAATTGCTTGAACCCAGGAAGCGGAGGTTGTAGTGAGCCAAGCTCATGCCATTGCACTCCAGCCTGGGTGACAGTGAGACTCTGTCTCACACACACAAAAAAAAAAATTAGTTGGGTGTGGTGGTAAACACATGCGGTCCCAAGCTACTCAGGAGGCTGAGGCAGGAGGATGGCTGGAGCCTGAGTCAAAGGCTGCAGTGAGCCACGAGCACACCATTGCACTGTAGCCTGGGCGATACAGTGAGACCCTCTTTTTTTCTTTTTTGAGGTGGAGTCTCGCTCTGCAGCCAAGGCTGGAGTCTAGCGGTGCAATCTCAGCTCACTGCAACCTCCACCTCCTAGAAACCCTGACTCTCTTAAAAAAAAAAAAAAAAAAAAAAAAAAGATAAAATGGGGCCTCACCACGTGAGGTCAGACCGCCACTGTTCACCTTCCTCCCATAGCAACTGCCTCCATGGCCATCGCTGTCCGTGCCCCGCCAGGCCCCGCAGCACCCTTGACCCCGCTGAGGCAACCAGAAGAGCCTGCTTAGAGTGCAGCTCCCTCTGGACTCCTCTCACCCCTCCCGGCCTCTGTGCTGCCCCGGAATGAGGAACAAGGCCCCAGCTCTTCTGCTGCTTGGACCCCTGTAGGCTGGGGCGCCTGGGGCCAGCAACACGGGGTGTGACCCCACAGGCTTCTGCACAGCAACTCCCACTGCCAAGTGCCCCCTCTGCCATCCGTATCCTCCACAGACCTCCTCAGCCACAGCGGGGAGGCCATGGACCCCTAGAGTGACAGGCAGCCCCTTACCCATCTCCTTCAGGTGCAGGCCCCCCCACCCTCGCCCAGTACAGGGAAGGTTTCCAGGGGGGACTTGGCCTGCCCCTCGGCCGAGGTGGCCCTGAGCTGCTCACCCAGTGCCTTGCACAGCTCCGGGTGCTTCACCCCAATGGTCTTCAGCCTCTGTAGCAGCTCTGACGAGGTCAACTGCCGAACCAGGTACAGGGCCACGGAGTAGCTCTGGGGACAGAGGGGCGGGGTCAGGGCTGGCAGGGCGGGGGCCGGGGCAGGGGGGCAGGGTGGGCACCGAGCATGCACTCACCTTGCCGTAGTTCCCCCAGGTGACGGTGATGCGGTTGGTGGCCGAGGACAGGTACATGAGGTGGGTGAGGTTGATGGGGCGGCACGGCCTCTTGGGTTCCACCCCAGGCTTATTGGAGGGGTAGTAGCCCTGCAAGCAGACAGACCGCTCAGCCTCGAGCCAAGAATGGCTGGAAAATCCAACGGCCCCCACCCTCCCTCCACGCCCCCCAAACCCGTGTAGCAGATGCGGGGCGGGCCGTGCTCACTGGGACTGAGCAGTAGCTGTGGTTGACCTTCACAGCGATGTTGGGCGGGTACTGGTCCTCCTGAGGGCAGCTGGTGTCTGAGTAACAGATTCTGCAACGACAACAGGGACCATGGGGCGGCAGGAGTGGGCGCACAGGAGGGGCTAGGCCGCTGTGGGGAACAATGGGGACCATGAGGCGCACAGGAGGGGCTGGGCCGCTGCAGGGGTACACAAGTGGGAGTCAAGTGGCGGTGATGGGGGCACTGGAGAAGGTGACATGGGGGGTATTGGGGCCCCCGGGTGTGGCCTGAGCAGGTGGTGGGATGGTGGCGTATCCCCAGACAGGGACAGATGGCAGGCTGGGGGGAGCTGGGCTCTGCTGTTGGCAGGGGAGACTGAGAAGAGCCTGGACCAGGACTGGGGGGCGGGGGGGAGGAGGGGCAGGTGGCCGGGGGTCCAGCCCTGGGGTCGTGGGCACACCTGGGCATACCTCAGGACGACCTGCACGGCTTTAACTCCGGGCTGCAGTTCTCTGTGGGTGTGGAGCAAACCAGAGAAAAGGAAAGGAGAGCGGAGTGAGGAAGGCGCAACCTCAGCCTGCCCCACAAGGTGGAGACCGCCACCCCACAAGGCTCCCTCCCCTAGAGCTGGGAAACTGAGGCCCAGGACTCTTTTGTGCAGGCCAGGTGAGACAGGAGTGGCTGTGGGGTCAGGAGAGGGGCTGGCCTCCCTGGAAAATGCAAGAGAATCGACCGCAAAACCCTGAACCAGAGAGGGCAGCCAGGTGCCTCTCACTGCGAGGAAACAGCTAAAACGTGCATGCTGGAATGTAGCAGCCAGCTCACAACAGCAAGAAAATGCCCAGTCTGCGAGGCCGAGGCCGGTGGAGCTCTTGAGCCCAGGAATTTGAGACCAGCCTGGGCAACATGGTGAAACTGTCTCTACAAAAAATACAAAAAATTATCCGGGCATGGTGGTGCACACCTGTGGTCCCGGCTGCTTGGAGGCTGAGGCAGGAGGATCATCTGAACCCGTGGAGGCGGAGGCTGCAGTGAGCTATGATTGCACCACTGCACACCAGCCTGGGTAACAAAGAGAAACACTCTCCAAATTAAAAAAAAAACAAAAAAAACCCAGTTAACACCTGAGAATAAACTTTAATAAGAAACATCACCAGGAGAAGAGGAAAAAGTCTCTCTACCCAAAGACGCATCCGTGGATGTTCACAGCAGAAATGACCACGACAGCCACAAAGTAGCAGCAGCCTGAGTGTCCTTCCACAGACGGAAAGACCAATACACACGGCACGTGACCCAGCCACGGAAAGGAGCCAGGCTGACCCGGGCCTCAGCACAGGTGCACCGTGAGGACGTCCCGCCCAGTGAGAGATGCCAGACACAAAAGGACACACAGGGCAGGTGGCTCACGCCAGTAACCCCAACACTTTGGGGGGCGGAGGTGGGTGGGTCACCTGAGGTCAGGGGTTCCAGACCAACCTGGGCAACATGATGAAACCTCGTTTTTACTAAAAATACAAACATCAGCTGAATGCGGTGGTACATGCCTGTAATCCTAGCTCCTCAGGAGTCTGAGGCAAGAGAATCACTTGAACCTGGGAGGCGGAGGTTGCAGTGAGCTGAGATCGCGACACTGCACTCCAGCCTGGACAACAGAGTGAGATTCCGTCTCAAATAATAATCATTTAAAAAAGCCACAGTGTGTGACTCCACTTCTACGAAATGTCTAGGACAAGCCCATTTACGGAGATAGGAGGGGATGCGTGGGGGCCAGCGGATGAAGGGTGGTGGCTGATGGGGATGGACACAATTGCTCCGAGACTAGGCAGTGGTGGGAGCTGCACTACCTATTGATCCACGAGAACCCACTCAATGACACACTTAAAAACTGCGTATTCTATGGCATGCAAATCATATCTCAACGTAAGAAATACAAATGCGGGTTGGGCACGGTGGTTCACGCCTGTAATCTCAGCATTTTGGGAGGCAGAGGCGGGTGGATCACGAGGTCAAGAGATCGAGATCATCCTGGCCAACATGGTGAAACCCTGTCTCTACTAAAAATACAAAAATTAGCCAGGCGTGGTGGCGCATGCCTGTAGTCCCAGCTACTCGCGAGGCGGAGTCAGGAGAAGAATATCGCTTGAACCCAGGGGGCGGAGCTTGCAGTGAGCCGAGATCGCGCCACTGCACTCCAGCCCGGTGACAGAGCGACTCCGTCTCAAAAAAAGAAAAAAAAAGAAAAGGAAATGTCCAGAAGCTTTCTGAGGAGAAACCCAAACTGATTTTTTTATACTGTGTGGCTGGCTCAAGCACCCCGCAGCAGGGACGCAGTGCGGGTGGAGCTGTGTGGACCCAGGTTCACAGACAAGGAAGAGGAGGAAGGTGACGTCACCACCTTGGGTCACCCAGGCAGAGAGGCCTCCGTGGCCAAGCCTGGCTCAGCTGGTTCTGAACCCTTACTAGGTGTGAGGGCCAGGCTGGGAGGCCCCGGGAACCTGGCCCCACAGCAAGTAGAGGTGGTGGGTCTGAAGCAGCTGAGCATGAGAAGCTGGGCATCAAATGGGGGCGCCCAGCCCAGCCCTGCCACGGACTCAGCGGTGACCTGGGCAAAAGGCCTCCCCTGTCCTGAGGGTCTAGCACCCACCATGAGGCTGCCCCGGCAAGAATCTGTCTCAGCTGGAGGCAGGACAGCCTGAGAGAGACTGAGGGAGGAGCAGAGCACCGGGCAGCCACACTGGCCCCTCACCTGCTAGAGTTCAACCGTCCTCATCTGAGGGCAGTGTCTGGGGACATCCGAGGGAACGATCCCACCTCACTATCCACGGTGCACAGGGGTAAACCCTGCGTTCATTATCTGGGAAAAAACCTGACTCTGGCCGGGCGCGGTGGTTCACGCCTGTAATTCCAGCACTCTGGGAGGCTGAGGTGGGTGAATCACCTGAGTCAGGAGTTTGAGACCAGCCTGACCAACATGGCAAAACCCCATTTCTACTAAAAATACAAGAACAGCCGGGCGTGGTAGCGGGCGCCTGTAATCCCAGCTACCTGGGAGGTTGAGGCAGGAGAATCGCTTGAATACGGGAGGTGGAAGTTGCAGGAAGCCAAGATCGTGCCACTGCACTCCAGCCTGGGCAACAAGAGTGAAACTCAGTCTCAAAAACAAACAAACAAAACAAAACACCTAACTTCCTGCTCATGCTGGACACCAGAATAAATTCCGGATAAGGCGGGCGGTGTAAACCAGGGACCCCAGCTCCCGGGATTCTCCTCCTCTCTCCCCCTCCAACTCAGGGTGTGGATTTCAATGTGTGCAGCCTTCTGGGACCTCAGCAGGGCAGAGGATTAGGGGACGCAGAGTCTCTTGGGGGTACGTGGAATCCAATAACCCAGGGAGGTCTCACCCGCGTTATCCTGCCCCAGGGGACACTGGACAACGTCTGGGGACATCTGTGGCTGTCACAACATGGGTGTGTTCTCGGCATGGAGTGGGTGGAGGCGAAGAATGCTACTCAGCACCCTGCAGCGCCCAGGATGGTCCCACAGGCAGAGGGCAAGACCGTGTTAAAAGGGGACGGTCAATCCGCCTCTCTCTAGCGGGCTGCAGGGTACAGGCAGTGGGCACAGCCCAGCGGGTGACACTCAGGACGGGGTTTTCTGGAAGGCAGCGAACCCGGCCACTGCCTCGCAGCACAGTTCTGGACTGAGCCCGAGCCGGGCCTGCAGTGGGCGTGGCTGCCGGCTCTTCCAGTGAGCCCAGGAGAAAGCGGGCGGGCGGCAGGGCACGGGGCTGGGGGGGAGCCGCGCACCTGGAGTTCCGGATCAACTCCACCTGTCTTGGCGTCAATGCGAAGATGCACGGGCTCTCCTGAAGCTTCTCGTTGTTCTGTGGGACTGAAGACAAACACAGGGTCATGGGCATGTCTGGTCCCTGGCAGGTCCCCCGAGCCCAGTCGCTTTTCCCGGCCTTCTCCTCTTCAGATCAGGAAACAGGAAATGGGAAGCTGGCGGGACAGATATGTGGGGCAGAGGTGGGGGCCGCCCAGGGAGGAGGATGAGGGAGGAGAATGAGGGAGGACTCCCGCCCATCCCCTTCTCGGGGCCATTCACCACGGCCCGTGTCCTGTTGAGGGCCACTCAGAGAGCCAGTGCCCTTTGCAGCCCATGGGATGCAGGCGTCTATTTAGGAAGGCTGAAAAATGCCCAGCTGCCTGGCGGGAGAGCTGGACCCAGCCAGGCCTGCAGGACCTGCCATCCCTCCTCCCTCCTAAGTACAAAATGGACCCGGCCCTTGCTCTCCTCGTGCCTGCAAGGTGGCCATGGCGTCACATGGACAGAGGTGGCGCCGGAGGTACTGACGGGATGAAGGCCATGGCGCTCACAAGCCTGGGCCCTACCCTATTACTTACAACTGGACTGACGAGCAGAGGCGCAGTCAGAAAACACTGTTCTTTGTGTGTGTTTGTTTTGTTTTTGAGATGGAGTCTTACCCTGTCGCCCAGGCTGGAGTACAATGGCACGATCTCGGCTCACTGCAACCTCCGTCTCCCAGGTTCAAGCAATTCTCCTGCCTCAGCCTCCCAAATAGCCACCACGCCTGGCTAATTATTGTATTTTTAGTAGAAATCGGATTTTACCATGTTGGCCAGGCTCGTTTCAAAGTCGTGACTTCAGGTGATCTGCCCACCTCAACCTCTCAAAATGCTGGGATTACAGACGTGAGCCATTGCGCTCAGCCAGCCCCATCTTTTTTTTTTTTTTTGAGACTTTGTTTCACCCTTGTCACCCAGGCTGGAGTGCAATGGCATCATCTCGGCTCACCACAACCTCCGCTTCGTGGATTCAAACGATCCTCTTGCCTCAGCGTCCCAAAGCAGCTGGGATTACAGGCATGTGCCACCACGCCCAGCTAATTTTGTATTTTTAGCAGAGACAGGGTTTCTCCATGTTGGTCAGGTTGGTCTTGAACTCCCAACCTCAGGTGATCCGCCCGCCTTGGTCTCCCAAAGTGCTGGGATTACAGGCATGAGCCACTGCACCTGGCTGCCCCATCTCTTAAAAAAAAAAAACAGCATGGTGTGGCGTCTCAAAAAAAAAAAAAAATTAGCCAGGCGTGGTTCAGGCACCTGTAATCCCAGCTACTTGGGAGGCTGAGGCAGGAGAACTGCTTGAAGCTGGGAGGTGGAGGTTGCAGTGAGTGGAGATCACACCACTGCCTGGGCGACAGAGCGAGACTGTTTCCAGAAAAACCCCCAAAACACAAAAACAAAAACAAACGAACGAAACTCTAGCTGAACAACAAAAAGACAGTGAGAACACAAACTACCCATATCAGAAATGAAAGAGAACCACAGTACAGACCCTACCGCTTTTTGGTCCAACAGGGGAAGAAAAGGTGTACCTTCATGCCAATGAATCTGACAACTCAGTGACAAATTCTTCCAAAGATGCACATTACCAAAACGGGTACCAAAAGATAGAGGAAGTTTGAAAAGTTTGTTACCTGTTAAGGAATTTGGATCCATAATTAAAACCTTTTCTGAAAACTGCAGGTCCAGGTCGGGCACGGTGGCTCACGCCTGTAATCCCAGCACTTTGGGGGCTGAGGTGGGCGGATCGCTTGAGCCCAGGAGTTTGAGGCCAGCCTGGGCAACACAGTGAGACCCTGTCTCTACAAAAATTTTTTAAATTAGCCAGGTGTGGAGGCGCGCACCACCTGTAGTCCCAGCTACCTTGGAGGCTGAGGCAGGAGGATCGCTTGAGCCCAGGAGGTGGAGGCTGCAGTGAGCCATGATCGCACCACTGCACTCCAGCCTGGGCAACAGAACCAGACCCCATCTCAAAAAAAAAAAAAAAAAGAAAAGAAAAGGAAAAAGAAAAAGAAAACTGCAGGTCCATATTGGTGAATTCTATAAAACATTTTGGAAAGAAACCACATAAACTGTACGTAAACTCTTTCAAACAACAGAGAAGGAAAGAATACTACCTATTTTACAAGGCCAGCATAACTCTGATACCAAAACCTCACAACACGGCGTCAAGGAAGGAAAATTACCAATAAATGCCCCTCACGAACACAGATGTAAAATCCTCCACAAAATATCAGCCAGTATTTCAGGCCCCTGCGATTTGTGTGAGAAATCTAAGACTGGTATAAATCCTCTCTACACACACAGGCCAGGCGCGGTGGCTCATGCCTGGAATCCCAGCACTGTGGAGGCCAAGGCGGGTGGATCGCTTGAGGTCAGGAGTTCAAGACCAGCCTGGACAATATGGTAACCCCATCTCTACTAAAAATACAAAAATTAGCCAGGCATGGTGACACACGCCTGTAATCCCAGCTACTCGGGAGGCTAAGGAGAATCGCTTAAACCCAGGAGGCGGAGGTTGCAGTGAACCGAGACTGGGTCACTGCACTCCAGCCTGGGTGACAGAGTGCGGCTCCGTATCAATAAAATAAAATGAGGTAAAATAAAGTAAAATATCTCTCTACACATCCACTAGCATGGCTAAAATGAAAAGACTGGCAACTCTACGAGGTGGCGAGGGTGTAGAGCAAACTCTCTGCTGGTGGGGTTATAAGACAGTACAATCACTTTGGGAAACTGCCCTTATAAAGGTAAGCACAGACCTACCCCAGCACCCAGGAATCCCACTCAAAGTATTTTCCTTCAGTAAATGGAAACATGCGGCCGGGCGCGGTGGCTCAAGCCTGTAATCCCAGCACTTTGGGAGGCCGAGACGGGCGGATCACGAGGTCAGGAGATCGAGACCATCCTGGCTAACACAGTGAAACCCCGTCTCTACTAAAGATACAAAAACTTAGCCGGGCGAGGTGGCAGGCGCCTGTAGTCCCAGCTACTCAGGAGGCTGAGGCAGGAGAATGGCGTGAACCCAGGAGGCGGAGCTTGCAGTGAGCTGAGATTCGGCCACTGCACTCCAGCCTGGGTGACAGAGCGAGACTCCGTCTCAAAAAAAAAAAAAAAAAAAACAAAGTAAATGGAAACATGCATTCAGAGACTTGCAGGCCGGGTACGGCAGCTCATGCCTGTAATCCCAGCACTTTAGGAGGCCAAGGTAGGAGGATCGCTTTAGCACAGTAGTTGGAGACTAGCCTGGGTAACATAGTGAGACCTTGTCTCTAAAAAACCATTTTTAAATGAGCCTGAGCCAGGTGTGCTGGTGTGCAGCTGTCATCCCTGCGGCGCAGGAGGCTGAGGCGGGAAGATTGCTTGGGTTCAGAAGTGTGAGACCAGCCTGGGCAACACAGCAAGACTGTGTCTACGTTAAAAAATATATTTAGACGTAAATCAAAAACACTGAGCGGCATGTATACCCTGCCATCGCTTGTGTAACGAAAACGGAGGGAAGGAATCTGAGTAAATGCCTATTTGTCTATAAGTATAAAAAAATATCGGAGGAGCGTGGGGGAGAGAGAATCTGGCCACAATGGCAGCCTTGGAGTGGCCGGGAGACAAGATGACGGGCAAGCCCTTCAGAACAAGGACGGCGAACTGCCCTGGTAAAGGCTGGAGTTCATCAGCTTCGCAGGCCACACTGTCTGTGTTATGAGCAGAGACTGCCCGGTCCTGGAAAGGTGCTCCCAGGACGGCAGTGCACACAGCAGTGTGGCCTGCACCTATGACAAGGGCCTTTACAAGAACCGGAGCCGTGGCATCGGACCTCAACTGCCAGCACCGTCTTGGAACTTTCTCAATTAAAACCCATGAGAACGGGTAACGATGTAAAAAGTACATCTGCTTTAGGCTCAGAAGCTCAGACTGCCGGCTGGGTGTGGTGGCTCACGGGAAGCCCAGCTACTGGGGAAGCTAAGGCAGAATGGCGTGAACCCAGGAGGTGGAGCTTGCAGTGAGCCGAGGTTGTGCCACTGCACTCCAGCCTGGGCCACAGAGCAAGACTCTGTCTCAAAAAAAAAAAAAAAAAAAAAAAAGAAGCCAGACTGCCTGGGCTGGGATCCCAGCCCTGCCAGGGCCTTTGTGGCCTGAGCCTGCATGTCCGGCCCATGCTGACCCGTTTCTGCGGGAACCAGTGCCGGGTCTGTGGCTGGCCCTCAGGAAGAGGGTGCTACCACAGCAGTGGCGTTGCCACAAGGGCCACAGTGCCACAGCCTGTTCCCGTTTATGTGCTGAGGGCACAGCCAGTCTCTGCAGAGGTGATGGGCTGTGGATGCCCAGCTGGGCCCCTGAGGAAGGCCGCCTAATTGGGAGGGTGGGGCACACAGGCCACCTGTAGACGCGCCCAGATCTGCCCCAAGCGCCGGGGAGCAATGGTTCGGGGCAGGGAGGCCTCACAGAAGCCGACACCTGAGCTGGGCCTTGAGCTTCCAGGCTGGGTCAGAGGTGAAAACACGGACACTCCACCCCTCAGTGTCTCAGGAGGAATTAGGGGAGGAGGGTGGGTCCCCAGTAAGCAGCAAGTCCATGCCTGGGGCAGAAAGGGCCCAGTCATTGAAGACCAAAACTCTGGGGTCCTTGCCCCGGGAGGCTCCCTCTGGGGGAGGCCAGGCTGTGCTTCTCTGCTGGGGACCCGGGAGATGCCCTGTGCTCTGACTGCTCTGCTGTGCTACTCGCCCCAGGCCGCTCACGGATCCCCCCAAACACCTGGCCCCCCTCTGCTGGGGAAGGGGCTGTGGCTGGCCCTCGGGAAGAGGGGCTACCACAAACCTCCTCTTCTGCCCTCGGGGTCAGCTGTTTGGGGCCAGAAACCCAGGTGGCATCCACGCAGCCCCCGCCTCTGCTGTCCTGCAAACATCCACTCCCCCAGCCAGTCCTGTCAGTTCTGCTTTCAAATGCCACCCGACGCGGCCACCTGCCCCCAGCTCTGCTGGTCTCAGCAGCCAGAGCCTGCTCCCTGGGCTGGCTCTGCAGGAGACCCCTGGCCCTCAGCACCCCTGTTCAGGGCCACACCAACCCTGGCCTCCTGCCTGGGCCCTACCAGCCATGCTGCCTCGGGGACTCTGCACACGCCATTCCCTCTTCTGGAACCTTCCTCTCCCGACCAGCCTCATGGCCCTATATTTGTCTTTGCACAAATGTAACCAGAAGGAAAGGCTTCCCTGAGCACCTCATTTAAAAACTGCACCCCCCGCCCCGCTTTTCTCCAAACCTTCTCCCTCCAAGGATCGACTCAGTTTCCCTGCATCACTCTGCTGCTCCTTCTTGTTGGGCCATTGAAGCATGAAGTTCCCCGAGGGGGAGACGGTTTCGTGGACTGCCCGGCACCCACGGGCCACAGGACCAAGGCACAGGCGCTGCTGAACCAGATGCACCTTTGCGGCCAGGTGCGAGGCTGGGCCCTGCCAGGCAGAGCCGGTTCTGGGATGAGGTGCCCAGCCAGGCCCTCCAGCCCGGGCATGCAAAGCAGCCCATGGGCCCAATCCGAGAGCCCAACAAGAAGGGCCCAGCCGCTGGCTCCACCCAAGGCTGCCAGGGAGCCTCGCGAGATGCTGCTGACATGAATATTTAACGCCAGGAGCAGATGCTCACAGCATGGGGCGTGGTTATAAAACAGCAGCCAGGACAGCCACACGCTCCTACAATCACACAGGCAAAGGGGGAAGGCGGCATGCACGGCCCGCTGCGCTGAGGCGGCCCACTCGGGCAGCAGGGCGCCAGCCGGGCTGCTCTGCTGTTGACTCCAGTTTTCTGGGACAGGCGCATCATTGTGCAAGTGTAAATAGAAATGAAACACGGGGAGATTTTAAAAGGCTGATCGGGGCCGGGTGCGGTGGCTCACGCCTGTAATCCCAGCACTTCTGGGAGGCCGAGGCGGGCGGATCACGAGGTCAGGAGATCGAGATCATCCTGGCTAACACGGCGAAACCCCGTCTCTACTAAAAAATACAAAAAACTAGCCGGGCGCGGTGGCGGCGCCTGTAGTCCCAGCTACTAGGGAGGCTGAGGCAGGAGAATGATGTGAACCCGGGAGGTGGAGCTTGCAGTGAGCCGAGATCCGGCCACTGCACTCCAGGCTGGGCAACAGAGCAAGACTCCATCTCAAAAATAAAAAAATTTAAAAAAAGCTGATCGGATGGGACCATTCTGCCTCCAGCTGGCCCATGTGCTGGCCCCCTCCTCCAGGCTGTCCCCTCCCCAGCACATACAAGTTCTCTAACTCCCAGCCCCGCCCTGTCCAGCTAAGAGCTACCAGCACCAACTCCCCACCCCAGGTCCCCCAGATCAAGAGTAGAGGCAGCACAGTCAGGTATGAGGGACACAGGGGGCACTGTCCTGGAGGGGTGGGGAACAGGTGCCCCTGGCTAGGCACAAGGGGCGGTGCTGACAGCTCCACCCATCAGCGAGAACATTCACAGGCTGCCATGGGAGGGGGACCAGTGGGCAGGAAGCAGAGCAGGAGGCTGTGGCCGGCGGGCAGGTGGGGAACTGGGCTGGGCAGGGCAGGGGCCACAGGGGACAGGAGAAGGACCAGTGGGATGTGGGGGTGGCTGCCAGCAGTCCCCCAGTTGGTAGCGGTGGGCCCATCCCTCCTCCTCAACCAGAAGGCCCGGACCTGGGGCAGAGCTGGCGGAGTCCCCTTGTTCCCCAATCATAGGCACGGGAAGTGCCAGCGGGCCGAGTGGGTCAGACTACCCTACACACGGGACAGTGACACAGGATGCCCCGTGCCCCCCAGGCTCCCAGTGTGCAGACAGACAGATGGTGGGCCTGGGCGGGCAGCAGGCCTGGCTGTGGAAGGCAGGTGGCCACTTGCCTCCTGCACCTCTCAGTTTCCTCACTGACCCCCAAAATCACACCAGAACCTCAGGGGCGCTGCAGCCCTCGGGGAAAGCAGGGTAGCTTCCAACCTTCCCTGGACCCACCATTCTCGGGTTCCAGCCTCTGCCGCCTGCACCCAGGCTGCTGCGTCCCTCCTCCTGGACACACCACACTCTGGCCACAATGGACTCCATTCAGCCCTGTGAATGAGCCCTCTCTGGCCATCGGCCTCTGCCCTCACTGCCCTCTGCCTGCAGTACACTCCTCTGTCCCCTCCCCTCTGCCCAGAGTACACTCCCCTGCCCCCCATCTCTGCCTGGAGTACACTCCTCTGCCCCCTCCTCGCTGCCTGGCTTCTTGGGAATCACCCTCAGGTCTGGACTGGAAGCTGCTGCCTCCAGGAAGCCTTCCTGACTGCTACCTCCTCCCAAATGTACAGTGAATGGCTCCTGCTACTGACAGCTGCCCCTGAAAGCCCTCTGCCAGCCACGAGACACTCATCACCTGGCACTTCTGTGTGGCACCTGAGCAGGGACCATGCTACCTTGCTGTGGCCTGGGCAATGCTCACCCAAGGGCTTCAGAGACTGAAGGGCACATGTGCCTACACACAGCACAGCACAGCACATGCCCGACTGGCGGCTCTTGGCTAGTGCCAGGGCTTCCTGCCTCTGGGGGCGTCTGAAGCCGTGGCGACAGGGGCTCCACTCTGCACAGCAGGCGGGCAAGCAGGCAGATTCCTCGGGGTGCCCGCTGTGGGCCGAGGCCCTGGAGAAGCAGCTCTGTGCCCGGCCAGCGTGTGTCCTTCCTTCCGCCCCACATCTCCTGACAGCCTCTCTTCCCATGTGCCCTGACAGGAGGGTCAGGCCCCCTAGCCGGACTCCCCAGGTGGTGCAGGCTGGGAAGCGGTGGGGCGGGCTTCCTTGCTGAGAGGCAGGACAGGGTCCCCAGCCTTCACGAGGTCCAGGCCAGAGCCTCTGCTCAGAGGCAGGACCCAGTCGGCTCAGAATAAGGGAAGGCAGGCCGCTGTGTGACCTTGGGCCATTCTCCGCACTGTTCTGGGCGCCAGCCCCGTCCCCACACATGGTACCTCCCACTGGAGCCGATCATCTGTGGCCCGAGGCCCCCGTAGCCTGCTCTGCAGCTCTGTCACCCCCTCCCCCAGCCCAGCATTCCGCGCCACGTGATTTATGGCTCCTGTCCGCCTGGCGCAGTCTCCATCCTGGAGCCGGCCGGCAGCTATTCCGGGGAAACAGACCAGAGCAGTGGGCCTCACGCTGGCCGGTGGGTCACAGCCAGAGGCGGGGGCAAGGGGGAAGCCGGTGGAACTGGGTCCTCCTGAGGCGGTCCCCCGCAAGGCCAGCACCACAGAGTGCACCCTGGGGAGGGACACAGCCCAGGGTCGGGGTGGAGGAATGGCATCTCAGGCCCTGAAACCAAGGGGAGCACTGCTTTGGGGCCAGGGTCTATGCTCCAGGAAACCTCTGAGGACCCAGGCATTCCCCGGGGGGGTCCCCCAAGAGCATGGGAATCCAGGAAAGGAGGTTCACCTGGTGGCCTAGGATGCAGAGGGGGCCAGTGGGAAGGAGAGGCAGGGTGGGGTTGGCCTCTTTGTTCTGAGCCGCCAGCAGTCATACTGGTGTAGACAGGGGAGCTGGCTCTCCCGGAGATCAGGTGACCGGGGTCCCTGGGGGCTCAGGGCACAGTGATGCATTGTGGGATGGAGCTACTGGTCCCCGTGCAGGAAGGAAGACGGTCAGCCCCGTCCCCCGCCCTGGACCAAGCCTGCCCTGCCGCTCCCGGGAAAGCCCAGCCTCCCTGTGATGCAGGTCCTTCCCAAGGCCCAAGCTTCAGAGATAGCCAGCTCTGCCCAAGAACCCGCCAGGGGGAACCGCTTCCCTCATGAGGCAGCAAAGGCCGGGAAAGTCAGGCCAAGGCCCCGAGTCTCCCAGGACAGGTGCTGCTGGGCCAACCTGCTCCCCAGGAGGCTGCCGCTAGACACCTCCTGCAAAAGAAAAAAGGTGGAGGCGGAGCCTCACTTGGAAGGCGGAGCCTCAGGCTAGAGGGAGGAGCCTCACTGTCTCAGGAACCACCAGCAGCATCTTCCTACTTCCTCCACCTCCTCCACCTCCTCCAACCTCACTTGGAAGCCCAGCCCCTCCAACCTAACCTCACAAAGTCCCAGGGCTGTAGGTGGGAGGGGAATGGCGGCCAGTTCCCCTTCCCCACACCCCCATTGACCCTGCCTCCCGGGGCAGGGGAGTGGGGCCAGCTGGCACCCAGTGGACTGAAGCGTGCCAGAGAGGAGCCCTCAGGCCACAGCAGGGACCAGGCAGGTAGCTGGGTCAGCAGGGTGGGAGGGGGCGTGCAGAGGCTTCCTGAACCTCGCGGCCTTGGTCCCGTTCCCTGCTGCGTGTCCATGCCTGGTGCCCATCACGCACCCACCCAGCAGGCACTCCCACGTTTACTGCACTCCGGCGTTTACTGCGCGACGTTTACTGCGAAGGAAAGAGTGGGGGCAGGGGAAGGGAGGCAGGAAGGAGAGACCTCCAGGCACACAGAGGACCTGGTAAAATCTGAGCGCCTTGGGGCACAGGTCCGCAAAAGGCCCAGGATGTTCCGCTCCCTAACTGGGAGTCCCAGAGGCTGCACACTCTCCCTGCCCTGGGGGCTGGGGCTGCTCTGGCCTCCCTGGCCCTGAGCTCAGGGCTATGGTTGAGGCAGAGACCGGGCTTGATACCCACCTGCAGCCTGAATGGTCACGGCTGCTGGGAGGCGCCAGGGGCCTGTCCACACTGCTGCGGGCTGCGAGGTCCTGACACACTCCTGCTCAGTCAGTGCTTGCAGACAAAGACATGAGAGAGAGAAGCGTGGAGCCCAGCACCTCTCCTCTGCCTGGGATCGCCCTGAGCCCCCAGCACGCCTGGTGCGCACAGCCTGGCAGTGACCTGAGCCCGCTGACCAAGGCCATACCTGCAGGCTGCCAGCGAGGAACCAGAGCCTGGGGGAAGGAGGGAAGGCCGATGCCACTGGCCAGCCCCCTTTCCATGGGGAATAAGCAGGGAAACCAGGTTCCCAGGTGACCCTGGTCACCCTTGGCCCTGGCAGTCACAGCCTGGTGTGGTCCCTGCCTGTGCCACAGAGTCTGTGAGCAATGGACTCCATGGGGGAGACGGCAAGGCGTGTCCGAGGCTGGGTCATAAAAAGGGCTCCAGCTCCCAGCTGGACGTGCACGCTCGCTACCCTAGGGTGAGGGAGCCACCAGGCTGAGGAAGCCCGGGCAGCCCGTGCAGGAGGCCGCACAGTGAGGACCTGGGGACGACGGCCAAAAGCCGGTGAGGAGCTGCAGCCTGCCAGCCACCACACGAGGAAGTGGCTGCTCCAGCCCTGGTCGAGCCTCCGGATGAGGTGGCTCCGGCCCGACTGAGCCTCATGAGAGCCCCCGAGCCCCAACGCCCCGCAACGTGGCTCGCTGGTTCCTGAGAGCTAACAGACGCCCACTGCTCCATTTCAGGGTAACTTGTACCACAGCAAGAGGTGACCAATATCAAAGATGGTCCCTTTGCTTCCAGGGAAGGACAGCCCTGGCCACCGTGGCTCCCGCCCTGGCCGCGCCAGAGAACATCACCAAAGGTGGGCTGCGTGGCTGGGCTGGGCGACAGGGCCTAGGTGAGGCCTCCCGTCGCAGCCTCCCCGGGGCGGCCACTCACCTAACTCGGTGGGCTTCAGCAGCTCGTCCAGCATGTTAAAGAAGGGCAGCTTCACCAGGCGGACTTCTGGCTTAAGGGTCTTGGCGGGTAACCGTCCCAGTCCGTTTAAGTACTTCCCGTAGAGCACGGGGTAGTCAATATTGGGGCCTGCCAGCGGAGTCCTGGGCACAGCGCCGGCCCGGTCGTAGGTGGAGTGCATGGTCAGGGGGTCCAGGGGCCGGTGCGGCTGCTGGGCAGGCTCCGAGTTCTTCTTGGCGTAGCGGGTCTCGTACAGCTCCTTGATCTTTTTGAACAACTCGGGGCTACAGTCAAACTGCACCAGCTGGAGGGCCCTGGTGACAAGCTCGTGCTTCAGTCCGCTCTTACTCCGGCCCACGAAACCCAGGAGCATCTGAAGGTCGGAGACTCGAAAACTCATCACCATGTTCTGAGGAGGAGCAAGCACACACAACTCAGAGGGCAGAGCTGCGAGGCAGGGGACTCCGCAGAGGCCAGGCCCTGAGGCGGGGGCCGTGAGAGACACCCACTCGCCAGGAAGCGCCAGCCTTGGCTGGGGCTGGTGGAGTGCCCTGCCCCTACGGTGCCCCCTCCCAGCAAAGCCCTGCCCCCTCCCTCCTCCTCATCAAACTTTCCCCAGCATCGCCAACGCAGCAAAAGCGCCTCTGACTAGGCCCCCCTTCTATTTTAGGTTCTCTTTCCCTGTCTTCAGCCTGAAAGCATCCCCAGGGCAGGAACTGGGAATCGTGCTTTACTTGTAAACGGCCTCTGCCAGTGCCTTGCCGACAAACACCAAGTGCCTCTCTGACCCTCAGTCTCTTCGTCGGGAGGATAATGACATAAAGCACTGGCTGGGCGGGCGCTCAACCCTTGTCAGCCACAGACATGTTTTCCCTTCGGTCTCGCCAACGGTAGCCACAGTTTACTTAGCACTAATCACCTGCCGGGAACCAAGTCGGTCATGTGATTATATATTTAACTCTGATCCTTAAAACACCCCTGCTAGGCTGGTGTGTGAGCTCTGTCACAAAAGAACTGTAGGCTCAGAGGTGGCAGTGCCAAGATTCAAACCCAGACCTGGCTCTGAAGCCAGGGGCGGTCCCTGCTGCCACACTCTCCTCCGGACAGCAACACAGGGCCGGGCCTGTGGGGGCCTCCGAAACGTCTACCCATCATTCCAGCAGGGTTTCGTCCCCTCGGCCCTGTGGACGCTGGGGCCGTCCCGGGCACTGTGGGGTGCTAAACACCCACAGTTCATGACAACCAAATACATCTCCAGACATCGCCCTGAGTCCCTGGGGGACTGGTCCGAGGGGAAGGCAGCAGCCACAGGGGCTGTTGCGGGACCTGGGCCAAAGTGACGAAAGAGGCTTGGCAGGACCTGGCCCTCATCCCCCGACAGTACCTCTCCAGCGAAATCAAACCAAACAACAGAGCCCAGCTGACCCTAGTGTTTGATGTGGGGTAGCCTGGCAGTGGCCTCCCCTCCATGAGGGGTAGGACCATGAAAGGGAAAGAGGGCTCACCAGGCTGCAGAAGCCAGGTGTCCTCGAGGCATGGGCTGGCAGGGTTTCGGGGCCACCCACCCTCAGCCCTGAAGCTGGCCTGGGATGAATGAGATGTGGTGGGAAAGAGAAACTTCCAGGAGGAATGGAGAAAAAGCTCAAGTGTCAAGGGTGGTAAGCAAAGCTGGCAGGCACCCGAAGAAACCAATAAGTCATCCAAACTCCACTCGAAAGACCCTGAGGGTCAAAGCCAGAGGCAGTCCCACTGGAGTGTCTACACTGCGGCCTCCGTGCCAGGAAGTGCTGGGGTTTCCAGCTCCCGGCTGCCCCAGGGTGAGGCCAGGAGCCTAGCCGCCCATTTCAGCACCAAGGCTGCAGCAGCCGGGGCCGCTGGCGGGGTCCTCATCTGTCAACTCTGATTCCTTCCAGCTGTACCAGGCCAGGATCCTGCTGGAGACGAAGAGGCTGTCCCGGCTCAAAACGACAGGGACGCACGTGTGGGTGGCCCAGTCCTGCCCTAAGAGCCTCGGGAGAAGCCTCTTCCCGTATCAGGGCTGCGCGGCCCCATGACCGTGAAGAACCGGGATGCCAGCGTCTGCTCCCTGCCAGGCACCAGCGAGGCCTATGTCGCTAATTTCACAATGACCACACCCATCGTGTAGGTGAGGAAACCGAGGCTCACAGAGAGAAGTGGCTGGCCCAGAGCCTCCCTAGTACATGCATGGGACTGGCATCGGCCCCTCGGCCCCTGGGCTCCCCAGGGTGTTCCCGTCCGCTGCCGGGGACCCTCACTCACCAGCACACTGGCTATGGGGACCTGCATGGTCTGCTGGGCCTCAGAGTCAGTGATGCTTTGAAAACAAAAATGCCTCACCTCCCTTAGCCTGACTTCCTACCTTGTGTAGAAAACACAAAGGCTTGTGGACAAGATGTTTCTTCTGGAAGTGGCCCAAGGCCTTAGCAGGGAGAGACGATGTCATGTGGACACTTCACACTGGCAGCCTGGTCGAAGGCAGGTGGGCTCAGGAACCTGCTGACATCCTGGCACCCCGGGAGCCTCCGCCCCGCCCAGGCTGGACAGTGGAGCCCCAGCTCCCACTTCCCGGAGCACACCCCTTAGGCGGCCATATGTTCACGACTCAGATTTCCCGGCAGCTGCCACCTCAGAGGAGCCTGCCCTTGACACTGGAGGGAATGCGGGGGGGACAAGCATTCAGGAAGAAGCCCCAAATGCCCCAGGATCACTTCCTGCCCTGGCTCTGAGCTGACCTGCCTGCCGTCAGAGCTGTGTTTATAAACAGCGCCAGGCCCCGGCAGCTTCCAGAGTTTCAACTCCAGGCTTGCCTGGAAGTCGCGTGGGGAGACATCAGCCGAGACACAGCAGCTGCGCCGAACCTCTCCTCTAGCACAGGCCCCTCGGAGCACTGGGGGAAGCTCAGGAAGGCGCCTCTTTCCAGGAAAGGGGAGATGTGTGCTGCGGACTATTTCAGGGAGCTCACAGACACCCCTGCCCCAAACCTGCCTCCAGGTCTCAAGCTGAGAGTCTCAGATTTCAAAGTTCACCAACAAGCCCCCAACATTCGTCCCTCCGAGCAGTCTGTGATGCACCCCAAAAGACAGAATCTGCAGCCATGAATATGACAGGCTGGGGAAGGCCCCTGTAAAAAAGGGGATGTTTCAATGACATTTAAGGTACTTAGAGGGGTAGCAATGGACTCAAGAAGAAAGAAGGCTCCCCGGGGTCCAGGCCCCCTTGAATGGAAGCTCACGGTTTAGAGAACCTGAAAGAAGGATCAACTTGATTTAATTGAGGTGGGGGGACCTCGTCACCAGAGGGTCAAGGAAAGTTCATCAGATCATATTTCAAGGCCTGGATGGTACAAAAGAGTGCAGACCCTGCCCTCAGTCAGGGTGGGGGTGGGGAGTCCAGGGTCACAGCTCCAAGTCCAGAAAGGAGGTTACATTTCAGGACTCCAGGGCACTTCAAGCCCAGAGCCTGCCACCTCGGGTTTACAGAGTTTAGGCCTCCACATCTCCAGGGCGAGTCTCCACTTTTCAAAACTCTAGAGAGGGACAGAAGTGTGTGCGGGGCGGGGGAGAGGGGCAGGGTTGGGAGGCAAAGAGAGGTGTGTGCTGTAATCACAGAGCCCTGAGCGCTGTGTTTTCAGATCCCAGTGGGTAATGTGAGAGGACTGAGAAGAAAATATGTACAGGTCAGGACTGTGGGGAGGCAAGACGTGAAGAGGGATGGGGGAGGGAGAGGTCCCCTAACCTCCCTGGAAGCCGTGGTTTTGCGGGCACTTCTAAGGGTTTTAGACCCTCAGCTTTAGGCAGGCACCTACAAGAAGGTACATCCCCTGGAATGCGGATACTCGGAGCTCAATCCTAGGATTAAAATGGGTTCCAAGCTAGGAGATGGTATCTATGGGACATGGGACCTGCACAGGATCCGTAGTATAAAAGACTAGCAGCAGAAGTTATTCTAAAGAAGCCAATCTTGGACCCAGTGGGGACCCTCCAGAGATCAACATAAGAGAATAGGCAGAAAGACAGGAGACCTTAAAAACCAAAGCTGGGGTGCATAAAGATTCTGGGGGCTGTGTAGGGAGGGAGGGTGTCTGACCTAAAAAGTAGACTCGCTCAAGAACAGAAAATAAGAGAAGCACCCAAGGTTTGAAGACAGTATCTGATGCTGCACAGGTAAGGTTTAGAGGCCCCTGAAGCAGAATTAGTAGCCTTAGATTCTGTCCCAACGGGAATGAGGTAGGACCAAAGCACAGTCCAGGATTTAAGATTAAAAAAAAAGGAGAATAAGAAAAGTCTTTGACCAAGAAAAGTGGTCAGGACTCCATTCTATGGGGAGGGAAAGAGGGGGCCCAGTCTTCCCCAGCGCCCACTCCAGCGTGTGAGAGACGGTGTCGGGAAGGGGGCGGGGTTCTGGGACCAATGCAGGAGCTGCAGAGGGGCTCAAGCCCGAGCCTGGACTCCAGACCCCAAGAGGACGTGCTGTGTCTTGGAGGTGGCCTCAGGGCCCTGACTCCTCTACCTGGACTGTGGCAGGACACTCTCCGGGACTCAGGGGACCCTTCCAAGCAGGAGACTCGCAAACCCCAGTCTGGCCTGTTGGGCGGGGACGGGACCCAGATACCATTCTTGGGAGCCCTGCGGGCGGGGAGGCGCAGACACTCCCCCCTACACACCAGCCAAAGAGCAAAGACCCCGGCTCGGAACCAAGAGAGCAACGAGAAGCTCAACACGTCCCGCAGCCCGGGAGAACGGTGCCTCAACCGGGAGGCGCGGCCCTGGCCTGGCGCTTAGGGACCGGGACTCCAAGGGCTCGGGCTGGGTGGGGGGGAGCCTGCCTGAAGCCGGGGAAGCGACCCCCGGAGCGAAGACCCGGGTGAGGCAGGAGGGCCCCGCCCCCGGCCTCCCCGCCCCCCGCCCTCACCCTGAGACCCGGGGTCGGGGTCTGGGGGCCGGGACCGCGAGCCGCGGGCCGGCCGCGCTGTGGGGCCCCGGACAGAAGGCGCAGACCTCGACCTGCGGCCCGGCCCCCGCCCTCTCGCCCACTTGCCCCGGCCGGTTCCGCCGCCGCTCACTCACTTTGGCCTCCACCAGCTCCGCCGCCATCTTGGCCACCAGCGTCCCCCGCGCCGGGAGCCCCCAGCCGTCGCGTCACGTGACCGCCCACCACTCGCGGGCGGGGCCGCCACCCGAGCCAATTAGCACCCGCGCGCGCTCCTCCCGCCGCCCGTGCGCGCTGTTGCGTCCTGCGCAGGCGCGCGCGGCCGCCGCCCGGGCCTCGGGCCAATCAGGTCTGCCCTACACCGGCCCCTCCCCTCCACCCTTCTTCTCTCGCTCGCGGCGACCACGCCCACCCCTGGCGGCGTCTGACTCCTTAAAGGGGTACGAGCCCTGCGCAGGTGGGGACGGGTGCTGGGTTGCCTCTAGGGAGGGAGGGAGGCAGGGCGGGAGGGGGCGGTGGCAGTGACAACAATGCGACCAGGTGCCGTGGCTTCCTGCGCGCGGCGGCCGCCAGGTGCGTGTCCAGACTCCCGGCGGCGTCGGGCAGGGAATGGTTGCTCCGCCGCAGCAGTCGCCAGTGCGTGCAGTGCGACGCCTTGCAGCGCCGCGTGGTGCACGCTCCACGGGCCCCGACGCCCCGCGCGCTGCACATCCGGGTCCTGGTGTGCAGATGGGGCGTGGGCTCGGCACCCAGTTGGCTGGGGGCGCCAGGCGGAGAAAAGCGAGACACCTGCTCCCAAATTCTTCGGAGATCGTGCAGCCCTCACGTCTTTGCACCCTCCCATCCTGCCTCCCCACCCATGGGAAACCTTGGATCTGCACCAGCTGGGACCTCTCCTGCTCCAAAGCGCTCCTTGGTTGGCTTTGGAGCCGAGTGGCTTAGTGCCCGTAGAAGTGGAGTTCAAACTTCAGTAATGAAGTATTTTAGTGCATTTATTTTTTATTTTTATTTTTGTAGAGACGAGAATCTCATTATGTTGTCCAGGCTGGTCTCGAATGTCTGGGTTTAAATGATCCTCCTGGCTGGACCTCCCAAAGTGCTGGGAATACAGGTATGAGTCACCACACCCGGCTAGTCCAACATTTTAAACTTAGAAAAACCAATGCAAAAGAGTCCATGATGGATGAAATACCAAATTGTTATTTATTTATTTATTTACGAGACAGAGTTTTACTTTTGTTGCCCAAGCTGGAGTGCAATGGCACGATCTTAGCTCACTGCAACTTCCATCTCCCGGATTCAAGGGATTGCCCTGCCTCAGCCTCCCAAGTAGCTGGGATTACAGGTGACTGCCACCACGCCCAGCTAATTTTTTTTTTGGCCAGGCTGGTCTCGAACCCCTGACCTCAAGTGATCTGCCCGCTTCAACCTCCCAAAGTGCTGGGATTACAGGCATGAGCCATCATGCCCGGCCTGTTTTGTTTTGTTTTTTTTTTTGAGAGTCTTGCTCTGTCGCCCAGGCTGGAGTGCAGTGGAGCAATCTCCGGTCACTGCAACCTCTGCCTCCTGGGTTCAAGCGATTCCCCTGCCTCAACCTCCCTAGTAGCTGGGATTACAGGTGTGCACCACCGTACCCAGCTAATTTTTGTTTTGTTTTGTTTTGTTTTGTTTTGAGATGGAGTCTCACTTTCACCAGGCTGGAGTGCAGTGGTGCCATCTCAGCTCACTGCATCCTTTGCCTTCCAGGTTCAAGTGATTCTCCTGTCTCAGCCTCCTGAGTAGCTGGGACTACAGATGGGCACCATCACACCCAGCTAATTTTTGTATTTTTAGTAGAGATGGAGCTTCGCTATGTTGGCCAGATTGGTCTATGAACTCCTGACCTCAGGTGACCCACCTGCCTCGGCCTCCCAAAGTGCAGGGATTACGGGTGTTAGCCACCGCGCCTGGCCTGAAATACCAAAATTTGAAGTAAAGAGCCAGACATAGGGGTGTGCGCCTGTAGTCTCAGCTACTCAGGAGGCTGAGGCAGGAGGATTGCTTGAGCCCAGGAGTTCGAGGCTGCAGTGAGCTTTGATCATGTCACTGGGCGACAAAATTATCGGACACGGTTGTTTTGGACTAAGCTCTTGCACTAGGCACCAACAGACTGGAATAAACAAAACACAGCTACTCACACTCAGATTCTAAGTCACCACGACAAAACTAAGTTGTTATCTGACCTTTGGGGAAATCAGGAGGGAGCCCTATCAGCCAATTTTCTTTTCTTTTCTTTTCTTTTCTTTTTTGGAGGAGTCTCGCATTTGTCGCCTAGGCTGGGATGCAATGGCGCAATCTCGGCTCACTGGAACCTCTGCCTCCCAGGTTCAAGCGATTCTCCTGCCTCAGCCTCCTGAGTAGCTGGAATTATAGGTACCTGCCACCACACCCGGCTAATTTTTTTGTATTTTTAGTAGAGATGGGTTTTCGCCATGTTGGCCAGGCTGGTCACGAACTCCTGACCTCAGATGATCCACCCACCTTGGCCTCCCAAATGCTGGGATTACAGGCGTCAGCCCCCACTGCCCGGCCAGTCAATTTTCCAAACAGGCCAGTTTCAGTCTTCAGTGGGCAATGCTCTGAAGTTCCCTCTGCTTAATTGCTTTAATCCTTACACAAAAAAAACTAGCCTGAAACAACCTAATGGTAACTAATGACTTAACACATTCTTTGCTGTTGGGTTTTT
This sequence comes from Macaca thibetana thibetana, assembly GCF_024542745.1. Taxonomy (NCBI): domain Eukaryota; kingdom Metazoa; phylum Chordata; class Mammalia; order Primates; family Cercopithecidae; genus Macaca; species Macaca thibetana. Next base: position 20,169,464 of record NC_065596.1, read on the forward strand.
TGTTTGTTTGTTTGTTTTTGAGATAGGGTTTCTGTTTCCCAGGTTGTCGTGCAGTGGTTTAATCATGGTTCACTGCAGCCTCAACTGCCCAGGCTCAGGTGATCCTCCTACCTCAGCCTCCTGAGTAGCTGGGACTACAGATGCACACCACCACGCCTGGCTAATTTTTGTATTTGTTGTCGAGATGGGATTTTGACAAGTTGCCCAGGCTGCTGTCGAACTCCTGAGCTCAAGGGATCCTCCCAAAGTGCTGGGATTACAGACATGAGCCACCCGGCTCAGCCTGTTCTTTGCTTTTGCTCTCTACAACCCTTCTCTGCCTGTAGAGTCAACCTCCTCTGCCCAACTGATTGGAACAATTACCCTATTTTATGGAATGAAGTGTAGCAAATTGCAGTGAAGCCAGTTAATGTCCTTAAATGTGTTAAAATGTTGTCCATTGACAACAGAACCCAGCTCTGCCATTGCACGTATGAGTCTGACCTCACCTTCATTCCAGCCCTGCTGATTCTGCTGGGGATGGGTTTTTGTTTTTGTTTTTGTTTTGTTTTGTTTTTTTAGACAGGATCTTGCTGAGTCGCCCAGGCTGCAGTACAGTGGTGCGATCTCGGCTCAGTGCAATGTCCGCCTCTCACGTTCAAGTGATTCTCATGCTTCAGCCTCCCAAATAACTGGGATTACAGGCGTGTGCCACCACACCAGGCTAATTTTTGTAATGTTATTTTATTTTATTTTAATTTTCTTTTTTTGTTTTTTGTTTTTTTTGAGACGGAGTCTCGCTCTGTCGCCCAGGCTGGAGTGCAGTGGCCAGATCTCCGCTCACTGCAAGCTCCGCCTCCCGGGTTCGCGCAATTCTCCTGCCTCAGCCTCCCGAGCAGCTGGGACTACAGGCGCCCACCACCTCACCCGGCTTATTTTTTTGTATTTTTAGTAGAGACGGGGTTTCACCATGTTAGCCAGGATGGTCTCGATCTCCTGACCTCGTGATCCGCCCGTCTCGGCCTCCCAAAGTGCTGGGATTACAGGCTTGAGCAACTGCGCCCGGCTTTATTTTTATTTTCTTGAGACAGGGTCTCTCTCTGTCACTCAGGCTGGAGTGCAGTGGTGGGATGTTGGCTCACTTCAACCTCCACCTCTCAGGATCAAGAGATTCTCCTGCCTCAGCCTCCCAGGCAGTGGGGATTACAGGTGTGCACCACCACACCGGCTAATTTTTGGTATTTTTAGTAGAAACAAGGTTTGACCATGTTGGCCAGGCTGGTCTCGAACTCCTGACCTTCAGTGATCTGCTGGCCTCAGACTCCCAAAGTGCTAGGATTACAGGTGTGAGCCACCATGCCTGGCCAGGTGTTTTTTTTTTTTTTTAAGTATAATTTATATTTGTTTTGGTGAAGATCCAGATTACAAGAAGTTGCAAAAACAGTACAGAGAGATTTGTGCACTTTTCTCCCAGCTTTCCCCAGTGATAACATTTTATATAACTGGCTGGGCGTGGTGGCTCACACCTGTAATCCCTGCACTTTGGGAGGCCAAGGCGGGTGGATCACCTGAGGTCAGGAGTTCGAGACCATCCTGGCCAACATGGTGAAACCCCTGTCTCTACTAAAAATACAAAAATTAGCTGGGCGTGATGGCATGCGCCTGTAATCCCAGCTACTCAGGAGGCTGAGGCAGGGGAATCGCTTGACCCCAGGAGACAGAAGTGGCAGTGAGCTGAGATTGCACCATTGCACTCCAGCCCAGACAAGAGCCATGCTCCGTGTTAAAAAAAAAAAAAAAAAAAAAAAAAAAGCCAGGCGGGGTGGCTTGTGCCTGTATTCCAAGCACGGTGGTTCGCACCTGTATTCCAAGCACTTTGGGAGGCCAAGGCAGAGGTCAGGAGTTCGAGACCAGCCTGGCCAACAAGGAGAAACCCTGTCTGTACTAAAAATACAAAAATTAGCCGGGCATGGTGGCATGTGCCTGTAATCCCAGCTACTCGGGAGGCTGAGGCAGGAGAATCGCTTGAACCCAGAAGGCGGAGGTTGCAGTAAGCCAAGATTGTGCCATTGCACTCCAGCTGGGCGACAGAGTGAGACTCCAGATCAAAAAAAAAAAAAAAAAAAAAGAATGGGCAGAGCATGGTGGATCCACCTGTAATCTCAGCACTTTGGGAGGCCAAGGCAGGTAGATCACCTGAGGAGTTCTAGACCAGCCTGGTCCAACACGGTGAAACCCCCTCTACTAAAAATACAAAAATTAGCCAGGCGTGGTGGCACACGCCTGTAATACAAGCTACTCAGGAGGCTGAGGCAGGAGAATTGCTTGAACCTGAGAGGTGGAGGTTGCAGTGAGCTGAGATCGAGCCACTGCACTCCAGCCTGGGTGACAGAGTCTCAAAAAAACAAACAAACAAACAAACCATGTTGTGTTGTCAAAACCTGGGTGTTAATGTTAGTATAATGGAATCAACTCAAGTGCAGACATTATTTGGATTTCACCCATTTTTACGTGCACTTTCCTCTGTGTGTGTGTTTGGGTCTATGAATTTTTTATTTTTTTTTCTTTTGAGACAGAGTCTCACTCTGTTGCCCAGGCTGGAGTGCAGTGGTGTGATCTCGGCTCACTGCAACTTCCGCTTCCCAGGTTCAAGCAACTCTCGTGCCTCAGCCTCCCGAGTAGCTGCAATTACAGGTAGGCACCACCACACTCAGTTAATTTTTATAATTTTACTAGAGAACGAGGTTTTGCCATGTTGCCCAGGCTGGTCTTGAACTCCTGACCTTAAGTGATCCACCTGCCTCAATCTCTCAAAGGGCTGGGATTACAGGCATGAGACAGTGTGCCTGGCAGTTCTGTGAAATTTTGTCTCACTTGTAGATTCCTGCAACCCTTGTGGTTTGAAGGTTCTGTGTAATCATGGTACTGTGTCTGTGTTTTAAAATATGTTTTGGGCTGGGTGCCTGGTTCAAGCCTGTAATCCCAGCCCTCTGGGAGGCTGAGGGAGGAGGATCACTTAAGCCCAGGAGTTTGGGACCAGCCAGGAAACGTAACGCAAGATCCCCATTTCTACAAAAAAATTTATTTTATTTTATTTTATTATTTTTTTTTTTTTGCGATGGAGTCTGGGTCTGTTGCCTAGGCTGCAGTGCAATGGCGTGATCTCAGCTTACTGCAGCTTCCGCCTCCTGGGTTCCAGCAATTCTTCTGCCTCAGCCCCCCGACTAACTGGGACTACAGCTGCGTGCTACCACACCCGGCTAATTTTTGTATTTTTAGTAGAAACGGGGTTTCAGCATGTTGGCCAGGCTGGTCTTGAACTCTGAACCTCAGGTGATCTGCCCGCCTCGGCCTCCCAAACTGCTGGGATAACAGGTGTGAGCCACTGTGCCCGGCCCCCCCAATTTTTTTTTTAAATTAGCTGGCCATGGAGGCACATACCTTTAGTGCCAGCTACTCCAGAGACTGAGGCAGGAGGATCACTAGAGCCCAGGACTTTGAGGCTGCAGTGAGCTATGATAGCACCACTGTACTCCGGCCTGAGTGACAGCCAGACCCTGTCTCAAAAGTAACTATAATAAATCAATAAAGAGTCTTTATCGGCCGGGCGCGGTGGCTCAAGCCTGTAATCCCAGCACTTTGGGAGGCCGAGACGGGCGGATCACGAGGTTAGGAGATCGAGACCATCCTGGCTAACACGGTGAAACCCCGTCTCTACTAAAAAATACAAAAAACTAGCCGGGCGCGGTGGCGGGCGCCTGTAGTCCCAGCTACTCGGGAGGCTGAGGCAGGAGAATGGCGTAAACCCAGGAGGCGGAGCTTGAGCTGAGATCTGACCACTGCACTCCAGCCTGGGCGACAGAGTGAGACTCCGTCTCAAAAAAAAAAAAAAAAAAAGAGTCTTTATCAGTTACAAACAACTGCCAAGCATATTTACAGAAAAAATGGTATAGGATTTGCAATGACATAATTGGAAGAGGCCGGCCACTGTGGCTCACGCCTGTAATCCCAGCAACTTTGGGAGCCCGAGGCAGGCAGATCACCCGAGGTTGGGAGTTCGAGACCAGCCTGACCAACGTGGAGAAACCCTGTCTCTACTAAAAATACAAAATTATCCGGGTGTAGTGGCACAGGCCTGTAATCCCAGCTACTCAGGAGGCTGAGGCAGGAGAATCACTTGAACCTGGGAGGCAGAGGTTGTGGTGAGCTTAGATAGCACCACTGCACTCCAGCCTGGGCAACAAGAGCAAAACTCGGTCTCAAAAAAAAAAAAAAAAAAAAAAAAGAAGAAGAGAACAAATAATGGGAAGGGGAAGAGTATTGAGGGAGAAAAATAAAACAAAATGGATTTTGTGTTGCCAATTGTTGAACCTGAAGGATGGATGAGGAGGGACTCAGGACATTCTGTACCTAAAATTGCTGAGCCGTAGCCCGGTGCAGTGGCTCATACCTGTAATCCCAGCACTTTGGGAGGCCGAGGCAGACAGATTGCTTGAGGCCAGAAGTTTGAGACCAGCCTACCCAACGTGGTGAAACCCGGTTTCTACTAAAAATACAAAAATTAGCTGGGCATGATGGTGGGCACCTGTAATCCCAGCTACTCAAGAGGGTGAGGCAGGAGAATTGCTTGAACCCGGGATGCAGAGGTTACAGTGAGCTGAAATCGAACCACTGCACTCCAGCCTGGGCGACAGAGTGAGACTCTGTCTCAAAAAAATAAAAAAGGCCGGGCGTGGTGGCTCACGCCTGTAATCCCAGCACTTTGGGAGGCCGAGGTGGGCAGATCACGAGGTCAGTAGATTGAGACCATCCTGGCAAATGCAGTGAAACCCCGTCTCTACTAAAAAATACAAAAAAATTAGCCAGGCATGGTGGCGGGCGCCTGTAGTCCCAGCTTCTCGGGAGGCTGAGGCAGGAGAATGGCATGAACCCGGGAGGCGGCGGAGCTTGCAGTGAGTGGAGATCATGCCACTGCACTCCAACCTGGGCGACAGAGCCAGACTCCGTCTCAAAAAAAAAATAAAATAAAAAATAAATTAAAAAAAATAAAAAATTAGGCCGGGCGCGGTGGCTCAAGCCTGTAATCCCAGCACTTTGGGAGGCCGAGACGGGCGGATCACGAGGCCAGGAGATCGAGACCATCCTGGCTAACACAGTGAAACCCCGTCTCTACTAAAAAAATACAAAAAACTAGCCGGGCGAGGTGGCGGGCGCCTATAGTCCCAGCTACTCGGGAGGCTGAGGCAGGAGAATGACGTAAACCCGGGAGGCGGAGCTTGCAGTGAGCTGAGATCCGGCCACTGTACTCCAGCCCGGGCGACAGAGTGAGACTCCGTCTCAAAAAAAAAAAAATAAAAAAAATAAAAAAAATAAAAAATTGCAGCCAGGTGCGGTGGCTCACGCCAGTAATCCCAGCACTTTGGGAGGCCGAGGCGGGCGGATCGCGAGGTGAGGAGATCGAGACTATCCTGGCTAACACGGTGAAACCCCGTCTCTACTAAAAATACAAAAAATTAGCTGGGCGTGGTGGCGGCCGCCTGTGGTCCCAGCTACTTGGGAGGCTGAGGCAGGAGAATGGCGTGAACCCGGGAGGCGGAGCTTGCAGTGAGCTGAGATCCGGCCACTGCACTCCAGCCTGGGCGACAGAGCGAGATTCCGTCTCAAAAAAAATAAATAAAAATAAATAAAAAAATAATAAAAATTAAAAAAATAAAAAATTGCTGAGCCCTGTCCTCGAAACTGTCAGAATAAGGTGTTTCCATGTTAGCTGCATCCCCATCGACCCCTCATTCTCTGATGATGAAAGCCAGGATCAGATAGGAACACCTGCCCAGGCATTGACTAAGCCAGTCTTCTTTTCTGGTTCAGGGATCTGCAAACATTTTCTGTAGAGATCAGGGAAGTATTTTCTGCTTCTGGACCACATGTAATGTCTGGAGCAATTACTCAATTCTGCCATCTAAGGGTAAAAGAAACCGTAGACTATAAATAAAGAAGTGGGTCGGGCACGGTGGCTCATGCCTGTAATCCCAGCACTTTGGGAGGTGGAGGCGGGTGGATCACGAGGTCAGGAGATCGAGACCATCCTGGCTAACATGGTGAAACCCTGTCTCTACTAAAAATACAAAAAATTAGCCGGGTGTGGCGGCGGGCGCCTGTAGTCCCAGCTACTTGGGAGGCTGAGGCAGGAGAATGGCGTGAACCCGGGAGACGGAGCTTGCAGTGAGCCGAGATTGTGCCACTGCACTCCAGCCTGGGAGACAGAGTGAGACTCCGTCTCAAAAAAAAATAAAAATAAAAATAAATAAATAAATAAATAAACAAACAAGTGAGCATGGCTGTATGCTAGTAACACTTCATTTATTTATTTATTTATCTATTTATTTATTTATTTATTTGAGACAAAGTCTTGCTCTGTTGCCCAAGGTGGAGTGCAGGGGCCTGACCTTGACGCATTGCAACCTCTGCCTCCTGGGTTCAAGCGATTTCCTGCCTCAGACTCCTGAGTAGCTGGGTCTACAGGCATGCGCCACCACGTCCAGTTAATTTTTGTATTTTTAGTAGAGATAGGGTTTCACCATATTAGCCAGGCTGGTCTTAAACTCCTGACCTCAAGTGATCTGCCCGCCTGGGCCCCCCAAAATGCTGGGATTACGGGTGTGAGCCACTGAGTCTATATGCTAGTAAAACTTCATAAACACAGAGAGTTCAATCTTATGTATTTTCACAGGTCGTTATATTATTATTATGCTTTTGTTTGAACATTTTAAAGAGAAAGAAAGCTGTGTACTGTGGGTTATGCCTGCAATCCCAGCACTGTTGGAGATCTAGGTGGGAGGACTGCTTGAACACAGGACTTCTACACCAGATTGAGCAACATAATGAGATCCTGTCTCTGCAAAAAAATAAAAAATTAACTGGGCATGGTGGTGCACACCTACAGTCTCACCTACTCGGGTAGATGGCTTGAGCCCAGGAGTTCTAGGCTGCAGTGAACCATGATTGTGCCACTGCACTCCAGCCTGGGTGACAGAGCAAGACTCTGTCTCACTAATAATAATAAATAATAATAATAATAATACATTGGGCGTGGTGGCTCAGTGTGCAATGTATTATCACTATTGATTGCATTTTGTGGCTCTAAAACAGATTGTAGGCCAGGCATGGTGGCTCACTCCTGTAATCCCAGCACTTTGGGAGGCCGAGGCAGGAGGATCACCTGAGGTCAGGAGTTTGAGACCAGCCCGTACAACATGGTGAAACCCCCGTCTCCACTAAAAGTACAAAAATTAGCTGGGGCATAGTGGTGCGCACCTGCGATTCCAGCTACTTGGGAGGCTGAGACGGGAGAATCGCTTTAACCCGAGAGGCAGAGGTTACTGAGATTGTGCCGCTGCACTCCAGCCTAGGCAACAGGCCGGGCAACATATGAGACTCCATCTCAAAAAATAATAAATAAAGACCAGGCGTGGTGGCTCATGCCTGTAATCCCAGCACTTTGGGAGGCTGAGGCGGGCGGATCATGAGGTCAGGAGATGGAGACCATCCTGGCTCACACGGTGAAACCCTGTCTCTACTAAAAACACACCCAAAAAAACTAGCTGGGCGTGGTGGCGGGCGTCTGTAGTCCCAGCTACTCAGGAGGCTGAGGCAGGAGAATGGCGTGAGCCCAGGAGACAGAGCTTGCAGTGAGCTGAGATTATGCCACTGCACTCCAGCCTGGGTGACAGAACAAGACTCCGTCTCAAAAATAAATAAATAAATAAATAAAATAATAACAAAGGTGTCAAGTTAGATTAGGGCTGAGGGCTGTAGCTTCCTAATCTTTGTTAGAGATGCTTAGACTCAGCGGTGACCACAAAAGGCAAAATTCCCTGTCCTCGTGGAATTGACATTCCAGGAGGGAGATAAACAACAAACAAAATCAAAAGCTAATTGAAGGTCCAGGCGCGGTGGCGCACACCTGTAATCCCAGCACTTTAGGAGGCCGAGGTGGGCAGATCACCTGCGGCCTGGAGTTCGAGACCAGCCTGGCCAAGATGGTGAAAACCCATCTTTACCAAAAATACAAAAATTAGCTGGGCGTGGTGGTGCACACCTGTAATCCCAGCTACTTGGGAGGCTGAGGCAGGAGAATCGCTTGAACCCAGGAGATGGAGGTTGCAGTGATCCAAGATTGCACCATTGTACTCCAGCCTGGGCGATGGAGGGAGACTCCATCTTAAAAAAAAAAAAAAAAGGCTAAATACAGAACATGTTCAGACACTGATGGGAGGTAGACAGACAAGAGGAGAGGGAAGCTATGGAAAATCCCCGCATGACCAATTTAAAGCTTTACAGCCTGTTTTAGGACAAAATTCATCAGTTCTAAATCAGATCCTTTGCAATTCTGACAAAATTCACAAACCACCTCCACTGTTATGTAAGATACATAGAGATAGATGGGGAGAGATAGATATACATACAGAGCGTTATTCCCTTTTTGCACTTAAATAAATGGAGTCGTTCCCTGGGCAAAAATACCTATGAGCCAGGCGCGGTGGCTCACGCCTGTAATCCCAGCACTTTAGGAGGCCGAGGCGGGCAAATCACGAGGTCAGGAGTTCAAGACCAGCCTGGCCAACATGGTGAAACCCCGTCTGTACTAAAAATACAAAAAAAAATGAGCGGGGCATGGTGGCACGCACCTGTAACCCTAGCCACTTATAATGCTGAGGCAGGAGAATCTCTTGAACCTGGGAGACGGAGGTTGCAGTGAGCCGAGATCACGACACTACACTCCAGCCTGGGTAACAGAGGGAGACTCCGTCTTTAAAATGATGATAATGCGGCCGGGCGCGGTGGCTCAAGCCTGTAATCCCAGCACTTTGGGAGGCCGAGACGGGCGGATCACGAGGTCAGGAGATCGAGACCATCCTGGCTAACACGGTGAAACCCCGTCTCTACTAAAAAATACAAAAAAATTAGCCGGGCGATGGGGGCGGGTACGCCTGTAGTCCCAGCTACTCGGGAGGCTGAGGCAGGAGAATGGCGTGAACCCGGGAGGCGGAGCTTGCAGTGAGCCGAGATTGTGCCACTGCACTCCAGCCTGGGTGACAGAGCGAGACGTGAGACTCCGTCTCAAAAAAAAAAAAAAAAAAAAAAAAAAAAAAAAAAAAACCCAGGTATGGTGGTGTGAACTTGTAGTCCCAGCTGATCGGGAGGCTGAGGTGGGAGAACTGCTTGAGCCTGGGAAGTCGAGGCTGCAGTGAGCTATGATCACACCAGTGCACTCCAGCCTGGGTAACAGAGAGATGCTGTCTAAAAACAAATAAGTAAATAATTGAATTGAGAGTTAAGGAATTTGTTCTCTCTCCCACCACCCCACCCTCAGGGCATCTTCTCAGGGACACAGAAGTCTCTTTCATAGAAATAACCACCCACCTACTATTTTTTTTTCTTTCTGAGACTGAGTCTCACTCTATCACCCAGGCTGGAGTGCGGTGGCACAATCTTGGCTCACTGCAACCTCCGCCTCTTGGGCTCAAGCAATCCTCCCACCTCAGCCTCCTGAGTAGCTGGTTTTATAGCCACATGCCACCATGCCCAGCTAATTTTTTTTGCAGCTTTTGTAGAGATGAGGAGAATCGCTTGAGGTGGATGTTGCAGTGAGCTGAGATCATGCCACTGCACTCCAGCCTGGCGACAGCGAGATTCTGTCTCAAAAAACAAAACAAAACAAACAAAAAAAAAAACTCCTGGACTTGAGTGATCGTCCTACCTCAGCCTCCCAAGTAGTTGAGACTACAGGCGTGTACTATCATGCCCAGCTTATTAAAAAAGGTTTCTGGAGGGCCGGGCGTGGTGGCTCACACCTGTAATCCCAGCACTTCGGGAGGCTGAGGCAGGTGGATCACGAGGTCAAGAGATCGAGACCATCCTGGTCAACATGGTAAAACCCCGTCTCTACTAAAAATACAAAAAAAAAAAAAAAAAAAAAAAAAAATTAGCTGGGCTTGATAGCGGGCACTGGTAATCCCAGGTATTTGGGAGGCTGAGTCAAGAGAATCACTTGAACCCGGGAGGCGGAGGTTGCAGTGAGCCAAGATTGTGCCACTGCACTCCAGCCTGGCTACAGAGTAAGACAACATCTCAAAAAAAAAAAAAGAAAGAAAGAAAAAAAGGTTTTTGGTAGATACGGGGTCTCCCTAGGTTGCCAAATCTGGTCTTGAACTGCTAGCCTCAAGCAATCTTCCCCATTTCCAAAGGGCTGGGATTACAGATGTGAGCTACTGGGACCTGCCATGATGTGTTGTATAACCTAGCCTGAAATAGCACACTCCCATTTTCAAAACACCCCATAAAGCTCAGCCCTGTTCAATGTGAGCAGGTCATACCTGGATGTCAGGAGGGCAGATTTGTTGGCACAATCGTGCAGGCTGGGCACCACAAATAGTATCTATTTTACAGGGTGATTGTAGGGCCACGAAGTATTTAGCTCAGTGTCTGGTACACGGTACACCCTCAAGAATTGTGAAATATTATTAGATTGCCATTAATTTAGAAAGGACAAGAGGGTCTCAAGGGCATTCTGCTGAGTGGGGGGTAAAAGCCAATCTGGGCTGGGCACAGCGGCTCACGCCTGTAATCGCAGCACTTTGGGAGGCCAAGGCAGGTGGATCACTGGAGGCTAGGAGTTCAAAACTAGCCTGGCCAACATGATGAAAGCCTGTCTCTACTAAAAATACAAAAATTAGCTGGGTGTGGAGGTGGGTGTCTGTAATTCCAGTTACTTGGGAGGCTGAGGCAGGAGAATCACTTGAATTCGGGAGGCAGACGTTGCAGTAAGCCAAGATCGCACCACTGCACTCCAGCCTGAGTGACAGAGTGAGACTCCGTCTCAAAACAACAACAATAAAAACATTCTTGAAATGACAGAATTATAGAGCTGGAACATGGATCAGTCATTTCTAGGAATCAGGGCAGGGCCACGGGGAGGGGAATAGTTTGTAACAATAAGGAGGTAACAGAACAGCGATCTTTGTGGTGATGAAATAGTTCTGTGTGTTTTTATTTTATTTATTTATACATATTTTTTGAGACAAACTTTCGCTCTTGTTGCCCAGGTTGGAGTGCAGTGGTGCGATCTCGGCTCACCACAACTTCCGCCTCCCAGGTTCAAGTGATTCTCCTGCCTCAGCCTTCCGAGTAGCTGGGATTACAGGTGCCCATGACCACACGTGGTCAATTTTTGTATTTTTAGTAGAGACGGGATTTCACTATGTTGGCCAGGCTGGTCTTAAACTCCTGACCTCAAACCACCTGCCTCAGCCTCCCGAAGTGCTGGGATTACAGGCGTGAGCCACTGTGCCCAGCGTCTGTTTTTGGTTTAACAGAGTCACACTCTGTCACCCAGGCTAGAGTGCAGTGACATGATCATAGCTCATTGCAGCCCTGACCTCCTGGGCTCAAGCCTCCCTAGGAGGTGAGACTGCAGGCATGTGCCACTACCCCCAGCTAATTTTTTTTTCTTTTTTTTTAGAGATAAGGTCTCATGATGTTGCCCAGGCTGGTCTCAAACTCCTGGTTTTAAAGGATCCTCCTTCCTTGGCCTCCCAAAGTGCTGGAATTCCAGGTATGAGCCACGGTGTCCAGCTACAATAACTTGGAACTGTATACACACATTGTACTAATGTCATATTTCTTGTTCTGATGTTGTACATAAGGTGTGACCTTGGCCAGGCGCGGTGGCTCACGCCTGTAATCCCAGCACTTTGGGAGGCCAAGGCGGGCGGATCACGAGGTCAGGAGATTAAGACCATCCTGGCTAACATAGTGAAACCCTGTCTCTACTAAAAATACAAAAAATTAGCTGGGCATGGTGGTGGGCACCTGCAGTTCCAGCTACTTGGGAGGCTGAGGCAGGAGAATGGCGTGAACCCGGGAGGAGGAGCTGGCAGTGAGCCGAGATTGCACCACTGCACTCCAGCCTGGGCAACAGAATGAGACTCCATCTCAAAAAAAAAAAAAAAAAAAAAAAAAAAATTAGGACTTGGGGTAGGGGGAGGGATAGCATCAGGAAGAACAGTTAAGGGATGCTGGGCTTAATATCTAGGTGATGGGTTGATCTGTGCAGCAAACAACTGTGGCACACATTTACGTATATGACAAACCTGCACATCCTGCACATGTACCCCAGAACTTAAAATAAGTTGAAGGAAGAAAAAAAGTTTAAAATGAAAACAGGCCGGGCGCAGTGGCTCATGCCTGTAATCCCAATACTTTGGGAGGCCAAGGCAGGCGGATCACTGGAGGTCAGGAGTTCAAGACCTACCTAGCCAACATGGTGAAACCCTGTCTCTACTAAAAATACAAATATTAGCTGGATGGGGAGGCAGGCGCCTGTAATCCCAGTTACTCAGGAGGCTGAGGCAAGAGAATTGCTTGATTCTGGGAGGCAGAGGTTGCAGTTAGCTGAGATCGTGCCATTGCACCCCAGCCTGGGGTACAAGAGTGAGACTTCATCTCAAAAAAAAAAAAAAAAAAAAAAAAACACAAAAATACAAAGGCTGGGTATGGTGGCTGACGCCTGTAACCCCAGCATATTGGGAGGCCAAGGTGGGCCCATCTCCTGAAGTCAGGAGTTCAAGGCCCACCTGGCCAACATGGCGAAACCACATCTCTACTAAAAATACAAAAATTAGCCAGGCGTGGTGGCGGGCACCTGTAATTCCAGCTGCTCAACAGGCTGAGGCAGGATAATTGCTTGAGCCTGGGAAAGGGAGGTTGCGGTGAGCTGAGATTGCGCTATCTCAATTAAAAAAAAAAAAAATACGGCCGGGCGCGGTGGCTCAAGCCTGTAATCCCAGCACTTTGGGAGGCCGAGACGGGCGGATCACGAAGTCAGGAGATCGAGACCATCCTGGCTAATATGGTGAAACCCCGTCTCTACTAAAAATACAAAAAACTAGCCGGGCGAGGTGGTGGGCGCCTATAGTCCCAGCTACTCGGGAGGCTGAGGCAGGAGAATGGCGTAAACCCGGGAGGCGGAGCTTGCAGTGAGCTGAGATCCGGCCACTGCACTCCAGCCTGGGCGACAAAGCGAGACTCCGTCTCAAAAAAAAAAAAAAATACGCGGGGCGCGGTGGCTCACACCTGTAATCCTAACACTTCGGAAGGCCGAGGCGGGCGAATCATAAGGTCAAGAGATGGAGACCATCCTAGCCAACATGGGGAAACCCCATCTCTACTAAAAATACAAAAATTAAGCCCGGTGCGGTGGCTCACACCTGTATTCCCAGCACTTTGGGGAGGCCGAAGTGGGTGGATCACCTGAGGTCCGGAGTTTGAAACCAGCCTGATCAACATGCAAAAACCCCATCTCTACTAAAAATACAAAATTAGCTGGGTGTGGTGGCACATGCCTGTAATCCCAGCTACTCAGGAGACCGAGCCAGGAGAATCGCTTGAACCTGGGAAGCAAAGGTTGTGGTGAGCTGAGATCCCGCCACAGCACTCCAGCCTGGGCAACAAGAGCAAAACTCCATCTCAAAACAAAAACAAAAACAAAACAAAACGAAAAAACAAAAAACAAAACAACGCAACTGTGCTGCTTCTTTGGTGCTTTGTGAAAATGAAAACAAAAAATCTGGCTGAGTGTGATGTTTCATCCCTGTAATCCAGCACCTTGGGAAGCTGAAGTGGGAGAATCCCTTGGACCCAGGAGTTTAAGACCAGCTTGGGCAACACAGCGAGACCCCATCTCTACAAAACAATAAAATAAAATAAACTGACAGAGGCAGGAGGGCTCCTGGAGGTTAGGAGTTCAAAACCAGCCTCGACGACATAGTGAGATTCCAACTCTAAAAATATTTTTAAATTACCTGGATGTGGTGGTGCATGCCTGCTACTATGGAGGCTGAGACAGAAGGATTGCTTGAACGCAGGAGTTTGAGGCCAGAATGAGCTATGAAGGCAACACTGCGCCCTGCAGCTTGGGTGACACAGCAAGACTCTGTCTCAGAAAAATAAAAAAGAAAAGAAAAAAGAAAGAAGGAAGTAAGGAAAGAAAAAAAGAAGGAAGGAAGGAGGGGGAGAAGGAACGAAAATAGGAAGGATGGAACAAAGGAAGGAAGGAAGAAAGGAAGGTGGGAAGGAAGGAAGGAAATAAATAAAGAAAAAGGCCCTGGTAATCCCTGCAATTTGGGAGGCCGAGGCAGGTGGATCACCTGAGGTCAGGAGTTTGAGACCAGCCTGGCTAAAATGGTAAAACCCCGTCTCTACTAAAAATACAAAAAATTAGCTGGGTGTGGTGGTGGGCGCCTGTAATCCCAGCTACTCAGGAGGCTGAGGCAGAAGAATCGCTTGAACCCGGGAGGCGGAGGTTGCAGTGAGCCAAGATCGCGCCACTGCACTCCAACCTGGGCAACAAGAGCAAAAGTCCTCCTAAAAAAAAAAAAAAGAAATAAAGAAAAAGAAAAGACAATTTTAAGCCGAACACGTGGCCGCTCAGAAAAAAAAAAGACTACATTTCCCAGCGACCCTTGCAGCTGAATGTGGTCACATTACACGATTCTGGCCAATAGCAGGAGTGGCATGTAAACTCTTCCTGTTTTTCTCTTTCCTTCTTGCTATTGGCTGAAATGTGAATGCGATGGTGGACACCTTGGACTATGAGGATGAAGGAATACTTTGGGGACAGCGAGGCAAAGCGTTAAAAAAAAAAGCTTGCGCTCTCAACACCGATGCTGAACAGCTGCACCCCATCAGCCGGGAATTTCTACCTGGGAGGGTAATTGTTTCAATTGTCTCTTTTTTTTTTTTTTTTTTTTTTTTTGAGACGGAGTCTCGCTGTGTCGCCCAGGCTGGAGTGCAGTGGCGCAATCTCCGCTCGCTGCAAGCTCCGCCTTCCGGGTTCACGCCATTCTCCTGCCTCAGCCTCCCTAGAAGCTGAGACTACAGGCGCCCGCCACCTCGCCCGGCTGATTTTTTTGTATTTTTAGTAAAGACGGGGTTTCACCGTGTTCGCCAGGATGGTCTCGATCTCCTGACCTCGTGATCCGCCCGCCTCGGCCTCCCAAAGTGTTGGGATTACAGGCGTGAGCCACCGCGCCCGGCTGTTTGAGAAACATTAACAAGGCAGCAATCCCACTCCTGGGTGTATACCCGAGAGATTTGAAAAGATAGACTCCGCCAGGTGCAGTGGCTCAATCCTCTAATCCCAGCACTTTGGGAAGCTGACGCAGGGAGATAACCTGAGGTGGGGAGTTCGAGACCAGCCTGACCAACGTGGAGAAACCCCATCTCTACTAAAAATACAAAATTAGCCGGCCTTGGTAGCCCATGCCTGTAATCCCAGCTACTCGGGAGGCTGAGGCAGGAGAATCGCTTGAACCTGGGAGACAGATGTTGCAGTGAGCCGAGATCCTGCCATTGCACTCCAGCCTGGGCAACAAAAGTGAAACTACGTCTCAAAAAAAAAAAATTAGCTGGGTTTGGTGGCACATGCCTGTAATCCCAGCTACTTGGGAGACTGAGGCAGGAAAATCGTTTGAACCCAGGAGGCAGAGTTTGCAGTGAGCTGAGATCCTGCCACTGCACTTCAGCCTAGGCAACAGAGTGAGACTTCGTCTCAAAAAAAAAAAAAAAAAAAAAAAAAGGACAGAAAAAGAAAATGTGGCATATATATATGATTGAATACTACTCAGCCATAAAAGGGATTAAATTAATGGCATTCACAGTAACCTGAATGGGATTAGGTACTATTATTCTAAGAGAAATAACTCAGGAGTGGAAAACGAAACAGTATGTTCTCTCTCTCTTTTTTTTTTTTTTTTTTTGAGATGGAGTCTTGCTCTGTCCCCCAGACTGGAGTGCAGTGGCGCCATCTTGGCTCACTGCAAGCTCCGCCTCCTGGGTTCTCGCCATTCTCCTGCCTCAGCCTCCTGAGTAGCTGGGACTACAGGCGCCTGCCACCGCGCCCAGCTAATTTTTTTTTTTTTTTTGTATTTTTAGTAGAGACGGGGTTTCACCGTGGTCTCAGTGTATGTTCTCTCTCATAAGTGGGAGCTAAGCTATGAGGATGCATAGGCATACGAATGATACATTGCACTTTGGGGACTCAAGGGAAAGTTTGGGAAAGGGTGAGTGATAAACGACTACAAATTGAGCTCTGTGTACACTGCTTGGGTGATGGATGCACCAAAATCTCACAAATCACCTCTAAAGAACTTACTCATGTAGGCCGGCTGCGATGCCTCACGCCTGTAATCCCAGCACTTTGGGAGGCCGAGGCGGGCAGATCACGAGGTCAGGAGATCGAGACTATCCTGGCTAACACGGTGAAACCCTGTCTCTACTAAAAAATACAAAAAAAGGGCCGGGCGCGGTGGCTCAAATCCCAGTGGGAAGCCGAGACGGGCGGATCACGAGGTCAGGAGATCGAGACCATCCTGGCTGACACTGTGAAACCCCGTCTCTACTAAAAACTACAAAAAACTAGCCGGGCGAGGTGGCGGGCGCCTGTAGTCCCAGCTACTCGGGAGGCTGAGGCAGGAGAATGGCGTGAACCCGGGAGGCGGAGCTTGCAGTGAGCTGAGATCCGGCCAGGCAGAGCGAGACTCCGTCTCAAAAAAAAAAAAAAAAAAAAAAAAACAAAAAAAGTTAGCGGGGCGTGTTGGAGGGCACCTGTAGTCCCAGCTACTCTGGAGGCTGAGGCAGGAGAATGGCGTGAACCTGGGAGGTGGAGCTTGCAGTGAGCCGAGATCGCGCCACTGCACTCCAGCCTGGGCGATAGAGAGAGACTCTGTATCAAAAGAAAAAAAAAAAAAGAACTTACTCATGTAACCAAATACCACCTGTGTCCCCAAAACCTATGGAAATAAAAAAAAGGGCCAGGTGCAGTGACTCATACCTGTAATGTCAGCACTTTGGGAGGCCAAGGCGGGTGGATCACAAGGTCAAGAGATCGAGACCATCCTGGCCAACATGGTGAAACCCGGTCTCTACTAAAAATCCAAAAATTAGCTGGGCATAGTGGCGTGGGCCTGTAATCCCAGCTACTCAGGAGGCTGAGGCAGGAGAATCACTTGAACCAGGAGGCGGAAGTTGCAGTGAGCCGAGATTGTGCCACTGCACTCCAGCCTGGCAACAGTGCGAGACTGTCTCAACAAACAAACTCACACCACAGGAGGCCAAATGAATATCATGTTGACATCTGTTTCCCAAGTCTTCCAAGTCCCATGGGGCAGTGCAAAGGGCCCGGGTGCAAGCTGCTCACACGTTCGGTTTCCACTGCACTAAGATACCCTGAGCTGGGAGAACCTGCCGCTTTTTTTGGGCGGATCTCAGCCTCCTGCCCTTCCCACCTACAGTCTGTTCTCCCTACAGCAGCCAGCAGAGGGCGTGTGTGAGCACCTGAGTCAAACCCTGTCCCTCCTCTGCCCACTGCCCTCTATGGCTCCCACCTTCCTGGGGATAAAAGCTCGAGTCTTTGCTGAGGCCCACAAGGCGGTGCACAACCTGCTCCATCACCTCCCTGCTGTCACCACTAGAATGCCAGCCCCACCAGGTCTGTGTCCCCAGTCCCTCAGTTAATGTCTGGCAGATACAAAGTGCCCTGTACGTATGTGTGGAATGAGTGAATACAACCTGCGTAGCAACTCTGAAATAGTTTCTGCGTTTCATAACTTTATTTTATTTTATTTTATTTCATTTCATTTCATTTTATTTTATTTATTTATTTATTTTTTGAGATGGAGTCTCGCTCTCACCCAGGCCGGAGTGCAGTGGGGCGATCTCAGCTCACTGCAAGCTCTGCCTCCCAGGTTCATGCCATTCTCCTGCCTCAGCCTCCCGAGTAGCTGGGACTACAGGCGCCGCCACCACGCCCAGCTAATTTTTTTTTTTTTGTATTTTTAGTAGAGACGGGGTTTCACTGTGTTAGCCAGGATAGTCTCGATCTCCTGGCCTCGTGATCCGCCCGCCTTGGCCTCCCAAAGTGCTGGCATTACAGGCGTGAGCCACCGCTCCCGGCTTCATAATTTTAAACAATTATATCCAGCACTTCTAAAGCACAGAACTATTGACAATTGGGCTAGATAATTCTCTTGGGTGGGGCTGTCCAAAGCAGGGTGCTGAACAGCACCCACTCTGCCAAGGCAAGCACAAATGTCCCCAGATGTTGCCGTTGTGCCCTGGGGAGGCAGGATCGACCTTGGCTGAGACCCCCTGGGTTAGGGGATTCCATGGACCTCCAAGAGACTCTTGTGTCTCTTGATCCTCTGCCCTGCTGAGGTCCCAGGAGGCCACACACATTGAAATCCACACCCTGAGTGGGGAGGGAGAGAGGAGGAGAATCCGGGAGCTGCGGTCTCCCTGATATATGCTGTTCACCCCATCGGGAGTTTTTTCTTGTGTCTTAATGTTTTTTCCAAATAATTGAGGCAGGATTTCAATTGCAACCTCAACATCATCAACATTTGGGGCCAGATCCTTCTCTGGGGTGGGGCCGTCAGGGCAATGAGCGGCATCCCTGGCCCCCACCCACTCTATGCCAGGAGCACCCCAAGTCATGAGAACCATGCATATCCCCAGAGGTTGCTAAGTGTCCCCTTGGAGCAGAACCCACACAGGAGGTTAGTCAGGTGCACGGGTTCCTGCCTGTAACACCAGGTGCTCAGGAGTCTGAGGCGGGGAATCGGTTGAGCCTATGGTTCCAGACCAGCCTGGGCAACATCTTGCGGGAAAAAGAAATCCCCTGGGGCGGCTGGGCGCGGTGGCTCATGCCTGTAATCCTAGCACTTTGGGAAGCAGAGGCAGACAAATCACTGGAGGCCAGGAGTTCAAGACCAGCCTGGGAAACATGGTGAAACCCCATCTCTACTAAAAATACAGAAATTAGCCGGGCATGATGGCGCATGCCTTTAGTTCCAGATACTTGGGAGGCTGAGGCAGGAGAATCGCTTGAGCCCAGAAGGCGGAGGTTGCAGTGAGCTGAGCTTGCGCCATTGCACTCCAACCTGGGACACAGAGTGAGACTTGGCCTCAAAAAAAGAGAATACAGCAGTGAGGATGCACAAATACCAGTGACCCACAAAGTGGACGAATTCTTCTAGGTAATGTTGAGTGCAAGAAGAGGCTGGATCCAGAAGAGGCCGTGCTGCACTGTCAAGGTGTGAGAAGCTCAAAAATAGGCCACACAAAACAATCTGTGTCAGGAGATAGGGTGGTTACCCTTAGCAGGGAAGAGGGTGTTTCTGGGGCCTGATCATGTTGTATGTTTTTTTGATCTTGGTGCTGGGTGTTGGAGTGTTTTCAGTTTGTGAAAATCACGAGGCTTTATACATTCAATTCATGTTCTTTCTGTATATAGGTTACACTTTATTTTAATATTATTTTTTGACACAGAGTCTCCCTCTCTCACTCAGGCTGGAGTGCAGTGGTGTAATGTCAGCTCACTGCAACCTCCACTCTTGGGTTCAAGGGATCCATCCTCCCATCTCAGCCTGCCAAGTAGCTGGGACTACACACGCACACCACCACACCCAACTAATTTTTTGTATTTTTAGTAGAGACAGTTTTACTGCGTTGGCCAGGCTGGTCACGAACTCCTGGCCTCAAGTGGTCCACCTGCCTTGGCTTCTCAAAGTGCTGGGACTATATATGTGAGTCACCAAGCCTGGCCTAATTTTATTATTATTATAATATACATATTTTTTTCCGAGATGGAGTCTTACTCTGTCGACCAGGCTGGAGTGCAGTGACACGAGCTCGGCTTACTGCAACCTCTGCCCCCTGGCTTGAAGCAATAGATTGTTATATTTTTAGTAGAAACGGAGTTTCGGCCGGGCGCGGTGGCTCAAGCCTGTAATCCCAGCACTTTGGGAGGCCGAGACGGGTGGATCACGAGGTCAGGAGATCGAGACCATCCTGGCTAACACAGTGAAACCCCGTCTCTACTAAAAAAAATACAAAAAACTAGCCGGGCGAGGTGGCGGGCGCCTGTAGTCCCAGCTACTCGGGAGGCTGAGGCAGGAGAATGGTGGGAACCCGGGAGGCGGAGCTTGCAGTGAGCTGAGATCCGGCCACAGCACTCCAGCCTGGGCGACAGAGCGAGACTCCGTCTCAAAAAAAAAAAAAAAAAAAAGAAACGGAGTTTCACCCTGTGGGCCAGGCTGGTGTTGAACTCCAGACCTCATGATCTGCCTGCTTCAGCCTCCCAAAGTGCTGGGATTACAGGCATGAGGCACTGTGCCTGGCCTATTATTATTTTTCAAGAGACAATGTTGTGGTGGGTGGGAGTCTTGCTCTGCTGCCCAGGCTGCAGTGTAGTGGCACGATCATAGCTCTCTGCAGCCTGGTACTCCTGGGCTCAAGCGATCCTCCTGCCTTGGGCTCCTAACCTGCTGGGATCACAGGCGTGAGCCACTACGTCGGCCCTGTGCAACTTCTGTTTTCTTTCTGAGACAGATTCTCCCTCTGTCACTCGGGCTGGAGTACAGTGGCAAGATCTCGACTCACTGCAACCTCCACCTCCCGGGTTCAAGCAATTCTCCTGCCTCAGCCTTCCGAGTAGCTGGGATTACAGACGCCCGCCACCACGCCCAGCTAATTTTTGTACTTTTAGTGGAGACAGGGTCTTGCTATGTTGGCTAGTGTGGTCTCCAACTCCTGACCACAAGTGATCTGTCTGCCTTGGCGTCCCAAAGTGCTGGGATTATAGGCATGAGCCACTGCACCGGCCTCTGTGCAACCTTTTTTTTTTTTTTTTTTTTTTTTTTGGGACAGAGTCTCGCTCTATCACCCAGGCTGGAGTGCAGTGGCTGGATCTCGGCTCACTGCAACCTCCGCTTCCCAGGTTCACGCCATTCTCCTGCCTCAGCCTCCTGAGTCGCTGGGACTACAGGCGCCCACCACCATGCCCGGCCGTTTTTTTTTTTTTTTTTTTTTTTTTTTTTGGCCTCTGTGCAACTTCTTAACCCTGCTTCCCACCCCCAGGGATTTGCACCTGTGTTGTTCTTTCACCCTGGGTTCCCCTCTATACTTTTGCTTAATTAGCTCTTTTTCTTCTTTCAGGTAACAGCTTAAAAATTACCTCCTCTGGGCCGGGCGCGGTGGCTCAAGCCTGTAATCCCAGCACTTTGGGAGGCCGAGACGGGCGGATCACGGGGTCAGGAGATCGAGACCATCCTGGCGAACACGGTGAAACCCCGTCTCTACTAAAAAAATACAAAAAAAAAACTAGCCGGGCGAGGTGGCGGGCGCCTGTAGTCCCAGCTAGGAGGCTGAGGAGGCAGGAGAATGGCGTAAACCCGGGAGGCGGAGCTTGCAGTGAGCTGAGATCCGGCCACTGCGCTCCAGCCCCGGCGACAGAGCGAGACTCCGTCTCAAAAAAAAAAAAAAAAAAAAAAAAAAAAAAAAAAAAAAAAAAAAATTACCTCCTCTGGCCGGACGCAGTAGCTCAAGCCTGTAATCTCAGCACTTTGAGAGGTCGAGGCGATGGATCACCTGAGGTCGGGAGTTCGAGACCAGCCTGGCCAACATGGCAAAATCCCGTCTCTACTAAAAATACAAAAATTTGCTGTGCGTGGTGGCGTACACCTGTAATCCCAGCTACTCGGGAGGCTGGGGCAGGAGAATTGCTTGAACCCAGGAGGTGGAGGTTGCAGTGAGCCAAGATTGCACCACTGCACTCCAGCCTGGGCGAGAGAGCAAGACTCCGGCTTAAAAACAAACAAACAAGAAAACACCTCCTCCATGATGCCCTCCCTGATTCCCCATGCTAGATCTCAATCCTCTCCTGTTTTTGTTTTTTCATTTTTTTTTTTTTTTTTTTGAGAGGAAGTCTCACTCTGTCGCCCAGGCTGGAGTACAGTAGCTCAATCTCAGCTCACTGCAACCTCTGCTTCCTGGGTTCAAGCGATTCTCCTGCCTCAGCCTCCCGACTAACTGGGACTACAGCCGTGCGCCACCACACCCAGCTAATTTTTGTATTTTTAGTAGAAGGATGGTTTTGCCATGTTGGCCAGGCTGGTCTCGAACTCCTGACCTCAAGTGAATATCCTGCCTCTGCCTCCCAAAGTTCTGGGATTACAGGCATGAGCCACCACGCCTGGCCTACCCTCCTCTCTTATGCCGTGTCTTTTCTTTTTTTTTTTTTTTTTTTTTTTTTTGAGACGGAGTCTCGCTCTGTCGCCCAGGCTGGAGTGCAGTGGCCGCATCTCAGCTCACTGCAAGCTCCGCCTCCCGGGTCTACGCCATTCTCCTGCCTCAGCCTCCCGAGTAGCTGGGACTACAGGTGCCCGCCACCTCACCCGGCTAGTTTTTTGTATTTTTTAGTAGAGACGGGGTTTCACCGTATTAGCCAGGCTGGTCTCGATCTCCTGACCTTGTGATCCGCCCGTCTCGGCCTCCCAAAGTGCTGGGATTACAGGCTTGAGCCACCGCGCCCAGCCGCCGTGTCTTTACTCAGTCTCCCTCGCCCTCCTAGTGCAATTTGAGAGCTTCCATTTGTGCAGATATTTGATTGGCTATTTTCTCTCCAGC
Organism: Macaca thibetana thibetana; assembly: GCF_024542745.1. NCBI lineage: Eukaryota > Metazoa > Chordata > Mammalia > Primates > Cercopithecidae > Macaca > Macaca thibetana. Next base: position 20,191,967 of record NC_065596.1, read on the forward strand.
CCACCATCTCCTGAGGGCAAGGATTTCTCTCTGTTTCTTTTAAAGCTGGGTCCCATGGTTGCTGGACACACGAGTGCCAGGGTCTGAGGAATGTTAGGAACTGGCTTTCGGGAGAAGTTGAAAACCAGGGGAAAAACTGATGCTTGTGTTTGCGGGCAATGTGGGTGTGGCCCAGTGGAAAGTCCCCTAGCCCAGAGGCCCCCAGGGCAGCCAAAAAAACAAAGAAATGCAAAACAGGTAGCTGAAGGCTCTAATGCACGTCCCTAAGGTTGCACTGGGGTCCTCAGCAGAACGGGGAGTCTGGACAGACCCAGACCGAGACCCTCAGTTTAAGCCTCAGTAATCTGGGGCTGCATAAATCCATATTCACCATAAAGACTCTGCATAGCTCTGTGGTCAGAAGTACCAGCTTTTGCTTGGAGCTTCTGTTCTTTCTTTCTTTTCTTTTTGAAATGGAGTTTTGCTCTTGTTGCCCAGGCTGGAGTGTAATGGCGCAATCTCGGCTCACTGCAATCTCTGCCTCCCGGGTTCAAGCGATTCTCGTGTCTCATCCTCCCGAGTAGCTGGGATTACAGGCACGTACCACCAGGCCCAGCTAATTTTTGTGTTTTTAGTAGAGACAGGGTTTCACCATGTTGGCCAGGCTGGTCTCGAACTCCTGACCTTAGGTGATCTGCCCGCCTTGTCCTCCCAAAGTTTTGGGATTGCAGGCGCGAGCCATTGCGTTCGGCCTTTTTCCTTTTTTCTTTTTTTGGGGTAATGGAGTCTCCCACTATCACCCAGGCTGGAGTGCAGTGTCATGATCTCTGCCCACTGTAACCTCAGCCTCCTGGGTTCAAGTGTTTCTCCTGCCTCAGCCTCCTGAGTAATTAGGACCACAGGAGGCGCCCGCCACCACGCCCGGCTAATTTTTGTATTTTTAGTAGAGTTGGGGTTTCATCATGTTGGCCAGGCTGGTCTCCAACTCCTGACCTCAAGTGACTCACCCACCTCTGCCTCCCAAACTGCTGGGATTACAGACATGAGCCACTGTGCCTGTTCTTACTACGCAGACTCACCAGGCCTCCCTGAACCCATTTGTTTAATCACCCAAAAGAGAAAATCCACTTTTTTTTTTTTTTTTTTGAGACGGAGTCTCGCTCTGTCACCTAGGCTGGAGTGCAGTGGTGCAATCTCAGCTCACTGCAACCTCCACCTCCTAGGTTCAAGGGATTCTCGTGCCTCAGCCTCCCGAGTAGCTGGGATTACACCACACCCAGCTAATCTTTTTGTATTTTTAGTAGAGACAGGGTTTCACCGTGTTGGCCATGAGGGTCTCGATCTCCTGAGCTCATGATCCGCCCGCCTCGGCCTCCTAAAGTACTGGGATTACAGGCATGAGCCACCACACCCGGCCAGAGTCAACTCTTAATATGGATTATCTTATACCAGGTACTGGTAATATTAGGTGCTTTATTTATATTTATTTGTCTGTGTGTGTGTGACAGAGTCTTGCTGTGTCCCCCAGGCTGGAGTGCAGTCGTGAAATCATAGCTGACGGCAGCCCGAAACTCCTGGGCTTAAGCAATGATCCCACCTCAGCCCACAGGCATATGCCACCAAGCCAAGCTCATTTATGTATTTATTTATTTTGAGACAGAATCTCGCTCCGTTGCCCAGGCTGGAGTGCAGTGGTGAGATCTTGGCTCATGGCAGCCTCTGCCTCCCAGGTTCAAGCAATTCTCGTGCCTCAGCCTCCTGAGTAACTGGGATTACAGGCACACGCCACCACGCCTGGCTTGTTATTATTATTATTATTATTATTATTTTAATGGAGATGGGGGTCTCATGTTGCCCAGGCTGGGGTCAAACTCCTGGGCTCAAGCAATCCTCCCACTTCGACCTCCCAAATTGTTGGGATTACAGGTGTGAGCCACCATGTCTAACCTATTTCTATTCATTTCTTTAAATCTCACGAGAGCCTTATAAAACCGATTCTATTATGATTCAATATATTACATGCAGCACCCACGGCTCAGAGAGGTTGAGTAACTTGCCCAAGGTCACACAGCCAGAGAGGGAAGAAGCCGAGTGTAAACTCAGCGCATCTGGCTTTGTTCCCCCCCCCCGCTTTTTTTTTTTTTTTTTTTGACAATCTTACTCTGTCACCCAGGCTGGAGTGCAGTGACCTGATCTTGGCTCACTGCAACCTCCACCTCCCCGGTTCAAGCGATTCTCTTGCCTCAGCCTCCCGAGTAGCTGGGATTACAGGTGCCCACCACCACGGCTGGCTAATTTTTTGTATTATGGGGTTTTGCCATGTTGGCCAGGCTGGTCTCGAACTCCTAACCTCAGGTGATCCACCCGCCTCTGCCTCCCAAAGTGCTGGGATTACAGGCATGAGCCACCATGCCCGGTCCGTTTTCCAAATCTGAAATGCATCTGGGCAACAGTCGCAGGGCCGGGCTCCTTCCCGATTAAACCACTCCTCGAGTCGGATTCGGCTGCACCTTTACTAGCTCTGTGAACGTGGGTAAATGACTTAACATCTCTGAGTCTCCATTTTCTCAGGCGTAAAGGAGCCCACCCAAAGCCCAGGGTGTGGTTAGGTTAGGTGGAGTATTTGATTTAAAGGACCGTGAGGTCAGGGCCTAGTAAACGCTCAATAAACCGTTAAAAGGCAGTGTTGGCCGGGCGCGGTGGCTCACGCGGGTAATCCCAGAGCTTTGGGAGGCCGAGGCGGGCGGGTCACGAGGTCAGGGGTTCAAGACCAACCCGGCCAACATGGTGAAACCCCGTCTCTACTAAAAATACAAAAAATCAGCTGGACGTGGTGACGCGCACCTGTAATCCTAGCTATTCGGGAGGCTGAGGTAGGTGAATCGCTTGAACCCGGGAGGCGGAAGTTGCAGTGAGCCGAGAGCGCATCATTGCACTCCAGCCTAGCGACAGAGCGAGACTAGGTCCCCCCAAAAAAAAGGCAGTGTCGAGAGGCCTGCACTGGCGACTGTCGGTCAGCAGAGGCCGCTACTGCGGTCTCTGAGCCCTCCTGGCGCCGCAGCAGGCGCATGCGCAACGGAGCTTCTCTGCAGAGGTGAATTTTTTTCTTGGTCCCCACCCTTTAAACGCAGCCTGTATTTATTATTGTACTTATGACAGCTGACCTGGTTGTGGCTGCTTGTGGTACTCCAGGATTCTGCTATTCGTGGATGTGGGGATGACAGTGGGAGAGATCCTTCCCTGCCAACACCTGGCTCCATCCCTGCAGCTGTGGGGTTGAAAATACCCCTTTTTCCCTTAAGCTCTCCCCCTACTTCTTTAAATTACATGATATTAGAATTTTTCAATAAGCAATCCGTGCACTTGAGAACAAATTCAACCCCTGTTTTATTAAGTTCCGGGATAGATGTGAACAGCCCCCCCACCCTTTTTTTTTTTTTTTTTTAAGACAGAGTCTCGCTCTGTCGCCCAGGCAGGAGTGCAGTGGCCTGATCTCGGCTCACTGCAACCTCCGCCTCTCGGGTTCAAGCGGTTCTCCTGACTCAGCCTCCCAAGTAGCTGGGATTTCAGGCGTTCACCACCACGCCCGGCTATTTTTTTTTTTTTTTTTAAATTTTTAGTAAAGACGGGGTTTCTCCATGTTGAGTAGGCTGGTCTCGAACTCCCAACCTCAGGTGATCTGCCTGCCTTGGCCTCCCAAAGTTCTGGGATTACAGGCGTGAGCCACTGCACCCAGCCTAACCCCTTTTTAATTTTTTAATTTTTTTGAGACGGAGTCTCGCTCTGTCACCAGGCTGGAGTGCAGTGGCGCGATCTCGGCTAACTGCAACCTCCGCCTCTCGCCTAACCCCTCTTTCAATGAAAACCTTTCCATTACATCTCTGAAATGCCCCCACCTTGCAAGGAAAAAACGGCTGCGAAGCGCCCAATAGGGAACCCAACACGTAGTAGGTGCTTAGTGCATTTAAAGATTTTGAAGAATTTTATTATTAAGAACGAGAAACGGAATACCTCTCTGCTCAAAACTCAGCCCCCAAATGGCGCATGCGCTTGACTTGTAACTTAACATTAAACGCGTCACCGGCACAGGTGTAGGTGGTTAGGGACCCCGGGCGCTCACATCTGCTCCCTGCCATGCCATCTGCCTTTCGGAGCCTCAATTCTTTCAGAAGATACTTTCCGTTTTCCATCGGGTTAAATGGTGATAGCAAGAGCAATCATCCATTAAATGAAAACCAAGGTTGAGACAGCGCTTTGTAAAGCAAAGTGCCCGAAGCATTTGTGAGGGGGAGGAGTGTACAGGTTTATTTTAGAGTCCAGGCTGGAATTTGCATTGCTTTTTGTGGATCCACACCTCCCCCTCTCTCAGCCCAGGAAAAGCACTGCAGTGGCTCTTCTGTTTCACAAAGTGAGTTTAGGGAAAGACGTGCCGCAGGGGGTTCATTTGCACTGCGAGAACATCATTCATGCAAGAAATACTGAGTACCTACTATGTGCTAAACAGCGGGCTGGGCTTTTCATAAGGAATAGAGATACTCAATTGAATGCCAATTCATGAGCTATGAAACACATTCAACTGTTTCTTAGGGTCAGATTAGGACACAAATGCTAAACAGTCTTCCTGCGCCTCCCCCTGGAGAGGAAATGAACTAGAAAATGAAATTGTGCCAGTAAAGCGCTTAGCCGGGTGCCTGGGACATGGCAAACCAGTCCTGAAATAAATGTTTTATTAATAGCAATCTTAGCTAATTAAAATACATAGCGTTTATTGAGCGTTGGGTATCAGGCACGGTGCTAATTCTTTTAGATGTCTTTAGTTCGTTTTAGCCCACCTCAAACAATAGAGTGGTATTGATCACCTCCGATTTACAGACGAGGAAACTGAGGCAAAGAGAAATCCTAGTAGTTAGTAGAAGTGCACGCAGTGTGGTCAAGCTAGCAAGGTGTTTTGTCCACTGCTGTATCTACAAAACCTCTAACAATGCCTGGTGCATAGATGCTCAGTATGCATTTGTGGGATCAGTGATTCCGATGCCTGCTTCTTATAAATCTTTTTATTTTGAAATAATTGCAGGTAAGGAGTTGAAAAACAGTATAGTCGTCGCGAGTGTCCTTTTTCCTTCTGCTTCTCCCAGGGATATCGGCTTACATAACAACGCCCAAACCGGGAAATTGACTTGGGTAAAATACACAGACTCTATTCACCTTGCAATGTGGCTTTAATAGAAGTGCTGGACATTTTGTAAGCTGATATCGTTGCTATGGTTCTTATTCTCAGCTAAAACGGCGCTCTTTGCTTTGTGCACCTGAACACTGCACACCGAGGGCGACCACCATCCCCGAGACGCCCAGACTGTATCCTAAAGCAGCCTCGCCAGCGCCGAATGGGTTAACGGGGGAGGTGTGCGGGAACGCCTCCGTGCGCTTGCGCGGCGTCGCTTCGCCCCGCCTCCGCAGCGCAGTCACATGACCCGCCCAACCGGCGTCCGCCTATAAAGTGCTGAGTGTTGACGTCAGCGTTCTCTTCCGCCGTCGTCGTCGCCATCCTCGGCGCGACTCGCTTCATTCGGTTCTACCTGGGAGAATCCACCGCCATCCGCCACCATGGTGAGTAACCCTGCCTCGCTGGTGTCCCGGAACGGCGGCGGGACCTCCGCGGGGCCGACGCTGCCTAGACGCTGGGGCCGCCTGTGCCGGGAGGAGACGTAGCGGCGGCAGAGCCGGAGGAGCCGGGGCTGGGGCAGCGGTCGCCGCCATGTCTGCGCCGCACTGTTCCCGGAGCCCCTTCTCCGCTTCCGGGGGCGCCGTAACCTTGCCCAGACCTGGCTGGAGCTGGGGTGTTAGGGAGGATGGGGGTGGGGTATGATGATGTGGCAGGCGTTGTAATGGCGGGCACCGCGGTGGAAGCGGGGAGACGGGGAGGCGCCTTATGTAACTCGCGGGCCGCGAGTTTGAGATCGATTTTCTGCCGGGGGACTAGGGGCGGCAGGGAAATGGCAGAACGAGCAAAGCGACACCTGAAAGGCTCCCGCTTTTTCTCCCAAATATCTTCTCCTGATGCTGTTAACTGTCGGCCCTAGGCGCTTGTCCTTGTGACTCCGAAATGTGCAAAGACTCGTTTTGAGACACGAGGTGTAGGCTTGTGGCTGTTAGGGCCGTTCCGGCTCCCCGTTATCTCCTGGGGTGGGTGGCCTTGTGTGATCCCTCTTGCCGAGGGTTGACCTTGCATTTTATTATGAAGGTTTTTGGTCGGGGAAGCCTGGGTGGCCCGATGACAACGTGGAGGGGGCTTTGGGAGAAGCTTCATCTCTTACGTGTTTGGCCTCTAATAACTTTTTAGTGTTTGTATTTGGTATCAAGGAAATCTGTTGCCACTGAGTTTTATTTCTGAGCGCTTTTAGTTTTGGGTTGTCCGTTCTGGATGACATCTGTTGACAGTGGATCCTTGGAGATTGTGGGGTAGTTCTCAAGGCGTGTTAGGCTGGCAGGATTGGGTGGGCTTCGGGTACCCCAACACCAGTCCCCTCCTGGCCTTGGGCATGCTGGTTCGTTTGGACCGAAGGCTCCACGCCAAGCCGTGTTCCTGGAAATCTCGAGCTGGTCTGAGCCTCCCCCTCTTGCCCAGGTGAACTTCACGGTAGACCAGATCCGCGCCATCATGGACAAGAAGGCCAACATCCGAAACATGTCTGTCATCGCCCACGTGGACCACGGCAAGTCCACGCTGACAGACTCCCTGGTGTGCAAGGCGGGCATCATCGCCTCGGCCCGGGCCGGGGAGACACGCTTCACTGACACCCGGAAGGATGAGCAGGAGCGTTGCATCACCATCAAGTCAACGTGAGCTCCCCGTGCCCTCTGTACCCAGGCAGGGAGGTGCTGGCCTGGCAGCTGGAGGCCACTGGGCCAGGGTGGGCGGGGAGAGACTAGGCAACGTCTCTTTCTCCTGGTTTCTTAATTCATGGGAGAATGAGTGAGGTTCAGTCCAGTGAGACGGGGATCAAGAGTCACAGGGATTGGGGGTACTGCGAGCCGGAAGATTTTCTTGAGGAGGGGCTTCACTCAGTGGTTCTCCTTCCCTGGGGGACTTGCCGCCACTCCTACAATATCTGGAGGGGTTTTGCTGTCACACCTGGAAGGGGGGGTGTTCCTGGCACTCAGGATGCGGGAAGCTCTTGTGTTGCACTGGATGGCGTTCATTCCGTGACAGTTTCTGGCCCCTGACGTGAGTGGGGTGAGAGTCTAAAACGTGAGCGCAGAGCACAGTGATCCCAAATGCCTTTTGTCCTGGGTTGGCACCATAGTGAGGGTCTCTGGCTAAAGCTCTTCATTTTCACTGGAGCAGGGGCAGAAGTGAGGAGGGAAGGGTCAGAGTCTCTGAAGGCTTTTGCTGTCCTGCGGGGTCTTTTCATTGCTACTTTGAGTCAGGTGTGATGAGTCTTGGGGGGATCAAGTCGGTGGGGCAGAGTGTCTGGTCAGGAGGGCTCTGAGTAGCTGGCTGTGGGGCTGGTACCAGGAGTTCCCTGTCGGGGGGGCGGGGGGCCTGTCTCGGACAGAGTATTGTGGAGGCAAAGGACAAGGGTGGGTTGGGTCTTGTGGGAGCCTCTCAAGGGATGAGTCATGGAGGGAGGAGCAGCCTGGCTTCTGACAGCATCCCAGCCTCCCTGGGCCAGGTGTGTGCATCCTGTCCCCCTGATGGATCCCTCCCTCCATCAGTGCCATCTCCCTCTTCTACGAGCTCTCGGAGAATGACTTGAACTTCATCAAGCAGAGCAAGGACGGCGCCGGCTTCCTCATTAACCTCATCGACTCCCCCGGGCACGTCGACTTCTCCTCGGAGGTGACCGCTGCCCTCCGAGTCACTGATGGTGCATTGGTTGTGGTGGACTGCGTGTCAGGTAAGCAGCGGGTCCCCCTGAGGCAGGGCCTAGAACCCGGGGCCTTCCCTGTTTGAGGATGACAGCGCCGCCCCGTGCCCTGCATCCCTAGGCGTGTGTGTGCAGACGGAGACAGTGCTGCGGCAGGCCATTGCGGAGCGCATCAAGCCTGTGCTGATGATGAACAAGATGGACCGTGCCCTGCTGGAGCTGCAGCTGGAGCCCGAGGAGCTCTACCAGACCTTCCAGCGCATTGTGGAGAACGTGAACGTCATCATCTCCACCTACGGCGAGGGCGAGAGCGGCCCCATGGGCAACATCATGGTACGGCCCTCCCTGGCTGGGTGGTGTGCCCGCCGCATTGGGCACCGCAGGAGCTGGCGGGGAGCGGAGTTGAGCTGAGGGGACTGGAAGTGTGTTTTTGCCAGGAATGTTGGGGTGACAGAGAAGGGGGCTGGAATGTTCTCAACCTTCTTGACCCAGCCCTTGATCTTTGGGCAGCTGGAAGTGGCGAGCACAAGGAACGGTGTTGTGGGTGGTGGAGGGGCCGGCCCCCTTGTTCGTGATGACTGATCATTTCTTCACTTTGACCTGATGTCTACTGAAGAAATCCAGCGTCTGAGGCCCATGCCTGAGGCACCCAGTCCGCAACTGCAGGCTCTGCCCAGGGGCCCTCCTCACAGTCGCTTCCCATTTCTCATACTTCCAGATCGATCCTGTCCTCGGTACCGTGGGCTTCGGGTCTGGTCTCCATGGGTGGGCCTTCACCCTGAAGCAGTTTGCGGAGATGTACGTGGCCAAGTTTGCTGCCAAAGGGGAGGGCCAGTTGGGGCCTGCCGAGCGGGCCAAAAAAGTGGAGGACATGATGAAGAAGCTGTGGGGTGACAGGTGAGCCCTGTGGGGTATCGTTGTGGGGTTCCTGACACCTGGGGGGAGTGGCATCGCCCAGGGTTGTGGTGCCATATTCACAGCACGGTTCAAGCCCACCAGTCACCCCAGAGAGTCTGGCACAAGCACGTCCCCTTGGCGATCCTCCCACCGCCCCCCCGCCGCATGCCTTCGAGGCCCTAACTCGATTTGGCTTTGCCTCTCCCTGCCAGGTACTTTGACCCAGCCAACGGCAAGTTCAGCAAGTCAGCCACCAGCCCCGATGGGAAGAAGCTGCCACGCACCTTCTGCCAGTTGATCCTGGACCCCATCTTCAAGGTGAGGAGTGAGGGCTGCGCCGGGCCTATTGGCCCCTGGTCCTGCTGGTTCTGGCCGGTTGCTTGTCAGCTGATTGGGTCCATCTCCCTGTGGGGCAGGTGCAAGGTGGGAGGAGGGCAGCTCCTAACGGAGGTGGAGTCAGGGTTCTTCTCTTAAGGCCTGGACTACACAGCCAGAGCTTGGGACCTCCCTTGCAAGGAGGGGTGTGGGTAACTTGCGGTTTTGGCTACAGGTGGCCATTCAGTGCTTGTAAGTCAGAACTCGTGCTCTTGTCTATGAGTCAGAGTGGGCTTTTTCTCTGCTCTATCTCGAGGCTTCCTCCAGCTCCCCATTCGCTCGGCTGGGCCCCTGGTAGGCAGGCCAGGCCTGCTCCTGCTCCGCATTGCGTCCCCCTGCGCTGACCTTAGTCTCCCGAGCAGGAAGCACAAGGCTTCCTCCTGCCGTTCCCAAATGGGCTTTCCTGTCTCGTCGTGGTGAATTTAGGTGTTTGATGCCATCATGAATTTCAAGAAAGAGGAGACAGCAAAACTGATAGAGAAACTGGACATCAAACTGGACAGTGAAGACAAGGACAAGGAAGGCAAACCCCTGCTAAAGGTGCGGCCTGGGCCCGGCCCGCGGGTGGAGGGAACGCAGGCTGCGGCTTCTGGATGCTTTGACAGCCCAGGCCCTGGGGGCTGAGGTCCGCAGCTGCGCAGGGACAGCTGCTGTCCCTCTCGATTTAGTCTTCAGGTGTTGCTGGAGACACATCCTAGCAGCTAGCTCCATCTGAGACAGGTGTGGACAAGGGCCTTGGCAGGAGTGTGCGTGGCCTTTGCCTCCTTCCAAAAGGGGCCATGCTTTGGAGAACATGACTCGTGACTTTGGCTTCCTTGGCTTCAAGAGAGGAAGGGTGTATGGGGCCTTCCTGGGCTCCCCAGGTGTCTGATGCGCCACCCTCCGCCCCTGCAGGCTGTGATGCGCCGCTGGCTGCCCGCCGGAGACGCCTTGTTGCAGATGATCACCATCCATCTGCCCTCCCCTGTGACGGCCCAAAAGTACCGCTGCGAGCTCCTGTACGAGGGGCCCCCGGACGACGAGGCTGCCATGGGTACGTGGTCCTGGTGGTTGAGTCCTGAGTTGCAGCTGGAGGACTTCCTGAGGTTGCGGGTTGCAGGGTTCCAGAAGGCTGAGCTGCACTGGAATAAAGGTTGCGGGTTTTCTCTGTCCCTCAGGCATTAAAAGCTGTGACCCCAAAGGCCCCCTTATGATGTATATTTCCAAAATGGTGCCAACCTCCGACAAAGGTCGGTTCTACGCCTTTGGACGGGTCTTCTCGGGCCTGGTCTCCACCGGCCTGAAGGTCAGGATTATGGGGCCCAACTACACCCCCGGGAAGAAGGAGGACCTCTACCTGAAGCCAATCCAGAGGTGAGCTGCTGGGTGATGGCCTGGCCCCTCGGCACTGTTGTGGGCCCTGCCCCGCTCCAGGTCTTTGGCGCCTCGGTCAGGAGCTAGAAGTGAGGAGCGTAGAGGGAGTGTAGGGTGATATTAGTGCCAGCCACAGCTTTGATCCTCAGAATCCAGTGAGGGTGTTCCTGGAGAAGCCACAAGTCCTAGGGCACAGCAGATCCCCGCTCATCTGTATCCTTGGGCTCCAGGTGGGTGGTGACAGTCTTGACCCATACCCAGGGAGAGGGCAGTGACTCCGAAGAGGGTATGTTTCCTGGCAGCCCCCACACAGCAGTCAGGGACTTGCGGAAGCCCCCAGCCTGCCCTGGGACCAGGCAGGAGGGCTGCCAACCCTGGGAGGGACCTGCCCTAGCCTAGGATCCAGCAGAATCATTCCTGCGGCCTGCTGCCACCTTTTGCTTTCTCCAGAACAATCTTGATGATGGGCCGCTATGTGGAGCCCATCGAGGACGTGCCTTGTGGGAACATTGTGGGCCTGGTGGGTGTGGACCAGTTCCTGGTGAAGACGGGCACCATCACCACCTTCGAGCACGCACACAACATGCGGGTGATGAAGTTCAGCGTCAGCCCTGTCGTCAGAGTGGCCGTGGAGGCCAAGAACCCGGCTGACCTACCCAAGCTGGTGGAGGGGCTGAAGCGGCTGGCCAAGTCCGACCCCATGGTGCAGGTGGGCAGGGAGTGTACCTGTTGGGAGCAGTCACTGTGGGGGGCGGCTTGTGGCCTCAGCTGTGGCTGTGTGGGTTGCTGTGGTGGTGAGATTGGGGTGACATGTCATGAAAGGAGGGGTTCCCAGCTGCGGGAAAAACCCCTGCTTCCGTGGGGCTCACACCTCTCAGATGGAAGTTGTGTAAACGGGGACTCACGCCCAGGAGGCCCCCGCCCTCTCCTAGGCTGCCCTGTGCATGTTCACTGTAGCTTGTGGGCCTTACATTTCTTCAGGAGTTTGTGCTGGTCCCAGGCTCCCGGCACCTTCCCCTGAAATCTTGTCCTGGCGGGGTCCAGCTTCTCCCTAGCTAAATGGAAGCTGGTAGCCTGGTGTCCCCCCTGTTCCGAGCCCCCTGCCCCTTTGGTGCTAACTCGTGTCCCTTTCAGTGCATCATCGAGGAGTCGGGAGAGCACATCATCGCGGGCGCCGGTGAGCTGCACCTGGAGATCTGCCTGAAGGACCTGGAGGAGGACCATGCCTGCATCCCCATCAAGGTGAGGCGCCAGTGACCAGCCGTCCCCACGCCCCTCCCCAGGCACCGACTCCTGCTCTCTGTTTTAAAGCTGAGCCCAAGTGGGCTCCGTGCAGGCGCCTAGACTCGATCTTAGCCTTGGTCTCAGCATTTTAGGTTCCTCAAGTCTCCTCTCTAGGGTCTTCTCCAAACATGTGGGGCTGTTTTGTGTTCGTTTTGTTTTGGAGGTAGAATCTTGATGTGTCATCCAGGCTGGAGTGCAGTGGCGTGATCTCAGCTCACTGGAACCTCCACCTTCTGGGTTCACGCCACTCTCCTGTCTCACTTAGCTTTCTGAGTCACTGGGACTATAGGCGGCGCGTGCTACCACGCCTGGTTAATTTTTTTTGTATTTTTAGTAGAGACGGGGTTTCACTGTGTTATCCAGGATGGTCTCAATCTCCTGACCTCGTGAGTCCCCCACCTTGGCCTCCCAAAGTGCTGGGATTACAGGTGTGAGCCACCGTGCCTGGCCCGGGCTATTTTTTTTTCTTTTTTTTGTGGCAAAGTTTCGCTCTGTTGTCCAGGCTGGAGTGCAGTGGCGCGCTCTCAGCTCCCTGCAAGCTCTGCCTCCCGGGTTCAAGTGATTCTCCTGCCTCAGCCTCCCAAGTAGCTGGGACTACAGGTGCCCACCATGCCTGGCAAATTTTTTGTATTTTTAGTAGAGACTGGGTTTCACCGCATTAGCCAGGATGATCTTGATCTCCTGATCTCTTGTTCCACCCGCCTTGGCCTCCCAAAGTGCTGGGAGTACAAGTGTGAGCCACCGTGCCCAGCCTCCAGGGCTGTTTTTTGAGTTAACTCAGAGACAGCTCATCTTGCTGTTTTCTGTCCACAAACACAGCTGCTCTGGTGGGATCGGGCCAGGCCTGCTCCAGACCTTGTTTCTTTCCTGTTAATGCTTAAAATTCCGCAAGCCTGTGATTTCTGTGCTGGAGAGCTCAGTGGAGCCCCTGCTGCTTGTCCTTGCGGGGAGTGAGATGTCCTTGGTGGTGCAATACTGATTCCACTTGGTTCTGATTGATGTGGCTCTGCCAGACTGTATTAGGTCTGCCTTACTGGGAAAAGCGTTTAAGGATGCCTTTGCGTGTAAGGTCCCCTCTTCTGACAGGCAAGTGTGTGACCTTCCTCCTCTTTCTGCAGAAATCTGACCCGGTCGTCTCGTACCGCGAGACAGTCAGTGAAGAGTCAAACGTGCTCTGCCTCTCCAAGTCCCCCAACAAGCACAACCGACTGTACATGAAGGCGCGGCCCTTCCCCGATGGCCTGGCCGAGGACATCGATAAAGGCGAGGTGTCTGCCCGCCAGGAGCTCAAGCAGCGGGCACGCTACCTGGCCGAGAAGTACGAGTGGGACGTGGCCGAGGCCCGCAAGATCTGGTGCTTTGGGCCTGACGGCACCGGCCCCAACATCCTCACCGACATCACCAAGGGCGTGCAGTACCTCAACGAGATCAAGGACAGTGTGGTGGCCGGCTTCCAGTGGGCCACCAAGGAGGTGAGGCACAGCTCAGCACATGCAGACCACACCCATTTCCAGGCTCTAGAGGGACCTTATGATCCTGCCTGCTGAGTCAGGGACCCTAATGGGGCCAAGGCGGGCAAGGCCCCAGGTCCCCTTGGTGGAGACTTGCAGGACTTGGCAGGTGGAAGGCAAGCAGCCGAGATGCATTCGGCCCTTGACAGCGGCTCTCCCCCTCCCTCAGGGTGCGCTGTGTGAGGAGAACATGCGGGGTGTGCGCTTCGACGTCCACGATGTGACTCTGCATGCTGACGCCATCCACCGTGGGGGCGGCCAGATCATCCCCACAGCGCGGCGCTGCCTCTACGCCAGCGTGCTGACCGCCCAGCCGCGCCTCATGGAGCCCATCTACCTTGTGGAGATCCAGGTGAGGTCTGCCTGCCTGCCGCTGACCCTGCCACCGTCCTGCCCAGCAGCCGCTGACAGCTTCTCTTTCCCTTCTGGCAGTGTCCAGAGCAAGTGGTCGGTGGCATCTATGGAGTTTTGAACAGGAAGCGGGGCCATGTGTTTGAGGAGTCCCAAGTGGCCGGCACCCCCATGTTTGTCGTCAAGGCCTACTTGCCTGTCAACGAGTCCTTTGGTGAGTGTTTACCCAGCGTGGCCTGCAGAGCCCGGCAGGCTAGTCTGGGGACCAGAAGCCCAGTAAGTTTAGCAGGGTGTTAAAGGAGGTGTCCTGATGGGAGCAGGTGATGGACTTAGCAGGTGGCCCAGCTTCTGACTGCTTGTGACCCCAAATCACTGAATTCACAAGGGAGGGACTCTCCTATTCCCAGTGTGAGAAGGGCTCTGGGCCTGGAGCTCTGAAGGCTTAGGCCTCCTGCCAGTAGAGTAGCTGAGCTATAGCACAGGGTCATCCCGAACAAGCAGGGACTGAGGCCTTTGAGCAGGCCCTTGGTGGAGTGCTGGGCACCAGGCCGAGTGTCTGGTCTGCAGGGTGACTTGGGCTGAGGAACTAGCCTGAGCTCCCGACAGGACTTTCCTCCGTCCTGCCACCTTCCTGGCAGCCCAGTGAGCCTTTTGCTTCCCTCTGCAGGCTTCACCGCTGACCTGAGGTCCAACACAGGCGGCCAGGCCTTCCCGCAGTGTGTGTTTGACCACTGGCAGATCTTGCCCGGAGACCCCTTTGACAACAGCAGCCGCCCCAGCCAGGTGGTGGCTGAGACCCGCAAACGCAAGGGCCTGAAGGAAGGCATCCCGGCCCTGGACAACTTCCTGGACAAATTGTAGGCGGCCCTTCCTGCAGCATCTGCTGCCCTGGGGACTCGCAGCACCCACAGCACCACGTCCTGGAGACTGTCCCGACACAGCGACGCTCCCCTGAGAGGTTTCTGGGGCCCGCTGCGTGCCATCACTCAACCTTAACACTTGATGCCGTTTCTTTCGATATTTATTTCCAGAGTCCAGAGGCAGCAGACACGCCCTCTTAGCAGGGACTTTTACTGGGCTGGTCGGGGAGGGGGAGGTGGGATGGGACACCCAACACTTTTTCCATTTCTTCAGAGGGAAACTCAGATGTCCAAACAAATTTTAACAAACGCATTAAGAGGTTTATTTGGGTAAATGGCCCGTAGTGGCTTTTGCCCCGGAAAGGGGAAAGGAACAAGCGGGTAGATGATTTCTAGCAGGCAGGAAGTCCTGTGCGGTGTCACCATGAGCACCTCCAGCTGTACTAGTGCCATTGGAATAATAAATTTGATATGGTGGTGACTCCGTTCTGCGTTTTTCACCGTGTCTTCCTAGGGGAGCAGGGCTGCCCAGTACCGGGCTTACCAGAGCCTAGAAGGGGACCCGGGCCCTAGTTAGGTGCAGCCTGGGGCTGCCTCGGTGTGTTAGGTGGAACGTTGTGGAATGGTTGGAATGCCCTACCCCTGTGTCAGAGAAGCAGCTGCCAGCTGCATGGGTCTGCTGAGCATTTGAAGTGCTCAGGGAATTAGCGTGGCAAAGAATTATAAGATGTCACTTTGAATGCATTTGGATGGCCCTGTGGAGTGAGGGGCACCGGATTGAACTTGGCAGACTTCAGCAGCCCTCTGAATTGCTGACAAGCTCACGCGTTCTATCCACCATCAGGATTTTCTGTGGTCATCCCAGTCCTGACTAGTTTGCTAGAAATCCATTTGCTTGCTTTGAAACTTTTTTGTGAGATGGAGTCTCTGTTTCCTAGGCTGGAGTGGAATGGCACCATCTGCTTACTGCAACCTACACCTCCTGGGTTCAAGCAGTTCTCCTGCTTCAGGCTCCTGAGTAGCTGGGATTACAGGCGTGTACCACCACGCCCAGCTAATTTTTGTATTTTTAGTATTTTTAGTAGGGACGGGGGTTTCACCATGTTGTCCAGGATGGTCTCGATCTCTTGATCTTGTGATCTGCCTGCCTTGGCCAACTATAGGCGTGAGCCACTGTGCCCGGCCTTTTAAACAACGTTTTAGAGGCAGAGTCTTGCTGTTTTCCAGATGGGTGTAGTGCAATCAGCTCTCTGCATCCTCCACCTCCTGGACTCTCCTGCCTCAAACTGCCAAGTAACTGGGACTCCAGGCATGTGCCACCATGCCCAGCTAATTTTTATTTATTTTGAGAATTTTTCTGTGGCCTGGTTGGTCTTGAACTCCTGACCTCAAGTGATCTGCCTGCCTCGGCCTCCCAAAGTGCTGGGAATTACAGGTGTGAGCCACTGTGGCGTGTTGCCCAGGCTGGTCTCCCTCCTGGACTCAAGCAATCCTCCTGCCTCAGCCTCCCAAAGTGCTGGGATCTCAGGTGTGAGCCACCACACCTCATTTGTTCTCTAAATGGTGCCAAAGATGTGAGGAGGCCTAATCTTGTCAATGCTGGTAAGAAAGTTAACATGATCATTTTCTGCGTGTTTCTGTGTCCTCAGGAAGGCAGGTGGGGACTGTGAAGTAGCACTGTGGGGTTCCTGGCAAAGCAGGGGGCACTCTGGCCCCGCACTGCCAAGGCCAAGCCTCAGCTGAGGCTTTGCCCACATGTAGGTATGCCTGAGGTTTGGCTTCGCTGTTGAATTTGGGCTGTAACTGAACTATGTTTCCCAGCAGTCAGGGAAATTGTAGGCGGCTTGGATTACTGTGTTTTGAGAGTGAGTCTCGCTCTATCGCCCAGGCTGAACTGCAGTGGCGTCATCTCTGCTCACTATAGCCTTTACCTCCGGGTTCAAGGGTTCAAGTAATTCTTGGGCTTCAGCCTCCCAAGTAGCTGGAATTACAGGTGCCTTGTTGCCATGTCTGGCTAATTTCTGTATTTTTAGTTGAGATGGGGTTTTACTGTGTTGGCCAGGATGGTCTCAAACTCTCGACTGCAAGAGAGCAGCGGCCTCAGCCTCCCGAAGTGCTGGGGTTATAGGTGTGAGCCACCATACCGGGTCCTGTTCTGTTTTTTTTTTTTTTTTTTTTTTTTTTTTTTTTTTTTTTGAGACGGAGTTTCGCTCTGTCGCCCAGGCTGGAGTGCAGTGGTGCGATCTCTGCTCACTACAAGCTCTGCCTCTTGGATTCACGCCATTCTCCTGCCTCAGCCTCCTGAGTACTTGGGACTACAGGTGCCCGCCACCACACCTGGCTAATTTTTTGTATTTTTAGTAGAGACGGGGTTTCACCGTGTTAGCCAGGATGGTCTCGATCTGACCTCATGATCCTCCTGCCTCAGCCTCCCGAAGTGCTGGGATTACAGGTGTGAGCTACCACGCCCAGCCTCTGTTCTTTTTTAATAGTACAAAAGTTAAGGTGGTATGTGGCTCACTTCAAGCTCCGCCTCCCGGGTTCATGCCATTCTCCAACCTCAGCCTCCCGAGTAGCTGGGACTACAGGTGCTCGCCACCACACCTGGCTAATTTTTGTATTTTTTAGTGGAGACGGTTTCACCATGTTAGCCAGGATGGTCTCCATCTGACCTCGTGATCCACTGGCCTCGACTTCTCAAAGTGGGATTATGGGTGCGAGCCACCACACCTGACCAACCCATTATATGTTGAAAACGTAAATAAAAAATGTAAAGGCCGGCTTGTGGCTCACACCTGTAATCCCAGCATTTTGGGAGACCGAGGCAGGCGGATCACAGAGATCAAGGATTGCTTGAGCTCAGGAGAGACCAGCCTGGGTGACATGGTGAAAGCCCGTCTCTACTAAGAATAGGATAACTAGCCGGGCTTGGTGATGGGCACCTGTAATCCCAGCTACTTGGGAGGCTGAGGCACGGGAATCGTTTGAACGCGGGCGGTGGAGGTTGCAGTGAGCCGGATACCTCCACTGCACTCTTGCCTGGGTGACAGAGTGACACTCTGTCTCAAAAAATTAAGTTACCTCCCAGTGTTGTCAGTTGGCACATACTAAGTCTCAATACAATGCTTGCTGTTACCCTTTTTTTTTTTTTTTTTTTTTTTTTGAGACGGAGTCTCGCTCTGTCGCCCAGGCTGGAGTGCAGTGGCGCGATCTCGGCTCACTGCAAGCTCCGCCCCCCGGGTTCACGCCATTCTCCTGCCTCAGCCTCCCGAGTAGCTGGGACTACAGGCGCCCGCCACCACGCCCAGCTAATTTTTTTTTGTATTTTTAGTAGAGACAGGGTTTCACCGTATTAGCCAGGATGGTCTCGATCTCCTGACCTTGTGATCCGCCTCTCTCGGCCTCCCAAAGTGCTGGGATTACAGGCGTGAGCCACCGCGCCCGGCCTGTTATCCTCTATTTTGAGACGAACAGGAGCCCTGTGAATGACAACCCCGGATTGGCCTCATTTGCATTTTAAGTATTTAGAATGTGGGTAACAGTTTTCAGAGGAGGAAACTGCCACATAGGGCCTAAAGCATTCCCGGGGTCCACTCCAGGAGCTGCCATTCGCGCTCAGCCACAGGTGAACCATCCATTCGCGCATCCGGTGCTCTGGGAAGGCAGGAAGCGGGATGTAGGGCTTCAGCTTCACTTCTCTAGCTTCAGCACCAGGGTCAGAGGAGAGGCGGGCGGGGCGATCAAGGGGCCAGAATTCGGCCTTTTTTCCGTCCGCGGCCCAGCGTCGACTGCAGCCAATCAAATCAGGGATGGCGAGTCCTCAGCCAATGGCGAGGCTGCATCCGGGTGCGGGGGCCGAAAAGGCAGCTGGGGGCGGGGCGTTGAGGTGCGGCGCGAGCGGCGGGCGGATCGGCCAATAGGCGGCGGGAGGACCGGCCAATAGGCGGCGGGATCTGCTTCCCGGGGGCGGGCACTGGCGAGTGTGGTGACGTCGACGCAGGCGCGTCGCGGCGCCGGGGCGCGGGGCTTCTGGAGGAGGCGGTGGTGGCCAGCGAGGCGGCGCCGGCCGTGGACTCCGGTCGACGGAGGGTGAGGAGCGGACTCGGGCCGAGACTGAAGGGCTGGGTGGGTTCGGAGCGGCGCTCCGGGGGCCCGCGGAGGACGAGGGAGGGAGAGAACCTGAGGGGCTGGTAGGTTTGGGGACCCATCTGGTTGACTGGGCCGGGGAAGGGGCTCGGCCGGGCCTGCGAGGGGCGTGGCGGCACCAGGGATGCTGGAGCGGAGCCTTAGGGATGGGGAAGGCCTTGGGGGCGGTTCTGCAAAGGTAGCCATTGGGGTCTGCCTAGGGGCTTGTGCGGAGATTTGGGGCGAGAGGGGGTGGAGGACGGTGGAGGACACTCAGATGGTGTCCTTTTTGGAGGCCCGTTTTGGGGGGTAGGGGAGACTGTGGTTGGGGGACTTTGATACATGAAGCGGGGAGGAAGAGGTTAATCTTGCGAGGACGGTGGAGGTCAGCGCCGGAGGGAGGCAAAGTGGGCTTGCAGGAGCGTGGAAGGCGTCGTCCAGTTCCTGGAAAATTCAGAATTGGAGGGAGTCAGAGATGGTTAGGGGTGGGCGGGGGTGTTCCATCGATGAGGTTCTTCAGAGACCTACCGAGGGCAAGGACAAGGGAGGGGTTAAGGTAGTAACTTAACTTGAGAATTTTGACCAGAATGGCAGCACTTTGGGAGGCCGAGGTGGGACGATCGCTTGAGCCGTGGAGTTCCAGGCTGCAGTGAGACACGATTGCACCACTGCACTCCAGCCTGGGCGACGGAGCGAGACTCCTTCTCAAAACAACAACAACAAAAAGAAGTAGACTTGAGAACTTCGTTAAGACATTGGCCAGGGAGTAAGGTAGCCCTGGGATTTGAGGTTGAGGGGAGCGTGGGGAACGTGCAGGAATGGTGGGGGATTTTGGCTGAGCAGGTTGGGAGAAGTCTAGGAGAGGCAAAGAAAGGCGCCGGCAGCGTCAGGGAAGTCAGAATTATGTGTCTGGAGAGTTTTGTGGGGTGAAGGTGGCCCAGTGGGGCTGTTACTAACCTTTTGAGTGGTTATGGGGCTTTAAAAGAGGTGACATGACAGGACCCAGCCCACTAAACACAGCACCTCTATGAGGAGTCTGGAGCTTCAGAGTGGAGAGGTGGGAGGCTTTGTTTGGTAGGCAGGTCTGTCCATTAATCTAGGAGAAAAGGGTGGTGTCTCAGTTCCTCACTTCTCTCTTTCCCTGTCTCCTCCAGGGTCACCATTAGGGGACTCCTGAGGTCCTGTCTCCAGGCTGCGGTGACTACACTTTCTCTGGAGTGGAAGCTGCTGGAAGGCAGACGGGCCGCCATGTCCACGTTCAGGCAGGAGGACGTGGAGGACCATTATGAGATGGGGGAGGAGCTGGGCAGGTGAGCTGTCCGCCCCCACGGCTGGGCTCCAGGGATAGGAGGGAGGCGCTGTGGGGTTTTCTGAACAGCAACTCTCCTTCCTGTTCTTTATCCTGTATCTTGAGAAGGAATGAGTCAGTACCGTGTGCTGGTGGAACAAATTTGGGCGGTGGAGTCAGACAGCCCTGGCTGTGAATTCCTGCTTGTGAATCGTCAGTTTCCTGTGGGGAGGAAAGTAATTGAGTCTTTACAGCAGCCAATACCGTGCCTGGCATGGGGCACCAGAGCAACAGATGCCAGCTGCTTTTGTTATTAAAAGGTGTGTCTTCTGCCTGGGCAACATAGCAAGACTCCATCTCTACAAAAAATAAAAATGAAAAAAATTAGCCAGGTGTGGTAGCTCATGCCTGTAGTTCCAGCTACTAGGGAAGCTGAGACAGGAGGATGGCTTGAGCCCAGGAGTCGGAGGCTGCAGTGAGCTATGATTGTGCCACCGCACTGCGGCCTGGGCAACACAGTAAAACCCCATTTATTTAAAAAAAAAAAAATTCTCCGTGTGTGGATCGTCTTTTGTGGGAGG
This sequence comes from Macaca thibetana thibetana, assembly GCF_024542745.1. Lineage (NCBI taxonomy): Eukaryota > Metazoa > Chordata > Mammalia > Primates > Cercopithecidae > Macaca > Macaca thibetana. The sequence goes on from NC_065596.1 coordinate 20,212,439, forward strand.
CCCTTGAGTTTTTTCCTAGCTCTTGGATATTTAAAGGAGGGGGAGGGAGGGGCGTGTCTCCCAGCTGCGCCCACACCTCTGTCAATTGTTTAACATTCTTGTGGGAAAAAGCAGAGGTTTCCTCTTCCAGGGAGGCAGCCGATTTCCTGCCTGTCTGGAGCTTGTAGGGTCCCCTGAGACCCCGCCCCCTCCAGACCAGCCAGACACCACTAGGCCCTGCCTCCTTTTGTAGAGCCTCCAACCTTATTTGGTGAGTTTGCTGCTGGCCAGCCTCCCTGGAGCCGCCCCATGATGTCACCAGAAGGGAATGTAAATAACTGAGCTCTGTGTCAGGCCGGGGAGAGTGCTGCGGCCCTTTTGGGATCCTGAGGTCCCTCCTTCAGGAATTTCCTCCCTTAGTGGCAGAGAAGGCACGCCCCCTCCTCCCATAGTGACTTCTCCTGCTTCAGTGTTGAAAATGTGTTAGGACCCCTGCCAGGGGTCATTTGGCAAAAGTCAGCAAAATTCAGCCAAATTGATTATGTCTATTTCTTTTAACCCGCTGATTTCACCTCTAGGAAGTAATTCTTTGGAAAAATGTAAATACATGAATGGAATGACTTAAGACTGGGGTAGTTGCTAGAACAACGTTTACCAGGACAACAGCCTTTTTTTTTTTTTTTTTTTTTTTTTTTTTTTTTTTTTTTTTTTTTTTTTTTTGAGACGGAGTCTCCCTCTTATCACCCAGGCGCCCGCCACCTCGCCCGGCTAGATTTTTGTATTTTTTAGTAGAGACGGGGCACCGTGTTAGCAGGATGGCGATCTGACCTCGTGATCCACCCGTCTCGGCCTCCCAAAGGCTCACTGCAAGCTCCGACTTTTTGTTTTTTTTTTTTGAGACGGAGTCTCCCTCTATCACCCAGGCTGGGTTTTCACACCAAGCTTCTCCTCCCGGGTTCCTCATTTTCCTGCCTCAGCCTCCCCAGCAGCTGGGACTACAAGCGCCTGCCACCATGCCCTGCTAATTTTTTTGTATTTTTAGTAGAGATGGGATTTCACCGTGTTAACCAGGATGGTCTCGATCTCCTGACCTCATGATGCGCCCGCCTCAGCCTCCCAAAGTGTTGGGATTACAGGTGTGAGCCACGGCACCTGGCCTTTTTTTTTTTTTTTTTTTTTCTTGACACTGTTTCATTCTGTCGCCTAGGCTGGAGTGCAGTGATAAGATCTCGGCTCACTGCAACCTCGGCCTCTTGGGTTCCAGGTATTCTCCAGCCTCAGCCTCCCGAGTAGCTGGCATTATAGGCGCCTGCCACCACCCCCAGCTAAATTTTGTATTTTTAGTAGAGATGGGGTTTCACCATGTTGGCCAGGCTGGTCTCTAACTCCTGACCTCAGGTGATTTGCTTGCTTTGGCCTCCCAAAGTGCTGGGATTATAGGCGTGAGCCACTGCGCCCTGCTGGGAACAACAGCCTCTTAAATGGCCCCCCAAACCACTGCATCAGGGCTGGAATAGGATGCAGCTCTTAAAAAGAACCAGGCAGGGCCGGTGTGGTGGTTTCCGTCTGTAATCCTAGCGCTTTGGGAGGCCAGAGCGGGAGGATCGCTTGAGCCCAGAACTTCAAGACTAGCCTGGGTAACATAAATTGACCCCATCTCTCAAACGAACAGAAATTCATAATTAAAAAAAATATTTAGCCTTCTGTTTTTGCTGTGAAGACTTGGACGTCTGGTGTGTATTTCATGTCACAGTTCTTCCCAGGACTGGCCACACCTCACGGGTTTGACAGCTCTGGGTGGCCAGTGTATGCCGTTCTGAGGGCACTGCTTCAGGTAGTGGTCTGGAACGTTCTCAGAGACACATAAAGTGCAAGATGAAGGCCCAGAATGCAGCATAACTTGCTGTAATTTTTTTTTTTTTTTTTTTTTTTTTGAGATGGAGTCTCACTCTGTTGCCCAGGCTGGAGTGCAATGGTGCAATCTCAGCTCATTGCAACCTCTGCTTCCCGGGTTCAAGCGATTCTCACGCCTCAACCTCCTGAGTATCTGGGACTACAGGCGCTTGCCAACACGCCTGGCCAATTTTTTTGTATTTTTATTAGAGATGGGGTTTCAACATATTGGCCAGGCTGGTTTTGAACTCCTGACCTCAAGTGATCTTCCCGTCTTGGCCTCCCAAAGTGCTGGGATTACAGGTGTGAGCCACCACACCCGGCCTAATTTTTTTAAACTGCAAGCACGGACTGCCTGTGCACCCTCATGTCTGCTGTCCTGATTCATTTACTCAGGAGTCAGCGCGTGCTGCAGCCCGTGGGCCAAACCCAACTGGGGCAAACACTTCTTTTTCCCTGACACTTGATTTTATTTTATTTATTTATTTATTTATTTATTTTTTGAGACGGAGTCTCGCTCTGTCGCCCAGGCTGGAGTGCAGTGGCCGGATCTCAGCTCACTGCAAGCTCCGCCTCCTGGGTTTACGCCATTCTCCTGCCTCAGCCTCCAGAGTAGCTGGGACTACAGGCGCCCATCACCTCACCCGGCTAGTTTTTTGTATTTTTTTTTTTTTTTTTAGTAGAGACGGGGTTTCACCGGGTTAGCCAGGATGGTCTCGATCTCCTGACCTCGTGATCCACCCGTCTCAGCCCCCCAAAGTGCTGGGATTATAGGCTTGAGCCACTGCGCCCGGCCTGACACTTGATTTTATATGGTCTGCAAGCTAGGAATGGTTTGGAATTTTATTTTTTTTTTTTTTTTTTTTGAGACAGGGTCTCACTTTGTCACCGAGGCTGGAGTATAGTGGTGAGATCTCTGCTTACTGCAGCCTCGACCTCACGGGTTCAAGCAATTCTCCTACCTCAGCCCCCTAAGTAGCTGTAGCCGGGACTACAGGCTCCCGCCACCATGCCACGCCTGGGTAATTTTTTTGTATTTTTTGTGCAGAGGGGGTTTCACCATGTTGGCCAGGCTGGTCTCGAACTCCTGACCTCAGGAGTTTGATCCACCCACCTTGGCCTCCCAAAGTGCTGGGATTACAGGTGTGAGCTACTGTGCCCAGCCCACATTTTTTTTTTTTTTAATTGAGTCGGAATCTGGCTCTGTTGCCCAGGCTGGAATGCAGTGACTCGATCTTGGCTCACTGCAACCTCCGCTTCCCAGGTTCAAGCAATTCTCCTGCTTCAGCCTTCCAAGCAGCTGGAATTATAGGCGCCTGCCACCATGCCTGGTCAATTTTTGTATTTTTGGTAGAGATGGGGTTTTGCCATGTTGGCCAGGCTGGTCGCGAACTCCTGACCTCAAATGATCTGCCCGCCTCTGCCTCCCAAAGTGCTGGGATTACAGGCATGAGCCACTGTGCCTGGCCCCAGCCCACACTATTTTTTATTTATTTATTTTTTGAGACGGAGTCTTGCAGTGTCGCCCGGGCTGGAGTGCAATGGCGCGATCTCAGCTCACTGCAGTCTCCATCTCCTTGGTTCAAGCGATTCTCCTTGCCTCAGCCTCCCGAGTAGCTGGGATTATAGACACCCTCCAGCACGCCTGGCTAATTTTTTTGTATTTTTAGTAGAGAAAGGGCTTTCACTATGTTGGCCAGGCTGGTCTCAAACTCCTGACCTCGTGATCTGCCCGCTTTTGCCTCCCAAAGTACTGGGATTTCAGGCGTGAGCCACCGTGCCCTGGCTTCCCAGCCCACATTTTTAAACATCACAAACCCTATCAGTAGAAATCGTCAGTGTGTAGGCCACGCTTGGGCCGTGTCTGGGTTGTGGCAGGCACTTAAGAAGTGGTTTGGGGCCGGGCGCGGTGGCTCAAGCCTGTAATCCCAGCACTCTGGGAGGCCGAGGCGGGCGGATCACGAGGTCAGGAGATCAAGACCATCCTGGCTAACACGGTGAAACCCCGTCTCTACTAAAAAAAAAATACAAAAAACTAGCCGGGCGAGGTGGCGGGTGCCTGTAGTCCCAGCTACTCGGGAGGCTGAGGCAGGAGAATGGCGTAAACCCGGGAGGCGGAGCTTGCAGTGAGCTGAGATCCGGCCACTGCACTCCAGCCTGGGCGACAGAGCGAGACTCCGTCTCAAAAAAAAAAAAAAAAAAAAAAAAAGTGGTTTGGGAGTGATACCTGAGACCATCATTGAGGAGGGCTTGCTGTGTCCCCCACCTGCGCTGGGGGCCAGGGAAGTTACAGAGAAGCGAAGCAGGTGGGCTCGGCTCTCGGAGTTTCTTTCCTGGTTGGGGAGATCAAGCACCTGTAGAGTTCCACCTGTAGAGGAACTGAGAGCATGCTGGTGGCCTTGCCTCTATGGGGCAAGTCCGTCTGTGGCCAGAGAGACCGGGAGCTGTTGGAGGTGGGCAGCTGTGGTCTGGTGTTGCTGTAGGAGGACTCAGTGGCAGAACCTGAAATCCCGTTGGCAATAGCAAAACAGGGAAAGGCGTGGTTTACGGAACCGGGGAGTCCAGGTGTGCGGCGGCCGCAGGTGTGGCTGGGTGCTGGTGTGTGCAGTGCCCTGTGTCCCCCGGGCCGAGGTCCACTCCAGCGTGGAGGAGGCGCCCTGGCAGAGTGAGTGACAGGGCTTACGTGCCACCCGCAGTGCCTGGTGGCTCCCCTCTCCTGGCCTGATCTGTTCTTAGGCAGCATTCTACATGGTGGCCCCTGCCGCGAGCCCGAATCCCAGCCCAGCAGAGGGAGAGAGAGAGGCTCTCTTCCGGGCAGGCGTTCGAGCCGTGTGGACTGGATCGGTCTCTTTGGGCTGGGGGGTGTGGTTTTCTGTTTGTCCAGGTCCAGTCATGTCCCCTTCCACCCCTTTCCTGGACCACTGAGTCCCACGGACTGGGAGTGAGCAGTAAAGGCTGCCCTGGGACAGCTGGGTCTATTAGGAGACCGGGTGGAGCTGGGAGCTGGGCAGGCAGAAGCCCGGTGCCCAGCCCCAGGTGCCCGCTTCCTGTGACAGCACCTGGGCTCTGGAGCCTGCAGCACCTGTTTTGAAGGTTTGAATCCTCCCGCCGCTGGCTGACTGCATGTCCTCGGGCTAGTTGCTTTCCTTTTCTCAGCCTCAGTTTCTTTAAAATGTGAATAGTGGCCAGGTGCAGTGGCTCCACCTGTAATGCCAACATTTTGGGGGGGTGGAGTGTGAGGATCTCCTGAGGTCAGGAGTTCCAAACCAGCCTGGGCAATACAGCAAGATCTTGTCTCTACAAAAAATAGAATGAATAAATTAGGTGTGGCAGCATGTGCCTGTAGTCCCACCTACTTGGGAGGGATCGCTTGAGCCCAGGAGTTAGAGACCAGCGTGGGCAACAGAGTGAGACCTCATCTTTACAAAAAGAAAAAAAAAATTAACTGGGTGTGGTGGTGTGTGCCTGTAGTCCAAGCTGCTTGAGAGGCCGAGGCAGGAGGATTGCCCGAGCCCAGGAGGTCGAGGCTGCAGTGAGCCATGAATGAACTACTGCACTCCAGCCTGAGCAACAGAACCAGACCCTGTCTCAAAAAAACAAAAAAAAAGGGTGGGTCTAGCCCTTGCTTTGTAGGGTTAACTCGGAGATGGATGGAAATGACACCAAGACAGCCTGGAACTCAGACCCTCCAGTGATCAGCCCCGGGTGGGGAGGAAGCGTGGACCAGATCAGCCCTGCAGTGGGGGAGGAAGCGTGGACCAGATCAGCCCTGGGTGGGGAGGAAGCGTGGACCGGATCAGCCCCGGGTGGGAAGGAAGCGTGGACCGGATCAGCCGTGGGTGGGAAGGAAGCGTGGACCAGATCAGCCCTGGGTGGGGAGGAAGCGTGGACCGGATCAGCCCCGGGTGGGGAGGAAGCGTGGACCGGATCAGCCCCGGGTGGGGAGGAAGCGTGGACCGGATCAGCCCCGGGTGGGGAGGAAGCGTGGACCGGATCAGCCGTGGGTGGGGAGGAAGCGTGGACCGGATCAGCCCCGGGTGGGGAGGAAGCGTGGACCGGATCAGCCCTGGCTGGGAAGGAAGCGTGGACCGGATCAGCCGTGGGTGGGGAGGAAGCGTGGACCGGATCAGCCGTGGGTGGGGAGGAAGCGTGGACCGGATCAGCCGTGGGTGGGGAGGAAGCGTGGACCGGATCAGCCCTGGCTGGGGAGGAAGCGTGGACCGGATCAGCCGTGGGTGGGGAGGAAGCGTGGACCGGATCAGCCGTGGGTGGGGAGGAAGCGTGGACCGGATCAGCCGTGGGTGGGGAGGAAGCGTGGACCGGATCAGCCGTGGGTGGGGAGGAAGCGTGGACCGGATCAGCCCTGGCTGGGGAGGAAGCGTGGACCGGATCAGCCGTGGGTGGGGAGGAAGCGTGGACCGGATCAGCCGTGGGTGGGGAGGAAGCGTGGACCGGATCAGCCGTGGGTGGGGAGGAAGCGTGGACCGGATCAGCCGTGGGTGGGGAGGAAGCGTGGACCGGATCAGCCCTGGCTGGGAAGGAAGCGTGGACCGGATCAGCCGTGGGTGGGGAGGAAGGTGGACCAGATCAGCCGTGGGTGGGGAGGAAGCGTGGACCAGATCAGCCCTGGCTGGGAAGGAAGCGTGGACCGGATCAGCCGTGGGGGGGGGAGGAAGCGTGGACCGGATCAGCCCTGGCTGGGAAGGAAGCGTGGACCGGATCAGCTGTGGGTGGGGAGGAAGCGTGGACCGGATCAGCCGTGGGTGGGGAGGAAGCGTGGACTGGATCAGCCCTGCAGTGGGGAGGAAGCGTGGACCGGATCAGCCGTGGGTGGGGAGGAAGCGTGGACCGGATCAGCCGTGGGTGGGGAGGAAGCGTGGACCGGATCAGCCCTGGGTGGGGAGGAAGCGTGGACCGGATCAGCTGTGGGTGGGGGGGGAAGCGTGGACCGGATCAGCCCTGCAGTGGGGGAGGAAGCGTGGACCGGATCAGCCGTGGGTGGGAAGGAAGCGTGGACCGGATCAGCCGTGGGTGGGAAGGAAGCGTGGACCGGATCAGCCCTGCAGTGGGGGAGGAAGCGTGGACTGGATCAGCCCTGGGTGGGGAGGAAGCGTGGACCGGATCAGCCGTGGGTGGGGGGGGAAGCGTGGACCGGATCAGCCGTGGGTGGGGAGGAAGCGTGGACTGGATCAGCCCTGCAGTGGGGGAGGAAGCGTGGACCGGATCAGCCGTGGGTGGGGGGGAAGCGTGGACTGGATCAGCTGTGGGTGGGGGGGGGAAGCGTGGACCGGATCAGCCGTGGGTGGGGAGGAAGCGTGGACCGGATCAGCCGTGGGTGGGGGGGGAAGCGTGGACCGGATCAGCCCTGGGTGGGGAGGAAGTGTGGACCGGATCAGCCCTGGGTAGGGAGGAAGCGTGGACTGGATCAGCCCTGGGTGGGGAGGAAGCGTGGACTGGATCAGCCCTGGGTGGGGAGGAAGCGTGGACTGGATCAGCCCTGGGTGGGGGGCAGTGTGGACCGGATCCGCCTTACAGTCGGGGAGACAGTGTGAACTGGATCCGCCCAGGGTTGGGGGGCAGTGTGGACCGGATCTGCCCTGCAGTCGGGGAGGCAGTGTAGACTGGATCTGCAGTGGGTGGGTAGGACCACAGGCTACTGCTGACCCGACTCACTGGGGGTGAAGGAGCATGGACACGCTTCTTTTGCGCCTGTGTGTGTGTGCTAATTATGTTTTGTAGAGATAGGGTCTCACTGTGTTACACCCAGTCTGGACTCGAACTCCTGACCTCAAGTGATCTTCCCATCTCAGCCTCCCAAAGTGTTTGGATTACAGGCATAAGCCTCTGCACCCAGCCTCCTCTTTATTTTTTAGTTCAGGTTGGAATAACACTAGAGGGATAAAATCTGCGTGTTTAAAAAGGAGGCAGCCCGGCCAGGCGTGGTGGCTTATGCCTGTAATCCCAGCACTTTCGGAGGTCAAGGCAGGCAGATCACTTGAGGTCAGGAGTTTGAGACCAGCCTGGGCAACCTGGTGAAACCCCATCTGCACTAAAAATATAAAAATTAGCCGGGCGTGGTGGTGCGCGCCTGTAATCCCAGCTACTTGAGAGGCTGAGGCAGGAGAATCACTTGAACTCAGGAGGCAGAGGTTGCAGTGAGCCGAGATCGCACCACTGCACCCTAGCCTGGGTGACAGAGTGAGACTCTGTCTCAAAAATAAATAAATGAATAAATAAATAAATAAAGAGGCAACACGTCCAGATATTCCGAGTTCCTGGCACGCGGGTACCACTGGATTTGGATGCTGTGGCCGTGGGAGTCCTCCTGCGATAGGAGGTGGAAGTATTACCGTCAGCCTGGTGGGTGCAGGCAGAGGGGAAGGAGGAAGGAGCTCCAGGTGCAGGGAGTGCTACAGCAAGGACGGCGCCAGGGTGGGAGCAGAATGTATGCAGGGGGTGTTGTGTTGCAGGCGGCCTGGGCTGGGTGGGCCGAGTCTGAGGGAGCAGAATGTATGCAGGGGACGTCGTGTTGCACGCAGCCTGGGCCGGGTGGGCCGAGTCTGATGAGGACTGCCTCGCTTTCCTCCCACCTCTGCCCTTGGCTGTCAGCGTGAGGCTCCTGCAGCCGCTGTAACAAACCCCACAAGTGAGTGCCCTGGATGACCATGGCTTCCCTCGGGGGTTCCGAGTCTACCGTGGACCCACAGGGCTGGGCCCTCCTGGAGGCTCCAGGGGGGAATTCGGTTCCCACCTTTCCCAGAGTCTAGAGGCACCTGCTTGGCTCTCGGGGACTCCTTCCTTCCCCTTCACAGCCACAGCGCAGCCTCTTCCAGTCTCTCTCTGACTCTCATCTCACGAGGATGCTACGAGGACACTGGGCGCCGGATTACCCAGGATGCTCTCCCGTCTCCAGATCCTTAACCTCATCCCATCTGCCGAGCCCCTTCTGCTGTTAAGACGCCATCTTGGCAGGTCCCAGGGGTTAGCACGTGGATGATGTCTTTGAAGGGGCTGTTATGTTTAGTCTCCCCCATGATCAGTAATAATTGGGCACCTCCCCTTGCCCATCTCAAATGTCCCTGCCTCTGACCCCCGGCGTGCAGAGCATGTCCCTGGTGGCCCGCCATGGGAGTTGTTACCAGCACACCCTGACCTGGGTCTCCTGGAGGTGCAGTGAGCACACATTGTTTATCTGTGGCCCTCCATGCTGCTGGGACGTGAGGCCCGGAAGGACAGGCCCACGCCCAGCCCATGGCAGCGACTCCAGCGCCTGGAGCAGGGCTTAGGCCTTTTGTGTCTGGCGTGATGTCCTCAAGGTTCCTCCATGCTGTGGCCCGTCGTGGGGCTTGTTCCTGTTCGTGGCTGGCTCGGGCTCCGGTGTGTGGATGGGCCACCCTGTGTTGACCATGCTTCCGCTGACGGGCTTTTGAGCTGTCTCCACCCGCGGCTGCTGTGGCGGTGCTGCTGTGAGCGTCCCTGTGGAAGTTACCGCGTGGACGTGTGTGTGCGTTTCTTGTGGAGATCCCGGGAGTGGAATTGTGGGTTACGTGGAAACTCCGTGTTGAAGCTTCCGAGGGGCCAGGCTGTTTCCACAGCTCCACCCGGGCGCGTGCGGCTCCGGCCCCACATCCTCACTCTGGTCTCTTGTCTCGTGAACATGCGTGTTTCTTTCCCTCTGTACGCTGAGTAGGGAGCTCTTTCGAGGTCAGTGGCGTAGATTTACGAAAATGGTGAAATGAATTCTGCGGTGACTAGTTTGGTCAGGATGGAACTGCAGCAAATAAAAAGCAAACCCTCCCTCTGTGCGCACGCCCTCAACCCCCCTCCTGGGGGCCTGCTGCGGACAGGCTGCTGTGTAGCCTCGGGACCTTTCTGACGAAAAAGACCGTGTTCTCCGCCTCACGGAGTGGGTGACGTCACGAAGGTCTCTTCTTGTCCACACGTAAAGAGCTGGCCTATTCTTTCTTGTGACTGAGTAAAATTCCCCTGGATTAATCCAAATCTCTCCCAGTTCCCGTTTATTTCTTTTCAGTTATTTGTCTGGAAATGAGTGCCTCTCTTTTTTTTTTTTTTTTTTTTTTTTTTATTAGAGACAAAGTCTCACTCTGTCGCCCAAGCTGAAGGGTGGTGGTGCGATCACAGCTCACTACAGCCTTGAATTCCTGGGCTCAAGTGCTTCTGTCTCAGCCTGCCGAGCAGCTGGGACTGCAGGTGCACCACACACCTTGCTCTTTGTTTGTTTTTTTGAGACAGAGTCTCGCTCTGTTGCCTAGTCTGGAATGCGATGGCGTGATCTCAGCTCACTGTAACCTCCGCCTCCTGGGTTCAAGCAATTCTCCTATCTCAGCTTCCCAAGTCACTGGGACTACAGGCGCCCACCACCATGCCTGGCTAATTTTGTATTTTTATAGTAGAGACAGGGTTTCACCATGTTGGCCAGGCTGGTCTTGAACTCCTGTCCTCAAGTGATCCGCCCGCCTTGACCTCCCAAAGTGTTGGGATTACAAGCATGAGCCACTGTGCCTGGTCACCTTGGTTATTTTTTTAAATTTATTTTTATTATTTTTATTTATTTATTTATTTATTTATTTGACACGGAGTCTCGCTCTGTCGCCCAGGCTGGAGTGCAGTGGCCAGATCTCAGCTCACTGCAAGCTCCGCCTCCCGGGTTTACGCCATTCTCCTGCCTCAGCCTCCTGAGTAGCTGGGACTACAGGCGCCGCCACCTCGCCCGGCTAGTTTTCTGTGTTTTTTTTTTTCAGTAGAGACGGGGTTTCACCGTGTTAGCCAGGATGGTCTCAATCTCCTGACTTCGTGATCCGCCCGTCTCAGCCTCCCAAAGTGCTGGGATTACAGGCTTGAGCCACTGCGCCCGGCCTTTGCTTATTTTTTAGTATTTCTTTTTTGTAGGGATGGGGTCTCACTGTGTTGCCCAGGCTGGTCTCAAACTCCTAGGCTCAAGCTATCCTCCCTCATCAGCCTCCCAGAGTGATAGAATTACGGGTGTGAGCCACTGCACCTGGCTCAGTTCTCTCTTTATTTTTTAAATTTACTTTTATTTTTTTGAGACAGGGTCTTGCTGTGTTGCCCAGGCTGGAGTGCAGTGGCGCCATCTCAGCTCACTGCACCCTCTGCCTCCCGGGTTCAAGCGATTCTCCTGCCTCAGCCTTCTGAGTAGCTGGGATTACAGGCGCCCGCCACCAAGCCCAGCTAATTTTTTGTATTTTTGGTAGAGGCGGGGTTTCACCATGTTGGCCAGGCTGGTCTTGAACTCCTGAGCTCAAGTCATCGGCCCGCCTGGAACTCCCAAAGTGCTGGGACGACAGGCCTGAGCCACCGTGACTGGTCCCCCCTCAGTTCCCTCTTGATATGCATTGAACTCTTCGTTCTTTCACTTTTCAATAATATGCTGGTGCCATATGGTGAGTGCTGGCTCTGCACTCGCCTCCGCACACCTGCTGGGCATAGCCCTGTGATGGGTGGGAACGCTGCGTCTGATGGTGCGGGACTCTGGGGAATTGCTCTTTGAGAAGGCGTGGAGTCTGCTCCCCTGCAGCGACTGGCTCATGTCTTTCGATGTGCCTGGTGCAGGGCTGCGCCCAGAGGAGCAGGTGGAGGTGGCGGGGAGCCAGCCACCCCCACTCACTCACTCCCCTTCCTCCAGCGGCCAGTTTGCGATCGTGCGGAAGTGCCGGCAGAAGGGAACGGGCAAGGAGTACGCGGCCAAGTTCATCAAGAAGCGCCGCCTGTCATCCAGCCGGCGCGGGGTGAGCCGGGAGGAGATCGAGCGGGAGGTGAACATCCTGCGGGAGATCCGGCACCCCAACATCATCACCCTGCACGACATCTTCGAGAACAAGACGGACGTAGTCCTCATCCTGGAGCTGGTCTCTGGCGGGGAGCTCTTTGACTTCCTGGCGGAGAAGGAGTCGCTCACGGAGGATGAGGCCACTCAGTTCCTCAAGCAGATCCTGGACGGCGTCCACTACCTGCACTCCAAGCGCATTGCGCACTTTGACCTGAAGGTGAGCCCCGTGGGGCCGGCCAGTGTGGGGGCGGGGAAGAGCCTGGAGAGCACCTCTTGCGTGTGGGGGTGAGGGTGGGGGGAGCTTGGGAGCGTGGGGGTGAGAGTGGGGGGTGTGTGGGGGTCAGGTTGGGGGGAGCATGGGGGTGAGGGGGGGAGCGTGGGGGTGAGGTTGTGGGGAGCGTGGGGGTGAGAGTGGGGGCTGCATGGGGGTGAGGTTAGGGGGAGCGTCGGGGTGAGGTTGGGGGAGGCCCGTGCTTTCCCGCTGAGCCCCCTCCCGCCCCAGCCGGAAAACATCATGCTGCTGGACAAGAACGTGCCCAACCCACGCATCAAGCTCATCGACTTCGGCATCGCGCACAAAATCGAGGCGGGGAATGAGTTCAAGAACATCTTCGGCACCCCAGAGTTTGTGGGTGAGGCCCTGCCCAGTGGGCAGCCCAGCCTGGGGAGGGTGGTCTGGGGCTGCCTGCTGGGCATGGGGTGGGTCATGCCCGGCGCCAGCTGCCGCTTCCATAGCCCTGAGGCTGCCCCTCTTGGGCCCGGCATTGCAGGAGGTCAGGGCCTCCGTTTGGTGCAGCCCAGCTGTCCTACCGTCAGGCCCTGAGGGCCAGCTCTGCCGCATTCCTGCCCCAAGGGCTGTGATGTGTTGAGCCTTGACCCCGTGCCTGTGTCGTGAGCCTCTTCCTTGGCCCGTGTGTCCCCAGTGCCTGATCCACATCTCCCTGTTCTGCAGCCCCAGAGATTGTGAACTATGAGCCGCTGGGCCTGGAGGCGGACATGTGGTGAGTGTGCCACCCCCTCCCCCGGGCCTCCCTGCTGTCCTGGAGCGCAGGCCAGCGCTGCAGCTGGGGATGAAGCGGGGCCTTGCTGCTGCTCGAGTATGGGGGGACCATTGCCCTAGAACAGGGGCTCTGGACGCCCTCGTCCTAGGAGGGCAGGCGGGGCCCTGCACTGGGAGGGGAGGCGGCCCCACACCGCACTGACCTCTTCCTCTTGTCTGTCCCCAGGAGCATCGGCGTCATCACCTACATCCTGTGAGTACCTGGTGGGGGCCCCTCAGCTGTGCAGCACAGCTGGCACGGGTCCCGGGCTCCGTGTGTTTCATGCGGATGCTGGGGTTCCCCAGCCTGGCTGTGACCCATCACGGGTGCTCAGGGTATACCGGGTGAACGGATGAGTGATTCTCTGTGGCTGCTGTTCCAGAGGCTTCTGAAGAGTTCTGAAGGCAGGACGCTCACAGAGCACCTGAGCAGGCCCCGGGTTCGGGGGTGTGTATGCTCCTGTCCCTGCTGCTGCTAGGGAGGCCAGCCTCCTCAAAGTGCAAGGAAGGGACCTGGCCCCAGGCTGGGTTTTGACTCCTCCCTGGGCCACACATGGGCCTGCCGTTGTTTATTATTTTTATTTGTTGAGACGGGGTCTTAGCTGTTGCCCAGGCTGGAGTGCTGTCCTAGCTCACTGCAGCCTGCACCTCCCAGGCTTAAGCAGTCCTCCCACCTCAGCCTCCCGAGTACCTGGGACTACATGTGCACACCACCATGCTCGGCTTTTATTTATTTATTTATTTTAACGGAGTTTCACTCTTGTTGCCTAGGCTGGAGGGCAGTGGTGCGATCTCGGCTGTGGACTGCAACCCCCATCTCCCGGGTTCAAGTGATTCTCCTGCCTCAGTCTCGAGTAGCTGGGATTACAGGTGCCCATCACCACACCCAGCTAATTTTTGTATTTTTAGTAGAGATGGGGTTTCACCATGTTGGTCAAGGCTGGTTTTGAACTCCTGACCTCAGGTGATCTGCCCCCCTCGGCCTCCCAAAGTGCTGGGATCACAGGTGTGAGCCACCATGCCCGGCTGGCTAATTTTTTTTTTTTTTTTCTTTTTTTTTTGAGACGGAGTTTTGCTCTTGTTGCCCAGCATCAGGCTGGGAGGCAGACGCTGTCGGGCCCTCTTGCTGCTGGGCTGTTGACCTTGATCTCTTGGCTAAGGTGTTGTCAGCTTGGGCTCCCCCCTGCAGTTACCCTCCTCCCCTCGGCGTTCCTGAGGACTGGGGTCTTTCGGGTCCTGCATCTGCACAGATACTTCGAATCTCCAAGGAGACCCTGCCCGTTCATTGCTGCTGCTGTCAGTGTCAGGGTGTGGGGGTGGATTTTGAATGCCTATTGGGTGGTGGCTGGGATCGTTGCGGGAAGATTCTAGGGGCTCAGGAATGTGAGTGGCCCAGGCCCCTGCTGTCAGCCTGTCGTCTGTGCTCTGCCTGTCGTGGGCAGAACGGAGTTGGGGGCAGCCGGGGAGGTGGCACGGTTGTGGTGGGACCCCAGGACCCCACTGAACCCCGTGCCCGTCTCACAGCCTGAGCGGTGCATCCCCGTTCCTGGGCGAGACCAAGCAGGAGACGCTCACCAACATCTCAGCCGTGAACTATGACTTCGACGAGGAGTACTTCAGCAACACCAGTGAGCTGGCCAAGGACTTCATTCGCCGGCTGCTCGTCAAAGATCCCAAGTACGAGGGGCCAGCAGAGGGCACGGGGTGGGACATGGGACACGGGCCCACTCCACCCATGGAGGCTGCAGGGGACTCTCCTCCCAGCGCCACCTCCCTGCGGCTGGGGATCAGACATGGCTTCGCTCTTGGGCTGGAGAGAGGAAACTGATGGCGCAGGTTGGCCATTGCCATGGTTTTTCCTTGAGACGGAGTCTCGCTCTGTCACCTAGGCTGGAGTGCAGTGGTGCGATCTCAGCTCACTGCAGCCTCCGCCTCCCGGGTTCAGGATATTCTCCCATGTCAGCCTCCTGAGTAGCTGAAATTACAGGTGCCCGCCACCACACCTGGCTAATTGTTGTATTTTTAGTAGAGACGGGGCTTCACCGTGTTGCCCAGGCTGGTCTTGAGCTCCTGACCTCCAGTGATTTGCCCGCCTTGGCCTCCCAAAGTTCTGGAATTGCAGGCGTGACACACTGTGTCTGGCTGCTTGCCGTGTATTTAACAAACTTTTAGTTGCCAGTGTGTAAAATAAGGTTCCATGTAAAATTCCAGGTGACTTGTTTTCCTGTAAACACTTAGAATCCTGGCAGTGCTGAGCCCTCACTCATAGGGCCTTCCTGGGCCTCTCCTGACCTCCCCGGGCCTCCCTGGGTGTCCCCAGGCCTCCCCAGACCCCCAGACCTCCCTGGGCCTCCCCGGCCACCCAGCCTCTCTCTCGGGCACCTGGGTTTGCTACTCCAGCCTGAAGTCTCGGCTCTCTCCACCGTCCCCCAGATAACCCTGCGCTCCCTGAAGTCCCGTTGTTCAGCTCCTGTGGTTGGCTGAGCAGAGGCTGGGGGGTGACTTTAGGGCTTTTGGGGGTCCTGGGAGTCAGGCATCCGCGGGAGGACGGGACAGATGGTGCAGGTGTAACTAACCAGGGCAGGGGTCTTCCAGGCAGAGAATGACCATTGCCCAGAGCCTGGAACATTCCTGGATTAAGGTAAGTGGAGCGGGGGGAGTTCCCTGGGCTTCCCGCCTTGGCCTTCTCACTGGGGTCCGGATGGCCTTCAGCATTTAAGGCTTGTGGATGTGACAAACCCCAGTGGCTGGGAAGGGTCCCCAGAGGAGTGGGCCTGGGTGGTGGGGGTCGGGTCCTGGGCGTGGGACATGTGGCACCCGACAGACCTGGTGGCGTCCTCGGCTGGTGTGTGTCCAGCAGGGCTGAGACTCCCAGGGCCAGGGCTGCAACGTTTTTCTCGAGGGAGCACTTTTGGCTTGGCATTGGGCCGGGCAGTCTCTGTCATGAGGCGTTGACTCGGCTGCCGGATGAGCCCCTGAACCTCAGTTCACACTGGCAGGCGGGGGCTGGCAGGGCTGGGTGGCATCGCGGGGACCCCCTCAGGCCTCCCTCCCTCCTAGGCCATCCGGCGGCGGAACGTGCGTGGCGAGGACAGCGGCCGCAAGCCCGAACGGCGGCGCCTGAAGACCACGCGTCTGAAGGAGTACACCATCAAGTCGCACTCCAGCATGCCGCCCAACAACAGCTACGCCAACTTCGAGCGCTTCTCCAAGGTGCTGGAGGAGGTGGCGGCGGCCGAGGAGGGCCTGCGTGAGCTGGAGCGAAGCCGGCGGCTCTGCCATGAGGACGTGGAGGCGCTGGCCGCCATCTACGAGGAGAAGGAGGCCTGGTACCGCGAGGAGAGCGACAGCCTGGGCCAGGACCTGCGGCGGCTGCGGCAGGAGCTGCTCAAGACCGAGGCACTCAAGCGGCAGGCGCAGGAGGAGGCCAAGGGCGCGCTGCTGGGGACCAGCGGCCTCAAGCGCCGCTTCAGCCGCCTGGAGAACCGCTACGAGGCGCTGGCCAAGCAGGTGGCCTCCGAGATGCGCTTCGTACAGGACCTGGTGCGCGCCCTGGAGCAGGAGAAGCTGCAGGGCGTGGAGTGCGGGCTGCGCTAGGCCTACTGGGATGGGCCAGGCCCCAGGACAGCTGGAGCTCGGCCTTCGGTGGGGGCGCTTACTTGGACGCTGCTCCTCCTGTCCCGTTCCAGCCCTTGTACACCGCCCCCAGGCTGGAGGCGGAGTGGGAAGAGCTGGAGGGCAAGGGTGGGTGTGGGACGGGGCTGCTTCTCTGCACAGCCTCCAAGCCGGCCTTCACCTTCGCTCCTGCATCATCAATGACGCTGGGACCCTCCAGGCAGCGTGGCCTCTGGCGCTGTGAGGGTTGGGACCCAGGATGGGACTGGCTACCGAGGCACAGCGGCCGTCCGAATGCAGCCCTGGCCCAGGCCCAGGCCTGGGGGAGGGTTTGCGGGCAGTTTGGCGGGGTGCTGCCCGCTGCTGCCACTGGCCCAGGAGGAGGTCGTGGGACAGCGAGGGTGGGGTAGACGGCGGACAGGCAGTCCCCGCACTTCTGGGTGGCGCCGGGCTTGGTGGGGTCTTCTACCATGTGCCCTCCTTGCTGAGGTCGGTTCCCTGGATGTGGGGTCTTCTGCTGCGGACTCCTCCGCGAGCCCCGTCATGGCGCGTGTGCAGGCCTAGACAAGAGCGGCCCTGTGCAGCCAAGAGAAATAAAACA
Source organism: Macaca thibetana thibetana (assembly GCF_024542745.1). Classification (NCBI taxonomy): domain Eukaryota; kingdom Metazoa; phylum Chordata; class Mammalia; order Primates; family Cercopithecidae; genus Macaca; species Macaca thibetana. Next base: position 20,229,374 of record NC_065596.1, read on the forward strand.
CCGGCTTCCAGATACGCAGCGTGTTGTGTGCTTCAGACCTTGGCAGGGGATAAGCAGCCTTTGGCCTCCGGGGATGTGCCCTCCGAGGCTTTCATGTTTGTCTGTGTTCCCTGCCTGCCGCTGTGCTCCTTGGGAAGAAGGGGACAAAGTTGGGTGGCCTCGCAGACCCTCACGGTGTCCTGGGAGCTGCTGCATCTTGGTCTCTGGCACCCCTGGGTGTTTGGATTGCAATGAGATGGAAGCTCCAGGCCGCCGAGGTGGATCAGAGCCATTTCTTGTCCTTTTGCGCCTTACCAGATGCTGCTGTGTCCCACGTGGGAGCCCCTGCCCCGCCTGGAGCCACAGGCCAGTGGCCTTGGAGGAGCAGGCTCAGCACAGCCACTGGGTCTCACTCACACGTGGTTTCAGAGAGTGCCCCACCCTGCTCGGCCTTCCTGAGGAGGTTTGTTTTTTTTTTTTTTTGAGATGGAGTCCCGCCCTGTCGCCCGCTGGAGTGCAGTGGTGTGATCTCGGCTCACTGTAACCTCCGCCTCCTGGATGCAAGTGGGTCTCCTGCCTCAGCCTCCCAAGTGGCTGGGATTACAGGCGTGCATCACCACACGTGGCTAATTTTTGTCTTTTGTTTTTGTTTGAGATGGAGTTTTGCTCTTGTTGCCCAGGCTGGAGTGCAATGGCACGATCTTGGCTCACTGCAACCTCCACCTCCCAGGTTCAGGCGATTCTCCTGCCCCAGCCTTCCAAGTAGCTGGGGTTACAGGCATGTGCCACCACGCTGGGCTAATTTTGTATTTTTAGTAGAGGCAGGGTTTTACCATGTTGGCCAGGCTAGTCACGAACTCCTGACCTCAGGTGATCTGCCCACCTCGGCCTCCCAAAGTGCTGGGATTCCAGGCGTAAGCCACCATGCCCAGCTGTAATTTTTGTATTTTTAATAGAGACGGGGTTTCACCTTGTTGGCCAGGCTGGTCTCGAACTCCTGACCTCGAGTGATCCGCCCTCCTTGGGCTCCCAAAGTGCTGGGATTAGAGGCGTGAGTCACTGCATCTGGCCATTTTTTTTTTACTTTATTTTTTTTCATTGAGCTATGATTCACACACCCTAAAATCTTTTTTTTTAAGTGTACAATTCAGTGGTTTTAGTATATTCACAGAGGCAGGAACATGTACATCCACACAAAAATTGTATGTGAACCAGGCATCGTGGGGCTGCTTGTGGTCCCCAGTACTCAGGAGGCTGAGACAAGAGGATCACTTGAGCTCAGGAGGCGGAGGCTGCAGTGAGCTGTGGTCCCGCCACTGTACTCCAGCCTCGGTGACAGAGCAACACCTTGTCTCATAAAGAAATGCACAGTGCACCAGGCATGGTGGCTCACGCCTGTATCCCCAGCACTTTGGGAGGCCGAGGTGGGCGGATCACGAGGTCAGGAGATTGAGACCATCCTGGCTAACACGGTGAAACCCCGTCTGTACTAAACGTAAAAAAACTAGCCGGGCGTGGTGGCGGGCACCTGTAGTCCCAGCTACTCTGGAGGCTGAAGCAGGAGAATGGTGTGAACCCGGGAAGCGGAGCTTGCAGTGAGCCGAGATAGCACCTCTGCACTCCAGCCTGGTGACAGAGCGAGACTCCATCTCAAAAAAAAAAAAAAAAAAGCACAGTGTGTCTCCTGGTGCCAGCTGTGAGCATGTTAAGTCAGTGGATCACGTGTGCCTTCCTCTTCCTGCCCATCTCATCTGGCCCCGTAGGCAGAAAGGATGCCTTAGAACTCCCAACGGTCACCTGCCACAGAGCCACTGGGAACTGCAGCCTGGCCACGGAGGAACCTTGTGGGACACAGCCACCAGGTGGCACTGAGGAGGCCGACCGGTCCAGCGCCCCATCCCTGCAACTGGACTCTGCCTGGGAGGTCCAGGATGATGCTGGGCCGGGCAGCCAAGTGTGGACGGACCAGGCAAGGGATTTAAGTACCCGTGGCTCAGACAGGCGTTTGCACACCCATGTTCACAGCTGCACAACTTGACAGCCAAAGGGTGGAGGGAACCCAGGCGCCCATCCACAGATCAATGGAGTAATGGAGGGTCCCTTCTGTGATGGAACATGATTCAGCCTGAAAAAAGGGAACCCTGACAAGGGCCACAGCATGGATGCACCTTGAGGATGTCACGCTTGCTGAGAAGCCTGGCACAAAAGGACGAACACCGATTCCACTCCTAGGAGGTCCCTAGAGCCATCAGAGTCAGAGAGACAGAAAGTAGGATGGGGGGTGTCGGGCTGGGGAGGTGGGTGGAGAGTGTTTCAGGGGACAGAGTTTCAGTTTGGGAAGGTGAGAAAGTTCCAGGAATGTGGCCCAACTCAGTGGCTCACGCCTGTAATCCCACCACTTTTGGGAGACTGAGGCAGGAGGATTGTTGAGTCTAGGAATTTGAGACAAGCCTGGGCAACACAGTGAGACCCCTGCTTCTATGAAAAATGAGAAAATTAGCTTAACGTGATGGCCCATACCTGTGGTCCCAGCCTCTAGGGAAGCTGAGGGAGGAGGAACGCTTGAGCCCAGGAGGTTCAGGTTGCAGTGAGCCATGATTGTACCACTGGACTCCAGCCTGGGCAGCAAAGCAAGACCCTATCTCAAACACACACACACACAGCGCCGGGTGCAGTGGCTCATGCCTGTAATCCTAGCACTTTGGGAGGCTGAGGCGAGGGTTCTCACTCAAGCTCCATCTCAGATGCCCAGAGGAAGGCCAGAGACGGGGCCAGGGGCTCAGGGTCACCCCGCTGAGGGAGGCTGGGCCAGGTGTGGTCGCACGCTCCTAGCAGTGGGAGCCCCCAGGGGTCCTGGTCTCCTGGTGTGGTTGGTCTGTCCCCCCACCCCAGCAGGGTTCACGTTCTGCTGGTTCCAGGAAAAGGGCTGGGAGTGTGAGTTTGGGGCCCTGCTGCGCTTCCACGGACTTCAATTTCCTTGTCTGACCAGAGGGGCTGACCGGAGGGGCCTCCTGGTCTTCTGACGGCTGAGGGGGTGATGGTCCCGGCCTCCGGTGGGATCCCAGAGGCCTCCAAGAGGCCAGGGCTTGATGCTTTGTGCACCAGGGGATGAGGAGCCCTAGGGGATCTGGTAGGAAGTGCTGAATGCTGTGACGATCAACCAGATTGGATGTACTAGATGTGTTATTATTACTATTATTATTATTATTATTGTTATTTGTTGAGACAAGGTCTCACTATGTTTCCCGGGCTGGTCTCAAATTCCTGGGCTCAAGTGATCCTCTCGCCTCCACCTCCCAAAGTGCTGGGATTACAGGCATAAGCCACCATGTCCAGCTTCAAGTATGTTTTTATTGTGGTTAAAGTACACACAGCAGGCCAGGGGCAGTGGCTCACACCTGTAATCCCAGCACTTTGGGAGGCCGAGGCGGGTGGATCACCTGAGGTCAGGAGTTCGAGACCAGCCTGACCAACATGGTGAAACTCTTGTCTCTAATAAAAATACAAAAAATTAGCCAGGTGTGTTGGTGGGCGCCTATAATCCCGGCAACTCCAGAGGCTGAGACAGGAGAATCACTTGAACCCAGGAGGCGGAGGTTGTAGTGAGCCGAGGTTGCACCACCGCACTCCAGTCTGGGCGACAGAGCGAGACTCCATTTCAAAAAAAAAGAAAGAGGCTGGACGCGGTGGCTCACGCCTGTAATCCTAGCACATTGGGAGGCCGAGGCGGGCAGATCACAAGGTCAGGAGATCGAGACCGTCCTGGCTAACAGGGTGAAACCCCGTCTCTACTAAAAATACAAAAAATTAGGGCCGGGCGCGGTGGCTCAAGCCTGTAATCCCAGCACTTTGGGAGGCCGAGACGGGTGGATCACGAGGTCAGGAGATCGAGACCATCCTGGCTAACACGGTGAAACCCCGTCTCTACTAAGAAATACAAAAAACTAGCCGGGCGAGGTGGCAGGCGCCTGTAGTCCCAGCTACTCGGGAGGCTGAGGCCGGAGAATGGCGTGAACCCGGGAGGCGGAGCTTGCAGTGAGCTGAGATCCGCCACTGCACTCCAGCCTGGGCTACAGAGCGAGACTCCGTCTCAAAAAAAAAAAAAAAAAAAAAAAAAAAAAAAAAAAAAAAAATACAAAAAATTAGCCGGGTATGGTGGTGGGCACCTGTAGTCCCAGCTCCTCGGAAGGCTGAGGTAGGAGAATCGTTCTAAACCCAGGAAGCAGAGGTTGTAGTGAGCCGAGGTTGTGCACTCCAGCCTAGGCAACAGAGTGAGACTCTGTCTCAAAAAAAAAAGAAGAGGAGCGGAGAAGAGAAGCGGAGAAGAGGAAAAGAGAAGAGTTCCAAGGCTGGCAGGGGACAGAAACTAGCTACTAAAGGAGAAGCAGGACCCCGCCCAGCCCCCTCTGAGGAAGGAGAGCTCTTTGTCTAGGGGACCCACCTGCAGGAGCGGAGGAGGCCATGGATCCTCCCGGTTTCCCCAGGCTGAGTTAAGGCAGCACAGGACACACAACACCCATTTGAGGCCTCAGGCCGCAGCCTGGATTTAGTTACACACCGTCTGCAAAAATGTGTCCTGGGTTGAAGCACATCCTGGCTGCGCTCCTGGTAAACAGTGCTGCCTCTCTCTCTGCCATTTCCCCCTCCCCGGGGACAGGGATTCCATCTGCCTCCCAAGACGATGGTGAGGGCGGAAGGAAGGGGTGCAGCGGGGCCCGGCACCCTCTGGAGGGCCCCCAACTGTGAGTCTTGTTTGATTCTAGGGTCTCTGATGTAGTCATCGCCAAGTCACATTGGGTGGGGCAAGTGCTGCCCGGCGCCTCCAGGTCAGGGCCCAGAGCAGGTGTTGGGAGGAGGCCTGAGTCCGGCAGAGCCCGCAGCTGCCGTGGCCTTGACCATATACGGGCATGAAGCTGCAGTCACTATTAATAACCACAGCGCCTTTGCCCAGGTCCGGGGTGACGGCCGCTATAAAGCCAGGCCTGCCAGCCCCAAGCGGCTCCTTCAGCCCCCGAGAACCTTAACCCCCCTGTTGTGAGACAAAAAGAAAAGTAAGTACCAAAACCATCTCTTCCCACCCCCCGTCCCCCTGGTCAGCCTCGTGCAGAACACGGGCCCCCGTTCGGTGGCCAGAAGTCAGACACAGAACAATGGTGAAACGAGATCCCCTCAAAGGACGTCCGAAGCACAGATCCGGGGTGGTACCTATTGTCCCAGGCGGTTTGGTGGCCTCCAGGACAGCCCAGGCCCGTCCCTGCCTAAGGAGCAGGGAAGATGGCTGTGGGGAGGAGGAGGAGGAGGAGGAGGAGGAGGCAGCGGTGGCAGTGGCTGAGCTGTTTGGAGGCTGGGCCTGCTCACTGCTTCTCCTTATCTAAGAGGGGACGGAGCCGGGGATCCTGCTGCAGGCCGGGCGACCCCAACAATGCATGTGTGTCTTGCGATGATGTGGCCACGGCCATGGCTCCCTCATTGGGGAAGGCGAATGGTGAGGACGGAGGTGGGGGCTCCCTCCTTCCGGCCCCGTCCCTACCCCCGCCCCTGGCCATTCCGGGGTCTCCTGCCCCTCTCTGGGGTTTCACAGTTTCAGGGACCCTTTAGGGGAGAACTTACAGGCCGTGTCTTCAATGAGCCCTGTTTGGACGGACTGCACCTCACGGGCTCCCTGCTTGGAGAGCCGGCCGGACCCCCACCTTGTCACCCCCTCCCCTACCTTGGAGGGGGCTGGGCCGTGGTCCTCCCTGAAGCTCAGCGCTTTCTCCACCTCCTTGAATGCTGCAGAAGCTTAATGGGGGCAGAGAGGAGACAAGGCCAATTCTCGGGAGCCCGCAGCTCCCCCAGAATGTGCAGGGTGGATCCTGCCTGGGCCCTTCAGCCTGCTTCTCCCCCAGGCCCTGGCTGGGCCCCCAGCTGGCCCCAAGGACACCCCCTTAAGGCTCTGGTAGCGGGGAGTCCGGGGCGCCTAAGCTCGGTGGCCTTGGAAGTGACAGCTTTGGCTCCGGTAGGGCCCTGGGGTGGGGGGCAGGGGCGGTGCCAACAGAGTAACTGCTGATTAAGAGGCCGGCTGACTGCTACCTGATGTGAGTGGCAGATGCTGGGAGTGGGGTGGGGGTGCCTGAAATAGAGTTGGGGGGAGGCCGGCACCAAAGGCGCATTCCCCCACCTTCCAGGGCCTCTCTGCTTCCATCGGGGTGGGTCTCAGCCTCTCTCTTCCCATGGCGGGCAGGACTTCTGGGGAAGGGCCCGAGGGCAGAGTCCGAGGACTGGGCGGTCCCAGGGGAGCGGGCAGGGCAGCGCATTCCGGTTCTCCATGGAAGGGACTGTCCATCTGTCTGTGCACACACCCTCCAGCGCCTCCCAGACAGGGAGGGGGCTGCAGACTGGCTTCCTAATGACCCAGGTGGTTCATACCTGTAATCCCAGCACTTTGAGAGGCTGAGGTGGGAGTCTCCCTTGAGCCCAGGAGACCAGCCTCGGAAACGTAGATCCCGTCTCTACATAAAATAAAAAAACTAGCTGGGTGCCGTGGTACGCCCTGTAGTCCCAGCTACTTGGGAGGCTGAAGCGGGAGGATCGCTTGAGCTCAAGAGGTTGAGGTTGCCGTGAGCCACGATGGTGCCACTGCACTCCAGCCTGGGTGACAGAGTGAGACCCTGCCTCAAAAAAAACCCCCTAAAGATTGCCTTCCCAGCTGGAGAAGCCACTGAGTCAGGGGCACAGCGGGGTCCTGCCTGTCTGCCCCAGACCCTGGGGACCCTGAGACACCCCTCCCCAGCCCCTCACAGGGAGAGCCCTCAGAAGCCCTGAACCAAGTTCCCCAGTGTGGCCCTGAGACTCCCACCCTCACATGGGAGCTCAGAAGGCCAGCTTCCAACGAGGTCCTCTGCCCTCCGCAGACTCCGTGCGCTGCCTGTCACCCGGGGGTCCTGCAGGGGTCAAGGAGGAAGACCCCCAGGCAGGGGACTTTCACCAGAGCTAGGCTTCCCTCAGCCAAGTTCCTCACACCCCAGAAATGACTTGGCCCAGAGAAGTGTCAGCCACGGGACAGCATGGGGGCCTGTGTGTGAGGGCTGGTGCCCGCCCTGGACTCTCAGTCCCTTCCTGGGCCCACGATGGGTACCTTAAGGGAGCGGGGCAGGATTTTTTTTTTTTTTTTTTTTTTTTTTTGAGGCAGAGTCTGGCTGTGTCGCCCAGGCTGGAATGCAGCAGTGCGATCTTGGCTCACCACAACCTCTTCCTCCCAGGTTCAAGTGATTCTCCTGCTCAGCCTCCTGAGTACATGGGATTACAGACACCCACCACCACGCCCAGCTAATTTTTGTATTTTTAGTAGAGACAGGGTTTCACCATGTTGGCCAGGCTGGTCTCGAACTCCTGACCTCAAGTGATCTGCCCGCCTCGGCCTCCCAAAGTGCTGGGTTGACAGGTGTGAGCCACCGCGCCCGGCCCAGGATAGGATTGGAGTCCATTCTCTGCTCTTAGAATAGTTTTCTTCCCTGGGGCATTGTGTATATTTGGGGTTGGACTGTTCTCTGGGTGGGGCTGTCCTGGGCACTGCAGGGGTTGAGCAGCATCCTTGGCCTCCACTCACACCTTCCCAAGACGTGAGGACCACAAATGTCTCCAGACACCATCCAGTGTCCCCTGGTTGAGGGGTGCAGAATCACCCCCGGGTGAGAACCACTGGCCTGAGATTGCTCTTGGCCGGGAGCATTTCAGGAAGGTGAAGGCAAGGATGATTTTAGGTGGTACAAGTTCTGTGGCTTTTTGCACTGTTTTTGAGACAGGGTCTTGCTCTGTCACCCAGGCGGGAGTGCAGTGGCGTGATCATAGCTCACTGAAGCCTCCACCTCTTGTGCTCAAGAAATCCTCACACCTCAGCTTCCCTAGTAGCTGGGACCACAGGCGTGCACCCCCAAGCCCAGCTGATTTTTAATATTTTTTGTAGAGACAGGGTCTTGCTATGTTGCCCAGGCTGGTCTTGAACTCCTGGGCTCAAGTGATCCTCCAGCCTCGACCTCCCAAACTGTTGGGATTCCAGGCATGAGCCACTGAGCTCCTCTGTGTTTATTTTAACATGTGTCAGAAAATCCAGTTTTCCTCATATCATGTCAGAAAGTTTCCTCTTCAGAGGAATTTAGTTAAAAATCAATATAACAGGCCAGGCACGGTGGCTCAAGCCTGTAATCCCAGCACTTTGGGAGGCCGAGGCGGGCGCATAATGAAGTCAGGAGATCGAGACCATCATGGCCAACAGGGTGAAACCCTGTCTCCACTAAAAATACAAAAAATTAGCTGGGCGTGGTGGCGGGCACCTGTAGTCCCAGCTACTCGGGAGGCTGAGGCAGGAGAATGGCGTGAACCCGGGAGGCAGAGCTTGCAGTGAGCCGAGATCCTGCCACGGCACTCCAGTCTGGGCGACAGAGTGAGACTCCATCTCAAAAAAATAAACATAAATAAATAAATAAATAAATAAGTGGGACTTGTAAAGTAAATACAGGCCAGCCGCGGTGGCTCACGCCTGTAATCCTAACACTTTGGGAGGCCGAGGCAGGATCACCTGAGATCGGGAGTTTGAGACCAGCCTGGCCAGCATGGTGAAACCCCCATCTCTGCTAAAAAATACAAAAATTAGCCGGACGTGGTGGTGCACGCCTGTGATCCCGGCTACTCGGGAGGCTGAGGCAGGAGAATCACTTGAACCCGGGAGGCAGAGGTTACAGGCAGGGAGCCGAGATTGTGCCACTGTACTCCAGCTTGGACGACAGAGCAAGACTCTGTCTCAAAAGAAAGAAAGAAAGAAAGTAAATACACAAACTTGTGTGTGGGGGTGTCTGTGGCCCCATCGTGAGTGCAGGAGGAGAATGAGGGACTTTAGAAGGATCCAGCCAACGGGGTGGTTGCTGGGGGCTGGGGCCTCTGCTGAGGGGACCAGAAAGCCCTGGAGGATTGGTGGGACCCAGAGGGGATTCCAGGAAGTTGGAGGTGGTGGAGGGGGGTCCCACACAGGAGCAGGAGGTGTCTCCTCTGGTGGAACAAGGATTCCTGAGGAGCGAGACTCCGTCTCAAAAAAAAAAAAAAAAAAAATTCAGCTCTGCTGAGTGACCTTGGGCAAGTTTCTTTCCCTCTCTGAGCCCTATAGGAATGGGGTCATGGAATGATCTGACTGAGCTGGTTGACATGAGTGACTGGTTGGCCCCCTAAGAGCCTGTAATCCCAGACTAATCCTCCTATTTCTCTACCAGGCTGAGGCAGAGAGAACAAACAGAACTTTGAGTGCTGAGATAACACCGGGAAAGTCCGTCTCAAAAAAAAAAAAAAAAAAAAAAAAGAGTGGTAAAACTGGCATGAGCTTTAGTGCTACCCTAGTGCTCTGGCATGAGCGAGCTACCCTAGTGCTCCTGTTCCTATTGTTTTTGTTTTTTTTTGAGACGGAGTCTCCTCTGTCGCCCAGGCTGGAGTGCAGTGGCACGATCCGGCTCACTGCAAGCTCCGCCTCCCGGGTTCACGCCATTCTCCTGCCTCAGCCTCCCAAGTAGCTGGGACCACAGGCGCCGCCACCACGCCCGGCTAATTTTTTGTATTTTTAGTAGAGACGGGTTTCACCATGTTAGCCAGGATGGTCTTGATCTCCTGACCTCGTGATCTGCCCGCCTCGGCCTCCCAAAGTTCTGGGATTACAGGCATGAGCCACTGCGCCCGGCCTCCTGTTCCTATTTTTTTAACTTTTAGCAAAACACACAGAGCAAAATTTGTCATAGCAAAATTTGCCATCTTAATTATTACTTTTTTTTTCCCCCCCGAGACAGAGTCTTGCTCTGTCACCCAGGCTGGAGTGCAGTGGCGTGATCTCAACTCACAGCAACCTCTGCCTCCCTGGTTCAAGCTAGTCTCCTGCTTCAGCCTCCCAAGTAGCTAGGATTACAGGCGTGTGCCACCATGCCCGGTTAATTTTTGTATTTTTAGTGGAGACGGGATTTCACCATGTTGGCCAGGCTGGTCTCAAACTCCTGACCTCGTGATCTGCCTGCCTCGGCCCCCCAAAGTGCTGGGATTACAGGCGTGAGCCACCATGCCCGGCCATAAAATATTTCATTTTATTTTACTTTTTAAATTTAATTTTTTTTGTGTGTGTGTGAGATGGAATCTCACTCTGTCACCCAGGCTGGAGTGCAGTGGTGCGATCTCGGCTCACTGCAACTTCTGCCTCCCAGGTTCAAGCGATTCTCCTGCCTCAGCCTCCCAAGTAGCTGGAATTACAGGTGCCCCCACCACACCCGGCTAATTTTTGTATTTTTAGCAGAGATGGGGTTTCCCCATGTTGGCCAGGCTGATCTCAAACTCCTGACCTCAAGCGATCTGGCCGCCTCAGTCTCCCAAAGTGCTGAGATTACAGGCATGAGCTGCTGTGCCCGGCCAAGAATAAAATTTTAAATTAAAAAAAGAAACAGGGTCTCACTATGTTGCTTAGTCTGGTCTCAAACTCCTGGGCTCAAGCGATCCTCCTGCCTTGGCTTCTCGAAGTGCTGGGATTATAGGCATGAGCCACTGCTCTGGCCCCCCAATTTTTTTTTTTAAAGTAGAGACAGGGTCTTGCTATGTTGTCCAGGCTGACCTCAAACTCCTTGGTCCCTCCTGTCTCAGCCTCCCAAAGTTCTGGGATGCACAGGTGTGAGCGACTACGCCCAGCCTGCCTCCTTGCTTGTTTGCTTTCTCTCTGTCTCTCTTTTCTCTCTCTCTTTCCCTCTTTCTCTCTCTCTCTCTCTCTTGTTTTGAGATGGAGTCTTGCTCTGTTGCCCAGGCTGGAGTGCAATGGCACGATCTCAGGTCACTGCAACCTTTACTTCCCGGGTTCAAGCAATTCTCCTGCCTCAGCCGCTAGAGTAGCTGGGACTATAGGCATGCCACCACCATGCCCGGCTAATTTTTTTTTTTTTTTTTTTTGAGACGGAGTCTCGCTCTGTCTCCCAGGCTGGAGTGCAGTGGTGTGATCTCAGCTCACTGCAAGCTCTGCCTCCCGGGTTCACGCCATTCTCCCTCCTCAACCTCCCAAGTAGCTGGGACTACAGGCGCTCGCCACCTCGCCTGGCTAGTTTTTTGTATTTTTAGTAGAGACGGGGTTTCACCGTGTTAGCCAGGATAGTCTTGATCTCCTGACCTTGTGATCCGCCCGTCTCGGCCTCCCAAAGTGCTGGGATTACAGGCTTGAGCCACCGCGCCCGACCTAATTTTTATATTTTTAGTAGAGATGGGGTTTCGCCATGTTGGCCAGGCCGGTCTTGAACTCCTGATGTCAGGTGATCCACCCCTCTCTGCCTCTCAAAGTGTTGGAATTACAGGCGTGAGTCACCATGCCTGACCTTGGCTTATTTCACGAGTGCGACATCTTCAAGGGTCATGCTGTTGTACCCTGTATCCAGATTTCCTTCCTTTTCATGGCTGGGTAATAGTCCATTGTGTGGATGGAGTACGTTGTGTTCATTCATTGCTCCGTCCATGGACACTTGAGTTGCCTCTGCATTTTGGCTGTTGTGAGTCATGCTCCCATGAACGTGGCTGTGCAAGGACCTCTTTGGGTCCCTGCTGTGAGTTCCTTGGGGCCTTGCCCAGGAGCAGGATTGCTGGTCCCTACGGTAATTCCAGGTTTTGTTTTGTTTTGTTTTTTTTGAGACGGAGTCTCGCTCTGTCACCCAGGCTGGAGTGCAGTGGCCGGATCTCAGCTCACTGCAAGCTCCGCCTCCCGGGTTTACGCCATTCTCCTGCCTCAGCCTCCCGAGTGGCTGGGACTACAGGCGCCGCCACCGCGCCCGTCTAATTTTTTTTGTATTTTTTAGTAGAGACGGGGTTTCACCGTGTTAGCCAGGATGGTCTGAATCTCCTGACCTCATGATCCACCCGTCTCAGCCTCCCAAAGTGCTGGGATTACAGGCTTGAGCCACCGCGCCCGGCCTTTTTTTTTTTTTTTTTTGAGGTGGAGTTTCACTCTTGTTGCCCAGGCTGGAGGGCAGTGGCACAATCTCCGCTCACCACAACCTCCGCCTGCCGGGTTCAAGCGATTCTCCTGCCTCAGCCTCCCGAGTAGCTGGGATGACAGGCATGTGCCACTACGCCTGGCTAATTTTGTGTTTTTAGTAAAGATGGAGTTTCTCCATGTTGGCCAGGCTGGCCTCGAACTCCTGACCTCAGGTGATTCACCTGCCTCGGCCTCCCAAAGTGCTGGGATTACAGGCATGAGTCACCGGGCCCCGCCTATAATTCCATGTTTAATTCTGAGAAATGGCCAGACTGTTTCTCCCCATGCTCACCGTGTTCCATTTCCCACTGCAGAGCACAAGGGTTTTGCTCTCTCCACATCCTCGCCAACCCTTATCATCTTCCGTTTTTCAGTTGGTTACCTTGGTTACCCTATGGCTGCTGTTCCCCTTCTTGTTTTTTTGTTGTTGTTGTTGTTGTTGGGTTTTTTTGTTGTTGTTTTTTGTTTTTTTGTTTTTCGAGATAGGGTCTTGCCCTGTTGCCCAGCCTGGAGTGCACTCATGCAATCGTAACTCATTGCAGCATCGAATTCCTGGGCTCAAGGGATCCTCACACATCAGCCTCCCAAGTACCTGGTACTACAGACGTGTGCCATCATGCCTGGCTAATTTTTTGCAGAAACAGGGTCTCACAGCTGGGCGTGGTGGCTCGTGCCTGTAATCCCAGCACTTTGGGAGGCCTAGGCGGGTGAATCACCTAAAATCAGGAGTTCGAGACCAGCCTGGTCAACATGGCGAAATCCCGTCTTTACTAAAAATAAAAAAATTAGCTGGGCATGGTGGTGCATGCCTATGATCTCAGCTGCTTGGGAGGCTGAGGCAGGAGAATCGCTTGAACCTGGGAAGTGGAGCTTGCAGTGAGCCGAGATCGTGCCACTTCACTCTAGCCTGGGCGACAGAGCGAGACTCCGTCTCAAAAATAAATAAATAAATAAAAACAAAAACAGAAACGGGGTCTCAGTATGTTGCCCAGGCTGGTTTCAAACTCCTGGGCTCAAGCAATCCACCTGCCTCGGCCTCCCAAAGTGCTGGGATTACGGGCATGAGCTACCACGCCCGGCTAATATTTTATCATTTTTTGTAGAGACGGGGGTCTCACTATGTTGCCCAGGCTGGTCTGGAACTCCAGGGTTCAATTGATCCTCCCACCTCAACCTCCCAGAGTGCTGGGATTACAGGCATGAACCTTTCTTTTTTTTAAACAATAATGCCCAAGGTGTCTGGGCTGCCAGGCAGGGCTTCTGCTGTCCTGGAGCCACCTCTCTCTCTTACGTCTCTGTCCTGTCCTGGACTATTTTGGGCGCAGTGACTGGCAGATCATCCTTACCACACTCCGTGCTTATGGTGAAGGACAAGCCTTGGCAAGCCACCTCTTCCACGTCATCCTCTCATTCCATGTCCACTCCTGCCTCCCCTCCAGCACACAGACCTCAGACCTTCCCTGTGGCCCTGGACTCGACCTGCCGTACACCACACTGTTCAGCACACGTTTTGCACAGAGGGGCAGATAGTAAATATTTTTGGCTTTGAAGGCTTTGCAGGCTTTGCAGACAGACCTCCTCTGTCGGGGTGACTCAACGTGCTATTGTAGTACTAAAGCAGCCACAGGGCTGACACATGCAAATGGCAGGGGCCAGGTGCCAATAAAACTTTATTTATAGACATTGAGAAAAAAATTTTTTTTGAGACAGGGTCTCGCTTTGTCACCTAGGCTGGAGTGCAGTGGCCCGATCATAGCTCACTGCAGCCTCAACCTCTTGGGCTGAAGCAGTCCTCCTGTCTCAGCCTCCTGTGTAGCTGGGGCCACACAGGTGTACCACCATGTCCAGCTAATTTTTAATTTTTTTTCTGAGACAGCTCTCGCTCTGTTACCCAGGCTGCAGTGCAGTTGTGCAATTTTGGCTCACTGCAAGCTCTGTCTCCTGGGTTCAAGCGATTCTCCTGCCTTGGCCTCCCAAGTAGCTGGGATTACAGGCATGCGCCACTATGCCTGGCTGATTTTTATATTTTCAGTAGTGACAGGGTTTCGCCCTTTTGGCCAGGCTGGTCTCGAACTCCTGACCTCAGGTAATCTGCCCCCTTCGGCCACCCAAAGTGCTGGGATTACAGGCATGAATCACCGCACCTGGCCTGACAGGATCTTAAACAGAACACAGTAGACACCAACAGTTAAAAAAACAGGACCCAGTTTAATATTTAAGCTGTAGCGAGGTTACAGAGGCACCTTGGGGCTCAGTCCCTGAGCTCTGGGACACCCAACTGGGAGTGGGGCCTCCATTCTCCAACGTACAGACCTCCCGCTTAGGGAAACAGTCACACAATGTCCGGCTGGGACGCCGCAGGCCTGGCTGTTCTGTGGCCGCATCCGTGTCCGGGTCCCTGTGGCCTGGCTGGGCAAGCCGAGGAGGGGGCTGATTCCTGGGAGCGGTTCAGCAGCGAGTTCTGAATATCTTCCAGGACTTCACGCAAGAGCTCCTCTCGGGACTTCGTGCCGTCTAGGTAGACTGAAATCAGAAAGGCCGCGGTCAGGGCCGCCAGGAGGAAGGGGGCCAGAGCACAGGGGGAGGAGTGGATGGTTGGGTCGGGAGCAAGGAGACCCGCAGAGTCGGGCTGCTGGAGTCCGTTTCCTGGACCAACAGCAAGAAGGGACCCGGGCGCGGCGGCTTACACCTGTAATCCTAGCACTTTGGGAGGCCAAGGCAGGCAGATCACAAGGTCAGGGGTTCAAGACCAGCCTGGCCAAAAGTGGCGAAACCCCATGTCTACTAAAAATACAAAAATTAGCTGGGCGTGGTGGCGCACACCTGTAATCCCAGCTATGTGGGAGGCTGAGGCAGGAGAATGGCTTGAACCTGGGAGGCAAGGTTGCAGTGAGCCAAGATCGCGCCACTGCACTCCAGCCTGGGCGACGGAGCGAGACCCTGTCTTGGAAAAAAAAAGATGGAGAGGGACTGGGCTCAGGGTCCTCCCCAGGGCAAGGCCTGGTCATGCTCAGGGGCTTACCCACTTCCACACCGTTGGCCTCCATCTCCTGCCTATACTTCTGGTACATGGGCCACACGTGGACCGTCGAAGAGGCCGGGGGGATCAGGGACGGTGTAATTGCGGGTACTGCAGAGGGAGAAGGCAAGGATGGCTTAGAGCACAGAAGGGTGATGCCAAGAATATATCCCCGGGGTGGGGGGGACCTGAAAGCTGTCACAGTCAGGGACAGAACCTCTGAGCAAGGGGACCCTCGGTCAGAAGTCCTGGGCTGCAGGCTCCAACCTCCAGCATGTTCCCCCTACAGGCCCAGGAAATGCTCTGGACAGGGTTGGGGTGGGCCGTGCTATTCAGGCCTCGGGCTCTGGGCGCCTGGCACAGAGCTCTAGCCAGCTAAGTGCCCGGTGCCTGTGGCTTTGGGATGTGGCCTGTGTCCAGTGGTGTTTTCTTCTTTTTTGTTTTTTTTGAGACAGAGTCTCGTTCTGTTGCCCAGGCTGGAGTGCAGTAGCCGATCTTGGCTCACTGCAACCTCCGCCTCGTGGGTTCAAGCCATTCTCTTGCCTCAGCCTCCCGAGTAGGTGGGATTACAGGCACCCGCCAATATGCCGGGCTAATTTTTAAATTTTTAGTAGAGACGGGGTTTCACTATGTTGGCCAGGCTGGTCTCGAACTCCTGACTTCAGGTGATCCGCCCACCTCGGCCTCCCAAAGTGCTGGGATTACAGGCGTGAGCCATCGTGCCTGGCCGCCCCTTTTTTTTTTTTTGAGACAGAGTCTCCCTCTGCTACCCAGGCTGAAGTGCAGTGACCCAATCTCAGCTCTGCCTCCCGGGTTCAAGCGATTCTCCTGCCTCAGCCTCCCAAGTCTCCCAAGTAGCTGGGATTAGGGTTTCACCATGTTGGCCAGGCTGGTCTCGAACCCCTGACCTCAGGTGATCCGCCAGCCTCGGCCTCCGGAAGTGCTGAGATTACAGCCTGGAGCTACCGCGCCTGGCCCCTAGTGGCATTTTCTAAGTTACTGCTGGTCCCACCTGGGAATTCAAGACAGGGCCCTCGGGAGCCCACCACACCCCAGACACCAAGCGCACCTTCTCCTCCACTTGCACTCTTCATACGGGACGGTCAGGAAGTACCGGCGGCTGTACAAGTCCACCAGGGGCCTGGGAGGGGCGGGGGAGACACGGTCAGCACCTGTGAGCTTTCCTTCAACTGCGGTCAAAATATCCAGCCCCCTAGCCTTGGCTCTCAGAGGGTGGCGAGGGCAAGGGGTGGTCTGGGCCAGTGAGTTTAGGGGTCAGGGAGGGAAGCTGAATTGACCAACATCCCTGCAGCTGCCCCCCACAAAATTGAATCATGCCTCTTCTCCAACTTGGACGGGCACACAGAGACAGAATGTCCTGCTCAGGGCCACACAGTGAGGCTGGAGGGCGCAGCCTAGGTTACTGGTCTGCCCGAGAAGGCTGAGGTTCCAGAAGAAAGACTCAGTTTCCCCAAGAAGGGTGGCTGTTTACCGCAGACTTGAGTTTTTTAATTTAACTTTGTTTTTGAGACGGAGTCTCTCTCTGTCGCCCAGGCTGGAGTGCAGTGGCGCAGTCTCAGCTCACTGCAACCTCCACCTCCCAGGTTCAAGCGATTCTCTTGCCTCAGCCGCCTAGGTAGCTGGGATTACAGGTGCCCGCCACCACGCCCAGCTAATTTTTTGTATTTTTAGTAGAGACGGGGTTTCACCATGTTGACCAGGCTGGTCTAGAACTCCTGACCTCAGGTGATCCACCCACCTTGGCTCCCAAAGTGGTGGCATTACAGGCGTGAGCCACCACGCCAGGCTCCAGGCTTGGGTTGATCCCAGCTGTGCCCCCAACTCCTGACTTCTCATGGTGGCTCTGCTCCTGGGTCTCCTGCCTATTAAAATCGAGATGTGAGCCAGGCGTGGTGGTTCACGCCTGTAATCCCGGTACTTTTGGAGGCCGGGGCGGGTGGATGGCTTGAGGTCAGGAGTTTGAGAACAGCCTGGTCCAACAGGGTGAAACCCCATCTCTACTAAAAATACAAAAATTAGCCAGGTGTGGTGGCGCAGGCCTGTAATCCCAGATACTTGGGAGGCTGAGGCAGGAAAATTGCTTGGACTGGGAGGTGGAGGTTGCAGTGAGCCAAGATCTCACCACTGCACTCCAGCCTGGGCAACAAGAGCAAAACTCTGTTTCAAACAAACAAACAAGAGATGGCTATACCCGCCCAAGGAGGGCCATGCCTGGGGCCAGAGCCTGCAGACGCTCACTTGTAGCTGTAGAGCAGGAAGCCTTCCAGGAGGAGGATGTGGGTGTCCGAGGCCTCTGGCTGGACGCTGACTCCGTGGGCACGGGCAAACTTCTGTGGGCTGCTCAGCCAGGCCTGCACGGTGTCCAGCATGGCCTCCATGTCCAGGGACTCCAGCACTGGGGACAGGGGAGCTGGCATTGCAGGAGGGCGGACCCCGGGGGACGGAGGGGGAGCAGGCATTGCGGGAGGGCGGACCCCGGGGGACAGTGGACAGGAGCAGGCATTGCGGGAGGGCAGACCCCGGGGGACAGTGGACGGGAGCAGGCATTGCGGGAGGGCGGACCCCGGGGGACAGTGGACGGGAGCAGGCATTGCGGGAGGGCGGACCCCGGGGGACAGTGGCGGGGAGGCATTGCGGGAGGGCGGACCCCGGGGGACAGTGGACGGGAGCAGGCATTGCGGGAGGGCGGACCCCGGGGGACAGTGGACGGGAGCAGGCATTGCGGGAGGGCGGACCCCGGGGGACAGTGGACGGGAGCAGGCATTGCGGGAGGGCGGACCCCGGGGGACAGTGGACGGGAGCAGGCATTGCGGGAGGGCGGACCCCGGGAGACAGTGGGGCTTGGAGGTGATGCAGGGGCTGCCATTGTCCTTACCGTCCCACTGTTTGAAGCCGTCTTCCCCAACTGCTATTTGGTCTTGGGGCTGAAACAGAGGAGCCTGAATCTCAGGCCCAGTGCCCAGTCCTGGCTAACCCCTGCCCTGGGTGATGGAGTCTTAAGGGGTCCCTCGCTGGAGCTGCTGCTGACAGGGTCCGAGGTCCCTGAGGGGTGGGGGCTCTGGCTGACCCTCAGATTCTCCCCAGACCATCAATCACCTCATTAGCCCTCACCCCCACCCACGCAGCGAGCTGGGCTCAGAGTCCATTTTGCAGATGGGAAAGGGGAAGTGGGGAGGATAAAGGGTATTCGCCCAGAAAGCCACAGCCGGCTGGTCCTGTTGAGGAATGGTGATTTTCCCGTCCGTCTAATCGGGGTCCCCACTGTAGGGATGTCCAGTGGGAATGGGCTGGGTACGAAACAGGTGCTCAGGAAATGGGAACACAACACCCATCCCTAGCTCTCCTGGCCCAGTTTATCCCAGAGACCCCGGGAGGGGTCAGGCGGGGAGCAGAGCCGGTGCCCAGCCCACATGGGCACTGGGCAGCGGAGGGCGGGGCTGGCTGGGGCCTGGCTGCCCGCCCTGTGTCCCCTCCCGGCTCCACCTCCCTGGGCGAGGGCGGGCACCTTGAAGAAGTCATCCTGGTGGATCACGCAGCAGTTGGGCAGGGCTCTGAGCAGGCTGTTGGTCAGCGTGGTCTTGCCGCCGTTGGTCATGCTGGGGAGAGATCGTGTGCGTGAGACTGCCTGGGCACCCCCTAGAAGGTCAGGGTGCTCAGAAAGGGGCCTGAGGTATAGCCTGGGCTCCCCGGGGCCTGTCCAAGTCTCAGGGTCTTCCTGCAAATGAGCTCCCAGGATTTCTCTTTATCTTTTTTTTTTTTTTGAGACCATGTCTCGCTCTGTTGCCCAGGCCGGAGTACAGTGGTGTGATCTCAGCTCATTGCAACCTCCGCCTCCCAGGTTCAAGCGATTCTCTTGCCTCAGCCTCCCAAGTAGCTGGGACTGCAGGTGCACGTTGCCACACCCGGCTAATTTTTGTATTTTTAGCAGAGATGGGGTTTCTTTCTTTCTTTTTTTTTTTCCCTGAGACGGAGTCTTACTCTGTTGCCAAGGCCAGAGTACAGTGGTATGATCTCGGCTCACTGCAACTCTGTCTCCTAGGTTCAAGCAATTATTTTGCCTCAGCCTCCCAAGTAGCTGGGATTACAGGCGTGTACCACCACACCCAGCTAATTTTTGTGTTTTTAGTAGAGACGGGGTTTTGTCATGTTGGCCAGGCTAGTCTCGAACTCCTAACCTCAGGTGATCTGCCCGCCTTGGCCTCCCAAAGTGTTGGAATTACAGGTGTGAGCCACCGCACCCGGCAAGATGGGGTTTCACTATGTTGGCCAGGCTGGTCTCGAACTCCCGACCTCAGGAGATCCGGCATCCTCAGCCTCCCAAAGTGCTGGGATTATAGGCATGAGCCACCATGCCTGGCAATTTTTTTTTTTTTTCTTTTTCTATTTTTTTTTTAGAGACAGAGTTTCACTCTGTTGTCCAGGCTGGAGTGCAGTGGCACCATTGTAGCTCACTGCAGCCTTGAACTCCTGGGCTCAGGTGATCCTCCCATCTCAGCCTCCCTAGTAGCTGGGACTACAGGCGCCTGCCACCACACCCGGGGAATTTTTTATTCTTTGTGGAGATGGGGTCTCGCCATGTTGCCCAGGCTGGTCTCAAACTCCTGGGCTCAAGTGATCCTCCCACCTCTGCCTCCCAAAGTGCTGGGATTATAGGTGTGAGCCACCACATCCAGTCCTAGGATTAGACTTAAATATAAAACACAAAACTGTAAAACTGTAGTGAAGACAGAACATTTGTGTTCACGGAGGCTTTCTGGGCAAAGAAAAGAGGCAGAAAGCACAAACACACAAACGCTAATGTACACAGACGTGGCGTGCACCCAGAATATTCTTTGTCCTCCTCTGATGTGTGGGCTCATGTCATCCTTACCAAAACACAGGAGGTGGGACCATTCACCTATTTTTTTTTTTTTTTGAGTCAGCATCTCACTGTGTTATCCAGGCTGGAGTGCAATGATGCGATCTCAGCTCACTGCAACTTCCGCCTCCTGGGTTCAAGAGAGTCTCCTGCTTCAGCCTCCCAAGTAGCTGGGATTGCAGGCATCCCGCCACCACACCCAGCTAATTTTTGTGTTTTTAGTAGAGATGGGGTTTTGCCATGTCAGCCAGCCTGGTCTCGAACTCCTAACCTCAGATGATCCACTCGCCTTGGCCTCCCAAAGTGCTGAGATTACAGGTGTGAACCACTGGGCCCAGCCCACCTATCTTTACAGATAAGGAAACTGAGGTCCATGCCTGATTTTGTCTCAGCAGGGCTTAAAAAAAAAATAAAACAGCACAGTGGCTTACGCCTCTAATGCCAGCACTTTGGGAGGCCAAGGCAGGAGGATCGCTTGAGCTCAGGACTAGGCTGGGCAACATAGTAAGACCCCATCTTTACAAAAAATTAAAAACTAGCCAGTTGTGGTGGTGCATGCCTATAGTCCTAGCTACTCCAGAGGTTAAGATGGGAGGATCGCCTGAGCCTGGGAGTTCGAGGCTGCAGTGAGCTGTGATCACCCCACTGTAGTCCAGCCTGGGTGAGAGTGAAACCCTGTCTTTAAATAAATAAACAAATAACATAAACAATTTTAGGAAGGTGCGGTGGGTCATGCCTGTAATCTCAGCACTTTGGGAGGCCGAGGCAGGCAGATTACCTGACGTCAGGAGTTCGAGATCAGCCTGGCCAACCTGGTGAAGCCCCGTCTCTGGTAAAAATACAAAAATTAGCTGGGTGTGGTGGTGGGCACCTGTAATCCAAGCTACTAGGGAGGCTGAGGCAGGAGAATCACTTGAACTTGGGAGTCGGAGGTTGCAGTGAGCTGATACTGTGCCACTCTACTCCAACCTGGGTGACAGAGCAAGATTTTGTCTCAAAAAAAAAAAAAAAGGAAAAGAAAAAGAAAAATGCCTGATGTTGGTCAGGTGTGGTGACTCCTGCCTGTAATCCTAGAACTTCGGGAGGCTGAGGCAGGATGATTGCTTGAGCCCAGGAGTTTGAAACCAGCCTGGGCAACATAGCAAGACCCTGTCTCTACAAAAAATTAAAAAATTAGTTAGGCATAGTGGTGTTCACCTGTAGTCCCAGTTGTACAGGAGGCTGAGGCTGGAGGATTACTTGATCCCAGGAGTTTCAGACCAGCCTGGGTAACATAGTGAGACTCCCATCTCTATTATAAAATTTAAAAACCAATTTTTAAAATGTAAGCCCCCGGGTATTAATAATTTTTTTTTTTTTTTTTTTTTTTTGAGACGGAGTCTCACTCTGTCACCCAGGCTGGAGTGCAGTGGCCGGATCTCAGCTCACTGCAAGCTCCGCCTCCCGGGTTCACGCCATTCTCCTGCCTCAGCCACCCGAGTAGCTGGGACTACAGGCGCCCCCCACCACGCCCGGCTAATTTTTTGTATTTTTAGAAGAGACGGGGTTTCACCGCGTTAGCCAGGATGGTCTCGAGGTATTAATAATTTTTTAAATAAAAATTAATAAAAAGAAAGTGCTTCACATGAATCCAAGTTAACTTGTGCCCCGGGTGGGCTGTGACATTTGCATTTAATTTTGCTGAGTGCAAAATGAAAATTCAAGGCCTCTTATTTGAAAAATATTAGGGGGCCGGGCGCGGTGGCTCACGCCTGTAATCCCAGCACTTTGGGAGGCCGAGACGGGCGGATCACGAGGTCAGGAGATCGAGACCATCCTGGCTAGCACGGTGAAACCCCATCTCTACTAAAAAATACAAAAAAAAATTAGCCGGGCGAGGTGGCGGGCGCCTGTAGTCCCAGCTACTCGGGAGGCTGAGGCAGGAGAATGGCATAAACCTGGGAGGCGGAGCTTGCAGTGAGCTGAGATCCGGCCACTGCACTCCAGCCTGGGCGACAGAGCGAGACTCCGTCTCAAAAAAAAAAAAAAAAAAAAAAAAAAAGAAAAATATTAGGGGCTGGGCACAGTGGCTCATGCCTGTAATCCCAGCACTTTGGGAGGCCAAGAGGGTTGGATCACTTGAGGTCAGGAGTTTGAGACCAGCCTGGCCAACATGGTGAAACCCCATCTCTACTAAAAACACAAAATTTAGACAGGTGTGTGGTGAACGCCTGTAATCCCAGCTACTCGGGAGGCTGAGGCAGGAGAATCGCTTGAACCCGGGAGGCGGAGGTTGCAGTGAGCCGAGATCACGCCACTGCACTCCAGCCTGGGCGAACAGAGCGAGACTCTGTCTCAAACAACAGCAGCAACAACAACCCCCCCACCAAAAAAAAAAAAAAAAAAAAACAACAACACTCCAAAAGCAAAAAATAGGAAATTCAAGAGGGAGGCCGGCCAGCATCAGACCAAGCTCCAGTCCCTTCCAAGGCGGGGGTATGAGCACCACAAAACCAGCCCTGCAGGTTACAGAGCGTTTTAATCTCCTCTAGCCTGAGGTCACCTGAGAGAGGCTCCAAAGGCACAGTCATGTGGAATGACGCTTTGAGGACCCCGCCCCACCTGGCTGCGTGTCAGTCCCCGATTTAGCCAGGACAGCCCCGAGGCCGGAGCAGGGTTCACCGGAGCTTTAGTTGATTTTCTATTCCTACCGATTTTTTTTGAGACGCAGTCTCACTCTGTCGCCCAGGCTGGAGCGAAGTGGCATTATCTCGCCTCACTGCAACCTCCATCTCCCGGATTTAAGCAATTCTCTCACCTCAGCCTCCCCAGTAACTGGGATTACAGGCATGCACCACCGTGCCCGGCTAAGTTTTGTATTTGTAGTAGAGATGGGGTTTCACCATGTTGGCCAGGCTGTTCTCAAATTCCTGACCTCAGGTGATCCACCCACCTCAGCCTCCCAAAGTGCTAGGATTCCAGGCCTGAGCCACCGTGCCTGGTCTTTTTTTTTTTTTTTTTTTCCATGCTGAGTATAATTGCAAGGTGGCGGGAATCATTTCCATTTAAAAAACGAAATACGGGGCTCAGTGTCCAGCCCCCCTCCCCACTGGGGACACCGAGACCCCCGAGCAGAAAATCCTCCCTGCACTCAGACCTCAGGCGGCGAGTCGGCGACCTCAGGCGCCGGGCATCCCTCCATTCATTCCCGGGCCTCCCCCTCTGCGCGCACAGGGGTCTCTGCTCCGCAGGGCCGCCCGCCAGGTCCCCCGGCGCTCACCCTCCGATGCCCACGATGAGCTTCATGCCGGCGCGGAGGGGCGGCGGGGACGACTTCCAAAGCAGCCCGGGCAGGGCGCGACCACGCAGTGCGCTCCGGAGCGCGTCCCGGCTTCATTGAGAAAACCGGGGGCCTTTATAGGTCTCGGCAACCTGGAGGCCGCCCCGGGGGAGGTGGCCCGTGGGGGTGGGGCGGAGGCGCCGGCACCTGTTCCCGCCGCCGAATGGAAATAGCTTCAGGCTGCTTTTTGCCTAAATTAGTCACGAGCTGGCCGGGCAGGGGGCTGCCTCTTCCCTCCTCCCACCTCCCTGCCCTCTCTCCACTCCCTCCTCTCCTCCCCTCCTCTCCCCTCCCCTCCCCTTCTTCCTCCCTCCTCCCTCCTCTGCACCTCCACCCCCTTCCCTCCTCCTGGCCAGAGCTCAGATGAGCAACCCCACACTTTTCTCTCCCTAAAAATATCCCACTCTGTGTGTCCTGTGGCCTGACCCTGACATTAAGACTGGTTCTCCGGGCGTCAAGGAAGCGAACTCACCCACCCCCGCCCGCACAGCAGCCCTAGAAGCCGGGGCCCTGTGGGGAGCCTCCTTTTCCAACAAGGTCAAGGCCAAGGTGGGCTTCAGATCCTTAGCAGTGAATCACGAGATAGCCTTGCCCTGGTGACCGGGGGCGGGGGGGTGCTCAGCCACAAGATCTCAGCGTGACACCAGGCACCATTCATCCAGCACCTGCCGTGTGGCTGGAGTCCTTTGACTGGGGGCCGGCGGGGCGGGGAGGGGGGTAATGGGGAGGAATGACATTCTGTCGCTCCTCTCTTCTACTGGTAAAGGGAAAAAGCATTCTCTTATTTAATGTTTTAATTTTTTTTTTTTTTTTTTTTTTTTTTTTTTTTTGTTTTGAGATGGGGCCGGGCGCCTGTAATCCCAGCACTTTGGGAGGCCGAGGCGGGCAGATCACGAGGTCAGGAGTTCGAGACCAGCCTGGCCAACATGGTGAAACCCCTTTTCTACTAAAAATACAAAAAAAATTAGGCCGTGCACAGTGACTCACGCCTGTAATCCCAGCACTTTGGGAGGCCAAGGCAGGCGGATCACGAGGTCAGGCGATCGAGACCATCCTGGCTAACATGGTGAAACCCCGTCTCTACTAAAAATACAAAAAATTAGCCGGGTGTGGTGGCGGGCGCTTGTAGTACCAGCTACTTGAGAGGCTGAGGCAGGAGAATGTTGTGAACCTGGAAGGCGGAGCTTGCAGTGAGCCGAGATCACGCCACTGCACTCCAGTCTGGGCGATAGAGCGAGACTCCGTCTCAAAAAAAAAATAAATAAAATAAAAAATAAAAAATAAAAAAATAAATTTGAGATGGAGTTTTGTCCTGTCATCCAGGCTGGAGTGCAGTTGTGCCATCTCGGTTCACTGTAACCTCTGCCTCCCGGGTTCAAACGATTCTCCTGCCTCAACCTCCCGAGTAGCTAGGATTATAGGCGTGCACCACCACACCCAGATAATTTTTGTATTTTTAGTAGAGACAGGGTTTCACCATGTTGGCCAGGCTGATCTCGAACTCTTGACCTCAGTTGATCCACCTGCCTCAGGCCTCCCAAAGTGCTGGGATTACAGGTGTGAACCACCACGCCCGGCCAACATTTTTTAATTTTTTAATTTTTTTTTTTTTTTGAGATGGAGTCTTGGTCTGTCGCCCAGGCTGGGGTGCAGTGGCACAATCTCAGCTCTCTGCAACCTCCACCTCCTGGGTTCACGCCATTCTCCTCCCTCAGCCTCCCGAGTAGCTGGGACTATAGGCGCTCACCACTACGCCCGGCTAATTTTTTGTATTCTTTAGTAGAGATGGGGTTTCACTGTGTTAGCCAGGCTGGTCTCGATCTCCTGACCTCAGTTGATCCGCCTGCCTCAGGCCTCCCAAAGTGCTGGGATTGCAGGTGTGAGCCACCACGTCCGGCCCACATTTTTTAATTTTTTGAGACAGGGTCTCACTCTGTGGCCCAAGCTGGAGTGTGGTGATGTGATCACGGCTCACTGTAGCCTCAAACTCTCAGACTGGAGCGATCTTTCTGCTTCAGCCTCCCGAGCAGCTGAGACGACTGGTTCGCACCACCACACCTAACTTTTTAATTTTTTGTAGAGATGGGGTCTTGCTGTGTTGCCCAGGTTGGTCTTGAACTCCTGGCCTCAAGTGATGATTCCTCCGCCTCGGCCTCCCAAAGTGCTGGGATTATAGGCATGGGATGCCTCTCCCAGCCAGAAAATAATTTTTCTGATGCTTCTTTTTTTTTTGAGACAGAATCTTGCTCTGTCGCCCAGGCTGAAGTGCAGTGGTGCGATCTCGGCTCACTGCAAGCTCCTCCTCCCAGGTTCACTACATTCTCCTGCCTCAGCCTCCCGAGTAGCTGGGACTACAGGCGCCCGCCACCACGCCCAGCTAATTTTTTTTGTATTTTTAGTAGAGACGGGGTTTCACTGTGTTAGCCAGGATGGTCTCGATCTCCTGACCTCATGATCTGCCCGTCTCAGCCTCCCAAAGTGCTGGGATTACAGGCGTGAGCCACCGCGCCCGGCCTCTGATGCTTCTTAAAACAGTAAGGCTGACTTTATTGAGGGGGGTGGGGGACTACTACCATGGGGCTTTGTAGTATGGGAGGGAGATTGGATTCAATCTTCTCCCCTTCCACCAATGCAAGGAAAAGTGGAGAATTGTAGCCCAGGAGCAGGGGGTGATCAGAGGATGGGAAGTGACTAGGAAGGTGGGGTGACAGGACGGCCAGGTGTGTATGCCTGTATGCAGTAAGAGATCAATACACCACAGAGAGAGAGAATTTTTAAGAGATGAGATCTTGTAACATTACCTAGGCCTGTCTCGAACTCCTGGCCTCAAGCGATCCTTCCTCCTCAGCCTCCCAAAGTGTTGGAATGACAGCCTTAAGGCACCATGCCCGACCAGTGATGTATTTTATGAGTCCTGTTAACAAAATTGTGAGCCTGGGCTTCAAGAGCTCTTGCAAAATGGACTGGAAATCTTGGGGTATTCATGAGGAAAGCTCAGAAAAGCAGTCCCTCAGCCACAGGATCTGTGGCAGTGTGGCAGGGTGGCTGTGTTTGTGGCCTGAGCTCCTCCAGGTGCTCAGATAGACACCCAGGAAAGCCCGGCTCCTGGGCTTCACCTCTGGCCCAGTTTCGGTGGCAAGCAGTTCCTGGCAGCCTCTTGGTGGGTCACGTGGCCTGGGGCCTCAGGTGACAGTGACATGCCCAGATAAAGGCCCTGGCAGGGCACCTCTGGGAGGCCTCCCTGTGGCAGCCCACCCCGGCAGGAAGGAGAGGGAGGTGTCACAGGAGCTACAAATGCCTGCCAGTCCCCAAGCAATCTCAGATCCCAGGGTATTGATTAGCAACGTCACTGCCACACGGCGCGTGATCCCATTTACATGAAGTGCCCAGGACATGCCAATCCACAGGGACAGGAAGGGGAGGCGTGGGTGCCAGGGGCTGGGGGAGGTGGGTGGGGATGACTGTGGCTGCTGGGGACGGATTTGCTTTTGGGGTAATGGAATGTTCTGGAATTTGATAGAGGCGGTATTTGCAAAACATTGTGAAGGTACTGAGTACTGCAGAATGTACTCTTAAAAATGGTTAATTTTGGCTGTGTGCGGTGGCTCATGCCTGTAATCCCAGCACTTTGGGAGGCCGAGGTGGGCGGATCACGAGGTCCGGAGGTGGAGACCATCCTGGCTAACACGGTGAAACCCCGTCTCTGCTGAAAATACAAAAAAAAAAATTAGCCGAGCGTGGTGGTGGGCGCCTGTAGTCCCAGCTACTCGGGAGGCTGAGGCAGGAGAAAGGCATGAACCTGGGAGGCGGAGCTTGCAGTGAGCTGAGATCGCGCCACTGCACTCCAGCTTGGGTGACAGAGCGAGACTCTGTCTCTCAAAAAAAAAAAAAAAAAAAAAAAAAAAAAGATGAATTTTATGTTAAGTGACTCTCACCTTGATTTATTAAAAAAGTGGCCGGGCGCGGTGGCTCAAGCCTGTAATCCCAGCACTTTGGGAGGCTGAGACGGGCGGATCACGAGGTCAGGAGATCGAGACCATTCTGGCTAACACGGTGAAACCCCGTCTCTACTAAAAAATACAAAAAACTAGCCGGGCGAGGTGGTGGGCGCCTGTAGTCCCGGCTACTCGGGAGGCTGAGGCAGGAGAATGGCGTAAAAACCCAGGAGGCGAAGCTTGCAGTGAGCTGAGATCCGGCCACT
Organism: Macaca thibetana thibetana; assembly: GCF_024542745.1. Taxonomy (NCBI): domain Eukaryota; kingdom Metazoa; phylum Chordata; class Mammalia; order Primates; family Cercopithecidae; genus Macaca; species Macaca thibetana. The sequence goes on from NC_065596.1 coordinate 20,256,781, forward strand.
GCACTCCACCCTGGGCGACACAGCGAGACTCCGTCTCAAAAAAAAAAAAAAAAAGTGTTTGCCGTGGCTCACTACTGTAATCCCAGCACTTTAGGAGGCCAAGGTGGGAGGATTGCTTGAGACCAGGAGCAGGAGTTCAAGACCAGTCTGGGCAACCTTGTGAGACCTCCGCCTCCTTGCCCCCCACCGTCTCCACCCAAAAATAAAAACTATTAGCTGGGTGTGGTGGTGTGCTTCTGTAGTACCAGCTACTTGGGAGGCTGAGGCAGGAGGATCCAACCCTTGAGCCCAGGAAGTCGAGGCTGCGGCGAGCTGTGATTGCACCACTTCACTCTAGCCTGGGCAACAGAGGAAAACCCTGATTTAAAAAAAAAAAAAAATGCTGGGCACAATAGCTCACACCTGTAATCCTAGCACTTTGGGAAGCCAAAGTGGGAGAACCATTTGAGGACAGGAGTTCAAGACCAGCCTGGCCAACATGGCGAAACCCTGTCTCTACTTAATACAAAAATTAGCCAGGCATGGTGGCAGGCATCTGTAATCCCAGCTACTCGGGAGGCTGAGGCAAGAGAATTGCTTGAACCTAGGAGGCAGAGGTTTCAATGAGCTGAAATTGTGCTACTGCGCTCCAGCCTGGGCGACAGAGTGAGACTCAAAAAAAAAAAAAAAAAAAAAAAAAAAAAAAGTAGTAATGATAATAAAAAGAAAGTGACCAAACGATGAAGGCTTTAATTTAGTCTTGGGTTTTTCTGAAACACTGGTGACAGCTGATCCTGCCCTCGGACCCCTCTCTGGCTGCCCCAGCTCTGCCTGCCCCAGGCCTTGGTCCCCATGGGTCACTCTGCCGGGGAACATCCCTCCTCCTGCTGGCTTGGCTGACAGCTGCTTGTGTGTTGGTTCTCTGATCAGAATGGTCCCTTCCGGCTGGGCGCGGTGGCTCAAGCCTGTAATCCCAGCACTTTGGGAGGCCGAGACGGGCGGATCACAAGGTCAGGAGATCGAGACCATCCTGGCGAACACGGTGAAACCCCGTCTCTACTAAAAAATACAAAAAACTAGCCGGGCGAGGTGGCGGGCGCCTGTAGTCCCAGCTACTCGGGAGGCTGAGGCAGGAGAATGGTGTAAACCCGGGAGGCGGAGCT